>NC_054868.1:17285257-17910257 GCF_018320785.1 Cheilinus undulatus | reverse complement strand
AGTGTCTGTGAGAGTGTTTCAGTAGTGTGTGTATGAGAGCGTTTCAATAGTGTGTGTGAGCGTTTCAGTAGTGTGTGTGTGTGTGTGAGAGAGCATTTCAATAGTGTCTGTGAGAGTGTTTCAGTAGTGTGTGTATGAGAGCGTTCCAATAGTGTGTGTGAGAGGGTTTCAGTAGTGTGTGTGAGAGCGTTCCAATAGTGTGTGTGAGAGGGTTTCAGTAGTGTGTATGAGAGCGTTCCAATAGTGTGTGTGAGAGGGTTTCAGTAGTGTGTATAAGAGCGTTTTAATAGTGTGTGTGTGAGGGCGTTTCAGTAGTGTGTGTGTGTGAGAGAGCGTTTCAATAGTGTCTGTGAGAGCGTTTCAGTAGTGTGTGAGAGCGTTTCAGTAGTGTGTATGAGAGCGTTCCAATAGTGTGTGTGAGAGCATTTCAGTAGTGTGTGAGAGCGTTTCAGTAGTGTGTATGAGAGCGTTCCAATAGTGTGTGTGAGAGCATTTCAGTAGTGTGTGAGAGCATTTCAGTAGTGTGTGTGAGAGAGCGCTTCAGTAGTGTATGAGAGCATTTTAATAGTGTGTGAGAGAGCGTTTCAGTAGTGTGTGTGAGAGTGTTTCAGTAGTGTGTATAAGAGCGTTTTAATAGTGTGTGTGTGAGAGCGTTTCAGAAGTGTGTGTGTGTGTGAGAGAGCGTTTCAATAGTGTCTGTGAGAGTGTTTCAGTAGTGTGTGTATGAGAGCGTTTCAATAGTGTGTGTGAGCGTTTCAGTAGTGTGTGTGTGTGTGTGAGAGAGCGTTTCAATAGTGTCTGTGAGAGTGTTTCAGTAGTGTGTGTATGAGAGCGTTCCAATAGTGTGTGTGAGAGGGTTTCAGTAGTGTGTGTGAGAGCGTTCCAATAGTGTGTGTGAGAGGGTTTCAGTAGTGTGTATGAGAGCGTTCCAATAGTGTGTGTGAGAGGGTTTCAGTAGTGTGTATAAGAGCGTTTTAATAGTGTGTGTGTGAGGGCGTTTCAGTAGTGTGTGTGTGTGAGAGAGCGTTTCAATAGTGTCTGTGAGAGCGTTTCAGTAGTGTGTGAGAGCGTTTCAGTAGTGTGTATGAGAGCGTTCCAATAGTGTGTGTGAGAGCATTTCAGTAGTGTGTGAGAGCGTTTCAGTAGTGTGTATGAGAGCGTTCCAATAGTGTGTGTGAGAGCATTTCAGTAGTGTGTGAGAGCATTTCAGTAGTGTGTATGAGAGCATTTCAGTAGTGTGTGTGAGAACACAACATTTTACTAGTGTGTGTGAAAGCATTTCACTTGTAAGTGTGTGAGGTTTTTACTATAGTGTATGAAAAGGTTTTGTTTTATAAATGTGTTTGTGAATGGTAATCCTGAATAATATCCCTGACGGCCCCTCACATTTTACAGTGATTTATCCACCATCTGACATATTTAATCTAATTTATATCAGTAGTGTAATTCAAAACCTGGAACTCATATTTGCTTGCACATAGTGAAATATTATTCTTTTAATTTGGATGATTATAGCTTACAGATAATGAAACCCAAAATTCAGTTCCTCAAAAAAATACAATTTTACTAAAGACCAATAAAAAAAAAAGGATTTTTAATACAAAATGTTGGCCTTCTGGGTCCCTTGCATGAATTACTGCACCAGTGTGTTGTGGCATGGAGGTGATCAGCCTGTGGAACTGGAGTTGTTATAGAAAATCTGGCCATGAACTGGTCTGCATTTTTGGGTCTGGTGTCTCTCATCCTCCTCTTGATAATACGCCATAGATTCTCTGTCGGGTTCAGGTCTGGCGAGTTTGCAGGTCAGTCAAGCACAGGAATATCATGTTCATTTATCCACCTTTTGGTACTTTTGGCTGCGTGGGCAGGTGCGGAGTCCTGCTGGAAAATGAAATCGGCATCTCTATAAAGCTTGTCAGCAGGAAGCATGAAGTGCCCTGAAAATTCCTGGTAAGCGGCTGCGTTGACTGTGGACTTCAGAAAACAGAGAGGACCAACACCAGCAGATTACATGTCTCCCCAGTCCATCACTGACTGTAGAAACTGAAAACACTGGACTTCAGGCATCTTGGATTCTGTTACTCTTATCCTCTAGACTCTAGGGCCTTGATTTCTAAATGAAATGCAAAATTTACTTTCATCTGAAAACAGGAATTTGCACCACTGAGCAATTTTCTAAAGGCTGTGGTTATCCCTGTTGCTTAAGCATCTTTTTCTTCCACACTTTTTCCTTTGACTTAACTTTCTATGAATATGCTTGGATACAGCACTCTGTGAACAGCCAGCTTCTTTGCATTGACCCTGTGTGGCTTACCCTCCTTGTGCAGGGTGTCAATGATCATCTTCAAGTCAGCATTGTGTAGCCTCCTGAACCAGACTGGGATACCATTAAAGGCTCAGGAAACCTTTGCAGGTGTTTATAGTTAATTGGCTGATAAGAGTGTGATACCAACATTTACAATATTGAACTTTTTAATAATATTTTAATTTTATGAGGTACTGAATTTTAAGTTTCTCTTAGCTGTAAGCCATAATCTTTACAACTAAAAGAAATAAACACTTTAAATATTTCACTCTGTGTGTAATGAATCGAAATGAGTTTCATCTTTTGAATTGAACTACTGAAATAAATTAACTTTTCCACACATAGAGTTGTTTTCAATGCAAGCATTAATGAAAGTAAGGAGAATCTTTAGATGAATCTTTTATTTTAATTAAAATTGCACCTTTTCAGCAGATACTGTTCAGGCAGCCTAACACAATAGGAAATTAATGATTTCTTTGGACCTGTTTTTCCCCTTTATGGCAGTAGGCTTTAATAGAGAGAGCTCTTATAGTGTAACTGGGAATAACTCTGAAGCCAGGAAGAACTCTCCGTAAGGCTGTTAAATTCACCCAAGTGCTCCATTATTTCCCATGTGATAATTCCAGAGAAAACTATAAAAAGTTGTGTGTACTCAGCATAAAAAGCATAGTTATAAACATAATAATAAGCAACCCAAACACAAGGAATGTTATAGCAAAGCGTATGGTGTCTTCTTCCTGCAGTCCTCCTCATCACTCACTCATCAGAGATTACACTTTGTTCCAAATTATTATGCAAATAGGGTTCAAAATAAACATTTTATTTTTAGTTTTCCAATTTCAGTTGTGCTGCTTCTGCTGTCAGTTTACATCACTGACATGAATCTCAGACTGGTTTGGTAATTAGTTTGCCAGGTGAGTCTAATTAAAGGGAAACTGCTTAAGGAGGTTGTTCCACATTATTAAACAAGTCACAGGTTTCATGCAATATGGGGAAAAGAAAGATCTTTCAGCAGATGAAAAGCATGAAATGCTACAGTACCTTGTAAAGGTATCAAAACACTGAATATTTCATGGAAAATTAAGAGAGATAATCGTATTTGTGAAAAGATGTCTGTGTGATTCAGAGTGTGACATGTTCGTTCAGATAAAGGTGTATTGAGGAACATTTCCTTAACTGAACCTGTTGATGCAGGATCCTCCGGAGGCTTGCTTATGTACGTAAAGTTGTATTTCAGCCACCCTTAACCAATGCCCACAAGGAGAATCAATTGCAATGGACTCAGAAATATATGTAGACTAATTTTCAACAGTTTTATTCATCGATGAATGCCGTGCTACACTGGATGGTCCAGATTGAGTTCTGGATGGTTAGTGGATGGCCACCATGTCCCAGCAAGGCTGCAACATCAGCAAGGAGGTGGTGGAGTCATGTTTTGGGCTGGTATTGTAGGAAGTGAGTAGGTAGGCTCCTTTAAGGTGCCTGAAGGTGTCAAAAGGACCTCAGCAAAATATGTGGAGTCCCTAACTACCCATTTCCTGCCATGGTATAAAAAGAAGAACCGTGCTCATGGAGTAAAATTATTTTAATGCAAAGCAACATCCCATCCCATGCTGTAAAAAATCCCACTGAAGCCTTGGCTGCGATGGGCATAAAGGGAGAAAAAATCATGGTGTGGCCACCATCACCCCCTGACCTCAACCCTAATGAGAACCTGGGGAGCATCCTTTAAAGGAAGCTCTTTGAGGGTGGAAGGAGTTTCCCCCAAAAACAACAGCTCTTGGAGGCAACTCTGGCATCTTCAAAGGAAATACAAGCAGAAACTAAACATGCACTTACAAGTTCAAGGGATGAAAGAGTGGTTAAAGTTATCTCAAAGAAGGGCTAAAAAAAACTACTTCCTAATGCAAAAAAATTACAACAGTTTTCTGTTTTCAGTCCTTATTGTGTGTTTTGAAACTTTGTTTTGCATGATAATTTGCAACACTGCAGTTGAAGTTATTTTGGGAAAAATGCCGTTGTCATCATTGGTAATTTGTTCAAATAAAATCCAGATTATAGTTGAAGTGTTGAGGAATAAATCATCCTATTGACTGCTGATTTCAAAGACTATTTACAAAAAAGAACAAGTACAGTATATGCATAATAATTAGGAACACATTGCTTGGTCATATATTATAATGTTGATGTGTTGGCTTTCTGATCAGTGTTTGTTCACACCGTCCACCTTTTCTGGCCTTGCTGTTACAGGGGCGTCACAACCCTGATTCAATTTAAATAGCACCTGTTTAAGTGCGGATTGAAGTCTTTGCATTAATTTAAACGTGTTCAGGCATCGGAAAGCATTTGTGGACCATTATGACCAAGGGCATTTGAATTTACTGACTTACTTTGACTTACTGACACTTGACTTGCAGCATTATTGAATTGCATGTACTTTGCAGTCACACGAGTCAGAACCTGTGCTGACTAATAATAAGTCTTCTGAGTTTTGTTTGTTTCTTCATCTTTTGCACCTTCACAGTGCGCTTGCTGATTTGTAGTGAATAATTATCGTAATTGTTTTATTTGAAACACAGCTGTCTGAAGTTGTGTGGTTTGCATTTCTCCCTCTAGCTGATGAAGACCCAACATCACCAAATGTCTGCTGACAAATGATATGATGGTAGCTGGATAGTTGATTGCATTTACATATTAAGTTAAGAGGTCAAGTTCATCCCCTCATCTTCTTCCTTAGCAACCAATCCATTCCCTGTTTCCAAAGATGCTGAAGTTTCAACACATTATAACAGTCAGCCACTCCAGTAGTGGTTCAGTCTCTTCTTGTGTGAAATGAATTATGAAAAAAGCCAACTAATATTGGAACAGTTTTCCCAGCTGTTACCTAGGTAATGGTAATTCCCTCTGACCCTAGTGGCAAGTTTTTGTATGACTTAGAACAAGTGTTAAATAAATCTGCCACACCATCAAATTTAGAAATAGTAGTGATCATATTTTACCTTTACAGGTGCAGGCCAGTGTGTTTATTTACACAGAGCAAGGCCAGCTGTTTATCTCTGTTTCAAGTATTCATGATAAACTTGACTAAAGCAGGTCCACATTTGATAATAAGAAGATGTGTTATTATCCTCATGTAATTCTTACCAAGGAAGGGAAAGAATGTGATTTCCCTCACTTTTGACTTTAAGCGCATTAAGGGGAACATGAATGCATGAGTATTTTATTCATATCAACAGACACGTCATAACTCTTGCACTTCAAACACTGGAAACAGCTTTCAAAAAATCATACCAAGTACAAGACTTCTGTTCTACATGTAATAAACACACAGTGTAGAAAACATGTTAAACTTGGAAAATGCAAATGAACAGGAAGTTTTAAGATGAATTTCGGAATTTCATTTAAGTTTCTGACCAAACTAGCCTTTACTAGGGCTAGGGCTAACTAGGGATGTCAAATCTTTAATTTTTTAATTGTCATTATTCTCAGCATTGTTATAGTTAACTGCAATTAATCTCCCTTTTATCACATTTTGAAATTCTGTGAGGTGCATTTAAGACCCTTTTTTTAATTTTTAATTTTGGATTTTTACAGTTTACTGTAAACAGGCTTGAATTTATTTAGAATGAAAAATACATTTATGAGGGAAGCTTGAAGCTTATGATATGAACTTCAATTTAGAAAAATGAACTTATTTTTAATTGATGAAATTAAGGGAACAATAGAAAGGTAAATGTTTGACACCACAAGGTCTGCTGAGATGTCTGACTTTTTAAAAGTGAAATTCAAAGGCTAGCGGTTGACTTAGTTTACATCACTGTGGCTGGAGGGAGACGTTGCTGTGGCTTTCCAAAAGTGTGCTGTGGTACATCATATGACACCAGTTATGTTTAATGTTGTACATTGCCCCTTTAGAAATAAAATAGAATTTATATATATATATATATATATATATATATATAATATTAATTACATTGCAATTCATGCATTAATAACGACAGCCCTACTGGTTACACTTCAGCTCCACACTATCACAAATGCCTTATAGTTATACCACTAATCTGCTCACTCATATTTTACTAGGGCTGTTGAACATGTTACATTTTTTAAAGAGATTAATCTCTGACTTTTTTTTGGGTCAAACTTGGAAAATGCAAAGAAGTGAAGTTGAATGATGAATTTCCTTCTAAGGTTTCTGATTAACTGGCTTACATAATTATAGAGCTACCAAATGATGTATTTCTCAATTATGATAAATCTCAGAATTTATATGATTAAATACCATTAATCTTCCCTTTTTCACATTTTGAAAAATCCCTTTTTTTTTGCATTTAAAACTGTTTTAGTTTTATTATTGGTTTTGTACTGTCTTAAGGTAATTAACTTCCTGTACAAGACTGCCTTTATTTTAAAAGGAAATAAGGACCTTTGGGTAAATTGAAGATTATAACATGGACTTTCCCATAAAAAAGGAACTTGTTATGGATTATAAAGGAAATAAGGATGCAGTATACATGTAAATGTTCTAATTATGGACCTTAAATCATCACGATCAATGCGTTTAATCCAACATCCTTATTTTCATAATCATTTTCCACTACACAATGCAGTTGTAGAGGGGTTCTGATAGGACCCTACAAAGAAAAAAAGTCACTTTTTTTTTTTTTTTAACTTTTTTATTATTATTGAATTATTAGGGTAAAAACCTCTCATATTCTGTGTATACGTTTGTCATGTTTCTTTCACATTGTATTCAGAGGAGTCATTCAAAATAGTAAACTACTTGCATACATGACTAGTGACAAAAATATTTACCCCCTATAGAAAAAGTTAACCTACTCCATTAGCAGGTGAAAGTTTTCTGTTAGAACGGTTTAGTCAAAGCCGTTGTGATGTATTTTCTCCACTAGATGGCGCTATCACACACCTCACATTAACCCCAGCTCATGTTATGTTTGCTATCAGCCTTTACAAGTTGTGAATGAGTTCATCTGAACTGAGCTGTTGCTTCATGTGTTCTCTCAGGAGTTACTCAAACATGAATGAAAGTGAAGCATGATGAATACCTCTGCATTTGTTTGGCAGTATCTTGTATCATCACTCTTTTTTCTGCAGACGAGTACAGATGTGTCTAGCCTGTTATCTCGTGCATACCGGCGATGGGTTGACCTTTGTGCTGAATGTCACGCTGATACACAGAATCTGTGTCTGTGTAAGATTAGCTAGAGGTGAAATATGCTCAGATACACACTTTAACAAGGTACCATCACTGCTTGTTAATTGTGATGTGTGGGGCCACCTGGTCTTTACTTCCCATATATATCTTCTCCACAGTGCTGCTGCTTCCCTCAATCCCCTTCTTTCTTCTGCACTGTTGCTCAGAGTCTCTTCAAGTCCTCCTCACACATCACCACCTCCCACCTCGTCTCCCACAACTCTTGAAACGCATTACTGTCTGAAATGGGGCCAAAGCATCCTCCAGTCTCCAGTGGGTAAAGTGTGTTCAGGAGTGTAAGTGTAACAGTATGTGTCTTCGGGGGGGAGGACGGGACCGTGTAAGTGGGTCACCTTACTGCAGCATCCAGCACCCAGTCACCATGTCAGTGCATATACTCCCCTTTTTTTTTGTAAAATGTAAATCACTCCCCTTCACTCACTCATAACCCGCCAGTCCCCTGAATTCCCAGAGGCTCTGCAGTGAGCCAGACTTCCCTCTCATCTCGGGGGGGGGGGGGGGGGGCACAAGATTGAAAAGATAAACCCAGTTTCCCTAAATATGTCTCACTCCTCTTCTTTCCCTCCCTCCTCTCTGCCTCTCTCACTCTTGACCTGCAGGAGGACTCCCTCGGTGCTCTTTTGGCATGTTTGAATTTTTAAAGAACCCACGACATCTGAGGACTTGCTTTCCTCCATCCACAACACTTGCCGCTGTAATGTTTGTTAGCGTGTGTTTTAATCCAACTACATGTTATATTGTGCCTGTGTGCACCTCTCTGACCTTTCAGATGTCATGTAACTAAGTAGAGGTGGGTTATAAAAAAGTCAAAAGCACACTGATCTTTAACTTAACACCTCCTTGCAGCATGCACATGCATTTCTCTCAGATCGTTAAGTCAGGAAGCTATATCACCATTTTGATTTCTCTTGTTTTTCTCTGACTTTGATTGCAGGGAAGAGGAATGCCCTCCCACATGGCGCAGAGAACATCTGTTAGTGAGAAATGAAGGCCTGAGAGATCTAGAGGAGGAGCAAGGGGGTTTAAATTAATACAAAAGAAAGAAGAAGAGCGCATGTGGGGAGGTAAAAGAGAAGAAGAGAAATTGACAGCAGCCAAAGGAAATCAATCTTTCTGTGGATCAACAGAGGTGAGAGACTGTTCTGCAGGAGGTAGTGCCTTGCAGGTGTACACATACGCACACAAACACACATATTGTGGTAACAGAAGCCTGCATCAATAATGTAGCTGAGAGAAACAGGATGCAGTTTCTGACTTACATAAGAGTTTAAAGACGGCCGCCCGGCTCAGAACAGCCTCTTTCATTCTGCGCTCTGCCCTCCGGCTGGATGCACACAAAGATTTCTTAAGCTAATTAACCAGCACATTTGCCATCCAAACAACTTTGCAAGATAAGTGTAGTAAAACAAAGGCATGAGAGCGGAGCTAAAGCCATTTTTAACTTCAGTCCACTGACTTTGGGTGGTTTGTTTTTAGTTTTTTCCTCCCTTTTTCTCCACTAGTCTCTAATTTGTTGGATGTCACCTTATTGAATTTCTTTAACAGGCCTGTTTGTAGAAACCATGGTTTATTTGCAGAAAAACTATTAACCCTTTAAAATTAATGATGTGGTAGTTTACTTCATCTCTGATTCCATTAGCTCAAAGTTAGTTAGGGTCAGAGGGGTCACAGAAGAGTCCAGGACAGGCTGATGCTTGCCTAAATAGGTAGATTAGATCTGTTACATTGGACAAAAGAAACACACGCTTAAAGTAGCTTAGAGCAGTAGTTTAGACAGGATACAACTGTTGCTCTGTGACCACAGTGCTGGTTTGATGTAGTTCATTGTTTTCATGTTTACAGCAAACATTTTAGAGATTACAATGGAATTGATTACAGAGATTCAAAGTCTCAGGTGGGTTCATTTTTTAGGCCTAAATGAAAATGATCTTCTGAATTTTCTTCAAGTTCCACTTTAAGGTTGACATATGTGGTCAATATCAAAGTTTTTTGCTGATTTTCAGCTGTCCTATAAAAACAGCAATAGAACCCCAAAAAAATAAAACTAAAGAAGAAACTAAACTAAAGAGAAAGGGAACTAAAGAGAAAGGCCACCAAGACCCCTATAATTGACCCCTTTACTTGATTCCTCTGAAGGAGTTACAAGCTTCAGCAGCTGAGATGGGAGAGACTCTGCATACAACAAATGTTGCCCAGGTTCTTTGCCAGTCAAAGCTTTATGGGAGAGTGGTGAAGAGAAAGCCACTGTTGAGGAAAACTCAGATCTGGAGTTTGTCAGGATGCATGTGGGAGACTCCATGGTCAAGAAGAAGGAAGTCCTTTAGTCTGATGAGACTAAATGGTGCTTCTTTGCCATCAGGCAAGATGCTATGTTTGGCAGACACTAAACACTGCACATCACCACAAACACACCATCTCCACTGTGAAGCATGGAGGTGGCGGCATCATGCTGTAGGGATGCTTCTCAGCCCTGACCTTTAGAGGGTCAAATGAATGTGGCAAAATATAGGAAAGTCCTGGAAGACAATCTTATTCAGTCTGCAAGAGAACTACAGCTTGGGAAAAGATTTATTTTCCAGTAAGACAATGACCTGAAGCACACAACTAAAGCTACACAGAAATGGATTAAAGATGACAAAGTGAATGTTATGGAGTGGTCGAGTGAAATTCCAGACCTCAAACCAATAGAGAATTTGTGGCTAGACTTGAACACTGCTGTTCATGCCCGATCCCCAGTTTTGCAGAGAAGAATGGAGTAAAATTGCAGTATCCAGATGTGCAAACCTGGTTGAGACCTATCCACTCAGACTCAGTGCTGTGATTGCAGCATCTACTAAATACTGAATTGAAGGAGGCGAATATTTATGAAGTTACTTATTTTAAATTACATATTTTACTTAAATTTACATTACTTGTAGAAATCAGTTTCACTTTGACATTTTGAGGTTTTTTTTGCACTTTTTGTAAAAATATCCAAGACAAATTATATTGACCATGACTGATTTATAAAATCAATTAAAGGGTAAAACATTTATACGTTTTATAGGCACTGTATGTAAATGTTTTGATGACTACATTGACATATGAATTATTTTAACTCAGTTTACACAAACCAGAAACTAGTGGTGCACGATATTCAATTTAGCCATTACTGATAGAGATACAGACATATAAATGTAGTTCAGACCAAAAATTTAAGTCCGTGAAAGACATGATAACATTTAAGAAGGGAGAAAGAAAACAAACTTTAGTCCTTAGAGCACTCTTTTAAGATTAAGGATAAACAAAGAAAGACTTAAGCTGATGTTGACCTGTTGGCCCTGCCTAAAACTTCACTAACTTATTTGTACACACAGCCGATAATTACAGCCCCCATAGGCCAAAATTTACATCCGATATATGTGTTGTACTGCCGATACCTATCATGCTGTTTACATTGTGAAGTTGTTGGGGTGATTGTGGCTCAGTAGAGCCGTTTGTGTCTCTACCAATAGGTTGGGGGGTTGGATCCTCAGCTCATGCAGCATTACACCTAACCCCAAAACGCCCCCCATGCTTCATCAATGACTGGTGAATGTATGGATGCGTGAACTACAACAAAGCATTTTTGCAAAATTGACACTAAACTAGCATTAGAAATTAATTAAAACTGAAGTTGAAAACAAAACTTCAGAAAGAAATGAAAGTAAAAACTAAAGAAAAATCCCAAACTTTTATGACCTTGTGCAACTCATCTGTCCTCACTAACATTTTAAAGAGGAAAACTGGTTTCCAAAACCAAACTAAAAGCAGATAAGCTTATGCATAGGGAAAAATCTACCTGTAAAAGACAAATCTTTCAGATGTGAAGATGAGGGTGATGATTAAGATGGTGATAAATCTTATACTTTTGGAAAGTCTGTTTATTTTCCTTTTAAATGCTGCCACTTTTGTAAGGAACATGTGGGATGAGCAGCAGAGCTGAGTATGTCGGTAGCACACATGTAAATTTGTCAAATCTCTGCCAGTGCCAAACAGCTATTTTGCTGTTGCTGTTGACTCCTGTTTTGACTCTTTACTCTTGGGGCAGCAGCTCCCTCTCTGGAAAAACTAAACTTGTCATCATTGGAGGCAATCTCAGTCCCATATCTCCACAGTGTTGGACTAAACTCTATGCTCTAAAATGACAACACTCGCCCTCACAGGGTTTATCAGAGACTACCTCCAGAATTTGGGAGTAGAGATGATGGAATGGCCTGCTAGTCCTGAACTCAATCCCATGGAACACTTGTGGGATCAGCTTGGGCGTGCTGTTCGTGCCAGAGCAACCAACACGACCTCATTGACTGACTTGTGATAAATGCTGGTTGAAGAATGGGATGCCATCCCTCAGCAGTCAGTGACCAGGCTGGTGACCAGCATGAGGAGGAGGTGCGAGGCTGTTGTGGCTGTGTATGGTTCTTCCACACGCTACTGAGGATCCTGTTTGTTAAAAGAATAAAGTGTTAATTTTCAAATATGTCATGTTTCTTCAGACTTCAATCATCCAATACACCGAACAATGCCAAACAAGAGTGAATGGCACAATGAGCTGTTTTGCATTGGCAGAGACGATTTAACACATTTTTCAACACACTCAGCTCTGCTGCTCATCCCAGATGTTCCTTACAGATGTGTCACCATTTAAAAGGGAAATAAACAGGCTTTTCATCAGCTAAGATTTATTGCCAGGAGGCATTGTTACAACAGAGAAATAGTTTTCCTTAGTTTTGTGCCAGGTTTATGTTAAAGTTTATGACAACTTGTTGCACCCCCTTAAGTAAAGCCAAAAGAGTTAACAAAGGTTTCTCAAACTGTTTGCTTGCTAAGTACTACAAGAAACTAAGAAGTAAAAGAAAGAAGTGAGTACACATTCCCCATGAGTCAGCAGAGTTTATTGTTTGGCTGCTCAGCAGGGAGCTGTGATAGTTGATTAGCTCCAAAAATTGCTCTCCTGTTCTCCTTTGTCATTTTTCTCTGTTGTCTTCTTGTTTTGTTTGCGGTCTGTCTTTATCATTCTGCCTTCAAAGCCCTTTATGTCTCTGTTTGTGTAATACAGGTTTAAATGTGCTAAGTAGGGTAGAGTGTAGACATTTGTGCATATATAAATAAAAATGATAAGGTGTCAGACATGTACATGTGCTTTCATCCTCTTCAAAATATAAACTTGTCAAAAGTGTGGCTATGAAACTGTTAATGTGGACGGATAAATGTGGGAATCACAGTTTTCATTTGTAAATGTGTGTATGTGTGTTAGAGCTCATCATGCTTGTGCTATCCTTTTTCTGCCACATTGCCATGGCGACAGTGCCCTCCCGGGGTAATGGGGGACGAGTGCGCCAGAGCTATTTATTCTCTCCTTCTCCCTCCCTCTCTCCATCCATCCATCCATCCATCCATCCATCCATCCTCTCTCTCTCTTCTCCTCCCTCTGTCTCTCTCTCTCTCTCTCTCTACCTCCCTCTCCCTCTCTGTCTTCATCTCTGCCCTCTTCTTCCTCCTGCAACCCCTCTGTCTCTCTCCATCTCCCTCCCTCCTCTGCTCTTTCTTCCCCTCTGTGATTGGCTTAACACTCTCCACCTCAAAATGAGATACCGCCTAATGAGACAGAGGGTGAGGAGGAGAGGGAGGGAGGGAGACAAAGAGCAAGTGTCTTAAAAGAAGGAAGTAGAAATATGTGGGGGAGGCGATCTATGCAGACTTGTGATTCTTGGTGCATGTAAAGAGAAAACCTCTGTGATGTCATTTTGGAGGGAAACGGCACATGATGTCTTTATACCATACACAATCTTATGTTTAGCTTTTTATTATGCATATGTGTGCACTGTAGTGAAGCTGCAGGTAGTTTCTTGACCTGTGAGTGTGTTTTGACAGAGTGTGTGGGGCTTTGTTGGGGTGATGACCATTGAAATGAAAAGTAGAAATCTCTGACAGAGTAGAGTTTTCAGACTTTTGGTTAAAGCAGAGGTTATTAATGTCTGACATATATTACACCCCTTACAGTGAAGTCAAGCCTTCTGATGTTTCCATTACATGGTTTGATATCTAGGGATGCACACATTGGATTTCTGCTGATATCAAATATGCCGATATTTCCAAACTCATTTTGGATGATATTGATATACCCACACCTTTTTACTCGTAAAACACCAAGTGTCTCCTGTGCAGAGAGAGGCTGAGTCCAGCTGAGCTGAGAGAGGAGCGGGGAAATAGACACTCTGGTAGTTGCTTTACATTTGGGTCTTCATTCAATATGTTCAGGACTCACAGTGGGCCCCCTTGAGTGTATGGTGCCTGACGGTACAGTTGTGCATTTTGCCAGTATTCAAGGCCAAATCATGATTTGGACTGTTGTATATCACTGTAAATATCAGCAGATACTTCAGTTTTTGCTTAAACTAGGGGTGGGAGATATGGGAAAAATATATCACAATTTTTTTATGGACAGATCACATCTTGATTTTTTCGCTGCATTTAAAGACAAATTTCTAACATAATGACCAGAAAAAAACAAAACTTATTTACCACATCATTTTTATATGCAAAAACACTGTTTACAATACTTCTTCCTTTGCAACAACCTTTTTGTCAATCTATGAAATATTTTAAATTTTGCCTTTTCATAGTTGGAACCATCAGGTAACAGGGTCTGTTTATTTTTTCTGCATTCTTGTCTATTTGTAGAACCAATTTCTTCATTTACTTTGTCACTTTAAAACTTTGGTTTGTGTGTCCTCTTTTGTTTTTTTAAATGAAGCACACTTTCACACAGTGATTTTCATTTTAAAGTACATGAACAACAAACAGAATTCCTACAACAGTAGCTTTGCACAAGTAACCTGATCATATGCATTTTTATATCAAAGTTACCTTAGCCTTGTTTATAGACTGCAAAATTAAGTCGATATAAGTATAACCCAGTATGTGATCATTCATTTCTGAAACATGTGGTTATGTAGTACTTACTGATCTGAACATATTCTTGACTTTTATGCATAAAGGGGTCAGGAAAGCCGTTATTCACGGAGCAGTGATGTAGGCTATGGGGCATACACGTGGACAAAATTGTTGGTACCCCTCTGTTAATGAAAGAAAAATCCACAATGGTCACAGAAATAACTTGAATCTGACAAAAGTAGTAATAAATAAAAATTCAATGAAAATTAACCATTGAAAATCAGATATTGCTCTTGAATTGTGGTTCAACTGAATTATTTTAAAAAACAAACTCATGAAACAGGCCTGGACAAAAATGCTGGTACCCCTAGAAAAGATTGAAAATAATATGACCATAGGGACATGTTCAACCAAGGTGTGTCCTCTAATTAGCATCACAGGTGTCTACAAACTTGTAATGACTCAGCCGGCCTATTTAAAGGGTGACAAGTAGTCACTGTGCTGTTTGGTGACATGGTGTGTACTACACTAAACATGGACCAGAGGAAGTGAAGGAGAGAGTTGTCTCAGGAGATTAGAAAGAAAATTATAGACAAGCATGTTAAAGGTAAAGGCTATAAGACCATCTCCAAGAAGCTTGATGTTCCTGTGACTACAGTTGCACATATTATTCAGAAATTTAAGATTCATGGGGCTGTAGCCAACCTCCCTGGTCGTGGCCGCAGGAGGAACATTGATGACAAATCGAAGAGATGGATAATACGAATGGTAACAAAAGAGCCCAGAACAACCTCCAAAGACATTACAGGTGAACTCCAAGGTCAAGGTACATCAGTGTCAGATCGCACCATCCGTCGTTGTTTGAGCCAAAGTGGACTTCATGGGAGACGACCAAGGAGGACACCACTGTTGAAAACAAATCACAAAAAAGCAAGACTGGAATTTGCCAAACTGCATGTTGACAAGCCACAAAGCTTCTGGGAGAATGTCCTATGGACAGATGAGACAAAACTGGAACTTTTTGGCAAGACACATCAGCTCTATGTTCACAGACACAAAAATGAAGCATACCAAAAAAAAAGAACACTGTCCCTACTGTGAAACATGGAGGAGGCTCTGTTATGTTCTGGGGCTGCTTTTCTGCATCTGGCACAGGGTGTCTTGAATCTGTGCAGGGTACAATGAAATCTCAAGACTATCAAGGTATTCTAGAGAGAAATGTGCTGCCCAGTGTCAGAAAGCTTGGTCTCAGTCGCAGGTCATGGGTCTTGCAACAGAATAATGACCCAAAACACACAGCTAAAAACACCCAAGAATGGCTAAGAGTGAAACATTGGACTATTCTGAAGTAGCCTTCTACAAGCCCTGATCTAAATCCTATTGAACATCTGTGGAAGGAGCTGAGACATGCCGTCTGGAGAAGGCACCCTTCAAACCTGAGACAACTGGAGCAGTTTGCTCATGAGGAGTGGACCAAAATACCTGCTGAGAGGTGCAGAAGTCTCATTGAAAGTTACAGAAATCGTTTGATTGCAGTGATTGCCTCAAAAGGTTGTGCAACAAAATATTAAGTTAAGGGTACCATCATTTTGTCCAGGCCTGTTTCATGAGTTTGTTTTTTAAAATGATTCTGTTGAACCACAATTCAAAAGCAATGTCTGATTTTCATTGGTTAATTTTCATTGAATTTTTATTTATTATCACTATTGTCAGATTTAAGTTATTTCTGTGAACATTGTGGGTTTTTCTTTCATTAACAGAGGGGTACCAACAATTTTGTCCACGTGTGTAATTGTAATTGTCTGCTGAAAGAGAGAGATGCAGGCTCAGATCAGGCAGCAGCATGCATGTAGGCTAAAGAAATGGATGGAAATTGATGATTAAACTGTTAAAAACAGTTTCAAATTACAATCAATGTCCAGACCTCAGGGACATTGCCGCCTCCCTTTGTAAAAAAGATGCTTATCTTTCATTTGTGATTCTGTTATGCTGACAGGTAAACCTTGTGTCAAGAGGCAGAAAGACTTGTAAAAAAAACCTCAGTAAACAGTGAAAAGCAAACGATGTCGGCTGTAATGGTTAAAATGACAGTATCTGCTCCTGCCATACTTTCCTGGTGGGGATCTCTCACCTGTTTGAACCTCAGAGAACAGTTTAGGCTGCTGTTTTCTGAGCTCATCAAAAGACTTTGCTAACTTTGTGCAGATGAAATGTTTTTTGCACACGGATGGTTTAGAAAACAAAGACACAGCTTGGTTGGACAGTGAGAAGTCTTCTTAAAGACTAAGTCTTAAGTTTCATTTCCATTCATGAATCACTGCAGGTGTAGAAGCAGAAAGTGCATAGAACTAGAGGTAAAAGAGCCGATTCTGCAATTATACAGCTTTGCCAGATCGCCGATACATTTTATTTCTTCCCGATCTGAGATCATCCTATCACACACTCCTAGCTGATACTGATATCATGCTGAAATCATGAATCCCTAGTAATATGGTCCACTTCTGTCATGTTTTTAGAGGTGTTTTAAGCTCAGTCAGTAAAGCAGGGGCCCAAAACACAGAGTATAACGTCCTCAAGCATCAGCTGCAGGTTCACCTCTAGTCTCTGCCTTTTGATGCAAATCTACAAAACTATTTTCTCCCAACATTTGTTGTCTCTCTTAAACTGTCCTATCAGTGGAGGGGGAAAAAGAAGGCCTAAAATGCACCTCAAAAATAAAATATCTCTGTTATTCAGTATATTATTCACTAAAATGTACTTTTTTAAAAGCAAAAAGATTTCCCAAATAGCAAAGTCTGAAAAAATCAAATAAATACACAGTATTATGTATGAGAATACTCTGACTTTTTGGAAATACACTGATTTGTTTTTGTGTCAAGACTTATATTGGAAATTAGATCTCTCTCTTATATCTTATATTGTATGTCAGTTTAAGTCAAAGTCAAAGTTGCTTCCTTCATTTAGCTTACACATTGGAAACTAACTAAATAAGAGAGCAGCCTCTGTCCAAAGTGAAAGAATTCAGGAATCACTAACTTAAAACACAAATGAACAAATGACGTTGTATCTGTTTATTTGAAGCAACAATATGTAGAAATTTGGCTTGGTGTGTTTTGGCAACCATCCAAGGTTTCAGATTATCTATCCCACCTGGAAAATTGTCCATATATCCATTGCATGGGATACAGTATATTTCACGCTCCAGGTGACTCCATGAATGTTCTGTCACATTCATAACGGGCCAATCAGAGCAACAACACAGATAACATAGTGGGCATGTGAAGCCCTGGTAGGTAAACTACATAATGTGAGTTCAACAAGTAGCAGCTGTCACTGTTCACCATCAATGAAAACGTCTTTTCTGCTTAGAAAAGCTTTCAATGTGGTTCTGTACTTTGCTTTTAATAACAATAATAATAATTATAATAATATTAATAATAACACAATCCAGTTTTGATTAAAACTGCCTCTATAGCTACACCTGAGCTCATTGCCCCACCAACAGCCATTGTTTACTAGCTTGCAGTATAGTTAAAACATGCCCATAGCTACCACCTGGGTCTTCTAAATTGATGCTGATTGGTCTGTTCGTCCCACAAACAACAGACATTGAATCTGGCCAATCCACTGGCTTTGCAAGGGTAGGTCTCTGAGTGCAACTGCACTATTGTAGAACCCACATCATGCGGTTACCCTTCTTCCTCAGGCAGCATGCATTTGCAGACAAATACAACGTCTCATAATGTAAGTAATCCAAGAGCGTGTCAGAGATAGGCTTTGTGCTTTGTCAGAGGTGAGTCTTATACTTTAATACATTTTATTTATTTATTTATTTTTTAGGTTTTTATACATATAAATACATTGGTAATACTACATTTGATAACATGGAGTTACTTTAATAATACCCCCACCACCACCACCACCACCACACACACACACGCGCGCACCCACACACACCCCCACACCCACACCCACACCCACACACAAACACACACCCTACCCCCAGCAGACCTTGGATCTACAATGAAAGCAAAATAAACAGGTATATGTTAAATTTAAACAAAAAAGAATACATGTATGTGCATATACTCACATTTATATATATATACATATGCTATATACACATTTCCACGTACACATAGACCTAGACCTTTCGGTCCTGTCGCTCTGATTGGCCTGTGCTGAATGTGACAGACAGAGCAATCGTCCAATCACCTTCCACAAATTTTTTGAAAAGTCCTGCCCTTCCCAAACACTTTGTACGGAGGGTTTCCCAAATGAATGTGAAATATATCCCATGCTATGGATATGAAACAGTCTGTCAGGTTATGGAGCACCCTGGCCAGCTGTTGAAGTAACATTGTGCTGAAAGCAGGCAGCTGAGGCACTCTGTGGAAACTGGCTGTTATTGCACTATTGGATGGGCTTTTTTAAAGTGGTACTGTTGCCATAAATTGAATGCTTTGATTCTGATAGAACAAAGCCTTGTTAAAAGGAGAAGGTGCCAGGTTCTGCTCTGTGAAATTTGGGTTTAGAGCTCATGGTCCCCTGGGAGAACAGTTACAGCACAGTTTCTGGCAGTAAGCCCTGAAGGTAGACACCTCCCGTTATCTGTCTTGGCTCTGTTTTCTCTGTATGGACATCACAGCAGAGAGGAAGAGACTGAAAGGGATATTGATGAGGGAGAGAAAAAGAGAGAGTGAGGCCAGACAACAGTAAATATAAGACTGTCTTATTTTCATTGGTGGGAAAGTGAAGTGCACCCTCAACTGCATAATCATGACAGATCCCATCTTTACGATGTTGCTTTAAAAATTCAGATTGTAAGCCTCTATGACGACAGGCTTTCCCTTTATAATCATGATGCATGTAGTTCGGCATAGAACCATATCAACAGAGCAGAGAACTGGGGAACAGAAAAATAATGAAACTGCTTTATGTGTATGACAGTCACACCAGTTGCACATCAGTTGCAGGATACAAACATCATCCTTGGTGAGACTCACTCAAAGTGAATTTTCATGAATATTTCCTGCTGCATTCTCACATCAGCTCATCCTGACATCATGGGAGGGCAGAAAAATGCACATAAATTCAGGGTAAAAACATTTCAGCTCATCCACAAGATTCTAGAAAGTTCTCTCTTGAGTTTTGAGCATGTGTAAAAATATCAATAGAGGGAACACAAATTGCCTCTCTTCCCACCAAGAGAGGCAATTTTTCCCCAAGATGTAGCTGTAGATGTAACTGCTCCAATATCTTCTCATGACCTCTCAGAGTTATTCTAGGTCTTCTCTTGGAACTACAAACCCCATTTGCAACCACTTAAAGGATGAAAATATATATATGTTGTGTAATATCTGCATTGCCGACAAGTCCAATGGAAATGTTTATACCCACTTGGAAGTCCAGGAAGACTTTATAGCACCAACATCTCCAAGCTCACTGCATTTCAACAATTTGATTATAAAAATGTTCATAGAAAACCTTAGATGGGCTATATTCTATATTCATGGTGCATGGAATATGTCATCACACTTTGTAGTATTACAGTTTAAAATGTTAGCTTTTTTTAGTGCAGACTAATTGGTTTTAATTTGGCCAAGAAACTTAAAGGATTCCTCTGCAATAATCCAGGAAAACTGTTTCAATCATAGTTTGTGAATGGGGAAGCTTGTAGGTAGATAAAACTCAAGCAGAGGCCTGTTGGGAAAAGTGCAAAATCATCGTCACCAAGAAAAGCTGATATGTGAACGTGCTAACTGGCTTCTTTTTAGCTAAAGGCTAAAACAAAGCCAGAAGCACTGTGAACTAGTGCTGTAAAGCTGAGATATTATGGAAAATTCACTGTAAGCAAGGATTCAGACATTAATATCACAAAAATGACTGCTTCAGACTCTTTTCTACTCCCCAGTGTGGCTTTTTACTCACCTTACACTCCATGTAGACTGTTTCATATATCCATTGCATGGATATATTTCAGTTTATCTGGTAAACCTCCCATACAAAGTGAATGGAAAGTGCAAAACTTAAAAAAAATTCTCAGAAGGTGATTGGAAGAATATTCTGCCTGTAACGGGCCATCAGAGTGACAAGACAAAATTAGGTAGTAGACATGCTGCTCCACAAACCTGAGCTTTACAGGCTACACTACACTGGTGTGGCCATTGCTACTGTCTTCCAGTTCAACTGAACCCCAACCATAGCTACTGCCTCGTGATTGGTTATGTCTGCATTAAGAACTTTCAGATTTGAGTTTTGCCACATAGACCTGTCTGATGACAGACATGGAATCTGGCCAATCCATCTTCCTTGCAAGGCTAGTTTTGAATGTAAAATAGTGCAATGTTATAAATGAAATAAAAGGATTTAATTAATAGCAATAAACTACAGATATTCTGAGACTGATCCAGATTAAAATTTTGATCTTTTGACCGCCCTTATCACAAACTTTACGTAGTATTCAGATGCCATATTGAGTAATACCTGGGCTAATCAACACACTCACACAAACACAAATACCTTTGCATCGTTAGTAAAGACAGAAGAAACAGTGAAGGAAGACAGATAAGACCTCAATGGGGACAGTGGGAGGGGAAGGTGGAAGGTAAGAGAGTAATAAGGAAAGAGAGAGACAGTGAAAAAGTGGTGGTGGGGGGGGTCAGGAGAGATAAATGGTCGAGTAGACGGGAAGATGAGTGAAGCGAGAGCAACACAGTGTGGCACACTGCAGACAGAGAGACTAACAGAGCGAGAGAGTGAATGGGTGAGAAAGGGAGACGACAGAGAGTGAGGGGGAGAGCAGAGGCATGGCAGTCAACCCCCCCCCCGCCCTCCCTGCCATGTAGCAGACCTTCACTGGATGGTAACAAGCCACTCAGACGGTTGCAGCACTCACACATGTACAGACAGATTTCCTGAAGATCATTTAAACACTCATTTGTGCACTGCTGTACATGTGTGGACTTCTGTGCATGTGTGCTCCTCTGTACATGTGTGCACTCTCCATACGTGTGTGTTTTCATACATGTGTGTACAATAGTGTATGTTGTAGCAGCCTTGGTGAAAAACAGCCTCTACATATTTAACAGAGTAAAAAAAAGGACCCACATCACATGGTTGTTATTCTCTCAAATCTGCCTCTCAGGTCACTTTGACAGTCCACCCTCTCTCTCCCTGCCTCGCTCTAACACACACTAACACACACACATAAACACACCAGTATACACTCTCTCTCTCTGGAGCACTCAGCTCTCATTCCCTCCCTCTCTCTTCCTCTCTTTCTCTCCCTCTCTCCTCCCACCTGAGCTGTAATTTGCAGGGCTGATGAGGGTGAGGGCAGAGCAGAGGCAGGAACAGAATTCTTCTCACTCTATAACACACACTTACACACAAACTTCTACACACATACACAAACAGTGTGATTCACAGTGTACAGCTACAACTGAGAGAATCTGATCCTTTGTGTGTATGTGTGCTCTTTTTTTAACCTCTTCTTCCCCTCTTTTTTCTCTTTTCCTCCCTCGTCGTCACTCTCTCCTCCCTCCCTCCCTCGCTTTGCTCCCTGGTGGTGTGTGTGTGTTTCTGAGTGTGTGTATGCGTGTGTGAACTGTGGGGATAACAGACGCTCATGTGAGCAGCCTCAGTGGCGGCAGCAGTGACTGGTGAGAAAGAGGAGAGAGGAAGCGTAGAGAGGAAGAGAGAGCGTGGATAACAGGACCACCACCATCATTCTGATCGGATTCACACCAGACATGTGAGAAGATGTCCGTGGGCGGCTGCGCGTGTCCCGGTAAGTAGCTGCCGTGGTGATGGTTGCCGTTAACGACAGCCCTGCTCCTGCTGCTGTTGTCAGCCGCTGACTTTTTCTGCTCGTTGTTGTTGTTTTTATATTGTGGCGTGGTGGTGAGTGCAGCGGCTGCCGTGGCGTGACTCTGGCAGAGAGAGACAGAGGGAGAGAGGTGCCACAGGGCCCTGGGGCTCTGTTTGCAAAGGCTCATGGGAGGTCGCCCTCTGTGATGGCAGAAAGGATGAAGGGGAAAGGAACATGCTAGAATAGATGGATCAACATGTAGCCTGTTTGATTTGGACTTTTCTCTTCAGGCTGACAACAAAGAGACACTTAAACATTCAGAAATGAAGCAAATAAAAATGTTTGTTGGAGATGCAGACATCTGGCCATGAAGTTGTTGCCATGGCACCACTAATGCTACTTTTTCCATCACTTTGTTTTTGTTCTTTTTGCTGCTGATGTCTGACTGACAGGCTGCTCTAGCAGCGGGGTTTCCTTAGGTCAGTGGAGATGTAAGTCTCACAGTTCAAATGTAGTAACCTCTCATGCAGAGGTAGCAAATAAGACAGAAAAAAAGGATCAAAGTGTGACATTTAAAGGGCAAAGGTTACTGGCTCAGATCAAATGCTTGCAAGAGAGATCCTGCACCTCTTCCCGCCAAGAGTTATTAATAAATGTTTGATGTTTCACAGCTTAGAGAGGAGGGAATCATTTAGGATACATAAAGCAAATAACTGTTTTCACACATGCATAAAACTCCTGAAATTTTGTGTCTGCTTCATGTCTGAATGTAATTAATTTTTTTCAAACTGACTTTTACAGGACTTTTCCTGCCCACCAGCAAAATTTTTGTGTGAAGTCGTGGTGGGTTGAAGTGTGAATGTGCTAACTAGCTTCTTTTTAGCTGAAGGCTGGTGTGTGAACTAGTGCTGTAAAGCTGAGAAATTCAGGAAAATTCACTGTAAGCACGGGTGAAGACATTAATATCACGACTCGCGGCCGATGACAAAGTGACACTACTTCAAACTCTTTTGCACTCCCCAGTCTCACCTGACATGCCAGATAAACTGTTTCACATATCCATTGCATAGATATACACTCACTGGCCACTTTATTAAGTACATCTTTTCAATGCTTGTTAACACAAATAGCTAATCAACCAATCACATGGCTGCAACTCGATGCATAGGCTTGTAGACATGTTCAAGACGACTTGCTGAAGTTCAAACTGAGTATCAAAACGGGAAAGAAAGGGGATTTAGGTGACATGGCATGGTTGTATTTCAGAAACTGCTGATCTTCTGGGAGAGGCTTTTGATGTGGCTCTTTGCCTTTGTTTTAATAAAGAAATGTGGTACAGCTGTGATAAAACTGCCACTGTGCTATAGCTACATCCAAGCTAATCGCTACACTAGAGGCAGTCATTGCTTTCAGCTTCCAGTACAACTAAACCCCACCCGTAACACGTTCTCACACTTAGCACAGTTGTTTCAGATTGGAGCTTTTCTAGATGGATTTGCCTGACAGACATATGATCTAGCCAATCCATCTGCTTTGCAAGACTAGCTTTTCAAACCCTTACATAGATTCTGTGATTATGTCCAATTACTCACAGGCACAAAACTTTCTTAAACATATTGGACTCTCATTTACGAACTTGGATTTCCACAATATCTTTTTATGGAAAGACCTTCCTAGGGATGAGTATTCAAATCAAAACTACTTCAAATAAAAAACATGAAATACAAGATTTATTTGCATTTATTTTATTTCAGCAGAGCACAAGAGTCTTTTTATCATTTTTCTATCTGGATCAATGTGTAAAAATATTGCAAAACATGGATTAGCCAGACTCCATGTCTGTCATTAGCAAATTCATCTTACAAAACGCCAATCTGAAACAGGTCTGAGAATGGACCAGACCAATCAGCATCATTTAAGGAGAACGAAGTGATAGCTACAGATGGGGTTTAGTTGTTTGAAAAGCTACAAGCAATGGCTACCTTTGGTGTAGTGATTAGTTTGGATATAGCAATAGTATAATAAGAGTTTTTTCCAGAACCTCTGCCAAAATTCTTTATTAAAATGAGCAAAGAGCCACATCAAAAGCTTCTTTTTGCACGTCTTCCAACATGCATTGGCATGATTTTACGGCAGCACTAGCCTGCAGGGCTCAGGGTAGTAGTGGAGCTGTGCATGTCTACTACCCCATTTTGTCTTGTTGCTCTGATTGGCCCGTAATGACTGTTACAGACAGAGCATTTGTCCGATCACCTTCTGAGATTTTTTTGAAAGGTCCTGGCCTTCCCAAACGCTTTGTATTGGAGGTTTCCCAGATGAATGCAAATCTTTCCAATCAATGGATATGTGAAACATGTCAGGTGAGTAAAAAGCCTTACTGGGGAGTGGAAAGAGTTCAAAGCAGTGCCATTTCTGCTTTTGTGTTCCTATCGAGGACATAGTCACACTGACTGACACATTCACTTTGTCTCTGATGCAGTGCCAGTATATGCATTTTGTTTGAGCCTCTCACATAAAGAAATGACACCAGTATCCCTTACTTCCATTTTCTATTGTCATCTTTTTAAGATATTTCTCTTACTCATTTACGATACCAAGATATTCATCGCTGAATTTAATACTCTTTTTGTTCTTTTAAGTATCGACTCAGGCAAATTTAGGCACCAGTACCGTTTAAAAGTAAAGATTTAGTATCAGTAAAAAAACAATCAGCCAACTCAGAAGACTTCATGGGCAAGTCTGTCCTGAAATTATTATGAAGTTTCAGGACATGTCCATATGTCCTTAGACAAGACACTTGACCCAACTGACCTATGGCTAAGCCACGCCCCCTCCACACACTCGGACAAACAATGAACATTCACTGACAGACACTATTGCAGTTGTCACAGTAGGAGACATTTAGCTGTAGGCCATTGATGATTTTTGGAGACAGAAAGATCTCATATAATCTAGAAGTCCCCAAAAGGGTCTAAACTACGCACTGGATGGATCTATTAATCATTTTATTGTTGAGAAGATCGATAAAAAGCTTCAGTTACAAGCCCAAACTTACAGGTCCCAGTGCAAATGTGATAAACTGCATCTCGTTGCCATCACCATCTCAGACCACAAGATAGAGGATCAGCATCAAAGAGCCATTGAAGTTAAGGTTTTTGGCTCGGAATATGAGATAAATATAACAGCCTCTTTACCATCTTTACCAAGAGTGTCTCTCCGTTAGTTTGGTGCTATAGTATATTTACATTGGCTCATTCAGCACAACGTTTCACAAACTTTGTTATATTGGCTATTACAGATAAGTTAATGAAGCTAAGCTCCAGAGGTTAACGTTAGTTTAACTATAGCCCTTAAGACAACAGCTAACAATGATGTACAATCACCAAAGAACAAAAACTAGAACAAAAAATGCCAACTCCCAACAAACAATGTGACACAACGAACAATGCAGCTAGGAGCTAACTCCTAACTTTAGGTAACTTTAGCTAATGTTAGAGATGTTAAATATAACTTTATATTTCTTTCCAGCTAAGTGACAATATGCTGCCTCAAAGACCATGTTGGCTTACCTTAGAACAGATGTTAATTTTATCCACGTTAGGTTGATGTTGTGGTCTACTGCAAAACTTTTATCCAAAGAAGACACTTTTCTGGGTTTAGATGTGGCTTAGGAAAGGGTAAAAGATACACTCCGTCGCTAAGACTCTCAGGATACCTTGTGCTGGAGTTGCATGTACCCCACAAACACTGTTTGACCATTTTTAAACTTAAAATCTCAAAAAAACCTCATAAAACCGGACGAAAACTGACTTTCTCCCATTCAATTCAATGGACTTCCAGGCAGCCGATGTCCAAGTGTATTGGAGTGGTATACGCACTGTGATTGGCTCATCGCGTTTGAGGGCGGGACTTAGCCATAGGTCAATTTGCCCTCACTACTGCATCAGTGATGTGTGACTACAAAATCACTTTACAAGCCCTAGTCAATCTACTACCCTGACTTTACCCATTAAAATGCAGCATCACCACACCACACCACATCCCTAAAAAATGTCATCTACAAATATATTATTGCGTAATGTTCTAGTGAGAGATTTCCAATCTCTTCTTTTACCCAGAAGTCCTCTCTGCTGGAGTTCATGTAAGGAGGTCAGTGAGTTCACATATGGGAGGCAGAGGGTGATGACCTTTTTTCATATGTTGCAATCACAAGCATCAATATTTGTATGTTTCACCTCTTCTCCATTCTGTTGAGATCTGCTGCTGCTTTTCTTCACTGGATGGGCTGGAGGTTTAAGACAAGTGTAATTTAAGGACTAACTTTATCATGGTAAAGAAACAACTCTGCTGAGGCAGATTTGTTACAGTTGAGTAAAAGCCTCAGGGTTTCAGGGATATAAGCCACTGAGAGTAACCTAGAGGGAGTAATATCTGTCACAGTGGACCACCACATAAGAGGTGTTAGGCTTTCTCAAGCCCTGTTATGACTGCCTAACTCCCCACAGTCCCCAAACTGTTTCGTCTGACAGCAAGCAGATAATTTTTTTCATTTTATTGACTTTAATCAGACAGAGGAGGAAAGAAAAGTGGAAATCAAGTTCTAGAAATAAAACCTGCACCCCTGAGCCTCAGGCAATATATTAAGTGTTACAGCGATTTATGTTGCACTCCTGGTGGGCCATGTAGGACATGAAATATAATCTTATAGCTTAAATGTATTCATAACCATGAAATATGAACTCAGATTCTTCTGTTATTGAATACACAGCAGCAGGAGAGGAGGAAGTGAGTGGTGCTGTATCACCCTGACGTGGCCTCCTCTTTTCGCTCCAGCCTTCAGGCCACAGTGGCCAATGTGGTCAACCCTCACACAGCCGGAGATGTGGATGGAGAAATTTAGCCGACCACGCATCCAGGATCAGATTTCCCTGGTGCCAGTCTGGACTTTAATCATTAGAAAAGATGGAAACACTAACTGGTCCCATGTTTTGCGGTTTGGAAACTCTTGAGCTGACAATTTTGTTTTTTTGTTTTTTTTTTAAGGCGGAAAGTTTCAGAGAGGCCAATCATGAAACAATGAGCCAAATCATCCTGGCCTGCACAGTTGTAGCATAGAGATGGATGAATGGATGAAAAAAATGGCACAGGACTGAGACAGAAGGATCTAGAAATGGTGAAAAAAGGTAGAGAAGTATTGGCATTGTGATCAAACCAGACAGATTTGGTATCAGCAAGGACAAACCCTTCAGACACAACAGTTGACAATTTTCCTTGAGCACACAAAGGAGCAGGGAAACGTGTTGTACCACCGTTAAATCTGACTGCATGCACACAAGAGTTTTCCTATGTCTGTGTGTGTGTCTGTGTTTTCAATCTCTGCGCAGCGCCCCGTGCTATGAAGGCAAACGCTGCCACCTCAGCCGTTAAACAAGCCTGCACCGTAGAGGCGGGAGCGTTTGTTTAGAACCGGCCCTGAGCTATCTTGCGGTCAGATTGCATACTTAATCAACGCGGTCATGGAAATTTCCAAAAAGACGTATGACCGCACTCGTGTGCTCCACTTTTTCTCCTGTATTGTTCTCCCTGGTTCTCCCCTTTCTTTTCCCCTCAGTTCCTCTGCTTTGTGTACTCAACCTTTTACTGTTTTTCTCCTAAAATCTCAAAGTTTAAAGCTTTTCTTAATTTTATTTGGATCCATTCTCTTCTGCTTCATTTAAGATTTTAGGAAGATTTTTACTATAGATAGCACAAGGAATGTTTTCACTTTTCCGGCTGTCATTTATTTATATTTTATGATGCAAACCTGGAGGTGTTAAACAATTAGTGTAATGAGTGAAGCACCACTTCCACTCCTGCAGTAACATGATGCGAAAAACCCCTGTAAACACTGCCTCCAATTATGGAACAGTCACTTCCATTTACTCCTGTTAACTCCAAATGACCCCAAAACTTGACCCAGCACTGTTGCTGATTCATTCACTCACTTAGGCCAACATATCTGCCACCATTTCCCATTAATAATCCTCTCACTGAGGGTCAAGAGATGTTCTGACGAACTATGATGGAATAATAGAAAATATGGAACAACAAAGTCTCTGTGAAGTAGTCTTCTTCTCTCTCTCTTTCTCACTTGTTTACATTCCTGAGCCGTGTTCAACACAGAGGGATCCTCCCCCTTCTTGGGTGGCCTCGAAGTTTGTGCATTGAGTGTATTGTGTGTATGTGTGGATGCATACACATGCAGCATGTGCCCCAACATGTGGATGACATAAACAGTGAGTGGAGAGTGTGAGTGGACGTGCTGCACATCAGGGGTGGAAAGAGAACAAAAATATCAAACTCTAAAGTGCAGTTACTCTGGTTAAAATTTACCCAAGTAGAAGTAAAATAACTGCTTAATAAATACAACTTCATTTCCAAAAGGGTTTGGGTACTGTGTAAAATGAAAGCATAATGCAATGATTTGCAAATCTCATAAACCCATTTTTTATTTATCACAGTAGAACATAAACATATCAGATGTTACCATTTCATGAAAAATATATGGTGCCGCATCCAATATTGACCTTCGGCCTTTGTCTTTTGCACACAGAGGTTTCTCCAGATTCTCTGAATCTTTTGATGATATTATGTCCTGAAGATGGTGGGATATTCTAAGTCGTCACAGTTTTACATTAAAGATTTTTTTTGCTGAAATTGTTCCACAATTTTAGACTAGGGATGCTAAAGGTTAAACAGTTAAATTGGTTCATCAAATTAGCCAGTGTGAGATTCACAGGATGGTTAGACTAATTACCTATAATTTTTTGTAAACATGGTCTTGAAATCCCGGTCTATAATGTTTTTTTAAACTGTAATGAACCTCCTGCCATTTCAAGCTGCTGTAGCTTCAGTGAATGGCTGCTGCCTTCCTGTTAGTGCTTTCCCCAGGCACTTTACCGGACGTAAATATGAGAAGCTCAGCAGTAGCTTAGCGATTAGCGTGTAGTATGAATAGCGCAGTATGACAAGTGCTATGTAGGCTAGTGAGGGTTTAACTCACATATAACTACTGAACCGAAGTGGAAAAAAGCCACATATCAAAGGAGGATGTTAATCTACAGAGAGGAGCGAAGGCTAAAGGAGCTAGCTGCTAATGTTAGCCTGGTATACTCTGTACAGCGTGGCCTTCACTGTGAGCCTGTGATGAATTTGACTGTATTAGTATTTTCCCCTCTTTAGACTGGTTGGTCGAACACAGTTTAAACGAGCATTCGGCTGAATAGGGAAATGCACAGGGACATCCCTATTTTAGAAACAGCTTTTCCAGATTGGTGAACCTCTACCCATCTTTACCACTCTGCCCCTCTAAAATGCTCCTTTTATACCCAGTCATGTTACTGACCTGTTGCCAATTAACCTAATTAGTTGCAAAACTGTCCACCAGCTGTTTTTCAGCAGTAACACTTAAATGGTAAATGGACTTAAGCTTGTAAAGCACCTTTTTGGTGGTCTAACTACTCAAAGCACTTACACTATACGTCACACCTACCCATTCACACCCTTTCACTCCATATACACTGATGGCAGAGGTTGCTATAGAGAACTGGCCATCAGTATTGGCTAATCCCATACAAACACATCCTTACCATTTACACACCACAGATGAAGCAGAGGGAGCAAAGGTTAAGTGTCTTGCTGAAGGATCGATGTAGCTGGGGAATCAAACCCACAACCTTCTTCTTGATTGTGGGGCAACTGATTCTACCTACTGAGCCACAATCGCCCCACTTCTCGCTCCAGTCTCTTGTTGCCCTGTCCCATATTTTTTGTGTTGCTGCCATCGAATTCAAAATGAGCTAATATTTTTTCATAAAATGGTGAAATGTCAATTCCAACGTCTGATGTGCTGTACGCGAGGTATGGTTATTGAAAAAATGAGATTAATGCTGTAACACAGTTTTACTGAGCACTAAAATGTTTCATTGTCTTTCTCCTTCACAATCATTGATAGTGATAGTGATAGCAGTGCAGTAAGTCTTCTTCAGACAGTTGTCTCAGAACCTCTGTGGTTCTTAACTTCTGACACAGACTCAAAACCTTTGAGCACAGATTTGATCTTAGGAAAAAGTCACATGGTGCTAGATCAGGGGATTGGGGAGGGTGATCAAGCACTGTGATTTGTTTTTGGGCCAGAAACTGCTTTACTGAGAGCGCAGTGTGAGCTGGCTCATGTCTTGATGAAGAATGAAACCATTTTTCCAAAACTGTCTCCTTTGGCCTTTACCTCAAAGTTTTTCTACAACTTGATTGTAATAGTGTTGATTCACCATTGACCCCTCTCCCAAAACGATTCCCTTAATGTCAAAGAAAACAATCTACATGGCTTTGAATTTGGACTTGCTTTGTCATGCTTTCTTTATCCTTGGTGACAATGGTGTTTTCCAGTGACTGCCGTTTTGTCTCAGAATCGTATTGGAAATTCCCGGTTTCATCTCATGTCATCACTCCTTCTGAAAAATGTGGGGTTCCTTCAGTATGTTCCTTAATGTCTCCACAAATTTGCTCATATTTTTCCTTTTGATCAGGAGTCACAAGTTTTTGGATAACTTTGGCACACTCTTTTGTCCAGTTCACATTTACATACAAAACTGCTGAACTGTCTCTTCATCAATGGAGACCATTTCTGCTATCATTCTTATACTGAGTCTTCCATTATTTCAAACAATTTTTTCAATCTGTTGAATGTTTTCAGAAGTTTTTGATGTGCATGTGCTCCCAGAACGTTCATCGTCTTGGACATTCTCTCTGCCTTCACAAAAACATGACATGCAGTGTACATACATACACCTCAGTTAATGTATAGAAAGATTCAGCTGCTGTTTTGTTCAATTTCACCCCAAAATTGAAGTTCATCCATTGCTCAACTTTTAAGTGAGTCATTTTCTGAGAGCTTAGAGAAAACATGCACTTCAATCAGTAGCATTCAGTGAACTAAAGATGTCACTTATTGACATAACCTTTGATATATAACACTCGGCGTAACCATGAACCACAAGGTTTTATCCTCATAAGCGCAGTCTCATTATTTAATAGCCATACTTTGTATGTTCTATTATGAATAAAAGATGGGTTTAGGTGATTTTGAAATGATTGCATTCTGTTTTTATTGATGTATACAGAACCCAACTTTTTTGCAACTGGGGTTGTAAAAGAAGAGAGTAATTCATTTAAAGTGTACTCAAAGTACTGGACAGCTATTTTTTTATACCTGTGGTGGTTATAAAGTAAAATCAAATTTTTCTCTAAAGTGGAAAAACAAAAGTATATAAATATTCAACTACATTGTTTAATAAAAGGCACATCTTTTTAATAAATAGTAGTGCAACTACAAAATCTGGATGTAATTTGAAAACTTTAGCTTAGTCTCATGTACATTTTCCCCTGCCTCTCAATTTTGAGAGCCTGTCTGCAATAGTTAGGGGCAGTAAAATCTTTCCCTATGCAATGGGACGACCCTTCAATCTCCTCAGACGTCATCAGGAGTTGTTGACAGCATTTATGTAAACAGATGAGACAAAAAAATACCGGACATTTCTACTATGGGCTGGTTTTTTTTAAAGCTTGTTCAAAATAAAAGGATCACAATGAATTGCAACATCATCAGATAATGACACCAGATTGTTGTCATAATTTTCAAATTTGAGATCACTGAGATTTTCCATAATACTGAGTTTGGAGTGTGCTTCTGGAAAAAGATCTGCCCACAGACTGTAAAAAGAATTGAATGAAGCCTGTGTGACGTCAGCCGTTTGATTAAAATGGGTGGACTCAAACTGCTTTTGAAGCCAATCAGCGGCAGCTTCCATGTTGAAATCGCTGTCTCAACCATTGTTTGGTCAACCTAACGGCAGGCAAGTGCCCACCCATTGCACTTGACTTTCTGTCAGCTAGCTAGCTAGCATTCTGGTTGACAGATACGTAACGTCTGCCTGTCAAGCTATATGTCAATCAAATGAGACGCGCCAATTAGTGAGCAGTGAGGTTTTTCCTACATATAATCAGAACAGTTGTGATACAAAAAAAATTCATCCCTGTACAGTGAGAGCACATGAAGACATTAGCTAATGAGACAGGTTTTGTTTCTTGAACCAGGCTGTAAATCATTTTATTTCTGGTATAACAAAACGTCTTTTTAACACGTGTTGTGTACGAGGCTTCAGGCGTTCCTGCAGCCAGCCTCAAGTGGACACTTGGGGTAATGCAATTTTTTCCACTTCTGCAACGACTTCATTTTTCAAGACCAGAGGTTGCCACAAACATTTGTCTAATGGGTCACGTAGCCCAAGCACTTCACCCTACCCCTCTATTCCAACAAGAATCAGGACACCCTACCCCTAGACATGCATGTTCAAAGTGTAGGGGTAGGGCTAAGTGGGGGCAGCAAAGAGTGAAGTGGAATTTAGCCTTTCTTCTTGCTATCTGAATGCCATGTACCCACAAAACAAACAACCGGCTGATTTTCACATAGTTGATAGGAAGCTTGGACCTCTTTTTTTCATTTGGTTTAATTTTCTTTTTCTGATGAAGTTTAAAATGTAGTGAAGTACTTCCCTAAAAGTGTAAGTAAAAGTACTGATTTTAAATAGCACTTTTAAAAAGCGAAAATACACAAAGAAACAGCTGATTACAGTAATGTGAGTAAATGTAATCATTTACTCTTCACCTCTGCTGTACATCCACAAAAAGAAAGCCATGGTACGGTGAGCTCTGCAGCTACAGATGTTCTGTATTTGTGGTCGATCAGACTGTGTTGACTCCATTACTCCCCCCCCTCACCCCTTGCTTCTTCACCTCTATCCTGTCTCACCCCTGCATGATGTTTCACTGCACACTGTGTATACCTTCATCCCCCCTCCTCCCTTTACTCCCTGTTTCTCTTTGACTCCCCTGATTGCTAGCGTATGTTGGCTGGCTGGATAAGGGGAGGGGAGGTGGGGTAGGGGTTGAGTAAGGAGGGATGAGAGGGAGAGATGGAGAGACAGAGAGAGAGAGAGAGAGAGGAGGGGGGAAGGGACTGTGCCCTCTCATGCAGAGAGTCACATGGTGTCCCTGATTGGAGGAAAATGAGTAAAGACTGCAGCCCGGCTGAAATGGCAACAGACAAAAAGGCACAAAGGCTGAGCTGTTTGGAAACGGGTTGCACAACAAGAGAGGCTGAAGAGATGGAGGAGGAGGAGGGGTGAGGAAGGGGCTGTGATGGAAGGGGAAGAGAGAGATGTGGATTAAGAGAGAGGAAGAGCAGGAAGGGTGTCAGGAAGAGAAAGAGAAAACAGGAGAGGAGAGAGGTGACGGAGGAGGGGGGAGAAGGCAGAGAGCAGAAGAGCCAAGAAAAGAGAGCGAGTGGGAGATGAGCACTGTAGGAGCGCAGGAGGAGTGGGTGGAGGGAGAAAAGGGTGAGACAAACTGGGAGAGAGAGAGATCAGACTGTGTTTCTATGTTTTCTGCAAGGCTGAGCGGTGACGTGATTGGCTGGGGGGGGGGGGGGGGGGGCAGACCTGACTCTGAGATCAGAGACAGACAAAATGGCTCCCAGAGAACAGAGAACGCAGCATCAGGGCACTGTCATCTCCCCTCACACAGCTGTCAGCTGACACCAGCCGCCTCTGCCACACACACGTCTGCCACACACGCTGATACACACTCTTTAAAGGCTAAGCCACCTGCAAAATGCCAGACAGGGAAAAGGCTGAGGATGATGGGTAATAATGCTGATTAGTAAGTTGATTAAACATACAATTATTGAATAAGAAACACAGATCATATATAACAAAGAAAAGCAGCTTAAAGCAGAGCATTTCTGCTGATTTAATCCCGTCACCCATTGGCCTGGACGAACATGTGACGCGTTGCTGCTGAGGTTCCCTTGTTGCAGGGTGTCTGTGTTTGCCTGCCAGAGAAAATCCTGAGCAGGGAATTTACCCAGCGAGCGAGAAAATGCTGTTGGACAGCATGAAAACAAACATACTGACTCATTGTAGCCACAAGAGGGCGCTGCCGTCAAAGAAGGAGCTGTGATTGTAGGTCAGCTCTGATTCCTCCCTCTCATAATGATGCACAGTGAAGTGTTGACTGTAAATCAGATGGAGAGTGAACGCTCTGTGAGGAGTAACAACAGCATCATTTGCATACAGCTTGACTCACAGGGCACATTTGCATTACAGTGTTGATTATTGTGTTTTTTTTTTATGTTTGTTGTGATTTCATTTGTGATTGCATATGAGCTGCATCAATAACAGTTTAACATCAGACAGATGAGCAGCGATAGATCAAACCTTATCCTTAAATAACAATAGAAAGACATAAAGTAACCAGTCACAGAAAAAATGCTTCATCCGATCATTTATAGTCCATTACATTCAAAATCAATTGAAAGTTGTTTACAGATAAAATCACCTTGTGATTTTGTTTAGCAAATACAAAGTAATGAACGCACTAGCAATTAAAATGCCTCCTCATATCAGTGCCATAACCATAAAGTCATTGAAGATCCAATAAAGCTTCCATCCTGGACCCATAATTAGGCATATCTTTCTATTATAAGGACTTTTAAGTAAGCAAATAAAACAGGTTAAACTAACTGAAGACATCACGTTTGCTATGATAATCAAAGCTTCAGACTGGGGTCACATGTGGACATTTAATTAAGTTCTCTGACCAGCTGAGTGTCCCTATGTAGGAGCAGAGGATGAGGCTGGCAGTTTAAACTTATTCAAAGTATTTTTATCTAAGAATGACTGAAGAGGTATTCATTCATAATTTGACAGGGCAGGCTTTTTTCCTTAGGGCCCTTGCCCCCCCTTCGTATCTAAGAAAAGCTAAGCCCCCCAGGACACACTTAGAAAATTAAACATCAAATTTAATTGTTTTCATTGATAAAAATCCCCCCAAAGTAGACCTACAAACACTTGTTTTACTAAAAGATCTATGCCAGTGAACAGCATATTAGGGCCGCTTTAGAAAATAGGAAGACCAAGGGATTCTGATAATGTTTTAAGCTCGAACTTGATATTTTCAAGTTGAAAAAGTTGTAAATTTACATGAAAAAAAAACAAACAAATAAAAAAACTTTAAATGTCATAAATTTACCTGAACCAAAACTTGAAACAAAATTTTCTAGATTAAAAAGGCAAAAATAGCAGATTTGACAGATGAGATGCAGTTAATTGCCTAATTGAATGATACTTCTTACTGATTAATAAGGAAATATTTGTGATTTTAGCCCAGAATCATCTCATTATCACCATCATCTGGATTTAGGAGAGTCATTCCTGTTAACCGGGGTTCTCCAACCACTGTTTTCAGTCTGGCTTCACATTAATTTTGTACTTTACAATATCATGTATTATTGTGACTTTAAAATGTTTTTTTTTTCCCCAAGATGTCAAAATTAATATTTTTTTAAACTTCAGAATTCTGAGTTTGGTTTCCTGTAAATATACGACTTCATAATCTACAAAATGTTGATTTTTTTCTTAAAAATTCAACAAAAAAAATAGAAAATAAAGAATCTTCTTTTGTTATCTTTTAGAGTGGCTCCAATGTGCTGTAAGTTTCTGATCATGATTTAAAAAGTATATTAGCACATCTTATTTTGACATCAGAACTGATGAGCCTGACGAGCCCCCGATCTTTGGCGCACCCCCTGATGGGTGACCAGATCCAAGGTTGGGAACCACTGCTATAGCACAAAATATCAAAAAGGTTGTCTTAATTGTTAAAAAGAGATAATTATGTAACAATGACTAAACAACTTTCCTTTTCAGGTAGCAATTTTTAATAAGTTTGTATTGCTTAAAATATGGTATATAGCAAAAATATGATATCAAATTTAATACTTTTAAAGAACTTTTTCAGGACCCTCTTCTCACATTTTAGACTCTATCCATCATCAATTATTAACCCATTACATAACAACACAGTTAAGTGTCTGTTATGTGCTGACTGCAAGTTAAAAATGTGACAACAAAGAAAAAATGCTGGTAACATTCTTGTAGTATGCAAATTAAGTTTTAAGGTCTGTTGTACTTAGCATGCTAAAAGTAGTTATAACACAATCTAGAAGTTCATATTCACAAGTTCAGCTCTGCAGATGAAACTAAAAAGTACAAAAGTATACAGTTGCCATTTTCAGGATACTTAATATATTTTTTAATTCTGATTTTGACGCATTGGTGTGTCCATGATCACTTAACCTTTGCAGGTGATAAGCTGTGGCTTAATCAAGTTGAGTTATATTAATGAAAATGTTTTATTTCAATCAGTGTGGATAGCCTGTGAATACGATACCATGATGATATACTGTCACAGTTTCTAAGGTCATGAATCATATCTCACCTGTGGTTAAAACTTGATATAAAAAACACAAATGCAGAAAAACTAGCCCAAAACCTCTTTAGGTTGATGTACAGATGAATGAATATTACATGCTACAGATTTTAAAGACCCCGTAGTCTTATAATTAAGACTTTCTCATAAACTTACTAGTATGTTTGGATCTTTTTTAACTACACTCAATAAAACACACAATAGATCACTGACAAGAAATCTCATTACGTTTAAGAAATATCCTCTTCACATGTAAACGTCAGCTTCTTGAAATGGTTTTCATAAAATCCAGCAAATAAAAAAAACCTGTTCATTCACTTGTAAAATTGTCACCAAAGGCATACATTATCACTGATCACTTTGTTAGATACACCTGTTCTGCTGTTTATTTATACAAATAACTAATCAGCTCAGCACAAGGGAGCAACTAATGCATTTAGGCATGCAGACATAACTCCAGCTTCATTGTCCCTTAAGGGAAATTCACTCTGCAGCCAGGTAAAAACATAAAGCACGAGGAACACAATCACACAAATTCAGACACAACACTGAAACGCATAAACACAAAAATGCAGTAAGGGGCAACTAACCACTATTAAAGTATATCTTCAGATATCTGCGGAGAAATTCAAGCGCATCATTCATTCATTTTTAAAATTAGGTGTGTGATGGCTTAAGTTCTGAACAAATTTTTCATCCTGTTTGATTTAGCTTTAGCAATCTGAATCTCCTGCCAGAGAGCAGGAGCTCAAATTCAGCATGAAGAGGATGGTCAGGAGTCTGTATGACATCCTGAGCCTTAGCTGTTACCCTCTTAGAAAAAGTTAGAGACAGATCTGGTAATTCAATACCAATAATTTGAGTTTCCTCTAAAATAAATGCACGTTTCCTTAGTTTTTGTAAATATGAATCACCACACCACTGAATATAATCATCATCATCATCATCATCATTATTGACAGTTAAAGAATGGCATATGTTAAACTTTAGTTATAACATTTTTTAAATGGCAGTAAATAATCCTGCTTCTTGTCCTCAAGGCTAAAAAATAATTCTTTTTAAAAGCATATGTATATTTTATCACCTTTTTCTGTGTTTCAACTTTTTAGCCAACAATAGTCCAAGTTATTTACACAAATTTTAAACTTCTTTTTATAATTTATAGTCTATGCTGTTCTTTGTCCTCAGTAACATGGAATTAAGCCTTTTTAGTGTCATATTTAGCAAAAACAATGAAATATTTTGATAATAGTCACAAACACATGGACATTTGATGATGGATCATAGGTCCATTTCAAAGTTTTATTGGAATATTGCTTTTAAATATAAATTATTTGTTTCCATGACAGCACATATTCACACTGGTTGTCCTCAAAGGCCAAAACTGACCCTGTCTGGTTTGTTCTGTTATAAAGCATGAGAGATATCGAATAATTCTGTTACACCTTTTCAGCAGACTTTAGTCTGAGTTTTATTCTTGCTTTTGGGATTATTGATAAATGATCTGGTTTACATCTTATTCTAGCCAAGGCAACCCATAAGGGGGGATAAAGAGGAGCGCTTTCTGGGGCCCGGTCAAACTGAGGGGCCCATGGAGATCAGCAAAATCATGGTCCACTGTAAAGTTAAGCTGTGGTTAACATATTTTATTTTTAACCTGAAACCAGAAAAGAAACTGGGACAACTTTAATTAGAAATAGCTAATTAATTTAGAGAAAAGAGGCAAAAAAGTTGGGAAAAGTGGCAAAATGGGTTAAAACTGACAAGAAGTGGCAAAACTGGCTAAGGAGTTGCAAAAATTGGGTTTAAACAGGTGAAAAGAAGTGGCAAACATGGATGAAAAGTGTCCACAATGGTGAAATAATGGATTACATTGGTGGCAAAAAATGGTTGAAATTGGTAAAAATGGACAAACAGCAGCAACAAAAAAGTGGCATAATGGTGATAAAAATAGGATTAAAGTGGTAAAACCTAGCGTAAAGTGGAAGAACGTGTGTTAACGGGTAGAAGAAAATGACCCCAGGACAACATAAAAGTCGACAACCTGCTGACTTGCTGGTATTCTCACACACAGCCATCTCTGGGCTTTACAGAGAATAATCCGAAAAAGAGAAAATGTCCAGTGAGTGACAGTTTTCTGGGCCAAAATGCCTTGTTGATGGCAGAGGTCAGGGGAAAATAACAGACGGGTTCAAACTGACAGAAAGGAAACATAAATTCAATCACCTCTTTCTACAGTCAAGGCGTGCAGAAGAGCATCTCTGAAAGCACACTACACCAAACCTTGAAGCAGATAGGCAACAGCAGCAGAAGACCACTGGGTGCCACTCCTGTCAGGTAAGAGCAGGAAACTGGGGCTATAATTCACATGGATTCAACAAATTGGACCATAGATGCTTGGAAAAAAAGTTGCCTTGTCTGATGAGTCTGGATTTCTGCTCTAACATTTGAATGGAAGGGTCAGAATTTAGCATATTGCAATGTGAAAACCTGCCAGAACACCAACAACCATGGCACATTCAAAGTCATTTGATTCATTTCTCTGCACTATGCTGATGCCCAGTTTGAACCTCAGCAGATCATCTTGAACATGTCCTAAATGCATCAGTTGCTGCCATTTGATTGGCTAATTTGGAGAGATCGTTGCAGCAAAAACTGCTCTCACTGCACAACTATACATCATTCACTGTACTGCCTTAACAAAAGGTTTTAAAATGTCATCAATAAAGCTTCAACTGGGAAGTTGTTCACCTCTGTCGTAACTTGGTTTTATTTGAGCAGGGCAAATATAGGGACCCACCAGGTCACAGGTCCCTATGGGGAATTACCCCACCCACCCCCCTAACACTGCAACCATATAAAATTGCTGAGCATTTCACCGCAGTACAGTCTGTCGTTAGCTGATATTACTGACTTCATTAAAAGTTACAGACCGCTACATAATGTGTTTTTGTTCATTGTCAGTCAATTTACCCAATCTTTCAGTGGACTATGGGTCATTAAAGATATTATAATGGAGAGATTTGTGCTAGAAAACAGTAAATTTAATCCCCAACTTCAGTCCCTCTGCTCTGGCACAGAGCCAGGCAGCTGTGCTTTAATCGGAGTTCACCCTAAGGTCAGGTGCCAGACTAATTGCTGGAGTGCAGTGGAGAAACTTGGCCTGGTGGCTCAGAATCAAGCGGCAACCTCCAGCCCTGAAAAATGAAGCCAATGCGGAAGTGCAAGAAATTGCAATATGGTGAGTGTCCACTTGAGGCTGGCTGCAGGTACACCAGAAGTCCCGTACACAACACATGTTTAAAAGCCATTTTTCTTTACACCAGAAATAAACTGGTTTACAGCCTGGTTAAAAAAAAAACAAGTGTGTCTTATTAGCTAATGTCTTCATGTGCTCTCACTGAACGGGTGTGAATTTTTTTGTGCCACAATGGTTTAGATTATATTTAGGAAAAAACTCTCTGTGCACTGACTGGCATGTCTCATTTGATTGACAGATAGCTTGACAGGCAGACGCTACCTATCCGTCAACCAGAATGCTAGCTAGCTAGCCGAAAGAAAGTTGAGCTTAGTGGGTGGGTTCTTATCCAAAGTTCGGTTAAGACAGTGATTTCAATATGCAGACCGCCACAGATTGGCTTCAAAAGCAGTTTGAGTCCGCCTATTGTGATCAAACAGCTGACGTCACACAGGCTTTGTCCAGTTCTTTCTACAGTCTATGTTCAGAACACAGTAGCTTGTCATACTGGCTAAACATGGTCATTTGACCTTTTTTAATGTCTCTGAACTAAATTATGCGGTTTAAATAGTCTGTTTTTTTTAAAATAAATATTCACTTACTCTCTGTTACATCTTCTGTTATATTCATTAGTTGACATTTTGCACAAACTAAGTACCTCAATGACAATACTGAAAGTTGGGAGAAATGTAAAACACAAAACAAAAAAAGCTGATTTTATTCCAACACATCTATAAAAATTAGATCCAGAACAAAACATATTCTGGTAGTCTTTTGTAAAATGATGAGCGGGTTGAATTTTGTTGTTTGTAGAGGTCTAACTACTCTAATGATATAGTATATAAAGTGATGGGTTGATTTTTTATCTATAAAAGTGCATCATATCAGTTAAAATTTGGTCACAAGGTTTTCATTTGACACATGTCTGTAAAATGATGGCAGCAGTCAGATAAGTACTGCTAGAAGCTTCCAAAGGAACTTTGTTTCCTGTTAATTTTGGTGCCCTCTATTGACAGACTGGAGCTTTTGAGGAATTTGTCTTTCTCCTGTATTCGTGTTGTTAAATGGAGTGTTGCAGTTCATTAAAGCTGCCTGACAAAAAACAAACAAACCAACCCACCTCATCTTTTTTTTTGAAACAGTCAAATGCCACTGTGAATATTTGCCATAGACCACTCAGTGGTTTAACTGTTTAGGCAGGATCCAAAAGTGGGTCACAACGCTTCTTTCAAGGGATTGCAAATGTCTACCTGGAAATAATGTACTGCAAAAAGTCTATGATGTAAAGAGACCTTAAGCAGGCATACATTCACATACAATGCCTATAATAATTTACCCTTTTATTGATTTTATAAATCAATCATGGTCAATGTAATTTAGCTTTCTGATAAAATGAGACAAGAAACTCTTTAATGTCAAAGTGAACACAGATAACTACAAAATAATGACAATTAAATTTTGTAATGTAAAATAAGTGACTGCATAAAATTTCACCCCCTTAAAGTCAGTATTTAGTAGATGCACCTTTGGCTGCAATCACAGCACTGAGTCTGTGAGGATAGGTCTCAATCAGGCTTACATATCTGGACACTGCAATGTTACTCCATTCTTGTTTGAAAAACTGCTCAAGCTCTGTCAGGTTGAATGGGAATCAGACATAAACAGCCCTTTTCAAGTTCAGCCACAAATTCCCTATTGGATTGAGGTATGGGCTTTGAATTGGCCAGTCCAGAACATTCACCTTGTTGTCTTCAAACTATTTCTGTTTGGCTGTATGTTTTGGGTCATTATCTTGCTGGAAAATAAATCTTCTCCCATACCGTAGTTCTCTTACAGACTGAATAAGATTGTCCTCCAGAAGTTTCCTATATTTTGCCACATTCATTTTACCCACTACCTTGAGGAGCCTTCCTGGGCTGGCAGCTGAGAAGCATCCCAACAGCATGATGCTGCCACCACCATGCTTCACAGTGGGGATGGTGTGTTCTTGTTGATGTGCAGTGTTTGGTGTCCATCAAAAAATGTGTGCCGAAACAAGCCATTCTCAGATTTTCCCCTCATGATGTCGTGTGGGGAGTTAGCACCACCCCCAGGTTTGGCCATATGGGGAGTTAGCGCAGTCCCTCCTCTCAGCTCAAGAGAGCCACATCCATTTCCTAAGTGGGGTGGAGTAAGGGGCGGAGTCAGACAGCTCATTAACTTTTAAAGCCATAGAAACAGCTCGTTCTGAACAGGGCTGAAACAGAGGGGTTTGCAAAAATCCAATACTAGAGTGCAGCAACAAAGTTCAGAGGCATGTTTTGAGGACCTCTGAGACCAATATAAACTTGTCTTAAAGGGGTAGTATATGTGACCTTCAAGAAGGTGGTGGTGAGTCTTGATGCTTGACCAGTTGGAAACCACTACCAAAGACCATAGGAAATATTGGACGAAGCCTGAGTAATGTCAGTCGTTTGACTACTGAAGGGGGCTTTTGAAGCCAATCAATTGCGATCCCCATGTTGAAAGTGCTGTACCAGACACAGAAGCAGAGTGGTGCTGGGTCTTCTAAAAAACAGCTACAGTGTACTGTTCTGCAGTCTGATCAGCCATGCCTCTAACTCAGTACCTTTATTTAAATAAAGATGGCCAAGACATAAAAATTCCCCTCTTGTACAGTGTGTGCCCATAAAGAAATGAACTATTCCAACCAGAATAATTATTTCAACCAGGCTATAAACGTGTTGTTTCTGCTGTAAAAATCAGCATTTTAATAAGGGATGTCTATGTGACGTCCAGTACTCCAGTAGCCAGCCTTAAGTGGACACTTGGGGAACTGCACTTTTTTGCACTAATGAATTTGCTTCATTTTTCAGCTGTTCAGGTTGCAGCTTGATTTTTGCTTTACAAAACGTTTAAAAGAAAATGAGCTTTTTTTTTTTTCCCCAGCATGCTTCTCGGAAACCTACCAAACATTTTCTAACACTGAATTGAGTATGAAATAGCAAAACATGGAAGTAAAATACCACTGCAGATGAGTGTTTCTGATTCTGGCTCTTACACTCTTTGATCTAAAGCTTGCCAGTGTTCTCTTTTAGTGCTGAATCCTAGAAAAAAAGTGGCTGCTTGTCGTTTGGATCTTTTATCTGAGCTGAATCAGATGCATAGATCTCTGTCCCTCCGTCTGAGCCAATCAGAGAGCAGTGCTGCCAAATGTATCAAACCTGGCAGGCAGTGGCAGATAAAAACAGCTCCAGAACATCTAGGAACTGTATAAAGGAAAGAGACTATTTGTGCTACTGATGTGTTGCCACTTTTTGACTTTATTACTATGCAGAAGTAAGATTCATTGAAACAGAAGCTTTGGTGGAAAGAAATGTAGTGAATGAAACCAAGGGTGGTTTTTTCCGTTCTGTTCCTGTTTAGAGAAAAACGGAAAAAACAACAATTTGATGTCACTCCATTCAAATGTAGCTCTCATCATTGCTCCAGGATCAGTTTAGTCTGAGGGTTCTCTACACTTATACAACATAAGGCTGTCCTCAGATCAGCGTTCAGGCCGAGCTGAAGGGAGGGCGACTGGGACGTTTGTTATCAGAACTCTGGCAGATGTGTGTGCTGTCAGTTTCCTGTTGACTTGTGAGTGCTAGTGACACGCTGCACACATTTGCACATACACAGGCCACACATGCATGAGTGCGCACGCACACGCACATATGCTGACACTTGGATTGTCATGCACGCACAAACACACACGCTGTAGACACCCCTCCTCGTGCCCCTGAGCCTGACAGTCTGGACATGGGAGATATCAGAGAGAGGGAGAGGCATGAAAACAGAGTTGGTCTCTGAGTTAGATCAGTGTGTAGCTGTAAAAGTGTGTTTGTGGGTGTTGAAATGGCGATGTCAGAACAGCTAGAGAGTGAAGGAGGTGAGTCTCTTTTCTTATGTTTCTTACAGCTGAATCTGCAACATAAACATACAACAAATCAAAGCAGGTGAAAAAGGTGTTTTTCTTGATTTAGAAGGAGTTTTGTACATGTTTGAGTGTTCCCTTTTTTGTGACTTGATAAAGGTGAACTAAACAAGTTGCACTTGTAGGCTTAAGCTTAGTGGAAACATCACACTGAGCACTTCAGGGAGTTTATTCAGCCACTGCATGCTGCAGCTCTAATCACTTATAGTACATGGATTTATGGCTTTAGGTGTGAATGTTTGACTGCAAGTTGGAAAATAAGGCTAGCTGGTAAAGTGTTTAGACAGCAGTGTGTTCATGTTTGTGTGCGTGTGCAGTGTGTAGTATGTGTGTATTTTTGCTGGTTGGGGTGCTGGTTAGAGATAAGGCCTGTCGTATGCCTGAGAGCGAAAGAGACGGTGTGTAAGCCCTTCAAGTCTTATCCTGACACACCTCCCACACCCACCTCCTCTCCATCACCCCACTACACACACACACACACACACATTTTCAGCAGGGATTAACCCTGTCTTGTACCATTTCAATGGGTGAGCTTTGGAGACACACACACACAGGATTAACCCTTGTGTGTCCATTTCCATGGATGATTCTTAGCCTCACTCTGGTTGTGACAGCATTGACTGCTCGTGTTGCCATGGCTACAGGGGCCAGTGAATGTAAGATAGGCAAATCCACATAAGTCACCCACAGCAGACACTCTAAGCTACAACTGCCTACTCCTCCCCCTGGTACTAGACACACAAAGATGCTGCCAGCAGAGTGACAGGAGACTCGTGAGCTGAGGAGTGCTCATGTCACAAGCAGAGCGTTGTCAGACCAGCATACACAGAGTCAGCCCCGGCATCTTTATGCAGGTCGGGTGAGAGATGAGACTCAGAGCAGATTATGCTCTCTGTGTCAGACTCTGAAAGACACTGCTCTTCAGCAAACACTGGAGTCTAAAAAGAGGGCTGCTTTTGTGTTGTTGTCTTCATTATGACAATGAAAACAGGGTAAGGAACAGAGACTGAACCAGACAGGAAAAACTCAAAATACTTCAGTAATAAGTGATCTTTACTGTGGCAAAAAATTAGACACAATAGTAAACAATAAAATCAGAGATCATCAGGTATATCCACACAGTGCCACAAAAACTTTATTAAATCACATTATTTTGACCTCAATCTTCTTGAGGTGAGAGTTTTTAAAAATGGGGACACACCCATCTACAGATCTGTATACCAACAGGCAATATGATGGCAGGTGTTGTCAACCACATCTATAAAAAACATCTTTTAATACAAACATAGGGAATGATAACATACAATGCCTATAAACAGTATTCACCCTCTTGGATGTTTGACCTTTTTATTGATTTTATAAATTGCTCATGGTCAGTATAATTTGGCTTTTCTGACCAACAAAAATACTCTGTAATGTCAAATTGAAGAAAATTCTACAAAGTAATATCAGTTCAATAAAATGTAAGGTAAAATAACTGACAGCATTAATATTTATCCCCTTTAAAGAGACTGACCTAATTCTACATCGGTCCGGCCAATTAATGGTAGTAGTCTTACATTTAGTGAAATTGGGATCACCTGAGTGCAGTGAATGTGTCTCAAGTGTTTGAAGTATAAAGACATCTGTGTCTGGAAGGTCCAGGCTCTTGTTAATCAGTATTCCTGGCTACCATTACACCATGAAGACAAAAGAACACTCCAAGCAACTCAGAGAAGAAGTTAGTGTGAAGTGTAAGTCTGCAGGTGGATAAAAAAAAAAAATCAAAGGCACTGAACATCCCTTAGTGTTTAGTTAAATCCATCATCAAGAAATGGAAGAAATACGGCACATGTGTAAATCTGTCTAGATCAGGCCGTTCATACGTACTGTACATATATATATATATATATATATATATATATATATCCTAGAGTCCAATTATTTAACCATATTTATACAAAAACTTTCTAATAAAACACCAACACTGGAGACATATCCAAGCTATGATGAGTATAATGGTATGGTATTTGACATAAAATGGAGAAGGAATGTTTTACTGGCTTTGTTTCTTTTTTATAAATTTTAATAGCAATACATATAACATATATTTCTTAAAAATATGTATTTAAAAATCCATAACCTAGGTAATAACATTATCAATATGAATAATAACAATAATCATTATTATTATCATTGTAATAATGACTGTTAGTTATAAATGTTGCTGTTCATTTGTTTATTGTATCTCTTAATTATCATTAACATTTTCTACATTCTTCATAAATAATTTAATTACTTAGTTTAGAGCAAATTTCTAAAAAGAATGACTGTCAAAATATAATAATAAGTGTTTACTCTTTCTTAAAAAAAAAAAAAATCAGGAAAACAAATTCATATACTATTAGCAGAATGAAAATTTGTCAGTTGATCCTTTAAACGCCCCAGAGTGAAATTAATTGAAAATTTTTTGAAAAAACAAAACAAAAACAAAACTCATTAAATCTGAGTAGTCTTTTGTTTAAATCACATTTTAAAGAGTTGCTTGATGAAATGATTCCCCACACAATCACTACCAAATCAATTTGTCTGAAGCAAAGTTAGACTATTATATGTTCATCGGGTTCAACTTTTGGCCATATTTTAAAAATGTTTCTATTCCCAGTGAATCTTTTGCAACTTGTTGATCTTCATACCCCCAGCAGGCCAACTTTTAGCTCTTTTCTCTTTGCTGTTCTTGTCCTTTTTATGCCTTGGTTTTATTATTTAACGAAGAAGTCATGCTGCTGTCTCTTCACAGACTAACATACTAACCATGATAAATCTTCACTGTGGAGAAAAAAATGTTGTCAGAGGGCTTTTAATCAGCACATCTGGCACTTACCATGTGACAGCATTAACAGGCCTCACATATACTCAGATAGAAATAATAACTCTTCTGGCTGATGATCTTTTAATTTTTGTAGGTCAAATTAAAAAGCAACGGTGTTAATTTTAGTGTTTTTCATGTCCTTGTAAAAATCCCCACAGTAGCTTGAACTTAATGATAAATTGTACTGTAAAAATATAACCTATGACCACCAGTGTTAAAATATACAGCAGCCTCTGTGGAAGCATGTTTACTATTTCTACACAGCTGCTCCCAGGAGTGGCTTAATTTGTGGATAAATCATTTATGAAACATTGTGTTTTCACTGCCTGTGTACATGAGTAGTGAATAAATCAGAACTACATTCAGGTTGGTGGCTGCAGCAACCTTAAATAATCAAGGCAAGGGAGAGTGCTTCAGTGATTTAAGGACATCATTTTTCAGCCTTGATATGAAAGAGACTGTGTACATGTTGAAAGTCTTGGTCACATCTTCTTTTGGAGAAAAATACTGCATTTTAAATTAGTATTATGACATAGACTTGCATAAATATATGAAAACTACTGACCTAATACTTGTTCTTTTTTTATCCCAACTTTGGCCATATGGGTGAGTCCTCCTGGCTGTGATCTGAATATCTGATTATGATTTGAGGCGATTTAAGCAGATTTAGAGGCCTATGGGATTCTCCTTTTGGCTTAGTGCTTCCTGTGTGTCTTTGTGTGTCTGTGTGTGTGGATAGAGAGGGGAAAGGGAGAGATTCCCAGTGGTAAGGGACTTATTGGCTACCTTGGAGACTGTTAAGTGTGCAAACTCAAAAACATTTAATTGTAAACAACCCTAGAAACTTAACAGAAGAATTTAATGTACTTTGGCCGATCATGCTGCATCTGCTCACATGCATCTCGCTGCATGGACTTACAGTGTATATGGTTTATGGCCAGGCGCATGTCACTGTCTCAATTCGGTTGTTTGCAGCAGGCTGATGTGCACTAATTAGGCAGACACGAAAACCACTTTGCAGTCAGCATGATCTTCATTTCCACACACTTCCACTCGGCTGCATTAGGCCAATTCTCATCTGTGTCAGTTACAAGGAAGGGATGGGAAGCAGGAGGGAGGAAGGAAGAAAAAAAAAATGCTTACCAGACAACCTTCATGTGCAGTTGTGCATTAGTGGGGGGAGGAGGCGGAGAAGGGGGGAGAGGGCGGCTGGCGGTGCTGGGCAGAGGAGAGAGGAGCAAATGCATTGCGGAGGGATAGAAGGAGGAGGAGGGCCTACAGCTATTGTTCATGTCCTCCCGTGAACAAAGGGCTCATCTGGGTCCGTATGTAAACCCACAGCAGGCTTCAGCCCACTGACAAGGCCTCATGCGGGACAAAACATAACCGACCGACTCCCGCTATTTCGGCCTTATTCCGTTTCGGTCTCTTGGTTTGAAGAGATTCTTTCATTGATCCTATTCAGAGGGACGTATTGTGTTGATACGTTGCGTCCAGCCAACCGCCGTCCAGCGGGCCTATCGGTTTTTACGCACGGAGCGTACACACGGTCTATCATCACGGATCTGTAAACATCAATTTTCTGATTGGACTTCTTTGCAGGTAAAGGGTCGCTTCTTCTAAACAAATTTTCTCTAGGTTTCTGACTGTTGTGGTGGTAAATGTGGTCTACGAGCAGACATGATTGTTATCTGGAGAGTTATTCCAGTGATTTTTCAGTTGAAAATGGATTTAACGCTCAGGCGTTAGCAAGCAGGCTAACAGTTGCTAACTGCTTACTGTCTGTTTTGTGGCTTGCTAACGTTAGCTTGCCCTACAGGCCTGTGTGGCAGTGTTGTTTTTAATGTTTGAAGATGTGCGGGTCATTTATCTGAATTTCTTTATGGTTACATTTTGTATAGTAAGTCAAAATCGATGCTCATTGGTATAATGTGGCGAAGTTCATCCATGTCTCGATACCAGCCGTGTTTAACGTTTTAGCCTAGCTAACGGTTAGTGTTAGCATTATGCGCTGGCAGCCTTTCTAATTGCCTTTGTAACCAAACAACTCCATGTCAAATGAGCCCCGACTGTTCAAGTTGAGAGCCGAAAAGACTTAGCAATAGGCATTCTGGAAATATAACTTAATAAAAACTTAAAATTCATGTTGGTGTATGCGATCATTTTTTGTTTTAATAGGGTATGGTTCAGTGTCACTTAGCTATGTTCGGTTTGGACAGGCTACATGTCCCCTTAGCAATCTTGGTGGTATTCTGGAGTGGCAGAAATCCAAAACGACCACAGGTAACTCTCACACTGAGGAGTATTTCTTAATTGTTATTACAGATATTTTTCTGCGAATTTGGAGTTGATTTCAAAACAACGTAGCCATTGTTTTTGACACCGGTGTTGTTGAACAATTCAATAAGGTTTGCTTTGGTGGTTGGCTGGCCACCAGCAGGATGTGTGCATGTATAATGGATATATGTATGTATTTTACTGTGTGTGCTTGTAAGAGAGCAATGAACAGGATTCCCAGTGGAGGAAGTGGAGTCCAGCTGATGAGATTGTGACTGCCTGTCATTAACCGCTAACAGGAGAGGAGAGGAGCTAATGGAGCTCTCAACAACTAATGGACACATAAGCATTGATTATTTATTTATTTATCAATCCCATTTGTTTTCCTCTGGAGCTGTATCCAGACCATAGCATAGCAGGGCTGCCTCACACAGTAAACAACTTGTTTTTCTTACTTACACAGAAAGTTGAGGTGGGTTTCAAATGATAGATTTTCTCAAACTTTTTTATTTATGCTATTCACTTATTGATTACCATTTACTGATTAACCACCATCCTGATGTAAACATTATCTTCAGTCTGTATTTTAAAAATTTGGCTTTTAATATCTGTACATGTTTCTCCAAAACCCTTGACCAAAAGACAGCAAGAAAACTGTTGATAGTGATCCTTTTATGTATCAAAAGATCCTTTTCCAACCGAGGCAAGACTATTGTACCCTTCATTTTTGTTACTGAACACATGAACTACTTATGTAACATCTACGCTGTTGAAAAAGCACAATATCCCATGTAAACATATAAATTAAGTATACTAGATTTTGTCTTTGTGAAACTTAAATGTATCCCCTTGTCTCTGTGTCTTCAGGGTTTATATCTATGTTTAATACAAACATGCTGTCAGCAATATTTTAATATGCAGAGACAAGACAGAGAGACATTAATAAGGCGGGGCTTCACTATAGCGACAGGGGTCATGACCTCAAGGCCAGCATGCCTGGTTGGCCTTTATTGGAGAGCTGGGCAATTAGAGCTGTGTGTGTGAGAGAGATTCATCTGTTTAGTTGTTTTAATGTGGGCGTGAATGCAGTCAGTATGGCTTTCCCTGTGCTGTTTGCAGATGGAGGGCAGCAGATTTTGTAAGAGTGTAGCAAGAACACTTACTTGTCATTGTATGTCTTTCTGAAACCAGATTGGCGATGACCTGCGAATGAGTGCAGCCAACTGAAACTGGGCCATATTGGACAGTTCAGGCTGCGTGTGCCTTCACCCTCACATGATACAAGCATTCATTGTGTCACTCCAAAAGTGAAAAACAAACACAGAACTGAAATACTCAAGGGTGTACCATCTTATCCTCCTTTTTTGATTCACAATTCAGCCTTATTCCATCCTCTTAAATGTATGTTTGCCATTATCCAATGGCACTGATCTCTCTATCTGTCACAATCTCGTAATGTATTAAACCTATAATTCATAATGAAGCATGAAATAAATGTTCCTTCTCTGTTTTTCCGTCTGTTCCAGGCTGTTCCTCCAAGTCATTCAAGCTGTACTCCCCCAAGGAGCCCCCCAACGGTAGCACTTTCCCCCCTTTCCACCCCGGCACCATGCTGGACAGAGACGTGGGGTAAGTTTCATGTCTGTGTTTCCTGTGTGGTGTGGAGTTATTGCTCCAGGGAAGGAGATCACAGTTTGAGTTCTGTGGACATCTTCTGCTGACATTCTTGTTATTGCATATAATGTTTATACAGCTTTCCTAATCCAGCCCTAACATTGAGACTTTACTTCTCACAAACAGATGTTTGTCTAGAAGACATCCATTAGTATTTGATTTCCATTGGCAGCTTGTTTTTTGGTAGATTAGCTTTCTTTGCTTTATTTGATAACATTTTTGGCATTGCAGAGTAAATTTGAATTAAAGAGAACAGGTTAGATTAATTTCTTCTCCTTGCAGCCACAGGAAGAGGAGGGGCACATTTTTCCTGTGAGACTTGGCAGGAGGTTCTCTAGCATCCTGAATGTATTCTCACATTTTGAAGTTGTACAGTTATTAAAGAATTAGTGAAGGTAATTACTCAGGACCCAGTATTGAATGTGGAATGTTAGGGTTGCATGATAGTATTGACATGATATTGGTTTTGGCAGATAATACATTTTCTGCTGCTATTTACAACTGATGTATTGGCTTCAAATATCCGCTGCATATACAGATATATTAGTGAAGTTTTAGACAGGGCCGACAGACCATTGTCATCTCAAGTCTTTTTGTCAGTTCATCCTCACTCTTTAAACTGTGAAGTGTGTCTTAAGGAATGAAGTGTAGGTTTAAACTACATTTACATATCAGTATTAACTAGAATGAATGGGGAAATATTGCATATAAGTAATATCAATGTGACTGTGCAGTTTTCAGCACATGGTTTTTGCACAGCTGCTTTAAATAACCTGTGACCACCTCTGGGTAGAGGAGAGGTTTATTAGTGATCATTTGTAAAAAGATCACACTTTCATTGAAAGTGTTATCCTTGGTTTTCTGTCATTAATACCACTTATTATCTATACATATGCCCCTTGCTTTGAAATGACAAATGTGATGATTGGACCACTGTGAACCTCTGATGCTTAAAGCTAAACTAATTTTTACTGAAAGGCTCACTAGGTTAGGAGAGTTCCCCCTTACAGGATTGTCAGATGCACTTAGCTGTCTGTTTTTTTTCTGTAACAAAATGAACTACAGTTGATGGTGTTGTGTGTATCTGAGAAGTGTTGTTATTTACTGTCTCCTTCTATCATCCAATTTGTGCCATGTTTGGCCTGCGTCCCAGAGTCTTAAAGACAGAGTTGCTCCTGAAGGAGGGCATATTATCACCATAGCTTAATGTAATTATCTCTTTGTCTCTTGTTGCTCCAGTCCTACCCCAATGTATCCTCCCACATACCTGGAGCCAGGAATAGGGTAAGCCTGCAGAATTTCCCTTTATCTATGACTTCTAATGATAAAAATAAAGACAGAAGTAAAGAAAGAGATTGCCTGGACAGCTTTTTCAGAAAAAAATACTTAATCCCCTGTATCAAATGAATGTATTATCAATTGTAAAATTTGCCAGTACTACTATATTACAATTCTTTACCCTCCCTTTTTTTTTCTTTTCTATGAGCAGGCGGCACACACCATATGGCAACCAGACAGACTACAGAATATTTGAACTCAACAAACGACTACAGAACTGGACAGAGGTTTGTAGACACACATGCACACCCAAGGTAAATGCAGTCCAGTAGTTGGGTTGGTAACTCATGTTTCTTCCTCTGCCCCCTGTAGGAGTGTGATAACTTATGGTGGGATGCATTTACTACAGAATTCTTTGAAGATGATGCCATGTTGACCATTACTTTTTGTCTTGAGGATGGACCCAAACGTTACAGTAAGAAACAAAACCATGGGAAAATATTTCCCTTTGTTTCATAAATGTATCTTTTCTCTAATGTCTGACTAAAAACTGACCAAATATTTTTATTCGACTACTTCTTCCTGTCTAATGCGGCTTGTTTCCTCTCTCTTCTTTCTAAGCAATCGGTCGGACGTTGATTCCGAGGTACTTCAGAAGTATATTCGAGGGCGGTGCCACCGAGCTCTACTACGTACTGAAACATCCCAAGGAGTCCTTCCACAATAACTTTGTTTCCCTCGACTGTGATCAGTGCACCATGGTCACTCAGAACGGAAAGCCCATGTTCACACAGGTGTGTGTCCATCCCTAGCTATTACTGAGGTCCCTGCATAGTTTTGAAAAACGAAATATTGGAGTTTTGTGCTGTCCTAGTTTTGATGTATGAAAGAGTTGAATCATTTACATTTTGTTAATCAGTATACAGCATAGGGATGGGTGAAAAAGTCGATACAGCATAGTATTGCGATATTTTGTCTGGTGACATATCTCATCCTCTTGTCCACCAAGTTTCGATTTTTTCAAAGTAATTGCTAATAAAGTCTATGATAATGGAAAAATAAAAATCAATTATTTGGACAACTGTCTTTCCAGTGAGGTTGGCAGAGGTGACAGTCATAGAGCAGGAGAAAGTTAGTACAACAAACATGGCAGCACCAGGGTAAGGACATTAGGAATGCAAGCAGGGCATGAATGAGATGGACGTGACACATAAGGTTTGCAAGTAGTACATAAAAATGAAAAACTGTGAAAATACGACAAACATTAGGGCAAGTCTAATGCTAAATGAGCTAAACAGTTGAAAAAATGGTATAGATCGCAATATATCACAATATATGGTATTGCAATAATTACTGTATTGCAAAATGTTTAAAATCGTAATAATATCGAATCGTGACCCAAGTGTCGTGATAATATTGTATCGTGGGGCCACAATACAGCATATACTTAAAATTAATTATAAATAAAGATTTTCTCAAAATAAGCAGTCAAAACAGAGCACACTAAACAGTGTATGAGAGCATGAGCCAGAGCAAACATATAAACACTGAGCTTGTCTGACAACAGTTCATTCCAAATAATTTTTTAATCAGAAATACTTGCTTTAAAAGCAATCATACATGACTGCATTCATTGTCCATTCCATGAACACAGTGAATTTATAATACAAGTGCACAGACAATATGAAAATAAGTTGTTTAGGTTTTTTTTAAATCTAAAGTTGGTACTCCTGTCAGACTGTTAAATCAGTATGTTAAAATAAATAAACATAATAGCAGGGATTATGTCTTTAGGTAGAGATTTGATTTTGGAATTTCCTCCAACTTTCTGTCTAGAAGTGTGAATGTGACAACCACAGTTCTTAAAGCATGCTAAGTTTGGACTGTCTTTGCAATCACAAATGGGTTGGAAACACAATAATACATAATCTCAGAATCTAACTTTTTAAAATTCAGTAAGAAATCAATCTCTTTGTACCGTGTGTTCATATATGACCTGAAAAGTATAGAGAACTCTAAAAATATGTGTAGAGAATGCTTTGAAAATAGAAATCGTGTAAGTGTTTACCCAACTCATATCCACCCTAATGCCTAAGCACAGAAACCTCAAAGACTTTGATTATGTCAGGAGGGAAGAAAGTGCTTCACTGGGCACTGAATAGTCAGCATCAGAGACCTCACATATTTGAACTAACAATGGTATAACAGCTCATCTGAATGTTTGAGGAAGGAAGCACCCCTATACAGAGGCTACCATCCTTGACACACTCATCACAGATTCAAATCCCGTGCCTAGTGCTGTTGGGTGCATGTCTTTCCCCACTCTCTCCTTACATTCCCTGCCTCTCTTTAGGTATCCCATCCAATAAATTAAAAAAAATCTTTTCAAAGGAAATGTGTTGCCCTTCCTCAAATGTATGTAGAGTAATTAAGAGGAGAACTTGGTATAACACAGAAACTTTTCAATAAAAGTGATTATACATCCTACAAAAAGCACATAGCCTTAGTCTTAAACATGTCATGTTTGGTGTTACTGCTGTGTACTGACGCCCACCTTTTTACCTGCTGCAGGTGTGTGTAGAAGGTCGCTTGTACCTGGAGTTCATGTTTGACGACATGATGAGGATAAAGACGTGGCACTTCAGCATCAGACAACACCGTGAACTCATCCCCCGCAGTATACTGGCCATGCATGTGAGTGCAGACAGGAAAAAGAAAAGCTACATATGTTTATAATGATGTGGGAATTTTAGCTTTAAAACCTCTTCTTCTGATGTCTCAGGCCCAGGACCCACAGATGCTGGACCAGCTGTCCAAAAACATTACAAGATGTGGCCTGTCCAATTCCACCCTCAACTACCTCCGAGTAAGTGAACACATGTATAATGCTTTACTTCTTAAGAGTAGCTGGTCTTGAATGACTTCCTTTTGATAGTGTTTTTTAGTTGATGCTGATGAGCTTGCTAAATATGACATTTGTTTTAGTTGAGAGCTGGAGCTATTGTCTGAAATGCCCTACTTTCAGAGAATATTAGCACAACACAAATGGAGCTATTGATAGTAATACAACAGGTTATTTTGTCAACTTAATGTTTCATTTTTGGAAACGGAACAGAATTTGATGAGTGTCCATATAAGGAATGAGCATTTACTAATGTGGCTTAGTGGCTTTAACAGAATTAAGGCGGATAATTTTAATAAACTATGCCTACATTTATAATAAAACGGCCATCTAACTGAAATAATGCCAAGCACTAGTTGGTGTACAGTTTATTGCAAGAATAAGTACCCACTCCCATTTTCAAAATATTGTTTGTACAAGCAGTGTAAAAAAAAAAAAAAAAAGGTTTTTGTTGGCCTGTAGGCAACCAAAGAAAAACTTGGTCGACTGAAATTACGCCCACGCACTGACCAATTGAATGACTGTTGACATTTTTTCTATTTATTTAGAAAATATGCAATTTATCTAAAGATGAAATAAATCAGTGACAGGGTCCTGATTGAACCTCTTTTGTAGTCTTAATGAACCTAAAAATGAACATAACAAACTTTATGAGGCTCATCATGTTGCACCAAAATACCATCTGACTCAGGGCCGTTCATCATGCACTTGCCTTCAATCATATGATTTCCATGGTCACCACATGATGGCTATTTGGTTTACTGCCTACAAAAAGACACAGAATTGCCTTGATTTATAACAATAATTGTAAACGGAACTCAGTTGTCTCAGCCAGCACTGTCATTTACGATTACATACCAGACAGCGTGCAGCATAGGTGAAATGAAAAAAAAAAACATGCATGGAGACTTAAGGCCAGGAGATATTGTGTTCACTCTTTTGCCCGGTCTTTATCTGTCTTTAACTGTTACTAACTCTAACCTGAGTGTTTTAACAAGATGATAAAGGGACTTAATATAACATATTCACTGTGAATTAAATAGGCAGCAGGAGTTGATAGAGAGGGCAGAGCAGATACACTCAGTAGAGCAACTTCAATTCAAACATCCTACATCTTTGAGTCGAGTTGAAGATCTGTCTTTTCAAAGTTATTTAGAGCAGTGGTTCTCAAATGGTGTGCCGCGGCACACTGGTGTGCCTTGAGGCAAGTCTAGGTGTGCCGTGAGATTTTTTTGCTACTAGAAGTCATATTTACAATTATTCAGCAACACATGATTGATTTTTTAAAAATTTACATTATCAGTGTTTTATAAACATTTATTTCCATGTACGGCTGCAAATTCTATTTACCTAATTTAAAAATCCCTGTAACACCTTAAAAGGAACGCCGTCTTTGCAGTCTGTTAAATCAGCAGGTAGGGGGATTGTTAGAATGAAACACATCAAAGGGCTTGATTGACGGAGTTTTGTGATGGAGGGAAATCAAGAGGAAATGGATCATTGAGCGTTGAGCGTATTAAACCCCAAAGAGCTATTAATGAGGAAGACCCACCCAAAAAAAAAAGAAAAAAAAATCAGCCAGTAGACAATATGATAATTATTTGTCATTTGGCTTATATTAGACATTAGATGCCATCGTAATGAACATATTAAGTCAAAATTAGGAAATGATTTTTTAACGCATGTTAGGTAGTTTTGTATGGAAATGAATATGGTGTGCCTTGAAAACTTGGCTGGATGTAATGTGTGCCTTGGGCAAAAAAAGTTTGAGAACCACTGATTTAGAGTAACTGCTGTAAAACAACCAAAGGACGGCTGTTTGTGTCCATCTTTCTTTCCCTTTCCCCCCTGCATGCATCGACTCCCCCTAAATGAATGTCAGACCAACATGATCTTGGTTAGATGAAAGCTCGTTGACGAACCAATCAGCCAACCTACTGGAAGGTGTCAGTATTAGAAAAATGATGTAATGGAAATATTTACTTACATTTTAAGGAAAATTGTTCTTATTATGTCAGTCGTTGTTGTCCTTGATACCTCTTAGAAGACTTCCTGGGTGTACTGGTTCGAAACTAGTGCCATAAAAAAATCATAAATATGTTCAGATCTTCATAAAATCCTAAACTGTTGCGCTGAGTTATCATACCTCTTCTTCTACTCTGAGTTAATGGCAGTTTGCAACCAATTTGTGCATATCGGCACCTACTGCACAGGAGTGTGGAACCTCAGGGTGACATATATTTCAGTGAGTCCGTTTTTCTCTTCTCTTAGTTCTTCTGTTACATCTATGCTTGGCTTTCACGGCAACGTTGCTTCCTTTTTATTGTTCTTTTCCATTGTAAGGTCGTCTTAATAGACAAGGTTTTACAGTACTGCTGCTATGGAGTGTAGAAATGTGCCAAATGTGCTAGGTGGAAGAAAGGTTGGGAGCTACTGCCTTAAAGTATTGGTTTCTGCCATGTATTTGGCTGATTAGATATTTACATTGATTAGCAGTTGAACAGGTGTACCTTAAAATGTGATTGGTGGGGGTATGTTGAACTGTGGTGACATGGGGGGAAGGCTGTAAAAATTGTGTATATTCATGTGAAGTGTGTTTTTTTTTTAACCTAAAACTTACATGTGAAAGATACTTAAAATAATAATCATGTCAATTTTTTAAAATTGATGTCACTGCTTCAAATGATCTGCACAATACTGAAGTACCAACATGGTCTTGTTGATTTTTTTATGTCAAAAGCTGGTTAGAACCTATGCTGCTTTTACCTGATGTAAACAAATTGTCTTCTAATGGTTACTAACAAAACATTGATAACTTGAAAAAAGTTTGTTAGCTTACACAACGCCTCTCGCCTGTCCCTTCATCTTAAATTCTTGATGTTCCAGACTATTGATAGAGGGTTGATAAAATCAGCCCTAAACAGGGAAAATGTAACATTGCTGCTTGTATTAAACTCATATTTATATGATGCCTGTTTAGTTCCTTCCTGTATTTTATTTTCTATCTGCTTATCTGATCTGAGATCAGTTTAGACAAAGTCATTGGTGCTGAACACTGCCAGTGACACAATCTCATAGACTGGAGCATGTTTAATGAACTTAAACACTGTTATCTCTAACCTCCTCTTTTCCCTCCTCCAGCTGTGTGTGATTCTGGAGCCCATGCAGGAGCTAATGTCCAGACACAAGACGTACAGCCTCAGCCCAAGAGACTGCCTCAAGACCTGCCTCTTCCAGAAATGGCAGAGGATGGTGGCCCCCCCAGGTAGGCAGACAAAGAACACATTTAAAGCTGAGCAGAACCAGGTTAACCCACAGAAAAATATCTTTAACTCTCTCTCTCTTTATCCTGTTTCTTCAGCTGAACCATCAAGACAAGCCCCAAACAAACGGCGGAAGCGTAAGATGTCAGGAGGCAGCACCATCAGTGCAGGAGGAGGAACCACTAACAATAATAACAACAAAAAGAAGAGCCCTGGCAGTGGCTTCCCACTGTCCAGCCAAGTTCCAGTGAGTACATCACTGCCATCTCGTGTCAGTACTCTGCCATTACCCCCTAACAAAACATTGGCGCTTTGTTTATACACAGGTCTCCTCAGAGATGTGATTTTTTTGTCCCATTTTCTGACCTTTAAATGTGTTGAAAACAAATCTTAAAGGGTAATGAGCTGTTTAGTGAAATGAGAAGAATTTAGGACATCTACAGACTTAAATGTGCCATGGCACTTTTAATTTCCAAGTATCCCTGCCAATGATTTATGAGCTTAACTCAACATGTTTTTAACCATGACAGCAGTGATTTATGTCAGCTAAGTACAATTTGCTAATTGATGGTAGCTAATTGCACAGTAAAAGATGCAGTTTTGATTGTTGCTCTTTTTTATTTCTTCACAATGAAGACTGTTGCCAGTTTTGATAACCCTGTGGTCCACAACTCAGTAACCAAATACAGGAAAATTGATGCTACTAAAATGTATGATCAGGCCACTGTCACTGATTTAGATACATTTAAGTACAGCTCTTCACTTCAGATGTTTATAATCTTTAATAGCCAGGAAACTTTTTAAATAAGGGTGATATTAGATTAAAATTAGTTGATCAATTAAATGGTAAAAACTACTTCATGACTGAAAGACTTGTAATTAAGAATGGTGCTGAACATTTTATAGTATTGGCTGATAGTGGGGAGCATTTTAAGGACATAAAGTAGTCTCTGAAAGAAATTTGACAGATGAGATCATTTTTTTGACAGAAGGTCTGTGGGAGTTGACTTTGAAGTTGAAGGAAGTTTGATGTTTTAATGAGACAGAATTAAGTTTTTGGCTTATATAAATTCTGTGTTTGCTCATTAGCAAAATACAGCAACTTAGCTGCACTAACAGGGATTGTGATAAGAAATCAACCTCAGGATAAAGTGTGAAAATATGTCTGTATGTGATAACAGAAAGCTCCTCCTAGAGACATGCTTTTAAACACTGACTAGCTGTTGCCAAATCAACCATGCCCAAAAGATCTGTTTGTACTCTGTAGAGCTTAAAAGTAGCATCAGGTCAAGTGGACATGGTGTCCTGTTGTTTCACATAGAAGTCTGCTCTGGAGGCATAATTTTCTTAACCGACAGAAAATACCGAAGGCTCAAACCATCCTTTTGTGTGGCAATTCAAATTTTCGTTTAGTGGGGGCGCAGAGGGTCAAGTGGTTTAAGGCGCTGCCCATGTAAGCGGGCAGCCCAGGTTCGAATCTGGCCTCTGGCCCTTTCCCACTTGTCTCTCCCCACTCGCTTGCCTGTTTCTTAGTCTATCCACTGTCCTTCCTCTATCTTATAAAGGCATCAAAAGGCCAAAAAATAAATCTTAAAATTTTCATTTGGCAAAGTCCATAACGTGCAGTTTCTGTGCACAAGTGTCACTCTTAGTACCATCTGTTTTCAACATGTGGAGTCTGCATACCTACCTGCTTTAATACAGTAACCGAGCTCTCAGCCTGCAGTGATGAAACAGACTCACAGCCCATGGATGGCTTTGCCCTCCTATGTCTGTCAGTCACCTGTTGTTCTACTGATGAGTGTTTTCAGTCAAACAAGCGTTCCACACGGTTTATTTACTTAATGAAATACTTCCTATTTTCTTTAAATGCACGGTTATGACCTAACCTGAGTGGGGAAAAAGTAGTGCCAGCCCCCACTGCTTTGGTGTGTGTCATTAAATATTCAAATACATTCTGAGCAGTGAAGTCAAATTGACTGCTTACACAATGAATGGGGATACATTTTCAATCACATTAGGTCTTGAGAGTGTGTGACAGTAGCAAAGCAAATGTTTCAGATGGGAAAAAGGGAATCAGGGGTGTAGGTTATACACTGAATTTTACAGTAGATAAAAAGATTAAAAAAAACACTTGTTGTAAAATGTGGTGTTTAAGATGCACGAAAGCCCAATCTTTTCATCTCAAAAGTTAGTATCATTGTATGTACTAGTGGGACCAATACACCGCTTAAATATATTAAAACATGCAGCATAATGACAGCAGGTTCAGCCACCACTATCAGATGTTACATGCCACCTGATACTATTGAAAATTTGCTGCCATCCATTATGCATTGGAAGCACCTGAATCATGCAGGCTGGCAGCACCACTTTTTAAACCGCTTTTCTCCTTCATTTGAGCATAATCCTGCATTTTAAGAAAATGCTGGTATACAGTTAAGTAAAAATATGAATAGCTGTTTTTTTCAGTTAATCAACCAGTCAGTCAGTCTTTAGTTGTATAACGCATATTCATAACCAATGTTATCTCAAGACACTACAAAGTGGGCAGGTCTAGACTATGCTCTTTAAGTTATTTATGAAGACCCAACATTATTCCAAGCAACATTTAGCATGGTTACAGTGGCAAGGAAAAACTTCTTGTACCAAGCAGAAACCTATAGTAGGCTCTAAAGCAGGCTCCTGTTGAACAGCCATTGGCTAAAGCTGTGTTGGGGTTGTAGAGGGATAGAGGGACATGCAGGAAGAGAAAAAAAGGGGAAATGCAGAAAGAAGAGGGAGATGTGGAAAGAGAATGGAAGGGGATGCAAAAAAGACTCATTTAAAGACATGTGTCCAATCTTCTGCTTCTTTTTGCATCCCTGCAGGACGTGATGGTGGTAGGCGAGCCCACACTGATGGGAGGAGAGTTTGGCGACGAGGACGAGCGTCTGATCACACGACTGGAGAACACGCAGTTCGACGCCGCCAATGGCATCGATGATGAGGACAGCTTCAACAACTCCCCCGCGCTGGGCTCCAACTCGCCCTGGAACAACAAGGCCCCCTCCAACCAGGAGAGCAAAAGCGACAACCCCACCTCACAGGCATCGCAGTAGAGCCCAGAGCCCCGCAAACCTCAACATAAACATCCCCTCCTCTCTCTGTCACTCCAAACACCCCACTCCCACCCAACAGCCATGAGTGCAACAGCGACAACCCACCAGGAACACCCAGACATCACTGTCAAGCTCAGATTCATCACATTAATGCTCAGTGGGTCTAAGACTTTGTCACTGAGCTGGAAGAAGTCTCACAGGTTTTCATCTTCGCTGTGACTTCTTTTGTCCCACATGCCTCCTTTTCCCTCATCTCACACTCAGTATGCCCCTTTTGCTCTTGCTAATTTCCACTTTGGATGCTGATCTGGGGAGATGTGAATTTGTAGGGATGTAACCCAAGGGAAAAGAACTGTGCTCACTTAACAATCCATACTGAAGTCTGTGTGTAGGTCATTGGAGGGGTTGGGGGGGGGGTCTAGGGCGTGTTGGCAGCAGGAGGCGGCGTCAAGATGGTGGCGAGTTGCTTAGGGACCACTTGTCCACCAGTCCTCTAAACATGGCTTTCACTTCTGGTCCGCTCTGTTTGATGGAAAAGTCACTGGTAATGTTTGTTATTAGAGTATATGTGTGAGTGTGGGGGGGTGTGTGTGTGTGAGAGAAATGTGTGAAGTGTGTGAGGAGATAAGAGGGAGTCTGAACTTATTTGTGGCTTTGCTGAAGCAGACAGACCAGAATTTAGAGTCGGTCTATAAAACCATTGAACCCACACACGAGTAGGAGAGCTGAGATGTGGCACTAGGAAAACTTAACACATACACATGAACACACACATTAAACATTAAAGTTTGATGGCTTTGAGTCGCCTAGTGCCCAAGCAGACTCTGATTTGACCACAGAAGGTCTTTCAAACAGAGAGCATTTAAAACACACACACACATTAACACACACATTGACACACACAATAACACATTTTAAGAGTTTTTATACAGTATATATTTCCCTAGAATGTTTTTTAATTTGTATTAAACGCCTTCATTTCAATTGTTACTTTTTTATTTTCTACCAATACTGAAAAGCTACAGACCAAGGAGCAACACAGGACTTTTATCCCTCCCCCCTCTAAAATATATTGTTTTTATCTTTTATGTTTATAAAAGAGAAATAATTTAGTGTGGATGTTTTTATTTTGTCTTTTTGTTCCTTTTTTTTCTTTTGGAGATTTAAAATTTTTGTGTATTTGTGCTTGTATATTTAAGGTAGTAGCAAAGTTCTGTCTGACTGTAATAAAATGTATTCTTACTTAGATTTACCTAAAGCCATCCCGATCTAATGTAAAGAAACAAAAATAGGAAAAAGGAGAAAAAACACTCATGAACCTGTCCCCTCTATCTCTCCCCCTGCTCTTTCCTCTTCCCTCTTTTTTAAAACTTGTGTAAATTAAATTACAAAACCCCTGAGGGTACAATGACACCATGAAGAAATGATTCAGTTAATTTTTTAATTTATTTTTGAAAATTTAGATTTTAACTCATGTATTTCATCTATACAGGAAGTGAATTTTCACTTTACATTCATCACAATTTATGTACTGCAACTCTAAACTTGATGTCAAGTGAATGTGTTCACTGAATTTTATGTTTCATCACTGGCTTAAACAGAGACTTTTTCTTTGTGTAGTGTCTTTCATGATGAACAGAATGATTAACCATCTGAACAGGTTTTAAAGCCAGCTCACTATGAAGTTCAGACTGCAGATCTGGTAGCAATGCTGTGTCCGTGAAGTCTGACGAATGCAGCTGCAACTCTGTTTTATATTTTGTACATTTCCATTTCTTTACAGTTGACTCCAGCAACAGTTCTGATTGTGTTTGAATGGTGACTTGTACCTCTCCAATCCCTGTAGAATAATCATCGTTTGATATATATTTTTTGATTTGGTTAGTTTCTGCCCTTGATAATTAATGTATGGTACCAATAAAAAGATACATTTTCACTTTAAAAGAGTTTGTAGTTGATTATTTTTCATTCATGATAATATAACTGAAAAGTTAAAGCTCAGGTGAGGATGAGTATTTCCAAATTCAATCAAGTCTTGTTGCCCCCTTGACCAAGTTTTGGATAATGTGACCTGGATAAATAAGAACCTATACAGCCACCTTAGGTTTGTGTCAAGTTTAGTGACCCCTATGGATAAAGTGGTACCTCTTATCAGAATTCTCAGATTTTTCTCAGAAATGGAAAAAAACGGTTTGAGACTGGTCTATCCTCAGGGCTCACCACCACCAAGAAGAAACAGGAAATAAGACCCTGAATTTTAAGATTTTTAAGTACTTCAATGTATGTTTAATTTGTTTATTACAGAAGGCTTGGGGGACGCACATTCATATTTTATACCTATTTTTAATGTTATAACAGGCCAATTTTGACAGTTTCCTGGAGATCTTTAGCAATTAAAACTGGTATGAGAAAATCAGCCTTGCTTCATAAAGACAGCAAATAAATTAGTCTTGAGATCTGAGAAAACAACCAAAATTTGCTGATTATCACAGCAAAACAAAGTTTATGGGTTTTTTAACTTCATTTAGTAAGGACAGCTGAAGAGAGAGTTTGAAATTTGCTTAGGGCTTCTGTGCATTATGGACTTTCCTCTGCAATTCATTTTGACCCACTGAAGCAGTCAGCAACACACTTTTAGGTCCAACACCACCACAGTAAATGATCCCCCTTTGCTCACAGGTTGGTTTTACAGTATGGAAATACAAAGATTAAGTTTTAATCATTAATGGGGTTTGGAGAAAAACTGAAAACATCCTCTGGATATGAGGAAAAAAAACATTAAATATAGGTTGTGTCATTCCCAATGCAACTACCTCCATTATATAGACTTAATCTGTCTGTAACATGACTCTTATTGTGTATAAAGGGATAGATGATATTGAAATTTTGCTGGTAATTGTGTAGAGAAGTCCAAAATATTTTAGCCAGATCTAGTATATACACAGCTATTTATGATAAAGAACACCAAGTCTGTCCTGTGCCAGAAGTAACCTGTTATTTTTTGCCACTCAACAGTCACAGAGTTACTCTGATGACCACTCACTTATATTATAAGTGTTGTTTTACAGAAGAGATGCAGAGCTATGGATAATAACATTTAACAATCTAAATAGTTCTTTGTGATAGAGAACATGCCTTTAAAGGAGCAGTGTGTAAAACTGAATATCAACATCTAGAAGTGGGTTCTAGATTGTATTTCTCTGCTGGAAACTGTGGCAACCAGTTGAATTTAATGTGTGTCTGTAACGTGAATACAATACAATACAATACAATACAATAACTTTATTTATCCTTTTTCCTCTATGTTACCATGGAAACATATAAAAATCCAAGATGGCGGCATCTATGGAGGGGACCCTCCCTGTGTATGAAGTAAAGGTTTATTCTGAGTTGTTTTTTCAAAATAGTTATTTTTGTATTTAGATGACTAAATGGAAATGTTTTGCTTTATTTTACCAAGTTTGTTCAGCTAAATGCTGTTAGGCTAAATATTACACACTGCACCTTTAATAGTCATCAGAATGAAAAAGGATGGTTTACAGTTAAAAGTAAAGCTTCAAGTCTCAGCTTTCCATGTACACAGACTGATTGAATGGCCCAACTCTTCTTCAAACAAACCTATCCTCTGTGCAATCACACTGCTCCACAGTCTGGGTGTGTTCATCTGTGAAGATGAGCACTAGAAAAGCTTGAAGGTGTGCTGCTGGGTATCCTAGTGCTTCTCATATCTGATCTTTCAGGCAAAGACTCCAGCTGGAATAAGAAGCTTAGTTGCTTTCACTAATTGATTGAAGTCTACCTCAGACCTGGAAGGAGTAAAAAAAACCCAAAATGAAGCAGCAAAATACCCTAAGAACTTTAAGTGGGAATCAAAATCCTTTATGATACAATTAGTTTTCACTGTTTCAAAAGTCATAGCTCAGGCAAAGAATGCTCTTTACTGGCATGAAAAACAGTTTTGTCCTGCTTGATCCAGTCAGTAGACATCTAAAAAAAAAACTGACTGGCCTGTTGGTCTTTGAGCTCTTGGAGTTGATCTCCTGTCTTACACACTTGTCTGCTGCACACGTACATCAACCTGCCAACTATCACACCCTCTCTTCAGGCATTTACTCTGCTCTGTCACCCTCTTCCTGCGGACATGGAAAGACTCAGCGAAGCTTTCAGCCTGCTGAAAAATCAGAGTCTTGTGAAGTTGTAGCAGCCTAATGAAAACTCATCTGCATGGCAGTTCGCCTTTGAATTCACTCAAGGATCAATTCATGCATGCCAATCTTTCCCTTTTTCCCTTGTTTTTCAAAATCAAGGGGAATTTCAACAGTGGGGCTGATTTTTCAAAAGTTTGGCAGAGTCTCTGTATACTAAACAATATAGATGACAACCCTTCATATGATTGATAGAAACAGATTAAGTTGCTTCTTTACCTTTTGTTGCAATTCCATGCTAATTTCTGCTTTAGATTTTACTGACTAAGCTCTCTCCGTAACCAAAAGCAACCAAAACTGTCCATTCATAAGTTTAGTAGAAGCTTTTCACTTATTTCTTTTAATCCAGGCAGGTGTGCAAATCTTAGATTACTTCGATCAGGAGTTCACTGCATTAAAAATACATTTTAGATGGGTACAACTGAGTCAACTAATGTATTGTCATGACAACTGAAATACAACGGTTTTATAATTAAACCTATGCAACAGAAACAGTCAGGCCAGAGGCACGAAGTTAAGGTGTTGTCCACCTGTCCATCCATTCAGGCCATTCTTGTGAATATCAAATATTAAGAACTCTGAGGGATTTTCTTCAAATTTTGCACACATTTCTAACCTTGTAAAGTACATGGATTTGGCAGACTCCATCTCTGGCATCAGGCAAATCCATCTTCAAAAGCTCCATTCCACATTGTTTGTCCCAAATCAAAAACTGTTTGGACCAATCAATCATATTAAGAGACGGAGGTGGGCGGAGTTTTGTTATTCTCAAAGCTGTTAGCAATGGCTTCCGTCAGTGTTGCAGTTAGCTTGGATGTAGCTATAGTACAGCAGTTTAATCAGAACTGGATTACATTTCTTTATTAGCAAACAAGTTTTTCATGACAGAAAGGATGTTTGTTCTCCTCCTGACCTGTCGAGTTTGCGATCATTACAGGTGGATTGAGTTGTACTCTACACTGGCTGCTACTGCTTAGGCATTTAGCTCTAATGTCACTATAGATAAGCGGTAGTTTTTATCAGAATTGCTCCACATTATTAAAACAAGAGCGAAGAGTCACACTGAAAGCTTCTCTTGGCAGAGAAGATGTCTTCGCTCTTCTCACGACAGGCCTCAGCACAAGTTTTATCCTCACCACTGTTCATATACTGCAGCAGTGTTCGCCTGTTGGTTTCTTGCAGAGCTGTGTATGCGTACAACTTCATTTTGCCTTGTCACTCTGATTTGCCTGTCATGAATGTGACAGACAGAATGTTTGCCCATCACCTTCAAAGAATTTTTTGGAAAAGTCCTGCCTGTCTAGACGCTCTATATGGGAGCTTTCCTAGATCAATGTGAACTATATCCATACAATGGATATATGAGACAGTCTATCTGGTGTGTCAGGTTAACAAAAGTCCACTCTGTCTCAAGAATGAATTGATTAGATATAGAAGTCAAAGGTCAAGATCATTTGGCCTCATGCTCATTCCTAGCATGTGAATGTGATATACAAAAAAACACTTTGTTGGATTTCCTTCAGACTTTGCACAAATGTCCACTTTGACTGGAAGATGAATTGATTTGATTTTGGAGGTCAAAGGTCAAAAATAAAGCAATTAGGCCTCATGTTTATCCCTTGTTTGTGAGTAAGAACGCTTTATCCTATTTTCTTCTGACTTTTCATAAACACCACTCTGACTCGGGATGAGTTGATCAGATTTAGGAGGTCAGAGGTCAGTGTAATTTGACTCGCATTCATCCCTTGCATTTGAATGTAATATCTATAGTGTATTTTGTATTGATTAGATCATCCCTTGCTTATCAACATGATATCTAAAGAATGCTATGAGAGATTTCCCTCAGACTTTCCACAAACATCCACCTTGACTTGAGGATGAATAGCTCAGAAGTTGGAAGTGAAGGTCAAAGTCATCATGTCTTATGTTTACCCTTTGTATGTGAAGGTGATATCTGAAATATGCTTTTAAATATTTTTGTCAGACTTTGCTCTAATGTCGTTCTGACCCAAAGATTAATTGATTAGATGTTGGAGGTCACAGGTCAAAGTCATTTGGCATAATGTTCATCTCTTGTTTATAAATTTACTTTGAATCACGTTGCCACAGAAACCACCCCCTTCTTTTTGACCCACTTGTATAACTTGCTTTGGCATATAACTGCCTGGCATTAGTTGCGGTTTACTTCTTGCTGTAGTAGAAGCCTGTAAAGTGCTACCTTATGATGTTATGCTATTCTACAGACAGCTGTATTGATTAGTCATCTGTTAACACTATATTGAATAATTAACAAGTGGAGTGCTCAGCTGTTCTCAGTAGTGTTACAAATGTTCCTCAATTAAAAATGTTAATGTTTTGCATCAACTTCAGGCACTGGTGACCAAAATAACAGAACTACAAAGATGATTTACAGATCACTAGAATAAACTGAGTCTAAGTGTTCAAAAAAATCACTTTAGTGAAGTTAAAAGGACCAGAAACTATTTTAGGAATAAAGCTTGGCACATTCAAGAAGGATTATGTATTGTTTGATCATGAGGAACTCATATTGATTCTCCTGCTACTTCTCACTTTGGCCACTCTGCCAAAACACACAATTCAGTCACGCATTTCAACAGGCATCTCAGACATATACTAGGTTTTAACCTTGTTTGATTAGAAAAGTGCATGCTGAGGAATGTACCATTACGTATTTGCAGTGTGTATCCAGTGCTTGTAATAAGTGAAGATTAACTTAGTACTCAAGAGATAAATCTGTTCAAAGTCCAATATGTTATAAGTCTCTGATTGAGCTACAGAAGCTACAGGCATGCTGTTTCAGGCACACAAAATGTCATTAATGCTGCCACCATAACATAATTCTCTACCTGCACTCTGTCCTTCTTGGCAGGTGAAAAAATAACATTAACTGAAAATTCAGGCTAAATATTCACCATCATGAGAACATCTCATAGCAAGAGAAAATATAAAACTATCCATATTTGTGTGTAGTATGGTGTTTATGTGTATGTGCTACTCAGCTGTGTGTCACTTAATGTTCTCTTTCTCTCCTCAGCAGCTTTTCTTGGCCACCACATCTCTCTCATCACATTCTGATTTCCTTTCCTTTCTCTTGTCTCATCTCCCTCTCTAATGACACGGTAAAAGCTCCTCTCATTTATTCCTGAAATTGAGGCACTCTGTGCAGTCTTTACTAGATAAATTGCACCCTTGATGGTAAAGTTAATTTACCAAGAAACTCGCGAGGTCACAACATGGAAGAATTAACCGTTGCTTTAAATTGAAAGCAAAATCCGTGTATAATTCCTTATCTTGGTGCAGAGTACTGGGTCTCAGAGAGAGAGACTTATTCTGAGGTTAAAAATAGATACCTAAATTACCACTAATTGAAGAATTAAAGTTAAAAGTTAATCCAAGTTTTGATATTGACTGATTGACGACCATTGATGGAAGAATGTAACCTTTGACATTGTTATCTTATACCCCCATGTGATCTAATCAGAAACAAGGGACCAAACATAACTAGTACTTTGTCAACGACTTGCACTAGTCTCTCAAGATCTGACAAACTTTTTATCCTTGAATTTTTTTTCTTTTTACTTGAAAATTAAAATTGCATGACATGTGAGGTTTGTAAATACAGGCTTCTGATTATAATCCCAGCTTTTTAAATGTGTATCTAATACATTTTAATCAAGATTTCACGCTGTTATTATTTGTAGTGAAAAACATTTAGATCCACTAAAGCACATATGTCAAACTCATTTTGTGAGGCCTTCCAAAGAACACAATTTTCTTATATGACAAATTCAAACCACTGAGGGAAGATTAACTAAATGTCCTGTAATCCATTTTGCATGCATTATGGGGCATTTGGTTTATCAGTAGTATGCACATGTTTTTCATGACATTAATATCACATTTCCTCCATAATCTCTGTGTTGTGACATAGTTCTGCCCTTCTAAACTGGAGTCAGACAGTTGTTAAAGTAATAAAGAGTGCTTGATAATATTTCTGTGCTGGTATTAAAAGAACTTTATTAATAACTTCGAAAAACAACTAGGGTGATGATGAGTTTCATAATCTGAAAAAAGCCCTTTAGGATTTATATAATTACAACAGATGAATGTGAGTGAGTATGCCCACATACAGTGCTTTTGCATTTCCATACATAAAAACAAGCACTTTTTTCATTACCAAACTAATTTTAAATAGATTGTACTGTAGTTGTGCACTTTAGTGTCTGTTTTCCATTATTTTTCCGAAACGTCTGCTTTCAGTTTTTATCATAACAATATATTACTAAAAATTATCAAACGTACAGTCAAACAGATTGGGTTTTTTTTGGGTCCTCAAGTAACAATCTTTGAGGACACATTATGCTGATGTGGCCCGGGTTGAAACAGTTTGACACCCTCCACTGAAGTAAACGGTCGGGCGCTAAGACCCAGAAGACCAGCAAGAGGCTGTTGATAGCAGCATGCTAACACAGGCTAGTGCTGTCACCAGGATTCATGAACTACATTTACGACAATAATTTTAGTATTTCAATTGAGGTAAGAAAAACATTACCCTCGCTACCCTGCAGCTACCTAGATATGATACAAAGTAGTGCTGACAATAATGCGACACTGACTTAGATACCTTACGCTAATCAGTGTTACCAATCCTTCCCTGCCAGGCATTAGCTAGCTGTGCTAGCATTAGCTTTGGCTGCTAAATCATAAGATTTGCGCTCTGTAAGCTATCTGATTGAACCCTGCGTGTTCATCAGATATAAACCACAAACACTGACGCGCTCTTTACATTGACTGAGCTCCTGTCTGTATTTAATTAATGCTATTTGAATTTGTTAACGGTGGGTTTGTTAGCCAACGTTAGCTAAAAAGCTAGCAGCCCAACCCAACTTGCACTCAGGTTAGCTAGAAGTCCCCTAACATTGCACTTCACAGCATGTGCCTTCAATTGTAGCTAGTACTTTACACTTACTTGTTAGTGTATTCAAAGAATAGCGTTATGTTTTTCATAATACAGTTTTGTGTGCTGTGTCACCTTAACGTTGACGTTTAGTAGTTATTTAACTTCATGTCACTGAACTTCAACATTGTCATCACTAGATCTGTCAGCTCAGTGGCTCTCCCTCATTTTGAATAAGTAGATAAGAGTAATTGTTATTAAAGCTGGGTAGTTACAACTTTCAACATGTGTCAGCTCTTGTTTACCTAACTTATTAATCATTCCTAATTGTACTGCACTGCTTAATTTTTTTTATGACACTTTACCAAAGACAAGGACCAGACCACAGCCTGGGCTATGGACCCAGTATTAATCCAGCATGAGAAGCACTTTGCATCATTTAGCAAAGTAACCATTACAAGGAAAACCTTTATTCCAGCAGTTAAAACCTTGAGTAGGACCACATTCATGTTGAGCAGCGGTGTGCTGCAACGTACCGTATGTGTAGTGAAGGAAGAAACTCCCTTAAGAGCTGCCATTGATGACAGAAGTGTTTCTCTGGCTGAAAACAATAGGCAACAGACAGGGTTAGAGTTTAAAAAAAGAGAATGACTTCAGTGCTCAGTGACAGAAGGATCCATAACTCAATCAGTGAGCATTATGTTTGTGTAGCAAAAGCTTGATGCAGCTTAGTTCTGTGTGATAACTTTAATGTAGTCCATAAACTATTAAAATCATATGGATGTGCCAGGCTGTTGCACAGGTGAGCTAATTTAAAAAAAATGACCATAGGTGAGTTGTAGCTTGTATCTGGTTTAAGATATCTCTTTCCAACCGGTCTGGTGTTATAAAGAAAGAACGCAGCACATCATTGACTTGAAAACTCCTTGTTAAATGCATTATTTAGTCTCTCTACTTCTGGCAAAATGCCCTACTGCTAGAGTAAATTATTTGGTGTTTGTGAAATTACATAATCATATTGATCTATTTGATATCTAAATGCCCATTAGGAATAGACAGGTGTGTGTATGAAAGATCTGAGAGACTGACTAACCAATGTGGTACCTCCATTGGATTTTTTGGGTGAAACATCATTATAGTGTCTTCCATGTTCTTTAATGAATCCAAAGATCAAAAGAAATTGTAGTGATCTTTTTCATTTATTTTGCTCGTAAGTTGCATATCTTACCCAGCCTACTGTGCCTCTTTTCTCAGACTTAGTCATGTCTCAGGTGGAGAAGAAGGCAGGGCTGCTGCGGAGGACCTCGTCCTCCAAGAAACCCTTGAAGGAGAAGGTGGTGCTCATGTATGATGAGATTTTTGCAGTGAGTATCAAAGCGTGAGTGATTGAAAGTGAGAATTCTTTGAATAAATACAAAGATTGTAAACAAAGTCCCGTCTTTTTTGTGGCTTAGAAAGAAGATCCAGCAAAAAACAACCCTCGCTTCTGGGATGAGCTGTTTCTTATGAAGGTAAAGTCAAATAGAAACTGCCTCGACAAAAAGCACCACACTGTGTTTAAATTTGTTCTTTTGCAACAAAGTAAAACCTTGTACAGTTTTGTTTTGGTATGCATAGTGTCACCTATAGAATCAGTAAAGCTAACAGAGACATATGTAACATTAGTTGAAGAAATGTAAAAATATTCTGTTAAAGTGAAGCTCTTTAAACGTTTGTGATAACCTGCAGCACAGAAAATCATGTAAGAATATTTAAAATAAATCCAATATTCTTATGTATAATGTGCAGACATTTGTTTATATATTAATAGGAGATCCTACAGATTGAGTCACCCACCTACATTGCCAAACAATGACACAGAAAACCCTACTCATTTGCTATATTTTGTAATAGCATTATATGGGTATAAAAGAGGAAATACAGAAGGGAGAATATAGACTCTGCAGCTGCTCTTCCCCTCCCTTCTATTGGTTTAAACTGAAGCTGTTTGGACATACAGTCATAGCAAAAAGGTCTTTGCATTCATTTAACTCTTCTGCAAAGTCACAATCTAACACTACCTTTTACAACTCAACACTTAATGGTACAATATATTTTCACACTGAAATGTCTATATTGATTAACAGTGCCTACTCCCATATATTGTAGTTGAGTACTTAAATTACCTCAGAGATTTTCAACAGTTTTCAAAGCCAGAGAAATTCTTATATTTTATAGTTGTAAATAGCCCAAGTGTGATGTCAAGGCTGTAGCAATAACAGAGCTGTTGTGATAGACACAAAAATGTTTATTGTCACTGTGGAAACACTTGGATGTTTTGTTGAAGATGAGTAAGCTTGAACTACTACTGGTAGCTGCTGTTCTGCTGCTGATCTCATTCATGTTTTTTGTTGCTTCATTGTGATGGACCATACCATCAGTTGTGTGCACTGATGTCAAGCTCCTTACAGCTGTAATGTTGTGGGCTGACTAGACATCTCCTAATCAAGTAGGGATGTGCTGCTTAGTTCTACTGTGGCTCACTTGTTATTTTGAATTGGAGGTGGGCTGAGCTGATTAGGTTGTCTCAACTTGACATATTTTGTTAATGTTTTGATTTAGAGACCCCAGAACCAGAATTTACATACTGTGTGTATTAAAATATTTTTCCACCATATTTCAGGTGAACCTGGAGTACTTGGAGTCCAAGTTGGAGTGTGTAGATGGAGAGGAGGTCCAGCGAATCCAGGATAACATCAACTCTCTTTTTCATCACTGTGTTCAGGCTCTCGGAGAGGAGCACCAGATCAAAGTGGTCAATGCCCTGCAGGTAGAGCTGGCTGATGAATTCTTTCTATCTATAAGTTGAAATTAATGGTTTAGCGTTGTCTTTTAATGTCAACATAGCATCATTGCTACCGTTAACAGGGTCAGGAATGTGTTCCCAAAAAGACTGCAGAGTTTAAAAGGGGTTCAGTTTTGAAGTGTCCAACCCCGAGCAATATGCTGTCAGTGTTCCAATTTGTAATTCATTTCCAGGTTTCCTTCTGTGATTATACACAGAAGAAATATTTAATAGATGGTGTAATGTGAAAAATACTTTGAGGCATAATGTCCATCCTGCCCTGCAGATAACTCAACTTTGGGAGGATCACAAGGCTTTCAAATCATCATGCTTTGTTAGAAATATGATAGAAGCATCTAGAGCACATAGATGAAATTCTGTCACTGTGCTCAGCTGTCTGATGGAGTTCATGGTTTTAATTGTGTCACGTTTTTATTGCCGAGACCATTTTAGAGTGAAATGCCTATTTTTTTTTTTTTTTTTTAAGTTTTTCACTTGTGACTTTGCCCCCCCCCCAGACTCTCTGTGCACTTTTCCGAGGGGTTCATCAGAAAAACAAGTCTGCATCTGGCTTTGACATCATCAACATGCTGATGGGGTTTGACAAGGCAGAGCAAAGGATGAAGGTTTGTGTGGATAAGATGTGGGAAAAAAGAAAAGAAAGAAATGTTTTGTTATTGTTTATACCATGTGTTTATGTCTCCTGTAGGACCTGATGGAGAGACTGGACAGTCTTCTTTGTGGAGACGGATCAGAGAGTCTGAAGAGCTTGTGTCTCAAACTGCTACTGTGTCTTGTGACGGTGAGACAGAAGATATTAAAAAAGAAAGATGATTAAAAATAGGATAGGCTTTGAGGAATTCTAATTTGAAAAATGTTTACAGGTAACTGACAATATTAGTCAGAACACCATACTGGAATATGTGATGATCAACAGCATCTTTGAAGCCATTCTGCAGGTAAGCCATGAGCAGAAAACTCTATATGTAGTGTTTCTTGGATTTTAATTTTAGTTTAAACAGTCATTAAAGTATTACCTGATGTCCTTCTCTTTTCCCCTCAGATTCTGTCAGATGTGTCCAGTAGAGGGCAGCATGGTTACGATGCTGTGGTTCTCCTGGCGCTTCTGGTTAACTACAGGAAATATGAAGTATGTGCATATACTGTACACTGTTCTGTCCCTCTGTCCTGCTTTGATTCTGAAACATATATTTGTGCTGCTATAGTCTCCACAGTAAAGGACATAAAAAGCAGGCCCTGTAGTTTCTTTGACTGCAGACAGTTCAGACAGTATGGTCACTGCCAGAACTGGTGAGGCTAAATTAACAAACAAACAAAAGAATAATGTTCAACAGCACTGGAAATCACTAAATTTACCCGTGTGGTGAATTTCTGCCTTTATGTAAGACTCTATAGTCAAACACTAGAAATTTGTAGTGTTTGACATTTAATTCCCCAATTTAATTCCACGCTGTATAAGGCTTATAAAATGAAAGTCCAATTGAAGTCTTGTTAAAATGATACTGTAATTAATACAAAATGTGCAGACTGTTGGTTAGTTGTATGTAACTGTTAGTTTGAAGTGAAAGTTAAATCATAGTTGATTTGGAGAAATGTAACCTTCCCTGTTATGTCAGAAATCAAAGACACAAACTTGCTACTGGTATACGTAATGACCATGAGAAACATCTGCTAGAACATTACTACATCTCCCACTCTGTTAATTTCTTGGAAAGATAAGATTGACAGTGTGTGGGAGGGGATGAGAGGATGAGCAGAGAGGTTTTGGGTGCACTGTCATGCATGGGCAGAGCTCAAACGACAGAAGGAACAACCTTTGGTTTAGCCCGTCAAATGTAATTCCCAAATGTTTAAAAACAGATAAACTGTCAGTGACTTTCTGCATTTTAGTTATTACGACAACATACAAAATAACACTTATACTGAAGAAGATGGTGATCTTTTGATCCAGAATCACTCGGGCTCTGCCTCTCTATTTCTTGCCCTGAAACTTTTTTTTTTTTTTTTTAATTAAAAGACCTTGGTACATCATGAGCTGTCACTGTTTGTTGCAGGAGAACATAAAAGTCCAGTATTTGTATCAGATCTTAATGAAACTGCATTTCTGTGTTTGTCAGTCTGTCAATCCATACATAGTGAAGCTCTCCATTGTGGATGATGAGCCAACACTAGATGTAAGTTATGACTGCTGACAAATGAACAACCTTTATGATGTTGGGCAGATTGTTAAAAGGTTTGACTGAGGCGCTGTATATTTTCTTTCCTAGGGAATGGGGATGGTTGTCCACCAAGCTTTGACAGAATATAACAGGTAAGATCTAAAAATTTCTATGCTAAGAAATGTTCTTAATGATGTGGTTGATGGGCTGAGGGCGCTGGCTTCATCAGTTTACTTTGATGTTTTCCCACAAATGTTCTATTTCTATTCTCCTGAATAAAACTGTCCCTTTTCTTCTTCAGGTTATTTATATCTGACAGTTTCCTTTGTCAGTCAGTAATGTTTTTTGGATGAGGCAGAGGTTTGGAAATTAAAATGCTGTTTGTGAAGTCTGTATGTGTCGACAGACGCATCAAAGTGATGGATGACTCCTCTGTACAGTTCATTGTTTTTGTGTTTAAACTGAATGCCCCTTAGATAATAAATAGCAGCAAGTAGAAGGAGATGTTAAGGAAATGTGTGTTAGGCTACATGTGCTGTGTTTGAGTGGAACCATACATCTTTGTCTGCTGCTGTATGGCTGTATCTGCCTTCAGTTTATTTCTCCACTTTTAATTATCTGCTTCTATCTGTCCTTTTCCCATCTTTACTTTTCCATTCAGGCAGTACAAAGACAAAGAAGAGGAGAACCAGGGGGGCTTTTTTTCTACCCTCACTAGTATGGTAGGATCTCATACCATCTTAAATTTTAACAATAGATATATATTTGAATACATTGCTTTAAATTGAAATTTAGGCTGGCATTTAATGACCAAAACTGGTCAAGGTTTACTGATAGCTGTTCCCTTCTGTTCACAGGTGGGCAGCATGTTTATAGCAGATGCTGATGAGAAACTCTCTGTACAGTAAGTCCTTTTACTTCCTCATCATCAGTCAAACTTAACTGTTCTCTGCAGCATCAGTGAGAAAATCCATCACTGTGGGGCAGGACTTGTCTACGATGTTGTAAACTGTTTTGACTGTAAATCATTAATATCATCAAACACATTTCCTGTAATATAATAAACAGCATTTAAACAGCATGTTTATGCAGTACTTGTATAACAGCTCTGTCGTTATCTCAGTGTTCATATCGCATCACATTTGGCATGGTTGTTTTTTTCACTGTGCTTGAGCATGATTGCTCTCCCTCTGGCCTGCTTTCACATTGGTAACATCTTTCCATGCCCAAGAACACCTGTGTATGTATACAGTCTGATACAGTATAGATGGTGGTATGCACCAGAGTTGGTTTGCAAATCTGCCAAGAAGAAGGAAAAGTAAGAAGCAGCTATGGCAACCAATCATCTCAACATTTGTTTTTAGTGTGTTTGGACAGTGGAGTCCACCAGTGAATGTTTTTTATTATTTTTAAGATGCCAACAACAACCCTCTCCCTACTTCAACATCTGCTGTTCAGCTCAGAGAATGAAACGGTTCTGAACTGCAAGACACAATGCTTACAAAGCAGCAATTAAAACTGCTCCTGTTGACCTGGGGTCCCTCATACAGGTCTACACTCTTTTTCCCCTGCTATGTTCAGCCAATGAAAGGTGCCTGGTACTACCATCACATCAGGGCCTTAAGTCTCTAGCTAGACTCTTGCGCTTTGTTGTCCCCTGATGGTGGAATGATTTACCCAACTCCATTTGATCTGAAGAGCCCCTTTCTTCTTTCAAGAGAAAACTAAAGACCCAGCTCTTTGAGGAGCTCAGCTAGATTCTTCTCTGCTGTTGTCTTCAGCGGTAGAATAAGTTTCCCAAATACAGTCGGCTCGCACGGTCCCTCTCTACTTCTGAAAGTTTTGGGCCCAGCCCTTTGTGTATGACCCAGGGCTCTGTATTTGGAGCAGTATGTGTTGGTGAAGACAATGTAATAGGGCTGCACTTTCTTGACCCGGTCTCCTAAAAGTAAATTGCCACAGGATGATGTGTTTGTGGGTTTAGAGCAAAGGCCCAACAGAAGAAGTTAGAATAAAGCCTTAATTTGATCAAATAGGATCAGGCACACTCCTGCAGTTCTGTGCAAAGGTATGCATGTGAGCAACCATGAACCAAACTGAGACACAATTCTATTTCTCTTGAAAACATCTTTGTCGTTAATGACACTTCCTTTTTTTCCCTCTCACATTCAAGTTTTGAATCTTAACTTCTCCACTTAGGTTTACTTTAGTGACTGGGAAGTTTGGGATAACAATGTGGAAACTGTTTGTAGCCCTACATTATGTATGCTGTTGGTCAGCATCTTTAATGTGGACCAATTCATAAACTTCAAGTTTGAATGTAAAATGATTTATTAGTGGTTATACACATTGTGCAGTAGTTAATGATACAGGAAATTAAAAGAATGACCTGCTGAAGTAGCATTTAATAACTTTAAACACCAGACTGCCCTTCCAAGTGTTTCTCGAGCCCGACTGCATCAAAGCATGAAGCTCCATCCTGCCTGGTCTAATTTTGTGTGAAGCTGTGGAGATTTTATTTTCTAAATGACAGTTGACTTTGACCACAAACTTTCTTTTCTTTGAAAGGACAAATGAGGCCATTCTGTTGGCGCTGTATGAGGCTGTGCACCTAAACCGCAACTTCATCACTGTACTAGCACAGGTAAGATGCTTAACTTTTTTTCCTTGTGTACATGTGGGCTATTTATCATGGAATATTATGAACATAGAAATGACAAAAGTTTTTCTCCTCTCACATCCATCCTAATCATTATTATCATCTTCCAAGAGAAGACAAGTAAATATTCCAAAGTAGAGAGATAGCAGGAGGACATCACTGATGAGAGCCGTTCAGATTTTATTAAGAGCCAGGGATATCCTTGTAATTGGTAAACCTTATTTTTAATCTTTTAGCTCATTTTTAAAGCTTTTTAATTCTTAAAAATCCTCAGACTGTATAGTTATTTTATCACCTCTGTTCTCACCCTTTATGTTTAATTAATAAACAAGTTTTTGCTAGTCTGTCACGGCCATGGCATCTTTGATAAGCATTTATCGATAACAAAATAGAAGCACAGAGGTTTTTCTCTCTCTTTAGTTGTTACTGTTTGATATATTATGATGTTTGTTAATGTAAGAGTTGAACCACTGAGATTATTACTGATGCTTTTGTACGTATTAGCGACTTCTCCAGACTTCTGCTTGAATCAAAACTTACAACCTGTCCGCTTGAGCCGATTCCACAGTCAGCCCCTGTTGTAACATGTATCATCAACTCCTCTCTGTCCACTGGTGTTTTCCCCACTGCATTCAAACAAACACGGGTCACACCACTGCTCAAAAAACCTGCTCTCAACCCAGCCCAGGTTGAAAATTACAGGCCGGTCTCACTTCTCCCATTCCTGTCAAAAATATGGAAGTGCACAGTCTTCAACCAGCTCTCGGACTACTGAACAATGATCTACTTGATCAGAATCAGTCTGGCTTTAAGTGGGGCTATTCTACTTAAACTGCACTTTTGTCGGTAACAGAATCGTTGCATTATGCTAGACCAGCTGGTCAGTCCTCAGCTCTTTTGCTGCTGGATCTGTCTGCTGCCTTTGACACAGTAAACCACCAAATCCTCCTCTCCACTCTCCTCATTTGGTATCTCAGGGTCTGCCCTCAAGTGGTTCAAGTTCTACCTCACTGGGAGATTTTTTTTAGAGTATCATGGAGGGGAGGAGTGTCTGAACCGCATGGCTTTTCAATAGGGGGTCCTCAAGAGTTGATGCTTGGTCCCCTCCTCTTCTCAATATACACCACCTCACTTGGTGCAATCATCCGCTCCCATTGCTTTCCTAATCACTGCTATGCAGATGATACACAGCTTTTCTTATCTCTTCTACCAGATAACACGAAAGTCTAAGCTCGGATCTCATCCTGCCTTGCTGATATTTCTAAATGGATGAGAGAACGTCACCTTCAGCTCAACCTGTCCAAGACTGAGCTTATTATCACTACATTCAGTCCCACCATTCAACCACAGATCAGTATCCAGCTTGGATCAAATAAACTCATGCCCACTAAGTCTACCCAAAATCTGTGTGTCATGATTGATGACCAGGTAGCTGTCAAGCTTCATGTGGCCTCGATTGCTCAGTCTTGCTAATTTACCCTCTTTAACATAAAGAGTATAAGACCCTACCTGGCAAAACAAGCAACACAGCTCCTGGTACAGGCTCTTGTAATATCATGCATTGACTACTGCAACTCATTACAGGCAGATATCCCTGCATGCACAGTTAAACCTCTGCATATGATCCGTAATGCAGCAGCAAGTCTGGTCTTCAACCAACCCAAGACAGCACATGTGACTCCACTGTTCAGCTCTCTACACAAATTCAAAACTGTAATCAGCCACACTGAGGGGGGAGCCCTGAACAATTTGAATAGGTCCACCAATTTAACAGATCATCAACTCCCGCACTCCTCTAACCTCTGCACCCCTCGTTCGTCAAATGGTCCAGCCTCACCTTGCTGCTCTCTGTCCCTTCAGGTGCACCCCCAGCTCATGCACACTGGGAGCCCAGCAAGATGCCCAACCCTAATACTAACCAAATTGTAAGTTCGCCTAGGGCACCAAAATGGCTAGAGCCGGCCCTGACTGTAATCATTGCTTACAAAGCAGTAATTAAAACTGCTCCTGTTTACCTGGAGTCCCTTATCCAGGTCTACACTTCTTCTCCCCTGCTACATTCAGGCAGCGAAAAGGGCCTTGTACTTCCAGCACGTCAGGCCCCTAAGTCACTAGCCCAACTCTTCTGCTCTATTGTCCCTTGATGGTGGAATGAGTTAGCCAACTCCATTTGATCCGCAGAGTCTCTTTCTACTTTTTTTTTTAAAGATTTGTTTTTGGCCTTTATTAGATAGGACAGTGGATAGAGTCGGAAACAGGGAAGAGAGCTGGGAGAGACGCGCAGGAAATAGTGCCACGGGCCGGATTCGAATCCGGGTCGCCTGCATACATGGTACGCGCCTTAACCACTCGACTACTGGAGCGCCATCTCTTTCTACTTTTAAGAGAAAGCCAAAGACCCAGCTCAACTCTGTGCACTTAGCTAGACTCGTCTCCGCCATTGTCCCCAGTGGTTAGATGAGTCTCCCAACTACTGTTGGCTTTTATTGATGGTGATGATGAGAGGTCTCATGTTAATTTTTGGTTGTTTCATTGCTGATATTTATTCAAAACAAAGCAAAAAACTTCTATACACCACGTGCATTGCCTCTAACACTGCATGGCAGTACCTGCATCCAAATGGGCTTGAAGCATTTTGAGGCACTTACTGATGTTGTTTCCTCTTGTCTAGATCTTTGCTTGTGCTGTACTTACTCTCAGATGTACTAGTAAGTCGGTTTGGACAAGAGCGTCTGCTAAATGACATTGTAACACTGTATATTTATGTAAAGATGTGACATTACTTCCCCAGAAACATTAAGTTATAAATCCTGTTTTGGCAACTGAAAATCAAAGTTTAAGCCATCCTAAATCACTAATTGAAAAGTGAGAATTTGTCAAAGAATAAAGTCAAATGTGCATCCATGCCAACTTTTTTATGCCACTTTGCCACTTGGCTGCTTTTCAAAATGCAGTGATATTTCATAAAATCAAGATTAATTAGCGGTGATGATGCATGTATTATTCTGTGGCTATGTGTTGCAGTACTAGTAGTAAATGCTCCTCTTCCAGCCTCAGATAAAAGCATTATTTTTTCCCTTTTCATTGTCATGCTAATCTCTGTGCATCCTGCAGTGGTACTCTGTGTCCATGTCAATGACATCACGTGTATATTTGGTCTTTGAACAGAGCCACCCTGAAATCGACATCCCAACAACTCCTGCCACCCCGACTCCAACCACACCTACAACACCACTTGGCACAACACCGCCCTCCCTAGATAGTAAGTCAAACATCTTTTCTTTTTTTTTCATTGACATAAACATAAACCACTGGTTTCTGAAAGTAAGTTATCAACTGTACTTTGATAGAATTGGATTCTTTCTCCTTGTATTTATGCAGGTTTTAGAAACAGGTTTCTTTATTGGGAAAGGTGGAAAAGGAAAAACTATTAGCCAGTCACAACATGAGACTTAGGATGGCAGCAGGCTTTTTATTACTCTGTTTTTCAGTCTAAATCGCAAAAAAGGGAAGGCCAGTTTTGGCTGCATGTTTACACATTAATGCCACAGCTTCATCCTTAAACAGAACTGAATCAAAGTGAACATGTTCACCTAAAGGGGTGGAAAATGGAGCCAAATCTTTTTTGCATCAAGGCTCTCTTCTTTCACCTTAAATTAATCCAACAGTCAATATACATTTTTTTAGAACTCTTCCTCTAAACACGATCACTTACTCCTGACTTTAGGCACACATGTATTTTCAGTAGCAGCCTTTTCATATATTCATTTTAAAAGTTTAAAGGTTATGTGTTTTAGCAGAGATGCTTAACAAGGACACTGTTAATGTGGACTATCACGTCTTCATAACCACATTAATACATTATCACGGGAACTTATTTTTACCTCTTTAAACCTTAGTACATGAATGTCGCTCTAGATATCTTTAAAAGTGTATACACTTTAAAATTAGGTCACTCTGCATGCACACACACTGTAGCTGTTAAAAGGTGCATGTTCCATCTGTGGCTTGCTCTCCTTTCTCTGCTTTATACCCAAGAGTCTTTTTCTCAATAAAATATTTACCTACAGCTTTAAATACAGATGAACATTTGACATGCAGCGTGCATTACTTCATGTCATGGGAGCTACAGCACTTAGAGAGCCTTCTACTTAGACCAGCAGCATGTGCACACAGAGTTAAATCACATGTCAGGAATACACGTTTCCTTCAGTAAAGCCCCCTGTGATGATGTTTCTTGACAGTGTGAAATCCTCCCTGTACTCATCCGAGGAAGAATCAAACAAATGAGGGTTTAGAGGACAGGGGGAGATGATGACCGCCTCATCATTTATCCATGGAACAAGCTGTATGTTTGAGGAAAAAGAGATTTTTTTGATGGATGAAACTGTCTGTCTAGACAAGGCAGCAAGCTGCAGCAGCTACAGTAATATGACAAAGAAATTAATTTTTGTGATAATGTTATGTGCTTGAATGATCTTTCTGTCTGCTCTTGAAGGGCGGCAGCTCTTTTTATTCTCTGTTTTAGATATTTAGTTCTGAGTTTATACTCAGGTATCTGGGACATCTTCATCTATCTATAAGTAACTGAACAGATTTGTCTCAAAGTTTGATTTATTTTCACTTTTTATGTTTGCTTTATATTTCAGTCACTCATAATTTTTTTTAGAATGTTTGAGAAATTAACGGATAGATTAAAAGATGACATGCTTTATTAAAGTTTTATTTGTACATCTAATCTGTAGTGATGAACAACCCAGAGCTGCCTCTGGATCCCAACCTGCAGACGAGCAACCTTCTGATCACCTTCCTCAAATATGCCTCCATTGTAATGCAAGACACTAAAGGTAACGCTTCATGTCCTCTACCTCTTTGTCTTTGTCACTCTGCCGTCTTTTAAGTATTCATTCTTTCACTTTGTCTCATCCTGAAATATTCTCACATAGTTTTTTTTCAAACAGCAGGGGCAAATAAATGCTGTCCTTTCAATCCCAGACTAATTAGCACTCTTTACAACATGCATTTGTTTCAATCAATGTCCTTCCCATCACCAGAAAGAAAAAACACCCTCTTTACATGTTTCTTTACACTGTTACGAGCCATGTATTTGTGTTTCCAGATGAGCATCGACTCAACAGTGCCAGACTGTGCCTGATCATCCTCACCTGCATAGCTGAGGTAAGAGCAGGTATGCTGCTGCAACATTTGCTCCAGCAGTCAGACAATCTTTCTTCTAACTTGACCTCTGTGTGTGTTTGATAGGACCAGTATGCTGATGCCTTTCTTCATGATGACAACATGAATTTCAGAGTCAATCTCCACAGAATGGTGAGCATTTGGTTGTGAGTGATTAAAAGTGTGCACAAAAGTGTCGCACAAGTTGTAATCATGCGCATAAGACTCACATTTAATAATTTGTTCATGCAAAATTAGGGGGTAATGAGACCAATACACCAGTATGAAAATACTGAGATATGCTGTCATGTCTGCAAAGGTAGCCACCATCGTGACCCACCGCACATACTCTAATGCAACTAAAAATTTACCTCCATTGTTTATTAATGGAGGTCGATTTGCTGTGTTCTGGGAAACATGGTAATGCAGACCAGGCTTGGGGTGCCACTTTTCAACAGCTTTCTTCCCCATAAAGTCTAGTTGTGTTTAAGAAAACAGAGGTTTACTGTTACTATAAAGTAAACCTTGCAGAGCAACATTTGACTGAAAAGACTCTTCAGTTAGGGACAACAAATAAACAGTGGAGGCAGGCACTGCAGCAAGTACAGGTTCATACTTACTAACAATGAGAGTGCAACTGCTGTACTGGTGACCAGCAGGAGTGAAAATGCCACATGGTGAAAAGAGATGGTACTTAAAGAGCTACACAGTTGCACAGAACTGCACTTTGTTTGTTTTATCGTTGGGTGACTTCGAAAACGGACTGTTTACATGTCAGTGTGACTTACCTGTAACCTGACACGCCAGATGGATGTGTGAAACAAATCCCTCTGGAAAACCTCTCATACACAGCGTTTGGGAAAGGGCAGAGGCTTTAAAAAAAACTTGGAAGGTGATTGGATGAACACTCTGTCTGTCACATCTTTACGGGCCAATCAGAGCAACAAAACGCGACGTAGCCGCAACCAAGGAGTAAACTCCAGAAAACTGCATAACACAAACCATGGCGACTGTAAACATGTCAGTGCATGACTTTTGTCATTTTTGAAAAAGAAAAGAACTCCATGCTGTTCTTTAATCTTCTTTTAATGAAGAAATGCGTATCCAGGCGTATCCATCTGCTTTAGAAGGTTAACTTACCCGTATATACAAAATGTAATTTTTTTTATGAGTAATAAAATATGTGAAGTTACCTGGTATGTTTCCATTCCTGTCTGGTATTATGGTGTTTTCTTCAAGTTTTAATACCAGAGGTGGTAGTTTCAGATTTTTTAAAAAAAGAAACTCACATTCAGTCCATTGCTATGCAGTGTTCTTAAACTTGATCTCACATTTGCTTTTAAATGAAATCTATGTTTTTCAGGAGAAGGCTAATTAAACTTATGTAAGGTGTAATGTAAATGGATGTGCACACATCTCATAATGATGACCATGACACTTCTTATGTTGAATAGAGTTGACACTGATTTAAGTAATATTTCAAACTAAAAGCTCTTTAAATTCTGTGTTTTTTTCAGCCCATGAGACACAGAAAAAAAGCAGTGGACAAGAACATCCCATCACGGCCCCTTGTGTGTGCTGTACTAGGTATGAGGGGCACTGAGTTTGTTGAGTTATCTCAAACAGGCTGTGACTTTAATTTGTGAAAGTTATTTATTTATGAAGCTGTTAGCTCAAATCTGCCTTCTGATTTAATGTTGTTTTTGATAGAAACAGCAACAAACAAAACCTTAATGAAGGTTGTCTACAATCACTGCTGCAGTTATAAATAGATGGCAAAGCCACAGTATTAATTGGAAGTACTGTTTCTGCCCTTTAGTTGTTTCTTATCTTTTATTTCTTTGTCCAGATCTGATGGTGGAGTTTATTGTCACCCATATGATGAAGGATTTCCCCATGGATTTATACTTGTAAGGACACTAACATATCACCCACTCATTTTAAGGTCCCCTACACCAACCAGCTCAATAACTACAGCTTTGTGTGTTTTTTTCCTGTAATTTCCTGTACAGGCGCTGTGTGCAGATCATCCATAAACTGCTGTGCTACCAGAAGAAGTGCAGAATCAGGTTACACTACACCTGGAGAGAGCTCTGGTCAGGTAAGGATGTATGGCTTTCCCTACATTTTCCCTGAATTTCAGGCCCTGATCTGTAGGAAAGAGTAGGCAGAAACTTTATTTGGGAGTGTGCACTATTTTAGGAACTCAAGAACGTATCCTGCATTTATGGCACCAGATTCTAAAATTTATATTTAGGTACTGATTTTCAAGCCTTGCACAGGATGACTTGTTCTCACTTTGGTTGTCTTCTGGTATTTATCCCATGAAATACAAGGATACTAGCAGTGGGAAAATGACCACTAGCTGAAGACACAGTATATCAGTGTTAGTCAGCAGTATGACACCCATCTGAGCAGAGGTTGCGCTGGACTTTTTTGTTGTCCTTCATTTTGACTTTTGCATGGACCTTTTAACAGGAACCAAAAAACGTGAACATATCACCCCAATTCATTGCTTCTTTGCACAGCCTTCCTGTTAATTTTAGAATTGATTTTAAGATTTTATTGTTTGTTTTTAAAGCTTTGAATGGACAGGCCCCACAGTACATCTTGGACCTCATCCAAATTTACACACCACCGCACGCTCTGAGGTCCGAGGGCCAGCTCCAGCTCGTGGTGCCTAGGATGAGACTTAAAACCAGGGCGGACCAGGCATTTTTTTTTTGTGGTAGTCCCTAAACTATGGAACACTCTGCCCCCCCACGTCCGAACAGCCCCCACAGTGGAGTGTTTCAAGTCTGGTCTTAAGACCCATTTTTATTCCTTGGCTTTTAACGCCGCGTGAGTTGTGTGGTCCCCTGTGTCTTTTATTATTTTATTTATTTCTATTGTTTTTATCTTTTTATTTTTTCATATTTTGTATTTATATTTATTGTTTTTAGCTATCTGTTATCTGTTGTTTTAGTCTATTCTCTTAGTTTTATCAGTTTTATCTTGAGCACTGGTATAACAGTTGTTTTGTTTTTAAATGATGTTTTGTGCAGCACTTTGGAAACGTTCAGTTTATAAAATGTGCGATATAAATGAAGTGGATTGGATTGACAGAAAGGGTCGTGAAAATTCCGTCATACCATTTTACAATCCATCATTATAATTTTCTCTTTAATATCTGTAATATAATATCATTCAATATGACTTTATTAGTAGTGTTTAATTAATGAAGCACCCTTTCCCAACTTATATTTAAAAAACAGTCTTAGAGGTTCTGCATTTTTAATGGCATTGAGAGAAAGATGAACACAGCAGCACAGCGTTTACTCCTTGTAATTTTTTACGCAGTGACGGTGGAGAACAATTGCTGTCTACAAGCAAGCAACTATGAACTGCACCATTTAAGATATCATGTACAGTTTTAAGAACATTTTTAAATTCAAGATGTAGTAGTTTGATGACCATAGCTGATAAGTTGTTAAAAGGCTGCACTGTGGAGCTGTACGTATTTTTGTCTGCTCCACAGGAGCTGTAATCCGAAAAAATGCACTCGGACCTTACACACTGAGTCAGATGCGTTTGTATTTGCCTTGACTGCGAAAATTCATAGAATGTGGCAAAATATTTCGTACTGCGAGCCTGTGTCTCTGTCTTTCCTTTAACATCCAGCTGGATACATTCTGACAGAGAGCTTCATACAGCACACGCTCATGCATCCTAGCGCTGAGCAAAGTTGGAGAGATGGAGAACAACTTTCTAATTCTGTCTCTGTTATGACCTGTGAGTAAGCTATAAATGAATGCCTTTATCTGTTATATTTCCATGGCTGATATCCACATAATACACGGGCAAACTACGGTGTTTAAAGGGAGATTTCGGTGCGAGAAGGTAGAGAGATGGGGAGGGGTGGGGCGGGGGTGAGTGAGCAAGAGAGAATAAAGCAACAGGTGCTTATCTGAATCATCATTCACCCATCTCTCTGTTATATATTTCCATGGTTAATAGCCACATAATAATTGAGCAAACTTTGTTGTTTAAAGTGAGGTTTCAGTGCGAGAGAGAGAGAGGGTCGCGTCGGGTGGTGGTGAGCAAGTGAGGTGGAAGCAGAAAGAACTGTTTTGAATCATCAATCGCCCATTTAAATGCCTGGCACTGATACGAAATTTTGCATAAAATCAAACCTGTCTTGAAAAAACGGAACAACTCATTGTGCAAAGGCCTTAACACTCTGCGTGCCGACCTGTCTCCTCTGTGACGTACTGAGACACCTGCAGGAGCCTCTCAGTGCGCTGTCAGCAAGGAGACTGATGCGCTTTCACTAATCTGTGGTGTCAAGGTCAGTGAGAGAGCCCACTGACTACAAGATTTTTTAATAGATAAAATAACCTCCTTGATAGTCCATGTGTGCAAAATGGAAAAGGTCTATGCATCTGTCTCCCCTGAAATGCAGGCTCATCCTCATCATTCCAGTCCGTCAAAATGACAGACTGCCTTCGAAATTCTCCGTTATCCTTCAAAAACATCCGTCAATGATGGAGAATAAATTTGGTTAACACGACCTCTGCCTCTGAGCCAGTCAGAGGTGTGAAACCCAGTGGTTTCAAATACAAGGAAATTAGGGATTGAACATAATAAGTCAATTTATTGCAAGCAAGTGGCTCCCAAACTTCATTTCAATTGTTGTGATGTCTGCTGTAGTTTCATTGTTAGCCCTACATTTACCAGGAAGTTGTGTTATAAAAATTTGCATGATTTTCTGACAGTGCAAAGCAGTGAACATTATTTTTATTTGGATTATGAACCCTTGCAGCAAGTCAATCCCTTCCAGTGGCCTGTTTTCAGTTTGGTCAACACACTGAAGGATACACTGTATTAGTTCATTAAAAGGCCAAAAGGCTGTCTCAACAGCATCATTCCTTAAACGACCCTTACCTTATCTTGTTGTTGATAGTTGAACACTGGAGAGAAAAATGTAATAAGCGACAAATGTGTTTATTTTTACAGGGTGTTGTTATACCATCCTGTTTTGGAGTTCGTTAAAAGCTTTTTTTTTTTTGGTAGCCATTTTGGTTCTTCTTATGGCTCCATTTCCCTCTGTTAGAACTCGATTTGGTGTTGATAGCTCACCCCCTCCTGTGTTTCCATTATCTGCCTCAATAAAAACACAGACAAAGGAAAGCAGACTACCACCACATTACGCTGCTAGTCGACTATCTGCCTTCCAGATTATTCTATTACTGTGTTCGTGTCTCCCTCTGCGCAGCACTAATCAACCTGCTGAAGTTCCTGCTGTCAAACGAGACCACACTGCTGGCAAAACACAACATCTTTCATCTGGCCTTACTGGTGAGTAACACACACAGACACAAATGCACTCCCTATGTGCACAGGGTTTTGATTGAGTACATTGTTCTGTGTAAATTGGTTTCACAGGCATGTGTGTATTTTTCTTGTGGTAAGAAGGCAGCCAGATGTAGTGTCAGGGTTGCTGCTTGTAGCACAGCTTTACCAGACTATAAAATGCTTTAAAATAAGTCTGTTAAATGAAATTAAAGAGGCTCAACAGGCTGTGTATACTGAATCTCATAGTTTGAACTATTTTTAGTTTGTTATTTCATCTTTTAGATTATGTATGAATTGCTTTGTGTTGCTCATCTAATGTGCACCTCTTCATCCAGGTAGTAAATCTGTTCAACATGTTCATCACATATGGTGACACGTTCCTGCCCACCTCCAACAGCTATGACGAGCTGTACTATGAAATCGTACGAATGCACCAGGTCTTTGACAACCTCTACTGTATGGGTATGTTATCATAAAGATTAGTGTATATTCCTATATTTAAGTCTCAAATATAAGCTGTCATGAGGAAATAGAAGCTGGTAATGAAATCACAATTTACCCCTAGCCTATCAGAAGTTGGATAATAAATTCAGCATAGCTTACATTTAAGCATAGCTATTGCTGTTGTTACCACTGTGTATATGTTCAACCCCCTACTCTGCTGCTCTGACTTAGAGATCATGATAGCCAATTATAACTGCAGTCATCAAAATATTGCTGAAATGTTCAATAACCAAAACCAGTGCTTTAGTTGCAGAAGAAAGCAGCCAAGGGATGACAGTCAGCATGTATGCAGTTAGAAAAACTCGACTTAATTTGTCTGTCCAACTAAAACTGGACTTTTAAAATGCATGTTTACATGTTAGTCCAACAGAAGTCGAAATTTGTGAAGTAAGGCACAGTGATCTACTCAAGAGCCATATTGTATAAGGTACAAGTCTAAAATAAATATCAGTAATTAAGATGTGTATTTTGAATGTAAATAAGCAGGAAAGAGTGATTAAATTGCATCAAAATAGGTTTTGATTATCCTAAAACGTCCCTGGGGACAACCTCTAGTCCAAGCAGCAGGGTCAGAGCCCTCTAAAAAGCCCCCAGAACTCTTCATATCAAGGAAGTTATTGTAACGTAGATCCCTATAAAGAAACTGGAGCAATGAATTGGTTAAAGACTATGGTAGAATTAGATACAATTCATAAAGAATGTAGAATATGTAGCAGAAAAACAAATATTGCACCAAAAGTGAACATATATTTTTATTAATTTAAGTTCCACATGACTCAGAGACATGCTTAATCATTATAATATGGTGAGTTTAATTATGACGCTCTTCTAAGAGTCGTTGAGGTACTGTTGGGTATTTCTGTATTTATATTTCATTTCTGGGTACGGTCTGAAGTAATCTGGCTTGGATGATTTGAATGTTTTTGCTTGCTGTGATTGCTTTTTGCTAAAAGGAGTGAAGCCTCATATTGGTCTTTGCTTGGTTTCCCATAACATTTCCTAACATCAGCCTTACACACCTGCAACTCTCCCACACACAGTGTCTTGTTGCACTCCAATTTGCTTGCAGCTTTTTCAGAACAGGGGATTCATGTGTGAGTGGAGAATCTTTCTATGATAATGCATATCGCAATGAACGTAGAATACGAGTGCGGTATTTATTTAATATTTTACTTATGTAAAATAGAGAATATGGGTGTTTGGTACATACTGAAAAACACAATAAAAAGTATAATCACAAAACAAGTGAATATGAGCGCAGGAAAGTATGGGATCGAGCAGATTCAGAAAATAATTTAATCCAAGGCAAATGAAGCTAATTTTTTCTATGAGACAACACACCTAAATCCGTGAACTTACTGAAGTGCACCATCAGGGGTCTTCTCCCTCTTTTTTTTTTTCTTCCACACATTCCCACACTCCCTCACACCCGCACTATTTGATTATGATATATGGATGAAATATAAAGCCTGTTGTCAAAGTTTGGGAAACAACTTGATTGATGTGACTTGGAATGGCAGTGTTTGTCTTTTTCATGTTTTTTGGAGGGATTATTTTTGACAAGTAAGATTAAATAAAAAAAGAAGAAGTGGTGGGAGAAGGACAGGAAGAAGATCCCATAGTAGGTAGCTGAAAGGAGGCAAGGCAGAGAAGACACACTTCTGCTCATGATTCAATTCCCCCCCAAAGTGCTCCTCAACTTCATGCTTTTATGAGCGTACCTTAAATATTCAGCTATTCTTTAGAATTTTCACTCTCTTTTTATACATTTTCTTCATGAAATATTTTTTGATTTTGTGCTTTTGTTTGGACAGAACAACATAATTTATCATGTCACAATTATCTCAAAGTAACTTTGATGTTTTTTGCTGTTTCTTAATCTTTTGGATCCAAAGGTTCTCAGTTCTTTGAGAATGTAATAAAATTAATGTTTTTGGATTCCTAAAGCTCACAGATGAAAAGATAGGTAAAAGTTTGGTTTGTTTAAATCTGATTCTATCTTTCTTCTGCTCTACAGTTTTACGAGTATCAACCAACACGGGCCAGTGGAAGGAGGCAGCCAGCAAAGTCACACATGCGCTCGTCAATGTTCGGTAAAAAGACACGTTTAAACACAAACTGTCACAACACACAAAGAACTGAAAATTCAAAGGTCGAAATAAAGTGAAGGAAGTCTGTGGAAGTGGAATTTAAGTTCGTCATCTACAGCCTTACTTCCTCCTTGTCTTCCCCTTGAGGCCCTTCTTTTTGATAATTTTTAATCCTTTATCTGTTTCACCCCAACACTACTGTACGCGACACACATTCTTTATGATATCCCCACTTTACTGTTTCCTCTGTAATCTCTCTTTCATCCTCCATCTTCTCTGAGGAGATGATCCTCTGAGGTCACCCTGACATGCAGGCCCCTGAGGGAGCCTGTACCCGTGCCAGCAGGATACTCCAACAGGACGCCTCTGCTCACAGAGCTACTGATCAAACACACTCTGGTGTTTAAATAAGCAGTCACAGGGGTTGAAGGGAAGGAGTGGGAGGACAAGATTGAAAGGGTAATATTTAAAATAATAGAAGACAGAGAGGTGAAAAGGAGAGATACTTTGCTGAAATGAACTCACATGAAGTGACATATTCCAATTTGTTCCCTTCACTTCTTTCCTCCACACTCTGGCCTCCTACTCTTAATTACTTTAGGATTATTGAGTTTCCTGCATTTTGTCACTTTAATATATCTGATATATGAGAAAGACTCAAACAATCTGTTTCCTTTTACAGTTTGGTGTATTAGATAAACTTATATTTGAGCTACAAGTCAGTTTATGTGTGAGAATAATATGCTAATGATGGAACAGAGTGCCTCTGGCTTTGCATATGGAAATCCTGAGCAGCATGATGGAATGAAGAAGGAACAAATGTAGATTAATTCAAATTAGGGATGTGTGCAATTAGATGGCTAAATGATTAAACACCCTCACCCTTGCTTCTAGGCACCAGAATTAATAAGTAATTGTAGTGGTTACTTTATTAATTCTGGCCTGTAATGCCAAAAATGTTGTGGGTAAGCTGTAAATCAACAAACAAAAGCAAACAAATGCGATAACTATTAAACAACAAAACATATGAAGAAAAAAGTTAGCTCTCACTGCAGGAGAAAAAGAGAAGCAGACCCGCTTGCTCCTTCTCCCTCTCCTCATCTCAGCACAGTTTTTAAAAAGCCTCCAGATGTGAAACCAGAGAGGTTGGGGGATATTAATGATGCATATACATTTCTAAGGCTGTACATGGACCTGTAGAAGAAGAGAACACTGGCTACAAGTGTGCATTTAAGAGCTCTGCTCAGACTCTGTTGCAACGTCCCATCTGGTGTTGACATCAGCTTGTCTGTGATCCTTCACTCACATACATGAGTCATGATTTTGCACAAGTAACCACTGCACTGGCTATTTACCAACAACAGTGTCACAGCACACTTTGTAAATCATAAATATGTTACATATCTCTAAAAACACGTATTTTAATTTGCACTTTAGGTTGTATTTATTTTAAATTCTTTAGCACAATTTTTGTTTGCTTCTTTTTTCCTCTTTTTTTATTTGAGCTAGTAATGATGATTATGAGAGAGGTAAATCTAGAGTTATGAATCTGGGACTTTATGTTTCTTTTTATCAATGAACTGAACCTGTACTGAACTGTGACCCCAAAACCAAGGTACCAACCTTTATCTCTGTGAACCGTTATACCTCTATTAAACCAGCATGGTGGACAGACAGCATCTTGTAATGCAGTGCAGTGTGCCTCCATTTTACAGTTTAAAACACTGCTTAAATTGTATGCTTGTAGGCTTACAAAATGGCTAGAGGGCTACATACCTAGCACCATTTAAAGGGTGCTTCCACATTAGGGATTCAGGCCAAGATCTGCTCCATAGTCTGGTTCCTCTGATCTTAGTGAACACAAGTTTTCTCTGGCCTGCTTGAAGGGATGGTCTCGCGCATGATTCCTTCACTTGAGTATGGCCCACAGGATTTGTGAACATGACTATACTTGAATAAAGGGTTACTCATCAGAGAGTCGAGTTGTGAAAGCAATTTTAAACTTGTAACTCTTCAAAAATTGTATTGGTGCAGCACAGACCCATTTCATGTTCGGAGCTGCATGGTAGACATGACATCAGGATGAGGATTGTTGTTGGCGTCTCAGAAAGAATACAAACATCTGTAGCAGTAGGATGCACTCCAATGTCCACAGGAAGCATAAACTAATGTGATCTGGTTGATAACATGAGAGATTGCCATGGTTTTTTGGTCTTTCTACTGAATGGCTGATTTGCTAACAAAACAGATGCTGCCTATTGTATCTGACTGTGTACTTTCACAGTTGTACTCAGGAAGGAACAACACTACTCGTGTAAAAAAGCTCTAGATTTGTGCTTAGTTGACTTTGAGATTTGTCACCTGGGCCATCTGTAGTACAGATGTTAGGCAGCAAATCTATGACTTGTTATGGTTCATAGTTTACATGTTGTTTTTAAATACCTTTGATAAGACTGCAGGAGTATTTTGTAGCTTAGATGGTAACAAAATACTTCTCTAGAAACAGTACAGTTTGTGGATGGGCTGGCTACAGTTGTTTTAGTCTGAGGCTGTTTTTCATGGTATGGGCCTGAACCCATTGACCCATGTTAATTAAAAACAGTAATGTCACATAAGATAATACATTAGACTACATTCTTACTAAGCCAATAGATTTGTTGTTTCTGGTGTCATACAAAGGATGAAAATGTGGCTCACAAACTCTTTTGCTAAATATTTCAACTGCTCTAACAATGTCTAGCAAAAAACACAAATATAGGACAGTGAAAACAAGTTGTGCTCTGAAAGTTACTGCAGCACACCCTCAGGCTGTGGCTAGGAAAGCTGACATCATCCCTTTGCAATAGCTCAGACTTCTCTGCAACTACTCCTCCTAGCAGCAAAATGACAAACATGCAGATGTTCAGAGACATTCAGGTCCACATGATAATGAAATTCATGGAAGTGTGGTAGGAAGGTGTATGTGTGAGATCCTTGAAAGGCAGTTTAATACTGCATGCTTTATAATTAATTCACTTCTCTGCTTCTGTTGTTATTTGTTAAATTTGTTTTTCACAGACTTTCAACAAAGAAATATTTTTATACAGTGGGAGAACCTTTTCTTGAAACATTATTGTTGTAATTGAAGATCTGAAATTATGGTTTTGAAGTGCTAACAAGATAACATATACCTGCAATTTTGTGCCCTTTTCAAAAAAACATTTATGTCTTTTTTTTATTTCCTTAAAGGGCGATCATCAACCATTTCAACCCCAAAATAGAGTCTTACGCTGCTGTGAACCATATCTCCCAGCTGTCAGAGGAGCAGGTAAAACACAACACACTGTTCGCCCTCTCACATACTGTACACTGACGAGAACTTACTCGTAAATGAATATGAACTTCAGCAACAACTTGGAGCCATTTGGGCAGAACTCCTTTGAGACATCGCTCGTGTCATTTCAAAAGTAAATCTCGATGAATTTTTCAGTGCGCAATGCAGAACACGCAGTACTTGAAAGTGTGTGAGAAGGGGTTCACTGTGTTTTATTTTGAAAGAGTCTGTTCATCTTGAAGTAGTTAGAGCTGTGTGGCAGAGATAAATGGCTCGAACCTCGCTTACTGTGATGAGACAACACAGAGAGCGCTTGTTGTCACTCACCACTAAGTACAGAATTCATAACACGCGGGTCAGAGGAACCTGCTTACAACAGTATAGGAAACTTTGAATACAGCATGAGAAAACTTCTTGGTCTTTAATGTTTGGATTTGACAGGAAAAAGATTGGAATTCTTGTGTCAAAGGGGTTTTAGGCTTCATCCTGTATGAAACAGGCAAAAACTTCCCTCATCATAAAGTGGCAGGACTAGTCTTGCAAGAATTTGATATTTAATGAAGTGAGCTTTGCAAACTCCATTTCAAATTTGATCATCAATGTTGAACTGGTGAAACTGGAAAGAAAAACAGCTTAGGGAGTCTGTTTGTTTTAACAAGTTGATAAGGGAGTGATGGATCTGGTCATTATGCTCCCCAATTACCACTTCACTTTTATCCGTTTGATTTATTCACAACAACAAAGGTAGGCAGAAGTTAACTTATGAGCTGAGGCTTTTATATGATTTTTCACTGCTGATTAAATCATCATTAGACACATTAGGTAAAGTAACTCTGTTGTTGTTAAGCAGTGGGTTTGAGCACAATTCTTTTACCTGTGTAGAAAAGAAGCATCTATATGGAGCTACTGTAGAGAGAGTGTATCCTCTGATACACTAATAAAACGTATGTTTCACTGCGCCAATGAAAAGTATGATTACAATGAATTCAACAATCACATGAGTCATTTTGACCGCCTTTTGAAGGAAGGTTGAACTAAGAATTCATCTTGGCTTTTCCCTGCTACAGGGAACTTAAGCTGTGTCATTATTTGGTGGCACCACAGAGATATAAGTTTGATCTAAACAAGTAGAGCTTTACGTCCAAACTGACCGAAATATTGTTGCAGATATGATGTTCTCACTTGACATAACCAATGAATAAAAAACATTTTAACCCAGTGTTTGTTATAGTGCTGCCTTTTGTGTCTAATTGTCTCTTAACAGGCTAACAGCTGAAAATAGCCTCTTTGAACTGCCGTTAATCCTCAAACAGTGCCATAAGTGCATGAAAAATATGACAATGCAATTGCTTAGGTGATTAGCAAAGCCTACATCCTAAACCTATAGCCAGCATAAAATAACACTGACCTCACCTGCTGTAATCATCAATAACATGAGATAATTCAACATGGACAGCAGACATTATCTGTGGTCATGTAAAACAAACAGTGTAATTGACCACAGAAAATGCACTGCTGACACCAAATTTGCCTGTAAAATCCTCAGCTCCTTTGTGTTATCCCACCTTTCAACACTGTCACTATTACAGCCATGTTTGACAGAGAACTTAACACTTAGTACTGGGTAGGTGAGATATTTAAGTTACATCTTAAGCCTATGTTGAAACTACCTCAGTTGGTGCAAAATCTTAAATGCTAGTAAAGCATAAACTCCATTGAAAGAAAAAACATGCATTCAAACTAGGCTATGTTTGAACTTGCGCACAACTGGTGCAGCCCGTAGCTTATCAGGAACTTCAGTGACCTCTGTGCCTAACCAGGGACTGTTTTACCATCTTTTCTGATTGCTCACCTGTCCTTGTCTCACTGTTCAAAATGAAAGTGTTTTAATGTTCTTTAAGGTTATATCATTCAGAAGAACATGGAACCATTGGCCTCAGAAAACATGAAATGTAGGTCATAATATACAAAAAAATCAGGAGGGAACTGAATGAAAGAGCTTTCATCTGAACAAAAGATGAGTTACATTTGAGGCTCAGACAGAACAAGACAATATATTCTGTGGAGACTAAAGTTTAAAAACTTGTGTTTTTGGTACACTGCAGATGACTCCAGCCTGTATAATGGAGCAGAACAGAGGTAGAAAGGCAGGAAGAGATATGTGTTGGTCCATTTTGGAGACTTTTTCATCATCACTTTTTCAGGCTACAGTATTTGTGTCTCCTTTCTGGCTTATACCTTCTCCTCTGGTTCTAATGGAAAATGTTCTTCCTTGAGTTTCTTTCTGTCTTTCAGTGTTACTCTGCAAGCACTCTGTAGTGTTTAGGTCACTTCAAAGGACATAACATCACGTATCTATGTAGATTTCCTCATGAGCTACCCTCACCTAAACATCCTATTAAGATATTTCATAACAAGTCCTCAAACTTGACTGTTAGCTCTGCTTTTACTTTTTGTTACCATTAAGACACATCCAAAAGTATCACGTCATACTACACTCCTTTTTACAACCCTTCACCAAAGTGTGGTAAACTTAATGAAAAACAAGCTAAACAAATCTCGGTCTTTACATTTTTATTACTATCTTATACAGATGCATCTGAAAAAGTTAGAATGTCCGGTAAAAGTTAATATTTTCCTGTGATTTACTTCAGAAAGTTAAATTTCCATTTATTCTATATTCATCTCACACAAATTTAAACATTTCAAGTCTTCTTTTGTTTTAATCTTGATGTTCACAGCAAAATCTCAAAATAGAATATTTAGAAAAGCTCTTATTTGCAAAGGTTTCCAAGCCTTTATTCTCACATTCTGGTTCAGTACACACAATTGCAATCATGGGGAAGACTGCTGACATGATTGCTGTCCAGAGGACAAACATTGACACCCTTCCCAAGACACAGAAGGTCACTGCTGAAAGGTCAGGCTGTTCTCAGAGGCTGCATCAAAGCATATTTATGGTAAGCTGACTGGATCGGAAAAGTAACAGGGATGAGGGTTGCCAGACAAAGCGGATTCAAGAACTTAGGGGAGCTTCACATGGAGTGGACTGAGGCTGGAGTCAGTGGATCAAGACTCACTACCTACAGACGTTTCCAGGAAATGGACTAAAAGTGTCGTGTTCTTAGTGTCAAGCCACTCCTGGTTGTGGTCCACGATGTTTTATGAAGTCCAGAGCCAAACCAGCCATCTACCAGGATATTTTAGAGCACTTCATGCTTCAATCTGCTTTGAAGCTTTATGGAGATACTGATTTCCTTTTCCAGCAGGATTTGGCACCTGCCAGCAGTAAAGCCAACGCTACCAGAAACTGGTATGCTGACCATTGCATTGCTGTGTTTAATTGACCGACTTGAACTCTGTAGAGAATCTTGGGCTAAATATCAAGAGGAAGATAAGAGACACTAGACTCAACAATACAGATGAGATGAAGGCTGCTATCAGAGCAACCTGGGCTTCATAACACCCCAGCAGTGCCACGGACTGACTGGCTCCATGCATTGTCGCATGGATGCAGTAATTTGTGTAGAAGGAGCTCCAACTAATATGTGAGTGCATAAATTTTAGATTTTTGTGAGTTGTACACCTTAATCATCAAGACTAATTTTAAAAAGTCTTCACTTGGTATGAGATGAATGTAGAACACATGGAAGTTACACTTTTTGAAATAAGTCATAAGAAAAAATGAACTCTAGAGCATGCACGCACACACACACACCTACACACACACACACAGATGAGCACACTCACCCACATGCAGAGGCGTGCTGCTGTACTACGTCCAAAATGTTGAATTCCTCTATTTACCTGCAAACTTCCCTGTTTCAAAGTTATTTCTGGCTCAGGCCAAAAACCTGGTAAAACACACGTTCATTCATTATGATGATCTTGTGATGTCACTAATAAGAGTTTTCCTGCACATGCTCCAAGTTATCAAAACTGATTTATAAGGAATAACAAAGGAACTTTCTTTGAGGACTCATGAAATGCCAATGTAAAGGCAGGGAGACACAAAAAGGGGTAAGGCTGGCAGAGAGCAGAGGTACAGCCACTGTGTAATGTGGATGTAGGTGTGTGAGCGTAAGGCTAAAGGGTTAATAAAAGGGTTAATTAGTGACATTATCACCTCTTGTTGTTTAAATCAGAGCTAAGATTTGATATGTTGATGAGCAGCACACCCCAGAAAACCACTGAAAGATTCCCAACCCCAGTGTAAATAAAGAAGTGCCCCTTAAAAGCAGCTCTTCACCCTCACATGTAATAATTCATATGACTAACCTTAACTTTCTTATGTAAGGCAAGGCCCTACAATGATATTTTAGTCCTCATAAATCCTGTCATAGAAGTAACTACACTCCATCTGCCTGGTGTGTCTTCATTCCCTGCAGCAACGCTGTAAGACGAATGGCCTCTAGGTACACACATCATAGAAACCTCCTGGTAGAGTCTGTCTGTCACACAGCGCTAGATCAGAGCTGAAACATTCTACAGCGCACCAGGCTGCCGTCATATCAGTGCTTTAAGATAAACATGATGAAAACCGGATGCACACAATCATGTCTGCTTAGTGATGCAGAAAGTCACCCAGATGAGCCCACTGTGTGTGGTGGAAGTTAGACAGGACAAAATGCTGATCTAAACACTTACCCTACTTTGCAAAAACAATGGCTTGTGATAAAAATTACATTGCCCATCTGTCTTCTAACCTTCTCTTTAATTTTCTGTTTACATTTTCTCCATTTTATGTCCATAATCACTTCCTCCCTCTTTTCCTTATGTCAGAAGTGATTACAAAACCTTATTGTATATGTGTTGCTGTTTTTACTCAGACCTACCTTTTCTCCTCTGCAGTGATGGAGAGCTGTGAGGGAGAGAGAAAGAAAGATGGGAATGAATTTTTCATTAGTGTACCATCAGAGGTCGAAATAAAACAACATTGCTGAACAGAGCTGTAGATTTATTAGAGGAAAAAAAGGAAGAATAATGTTTTCCCGCTCTCACCCTCTGCTCATGAATTTCAAAATGATGTTTCAGCTGTTTACTGGATTTACTGTAAGAGCTGTAAAGGAGAATATGTTGTCTTTGTGTGAGCATAAACTGTAGAAAGAGGTGTGTTTACCTGGATAAGAGCCTGAATTTTCTGTGAAGTGTTAGTTTGTAAAAGGAGCTCGTGGAGTTCAAGCTCATGCATCTCATGGTGAGTGTTTCACACTGTTTGGAGTGTTGCAGGGACATTAGTGAAATAATGGAAAGGGTCTGGTTAGGGGCTATTTCACAGATAAATGGAGGAACGTTAGGGGTGGAAGTGTGGAAAATCTCTGCATAATTAACTCTGATTTCAGCTTCACCTTATCTCAGCTGGACTTTACCTCAGGCGAATGTGTATTTCAAACCACAGCACACACACACAGTCACTATACCAAGGTTAATTTACTGTATTTATACTCCAACCTTGAAATTGACGAAGCAAATCCTTTCTTAAATGACCTTCTAATGCAAAAAGGTCCTTATTGAAAAAGTTTGTAATTTAACCAAACTGGCTCTCAAGATAGAGATACACACTGGCTCAGTTTTAGTACAAAGTTCAGGACTGGTCTCCATACCTGAAAATAAGTCAGACACACAATGTCAGGAAAGCTCAACATTATGCTAAATACTGGCAAACATTTTTGGATGAAGGAACTGGACTAAACAAGACATAGATGAATCTAATAGTAGATGACGTGTCCCTGTTCCTAAGGGGCCAGTTGACCCTGACAGGAACCAGTTTTTGACTTGTCAAGCAGGAACAAGATGGGGTGCCATAGCAGTATGACCTTGACCACGTGATCCCCTTTGAATAAAGTGTTACAATAAAGTGTTAAACACTCATTAATATTTGACTGTTCGATGAAGATTCAGCCTAAATGTTCATTGTATGGCACCCCTTTGTGTTGTACAGCTTTTTAAATGTTGTGTTTCATTCCTCTGTCTGTCTTTAGGTGCTGGAGGTGGTTCGTTCCAACTATGACACTCTGACGCTCAAACTGCAGGATGGTTTGGACCAGTTTGAGAGGTACTCAGAGCAGCCCAAAGAAGCTGCCTTCTTCAAAGAGCTGGTAAGAGATGGAGAGAAAGTGAGAAAGCAATGGGAATGGAAGGTTGACCCTTTATGATATATCATAAGAGGAAGTTTTGTTGTTGATATTAGTATGGCTGTGATTCGCTTAAGTGACCTGTTTTAATGTTCACTCAAAACAAAGACCATTTGCTGAAACATTAATTACCTGGGACTGGGTGTTTAAAAGGTCAAATTCAGAGAAAAGATAAACCAGGTTTGGTAATCCACTTTTTTGTTATCCTGCTGACTTTCATCTTCATAGTCATTGTAGTTAGTTTAAGTTAATCTATAACCATATTTTATTTTTAAGCAGAATAATAACCACTGTTAAAGTTACAGAAAACTAATTTTATTTCCTCATGCTGTGGTACAGTACAGCCTTTTTCAAATGTAAACCCCTGTTCTTAAAACAGAATTACCTTTTTATTAGTGGAAATTAGTAGAATAGTTGTAAAAAGAGACAAAAATTGGTGAGAAGTGGCACAAATGGGTTAAAAGAGGCAATAAGTGCCATTAATGAATTAAAAATGGTTAAAAAAAAAAAAAAAGAAGTGGTTTAGTAGAATAGTGGCAATACATGGCCAAAACGATATTGCAAAAGTGGGCGTAAAATGGTTTAAAAAACTGGCAAAAAAATGGCAACAATAGGCAAAATGTGGCCAAAATAGGCAAAAAATTTCAACTGATGTTGCAGAATTGGGCAAAAAATGGCCAAAAGGGGGTAAAATTGCTGATATGGGCAAAAGATGCAAAAAAGTGACAATCGGTGAAAAATGGCAAGCATGGGATATAATTGGCAAATAGTTCCAAAATAGTAGCAAAAAATGGACTTAAAGTGGCAAAATGTAGTGGCAATAATGGATGGAAAAATAATGAAACTCTTTATTAAGTAACAAATAACTGGCAACATCAACAGAACCCAACAATAGCTTTACACACTCAAAAGCTCCAAAACAAGGTAACGGCTAGCCAGGATGCTAGCACGAATGCTGCTGATCCAACACACATGCATGCTACCGTCAATAAATCACAACTGGGGAGGGCCCATTCACTGGGTTTTTCAGGGGCTCAGCCAATTCTGGGGGCATGCCTGCTTGGTTTACAACCTGATTCAGGTTGATTTAAATCCAGACTTCCATTTCTTTAAATCAACTTTATACTACGCTTTGCTCATAGGAGGTGCAGACATCCAATTAAAATGTGTACTCCATCCACTTTAGCAGCAAAGTGGGAAATGTGTTTTTAATGTCTTTTAATTCGAGATGTTTCAGTACCACTTTTTCCTTACCTGTATGGATTCTGCCTCCCCTCCAAATTACTGCCTTGTACGCTGTACATGTCCTCGTTTTACTTGTCAGACATTCTAGTGTAAGATACTGCCAAATTGCCAACATTTAGCTTGCTCCATTACACACCGCCAATGAGTTCTTCTTCGCTGCTCTAAAAACAGTAGTCCATTGTGCATTCTTTACGAGCAGCAAAGGAGAATAGATTTTGGGGTTTATTATGCTAACATAAAACATGGCTAAATAAAGTAAAATATGAAGTTAAACAAAACTGTATTGGATCAGTAAACGTGTACTCACTGATGCCAATACCCACATTTTCAGCAGTACTGCACGTATTTCAGATACTGGTATTGGAATGGGAACACTCCTACTTTTAGCCAGCTACCTTGTATGATTCTTGTTGATGTTAGACACATTTGAGCCATGGGGAAGTTATCCACTGAGTTAGAGTAATTTAAGTAAACTTTAAATTAAATATGTTTTACTTTTATTCGAGTAGGTTTTTTAGCCAGTACTTTTACTATATATACATTTTAACCAGAGTAACTGTATTTTACTTGAGTACAATAGTTGTGTACTTTGTTCAATCAGATAACCTGGCCAGAAGTAACTGTTGTTTTTCACTGGAATACATTTATGAAAAATAATGATTAAATTAAAAATAATGCTTAAAACACTTAAGTTAGCACCCAGAGCACACCTCACACCTCATTGAGCCCTCTTCTTCTGCAGTGTTTTTTCTGTTTTTATTTTTTCCCATGAGTATCGCCACCTACTGCTTGACCTGTTGAGTCCTAATAATTGTATGACAGTAGTGGAGGGAAACATGAATAAATGTGCTTGTTTTGGAGGATTTTCAAAAATGTGTCTGAATTTTGTGATACATTTGGTTGGAAACTTCACCTGTTACAAAACCAGAGGTAGAATTGATGTGGTAAAGGTGCAGTGCCTGAGACGGGACTGAGCCAGAGCCTCTCTGTGCTAATAGGTTGATATAAACACATGGTCATGTGTCTCTTTGTCTCCCTACAGGTTCGCTCCATCAGTCTGAATGTGAGGAAAAACGTCTCTCTGAACACACTGAGTCAGGACATCTTGCTCAAAGAGTTTTCCACCATCTCCTGAGTTGCACACAGATTTGCACAAAGCTTTCTCCTCTCTGCTCATGGACATGGACATGGACATGGACTTGGATACTTCTCTGTGCACGTGGACATGTTATAAAACTTTGACTCTTGGGATGCAAATACAAACCAGTACAATCCCCCGTTCTTCTTTCCATCATTACTTTCCTTCCTCTGTCTTCTGAAAACTGAACATTGAAAACTTCACACAGACGGACATGTTGACAGGCTGGATGCACCTTAAGCAATGACCTGAAAAACCTTTTTGCTTGTTCGTCTCTGTGTTTAAACTTTACAGAAGTGCCCGTGTTGCACCAGTATGTCATGTGCAATCTACAGTATTGGCTGGACTGTTAACTAAGTTTCTATTTCAAGGTGAAGAATAAAAGTATTGTGAAGGCAGACGGTCCTCTGATGTGAGCTGCTGTCACACTCAACATTTTAGGATGATTTTAGCAGCTTTAGGGTTTGAGTGAAATGTTATTTCCTCACTTATAACATCTGCCCAGGTGAACCTGAGCCTTTTGTGAGCTTGAATCTTACTGTATGTCTTTTGGGATTGTGGCATTAACTCTCAATGCTTATTGTGTGAATGTTAACTTAATTCTCTACATGTTTAAAAATGTAAGTATTTTGTATTTACATTTGCTAAGGGGTAGAGTATTTTGAAAAGTGATTGAGAATGCTCTGAAGAAATTACATTCTTTTATTGTTGTAACAAACCTTTTATTTTTAACAAAGCCATTAACATTTAAAACTGTATGGCACATTTCTTTATTGGATTAACAAATAAATCTGAATGTGTTTGGGGAAGTAGGAGGGGTAGTTCAGACATCTGTTGATAAAATGATTTAAAGTAATGATTCATGAAAATGTTCATTTCTGATGTGTCTCTTGCACAAGCTGTCTGGTTAGTGTTAAAGATTGATTTTGATCTCATTCTGGCTCTTTCTCATTCAAAACTTTTGAAGTGGTTATTTTTGATTAGAAGCAGATATGAATTCTGTAATTTTTCTCAAGTGTAGGGTCTCATTTCTGTCCTCTAACTCCTGTAGGTATATTTATGTTTCTTTTTTAAATAAAGGTTTGTTTCCTTACTCTGATACTTTCTCCAATTTAATTAAACACAAATCTACACCGCAGCATCAAAACTTACTGATTTTTGTCAAAACAATCTTCTCCAGCCTGCAAGCACACACTGTCCTCTGCTGATACTGCTGACAGAGTCTGAGTGTGATACATGGGGTGTCAGTGTGTGTGGGGGTGATTTCTTATCCCACCCTGTAGAAGTGAAATATGACTTTCCATTAGATGCATACTGTCCTTGATAACAAATGCTCTTTACTGGGATCATTTCTTTACCTCCTGTCCCCTGTTGAGCCTGTATGAACTGTTGAGTAAAATGTCAAGCAGCTTACTCCGAACTGATGGACTGTGTTTGGGTGAATCTGCAGAGAGGACGGCTGCACGCTAAGCTTCTCTGATTCTGTTATGTAATGGTTTGGCCCAGTTCCCTTTCTCGAGGAAAAATAAACTGAAATGTCCAAAATAAACTCATGCATACACATGCACTTATCATCTCTCACTGATGGTATTTTAACAATTAAATTGTTCAGTCCTATCCTAAGAGTGCTATAGTGTTCTTTTAGCCACTTAAGAGCAACAGAGTAAGTAGAACTTCAACTATAGATAGTAGTAGACAGTGTTAATGCGCTGGGACCCATGATGCAAGCGGTCCCATTGGATATGAGTCCCTCAGGCTGTGGCAGGCAGATTTTGCTACTAGAGAGCTGTTGTGCCTCCACCCAGAAGGATGGATAGCTTCTCTTCATGAGTTAATGTTGGTAAATTTGGCTTTTTACTAATTAACTCTTTTGTATGAAACTATGTAAGGAGAACTTCTCACAATTACATTTACGTATTATGTTTCACCTAAGAGGAGTGTGACTTGGTGGTTTGGTGTAAGAACAAATAACAGAAGAAAGTAAACACACTATGAGGCAAGAAAACAGCAGTACTTCTACTGACAAGGAGCTGAAGTAGGTTACTGTAAAAAAGCTTCCACAAAGTGGTCTGGTCTGGTTCAGTCCAGTTTTGTCATAGTTTAGCTCATTAAACTCTGATCATACCGTGTTTCCTCAGCTAATGTCTGTCAAGTCTCGCTCACTGTGATGGGAAATGCTTCTCTTTTTAGAGATCTAGATCATTTTACTCAGCTCTGTAGAGCTGGCTGTTTGGCTCCTAAATGGCTGTTCATTTGGTACCTGTTTGGCTTTATAAATATGGATTGAATAAAGACAAATGATGGAGAAAAGGAAACTAGCACTCCAATGGTAGCTAGCTACAGCAGCTAAGCGCCCTAAGGTATCGTAACAGAGATTTGAGCCAGAAAATGGACTTTGTCTCTTCTCTGGCAAAGAGCCGGGCAGCTGCACTCTGATTATAAGATCAACATTCAGATTGTAACATTTTTCAAATCTGAAAGGATCTTATTTCTCCTGAGTGGGCGTGGCTTCAGCTCATTCAACAGACACGTCCACACCTTCCTGGAGCAGATTTTACTGCCTCATCTTTCATGATTTTGAAGCTTAATTTTACAAACTTAGAGATGTTGTATTTGACTTAAAATTGATTTAGGGGTTCATAACACAGTGACCTGTCATACAACAAACCTAAATACAGATTTATTTTCACTTTACAGGGTCTTTAAACATTTTACTATGCTGCTTACTTGCCAGTTTTAAGAATTTAACATTGTCTTCTGAGACATTAATGCTACTAAGTAAGAGTTTGCTGGGCAACAGAGTACTTTTATAGAGATAAATATCAGAAAAGAACATCTAAGAGACTTTGCATGTGCCTGATCCAAAAAACAGAATGACCCCAAAAACACTGATATTAATATCTCTGAGGCAAAGCATTTGCATATACATTTTTGTTTTTAAAATAAAAATATGATAATAAGTATTTGAGTCTCATGTTATGGTTGTAAAAGGGTTTTGGTTGGGCCCCAGAAGATTTTCACACCTCTAATTGGGCCGCAGAAGACTAAAATTTGGCAGAGGCTGCACTACGGACTATGAACTAGAGGGAGGAAACACAAGGATTAAATACACAGACAATCAGGGGATAATGACAAACGGGGCGGACACTCCAGATCCTACCCCTCATGGGACACACAGGGGATAGACATGAGGGTAAGTATCCACAAAATAAAACAGGAAATCGTAATGAAACATGAATAACAATGAACACATGTCTGAACTGATGGGATGTGTCAGTGGCTCTAAAATCAGAGTGAGTTAGAGAAAGGAAGAGTGTTTCTGGTCCCTGTATGTCACTTTATACAAAGTATTTTTAATATTGGGGACCTTAATCTCCTGACATGACGTATTTCCAAATCCTCTAATTTTGTCAGCTTTATTGTATATTGGGCAGTTTATCAACTCTGTGATATAATCACTGCATGTGTGGGTGAGAGTGTTTGCTGGGGAAATCCAAGACCCTTATGCAGAGCCAAGCCAGTGAGCTGCACTGTGACAACCCATTACGGCTGCAGTGTATTTATAACGTTTCATTTGAGCATATCAGCCTTCTCATCAAATATTCATTTGAGGGAAAATTGCCTACTTTGTCTCGCCTGAACCTCCCTCCTTCATCCCTTTGTCATCATTTCACCCCTTAATTTCTTAATCTATGTGTTCTCACCTAAATCAACTCAAACTACCGCCATCCAGAGGTGCACGAAAGCCATGAGGATCCTCCTGAGAATGTGTGGTACTACTTTTTCATATCTTTACTGAATATTGTCTACTGTTAAGCATTGCACCAGCCTGTGCCAGCTCACCTTTCTCAGTCTGTTTCTACTGTATCTCTCTGTGCATGCGTTATTTGTCACCTGTATCATTGCTCCCCAGTGTGCATAACTTCAGGCATCAATCCTAGCTCATTATTGGTTATCTGTCGGCTCCACTTTCCAGCCTGCAGCACTGCTAAACTTTCCTGTAAACCCCTGTGGGAGATAAACACCATCAATACTGTGAGATTTAACCGTCCCGAGGTGCATAATATATTCAAATACCCCACCACTGTCTTCCTTCTGTCTTCTCTTGTTTCTCCCTTGAGTGTTTTTGCTGTCTCCCTGTATTGAGTCGCTTCTCTTTCCTTTTCAGATGCACCACTTCTCCTCACTTTGATTCTTTTTACCTCACAGGTCTCTTTTGTGTCCTCTGTCTTTTTTTGTTAATCTGTTCTCCTGCAGCTGATAGATATTTTCTCTTCCACTCATCAATCTTTGGCAGGGGGACAAAATAATCCCTCACCCTACTTCCTGTCTTTAAAGACGCTTCACTGAAGTGTTCAGCTCAAACAAGAATAACTCCTTTATTTCCTTTTAAAAAATAACTTCTCTTTAGCAATGTTGCTCCTCCATGCAGCGGTTTGGCAAACAACCAGACTGCACATAAACGTGCCGTAAATCTCAGTGACTTCACCTTCAGGTTTCTGAGGAGGTCTTGTGAAGCCCATGAGTGGCATTCACCAGACTGAAAATGCTGTTTCACACCAAATTTTGATCAGTGTAGTAATAGACATAAAGGTGGAGCTACCTACTGACAAACAGCTATGACACGCCCACCCGCCTGTCAGATAAGCCCCGCTCCTAATCATGAATAACTCTGGGCCTTCATGGAATAAAAGCGATTGAGTTTTAAATAAAATAAACCCTCATTCAATGTGCGCTGACAAAGAAATGAGCTAATAAGAACATTTTTTTAATGAATTTTTTTTAACATAAATATGTTACGAATAAATATAGCAGAAATAAACACGTTTATTTCTGCTGTAAATATGGGCTTCTTTGAATCGGTCTGTATGTGACTTTGAAACTTTTGCAGCCAGCTTCAAGTGGACACTTGAGGTACTGCAGTTTTTTCCCCTTCCCACTGGCTTCATTTTTTATAACTGGAGATTGCTGCTTGGGATTCCTTCAACTTTTTTAGACCTGCTCTGTTTCCCCTCGGCCTATCTGGACATTGCCTACAATCTCAGCACGCCTAAGAGCTACCTCTGCCTCATGCACTGCTTGTTTTGGGTTCCATTTCTTTCCTCTTGTTGGATTTATAACCACATTACTAACTACTCTAGCTCTGCTCCCTGATGACAACAATCCTGTTCTGACCTTTGTGCACAAGCTGGTTCCTGTGAGCTGGAGTATCCCTTACCATAAAGTACCACACTATTAAAGCACAGAGGAGATGTAGTGACCAGAATTTACAAGTGATTGCTTAAAAAAAAGATTTCACCAGCAAGGACCACACCAGTAACAGGATGGGAATTGACAGTTATTGATGATTTTCTTGCAGTGATTTGAGATGTTTGCTGGCGATGATTTGGGGAATCTTAGAGAATCCACCGTAGCTCCCAGGCATGATGAACCCCCTTTCAAGAGCCCCATGGATAGCCTGAAGAGAGAAATACGTGGAGGAAAGGGTTGGAAGGGAGGGTTTCAGAATACGAGAACGAGAGGGGAGGTGATGGTCAGGTTTGAATTTATAGATGCTCAGGAAGAGGTGTGGTTGAAATGTGGTCATGCTTCTGAAACTATGTAGCATCCATTTTTCCTGAGCAGTATCTTACAGTTAACTGATTTGTCTTAAATGCTACTTTGTATGGTAGTTCTTTTGTTTTTCTGACATATATTTAATCTATATTTTACATCCTAAACTGGTGCACAGACATTTCTAATTGTGATACACAGTGCAAAGCACTTTCCATACTTCTGCCAACTCACCATGAACAACTACGGCAAAGTTGTGTGACTTGGCCGCAACAGAGCAAAGACACAGATGCAGAAACAGAAAGTCTGCACTCTTTATTATAGACAATCCTCCACCTCTACCGTTTAAGGGTGTTTTACTGCCCCTCCACTTTGTGCAGATGAGAAAAAAGTTGCACAAAAAGTTTTTTTTTCTTCTATGTGCTGTGAATGGTGAAATTCATGACTTCAACAGTGAACTGATTATTAATCCTGGACGAAGCGTACGCATCAGATGTCCCCCACAGTTGCTGGAGTAGGTGCTCAGGGGAGATGAATGTCTGCTCAGGAGTTTTAAAAATGAGTATGAACATCATCTATCATAGTAAGGAAGTGACCAACTTAGTGGATATCTACTCATGGTGCAGAAGTGTAAAAACATCACAACCACAAAAAGTTCCCCCAAAACATAAGCAAAGGAATCCAAGCACTAATCACTGTGCTACAGACAGCAAAACACATCTAAATACATCTGAATACATCTAAATATATATAAAAATATCTAAAACACATCTAAATACATCCAAAAACATCTAAGCACATCTAAACACATCTAAATACTTCAAAATACTTCAAAATACTTCAAAATACTTCTGAATACATCTAAATACATCTAAATACTTCTAAATACATCTAAATACATCTAAAAATATCTAAAACACATCTAAATACATCCAAAAACATCTAAGCACATCTAAACACATCTAAATACATCTAAATATTTCAAAATACCTCTAAATACATCTAAATACATCTAAATACATCTAAATACATCTCCACCGCGTTTCAAATTATCATGCAAATGATATTTTTCTCTGATTTTCCTAAATATTTGATCCAAATGACAGTCCATATAATCTTAAAGTCATCAACTGTGAGAGTATAATTCAAAATTTATTGAACAAAACTCCCAATGATAACAATCTTTTTTTTTTTCAAAAATAAAAATCTCAAATTGCGCTGTTCCACATTATTATGCACAACAGAGTTTAAAAACATTTCGTAGGTTGAAAAGAACTGAAAATGGTCATTTGTTGATTTTACAGCATTAGGAGGTCATATTTACTGAAATCAAAAGCTATTTTAATCTTAACAGGCCAAGTTACATGTTAACATGAACATCCATTACGTCCATTGAACTTGTGAGTTTTTGGAGAGTTTCTGCTTGAATTTCTTTGCAAGATGTCAGAATATCCTCCCAGAGCTGCTGTTTTGATGTGAACTGCCTCCCACCTTCAGATCTTTAGCTTGAGGATGCTCCAAAGGTTCTCAACAGGGTTGAGGTCGGGGGAGGATGGGGGCCACACCATGAGTTTCTCTCCTTTTATGCCTATAGCAGCCAATGACACAGAGGTATTCTTTGCAGCATGAGATGGCGCATTGTCATGCATGAAGAAAATTTTGCTACGAAAGGCACTGCTCTTCTTTTTGTACCATGAATACAATACAGTACAATAACTTTATTTTTTTTAGGGAAATTCAATTGTCTGGAGTCTCTCTCATCTGTTTTTGAAAAAGGGTTTCTGAAAGTGGTCAGTCAGAAACTCTATGTACTTTGCAGAGGTCATTTTCACTCCTTCAAGGATCCCAAAGGGGCCTACCAGCTCTCTCCTCATGATTCCAGCCCAGAACGTGACTCCTCCACCTCCTTGCTGACATTGCAGCCTTGTTGGGACATGGTGGCCATCCACCAACCATCCACTCCTCCTCCATCTGGACCATCCAGTGTTGCACGGCACTCATCAGTAAATAAGACGGTTTGAAAATGAGTCTCCATTTATTTATGGGCCCACTGCAACCGTTTCTGCTTGTGAGCACTGGATAGGGGTAGCTGAATAGTAGGTTTATACACAACTGCGAGCCTCTGGAGGATCCTACACCTTGAGGTTCGTTAGACTCCAGAGGCACCAGCAGCTTCAAATACTTGTTTGCTGCTTTGTAATGGCATTTTAGCATCTGCTCTCTTAATCTGATGAATTTGTCCATCAGAAACCTTCCTCATTATGCTTTTATCAGCACAAACCCGTCTGTGCTCTGAATCACACATTTCTTCACATTACGATGATCACACTTAAGTTTTCATGAAATATCTAATGTCATACCTTGTCCAAGGCATTATAGTATTTGATGCTTTTCATCAGCAGAGAGATCCTTTTTCTTTCCCATATTGCTTGAAACCTGTGGCATGATTAATAATGTGGGACGTCCTTCGTAAGTAGTTTTCCTTTAAAACTAATTAATCACAGGTGTCTGAGATTGATTTCAGTGATCCAAAGAGCCTTGAGACACAATACCCTCCATTAGTTTAACTGAAAAACAAAAAATTGAATGTTTATGACACTGAAATTAAATTTACACAATAATTTGGAACGCAGTGTAAAACACATTGTTTGTCTGTGTGAAATTGCCGCACCTGTATTACGTCATTCATCTCAAGGCCAGAACCAGAGCCTAAAGTCAATGCAGAGCAAATGACACTCGACTTTAATAAGGTTCAGTGCTAAAGACGGCTACGACAGAGCAAACAGAGAATTTTTTTACCTGCTAATGTAACAAATACAAGGCTGATAGTTCCTTGAATCTTTCAGTATGTCCCTTTAGTTTAAAAAAAATAATGTAATGATAAAATCAATGACTACATAGTTGGACTAACACTGAATGAACACTGAAAGTCATTTCACTCAGGATGGAGTTAGAACTATTTTGGGGGTTGAAATCAACTCTCTGAAAGGTCTTACACTGAAATTTCAACACTCCATGTTTTGCTGTGTACTGTTACCTTTAATAATGGACACAGCACTGTCGTAGCAGGCTGTTCAGGCTGGTTGTGGCACTGATACTTTACTGTACATTGGAGAGTGCCATGTTGGATGATGGTTTTACAGCAGGCCTTGTAAATAATAACAAGGGGTACAGGCCTATAAAAGCTCTTCTTTAAGACATCTTAAGATGACTGGGGCTTTACAAATAAAGGTTTAGAAATTAAGAGAAAGAGAAAAATCAATGACAAGTGCCTTCAGTCCAAAAATAGCTTCATATGAACAATCTGATGCACCGGCTATGAGGTTTTACCATAACCAACCAACCAATTAGCCTTATAATAAACAGACAGAAAAAACTTTACTGATGACTTTTATTTATCTTTTTTCATTTATTTATTTTTGCTCTGGAAGCAAGAATCTAGTGCTGAAATATGAGACTCTTTCCAGCTTCTTAACCTTATTCAAAACCTCTTAACAAATTATAACTACAAAGCAAAGTTGAAAAAGGTTTTAAAAATATACTTGGGTAAAAAGATAAGATATAAATGTAATAGCCACTAAGTCACTCTTTCTGTAAATCTTGGTGATGTCCCAGAAAAGCTCAAAGTCTTACGAGCCCCAGTGTTAAAAATAGAAGCTTCTGATGTGAAACAAAGCAGTGAAAATCAAGAAGTTTATCTCATAAATCAGGCCATGGCCTCCTCTGTCTACATCAGGCTTTAAGTGTGTATTTATGGATGTATTATTCAAATGATTTTTTTTAATAATCAAGACCTTGGTGCTTGCATTTTCTGAAATATGAGTAAGTCATTTGTTAAGTCTACTCAACCAGCTCAAGGATGCAGGGCTGACAGGATATTGATCCTCTGGTATTACTTCTTTTCATCGAGCCAAAGCTGCTCAAGACCCGAGCCAAGGTGAGACCATCCATCAGAGAGGCCCAGATCAGCCGATGTGCTCTCCATCGTTCCTCTGTCTGTATGTCTGTGCTGCTCCATAAACGGTTAATGGAGTAATTCTTCTGACAAAGCATTTTACACTTCATGTCACATTCACCCATCCACAGACCCACATTCAATGATGGCAAAGGATACTAGACTACAGAGCCAGGCTATTCAATTAGAGGCCCTGGGGCCAAGTCCTTTTTTTGTGGCCCCTTAAAGATACAGTCTGTATATTTCCTGCACTGAAATATCTATATTAATTAAAAAATGGACCATTTTGAAACATGGAAACCCCCCATCACACATTCACCATTTCCAAGAAGTTAAGACCAGCACTGCCCAGTGCTGCCCACTCCCACAGCCTAGTTCTTGAGGACTCTGTAAAAAAAAAAAACTCACCTCATGAGGTGTACTTTCTAAACAAGAAAAATCAACATTCGGTTTTCACTTATAAATGTCTTATAATGAGGGAGAAATGATCTAAAAAAGGCACTTCCAGGTTTGTGTTGAAGGTAATGCTAGAGTGCACATGCACCCTGGGACCGTATCCATTTTTTTCTGTTAAGTAAATATGCCTTATGGTGGGACCAGAGAGACTAGGACCTCTTGCTGTAATTAATGGAACATGAATTATGATCTCTACCAGAAAATCTTGAAGGAGAATGTCCAGCCATCAGTTCATGACCTCAAGATCAAGCCCATTGCAGCGGGACAATGATCCCAAACACACCAGCAAGATCACCTCTGAATGCATAAACAAAAAGAAAGCTTTGGAGTAGCCTAGTCATAGTCTGGACTTATATCTGATTGAGGTGCTGTGGCGTGACCTTAAACAGGGCATTCATGCTGGAAAACCCACTGGACTTGGTGATGTGTGGCTTGCATGCAGCTGATTGGCCATGGAAACTCATTCATGAAGCTCTTGCTGCACAGTTTTTGTGCTTACATTAATGCCATTGGAAGTTCAGAACTCTTCAGCTATGGAATCAGCAGTGTGTTGGTGACTTTTACACACCATGCGCCTAAGCAGTCGTTGACCCTGCTCTGAGGTCTTCTGCTTTTTGGCTGAGTTGCTGTTGTTCCTAAATGCTTCCACTTTCTAATGATGTCACTCACCATTGACTGTGGAATATCCTGCCTGAGTGAAATGTCAGGAATTGTCTTATTGCAATGGTGGTATCCATCACAGTACCATACTTGAAGTTGCTGAGCTCTTCAGAATGATTTTGCATCACAAATGTGTGCAACTGGAGACTGCGTGGCTGGTGCTTGATTGCATACACCTGGGGTAAAAGGTCTGATTGAAACACCAGAACTTAATAATTAACAGATATAGCTAAATACTTTTGTCCATATAGTGATTTTTTCAAAATTTTGCTATTCTTTGTAACTATGTTATTTTTTACCAATTCATTCTCTGTGTAATGAGACTTTTATTTTAGACTTCATTTTTTCTTTAGCTTGTTTTTGACTGGATTTGGTGCTTGGTGTTTTCTCTGCCCCCCCTCCCACACACACACACACACACCCCCACACACGCACATACACACACACCCTCTCTCTTTCACTAATGCTCTTACGGTCAAACTACCATTTTTTGAGAGCCCAGAGAGACAGCAGAGTGAAAACATCACCAAAGCCGTGACTCTACACGTTATCAGCATTGTGTGATCCTGAAGCGTCCCAGCGTGACGCCAGAACGCACTCTGTGGATGTGAGCGCGCGCAGCTGCTGAGCGCGAGGGGGATAGAGTTCAGTTTGGATGAAGACGAACAGAAACACACAGAGCGGAGCTGAACGCGGACTTTTTTACACGTGTCGACGATCCCTCAGCCCAGGGTGACAAACCTGTGGACATGAAGAAGCAGAGGTCGTAGACGAGTTGTGGCTTCGGCGCACAAAGACGCAGATCCGGCAGGTTCGTCTTGGTGGATCCGGTGTGAAAACAGAAACATGAAGTCCAGGAGTCAGGATCAGAGTTTGTCAGACTCCAGAGAGCTTGACAGATCTTACGACCCACTAACAGGTAATACAGTTACGCTAAATTTATGAAAACACATGATGCCACAGTGCTTGGTTTTCTGCTGTTTCTGCTGACCTGGCGATCTCTGTGCGCTCATGAAACGTTTATCTGCTTCTCCGAAGATTTCAGGCTGTATCATACAGTGGACGACCTGTGACAAGTAATCTTGTTTCATAATTTGTTACAAGAAGGAACCAGATGGGTACAAACAGTGCGCGTGATTGTGGACATGCCCCCCACAGCTTCTCTGAACATCCCATAATGTTTATATCCTTCATGCAAACTTTATTTTGAGGTACCTTTTGGAGTATTTTACACACAGAAAAAAAAATCACTGCATAACTTTTTACTGTAGAAGGAGAAAAGGAAGAGCCAGTGCAGTTTTCCCCTAACAACAAACAGCCCGACTGGTCATCAGCATCCTGCAACTCAGGCCATCAGAAAAACATCTTTGGGAGGTGTGTTTCATGGATGGTGTCTTTATCATACTTTTGCATTTTTAGTGATAAAGGTGAAGCTTAAATCTCCTGACTGTAAGAAGACAAAAATATCAGAAAATACTTGTGCTTATGTTAAATTAATTTCACAACTATAATATCATTATAACGAGTGTGAAAAGTTGATTAATTTACCATTTGACCAAAGTAAATGTAAGTAGAGCCTCTTTTATCTTTTATTGTTTTATCATTTTTAAACCAAAATTAAACTTTCAAGATGTTTTGATATTGAGGTAATTGTTGAAGTTACAGCAAAAATTTCAGCAATTAGTTAAATGAATATCTGCTGTATGTCTGAATAAGTTAGTGGAGTTTTAGGCTGGACCAGCAGACCTGTGTCAGCTGTAGTCTCTGTTCATTCTCATTCCTTAAACTTTAAAGTGGGTTTTAAGGACTGAAGTTTTAGGTCTGAACTACACTGATATATCAGTATTGTCATTGCCAAAGTTAATTTGTATATATCAGCATTTATGCAGTAATAAAATATCGTGCATTCATTTTTAAAATATTACATGCTCCACAGATGTTTTGCAAAAAAACAAAACAAATGAATGGATTTAACAATGAATAGGGAATATTAAGGAATCCTTAGTTAAAGCTATAACTCAGTACAAAAAAAAAATACTTGGCAAGCCAAATAGACTGTTTCATCAGACATTGCATGGATATATTTCACATTCATCTGGGAAACCTCCCATGTGAAGTGTTTGGGAAGGGCAGGAGTTAAAAAAATTCTCATGGGGTGATTGGACGAACGTTTTGTCTGTCACATTCATGATGGGACAGTCAGAGCGACAAGACAAAATGAGGTAATTCGTTGGGCTGGATATTTTCCACAGCCTCATGATACATGTTGTGAGACATGTTGACTTGGGAAAATAAACGTGACGTAATAAACATGTGTTACACTGAATTCACCACAGCTGCTGTTCTTTACTGTAGAAGGGGGCAGAAGATGTATAGTTGTGTGATTCTTACACTTTAAAACACCTAAATTCAGATCATCTGAGACAAAGTACATTAAAATACTCTATAAACATTTAGCTGTTGATGCAATACAGTAATATGTGACTTTTTCCAACTTAAATAGCCCTCTCTGTTGTCTCTCTTCCTATTTTACATACTTTTCATATCATATTCTGGTTTCTCTTTACTATAAGCTGACATAAACAGCAGTGCTGTTTCTGTGCAGATGAGTAAGAATTAAACAGCGTTACTTACACTGAAGTAGTTGCTTTAAGCTGTCAGTATCAGCAGCTCTCTTTGTCTTTACAAATGAAGCATAAAGTGCTGCCTATGATCTCCTGATCCAGTTTAGAAGTGAGGGAAATTTTGAATGAACAGTGTCATTCACTGCTGATCAGGATGACACAGATGAGCCTAGCTGTTGTTGCTACCTGCTAATTAGCCTGGTGTGTGTCAATGAAGGTTGGTATTGTTACCTCCACCATGGAGGTTATGTGATCGGGTTGGTTTGTTGGTTTGTTAGTTAGTTAGTTTGTTTGTTTGTTTTTTAGAAACATAACTCAAAAAGTTGTGGACAGATTTTGATGAAATTTTCAGGAAATGTCAGAAATGGCATAAGGAAGCACTGATAAGATTTTGGGAGTGATCTGGATCACCATCTGGATCCAGGAATTTTTTAAAGGATTCTGTACTATTGGGAGATAGGGCTAATGGCAGAGGTCTGCGCTGTTCCCACTTTACACCAGGAGATGGCGGACATGAGTAGCTTCAATCCCAGCAGCAGTATTTGGGTGTGTTTCTATTCAAAGTTTTGGAGTTTATAGAGTTTGAAAGATGCACGCCCAGCCGAGGAGATGAGTTTGGAGCGTAACAGAAAGAAAGACAGCGAATTGTAGCGAGAATACTCACAATGCTGGGAAGAATAGAGGAATATTCACCCTCTGCCATGACTTCCAGTCATCCGGTGAGACCATGGTTGCATCTGTTGGCATCCGTAGCGAAGCCAGTGCTTTGCCTCACCATGTTTCTACCCCACCGGGGAGGGAGTAATTGGTGAATGCTGTGGTGGGGGGCACATGGGGACGGATCCAGGAAATTTTTTAAAGGATTCTTCACTATTGGGAGATAGGGCTAATGGCGGAGGTCTGCGCTCTCCGAGTGCTTTTCTAGTTGATTTTGGACAGCTTGCATGACTCATATTCAGCTCCTGACTTTGGGGTCTTAAAAGAAACCAGATATAATCCAGTATCTTTGCTCTGAGTCCTGCTGGCAGCAGATATAAACTGTAGTCCATGTTATCTGGTGTTTTACCTATAACTTGTTTTGGTTGAGTTAGGCGTGTGCTCCATCATGCAATTTTACAACTGCTGCCATTTGCTGGCTTTTCTGTTAACTGCACCCTGGGGAATGTATATGTTAAGACTGCTGTCACAGCAGTTATGGCTAGATGGATTATGTGAAACATGCATCAATACGTGTGATTACCGTATCGTATAGTGTTTGAATGGCAGAACAAATACGTGGCTAAATTCAAGCTGAAGCCTATCAGGAGATGTGCAACAACATCCTCACAGCTAAGAGAAGCTTTCAGTGTGGCTCTTTGTTTTAGTTTGAATTGTAATGATTGCAAACTCATGCCAAAGCAGGTCAGCAGAAGAGTGAAAACATTTTTTTCTGTCATGAAAAGCTTTCAGTGCTGTTCTTTGCTCTTTATTTCGTACAGAGATGTGGTCCAGTTCTGATAAAACTGCGGCTACACTTAGCTACAGTCGAGATAATTGCTGCGATGGCAGCAGCCATTGCTTTCAGCTCACAGAACAACAAAAACCCACACGAAGCTACTGCCTCGTTGTCCTCAAGCAACGCTGATCGGTAGAACTGATATCAATTTGGCATGAACGGTGTAGATTGGAGCTTTTCAAGATGGAATTGCCAACAGACATGGAGTCTGACTGGTCTATCTCCTTTTCAAGATTACATCAGTAGGATCCAAAGGTGTAAAACATCTTGCTAGTCCAGCGGCACTCAGAAAAGCTTGGAGTGGAGACGAGACAGCAGAAGATAAAGATAAGAAATGGGCAGTTTTGTTTCTGTCTTTTTCTTGTTTAATAAAATGAAACCCAGTGTGTGTTTCAGTCATAGTTTGGTGAGGTTCTTCTCTGTGTCTCACCTTTCTGGTTTAATTTATCTGATGGATGCCACAAAGACGAGAATCTTTAGAGATCTTGTGATCCCATTATTTGTCTCTCTCTTTCTACTCTCTCTCACACAATCACGCATACTGTGGCTTCATGCTCAGTGCTTCATCAAGCTGATCTGTCATTATCATGACAACTTCCCAAAATAGTCATTTCTTTTCAGCATGACTGTATAAATGTTTAAAAATAACTGTCTTAGAGCTGCTCTTATTTAGCTAGCAGGAAAAACACTGGATTAGATGAATGAGTAGATGATCGAAACATTAGGGTTCATTTAATCACTGATGTTGTTGCAGGCACAATAGGCAGTGTGATTTCCATTCAACTGTAGGTTAAGCAAACAGTGAGCAGGTGCATGAACACTGAGGCTTCAGGGGGCATTCAAGAGACACAAACAGACATTCTGATTAAAGAGTCAAGCACAGAGGCAGTGTGGTGTTCAGCAGCCTGAGGCACAAACCTGTGAAGGTGCAGCCTTCGCTGTCCAACAAACACCACACGTATAGTAAATGTATTGATGATAGAAAAAACACTGCTTATAAAAATATTGTTAAAAGTATGTTTAAAAGATTTATAAGCTGAATAAAAGCACGCTAAGACTGAGCAGAAAATGGTCTTTATGTGCAGAGACTTGGCTGTAGAGCTGCTAAAAGACCTCATGTTGTTTACCCCTAACGTGTTCATTAATAATAAATAGTGGATCTTTTTCAAGTCATCACTTTCTACTCTACACTTCACATGTTAGCGTGAGTCTGACTGACTGCTGCTGTGCTGCAGCTGAACCATGACCTCATGTAGAAACTCGGCCTTGATTTTTCCTTTCTTAGCTCTCCTGAGAGTAAATGTCATATCTCAAAGTATATAGGGCTACCGCCAGCATTACTACTGGCTTAGTATTTAGACCTGAAGCAGTTGATATTGTGTAGCATGCATATAGAAAACAGCTATCCAAATTATGTATAAACACCTGAAGCCCTTTATTTGGTGTAATAAAAGGGTCGGAAACTGTTGGCTTGACTGAGCATGAAGGCCAGAAACAGATAAGCTTAGGTTAGCATAAAGCTAGCAAAGCATAAAGACAGCAAACAGTAATCTTAGCTTAGCAAAACAACTAATAACAGTCTGTCTTATAAAAATATATACAACATTTAGCCCAGATAGCACAAAGACCTTATAAAGTAAGACTGCAGGAAAGGAGCAACAGGACTTGAACCCTGGCCTGCTTCAAGGCCAACAGCCTCTCTGAACTGGTTTCACAAATGTAACCACTAGGCCACCAGCTGCACCTCGAGACTGGAAAGACGTAGCCTAGGTGGTAAAAACACTGGAAAAAAATAGTCTAGCTTAGCATTTAGACCTGAAACCTTGAGTTTTGCTCTTTAAACAGGTAGCCTACTTTGTCTTAAAGACATGACACCAGTCATATCACTGTGCCAGTATTTAAACCAAATAGAAATCATACTAGTTAACAACGACTGCTGTATTTGATCTGTGATAAATATCAGTGGACTTCACCATTTGTTGATCTTTCCCCTATAAAACTGTGTTAAATGGACAATGCAGGACTATTTGTAAAGCTATAAAACATAATCTGTTGTCTTTAGATGCCTTGTTATCTTAAGTATTATTTAACCACATAGTTGTTGCTGAAATTTAAGGTCTAAATTTTCCTTTAAGGTAAAGGGAAAGGAGAATGAAGTGAGGTTAAGCTAATGTTCATCACTGTCTGAAAGCTTGTACTGTAATAGCCCAGCTTCATCTTGTGTCCTTATTAACGTACCGTTTTAGCTGAAAACATTTCTATAAATATATTTCATCAGCTGAGGATCTTTACTGGACATGGTGAACATCATCAAGGTGTAATTTTTAAAAAGATGGGACTTGTCAGCTGGAATAATACCTCTTACCCTTCACTACTAATTTCTGTCACGGGTTCATGCTTTCTGCCACTCATGCTTTTTTTTCTGCTAAGCTGGAAATGTCCTCAGTTTTCATTTCAGAAATCTGGTCACCTTATTTCCTTTGGAATCAGTGAAACATCTGGCTATATGCTAGCTAGCTAGCTAAAGAGTGGAAACAGCTCAGTTCAAAATCAACACTTAAAGGGATACTTCAACATTTTGGCAAATTCGCCCATTGCCATAATCCCTATAGTCTTAGTAATAGGTTCGTTACCTTCAGCTGTCGGTGAAAGCTATTTTTAGATTGGCGCTGCTGAGTTCACAGCTGCTGTGCCAACTCAATCTAAGCAGACGGTATTCCGGGTTTCCCTCATCAAACTCATCAAATACACAATCCAGCAACTCCAAAACGCTCTCATGGACATGTTGTGACCTGCACATTCACCATGCTAATACCCGAATACCGTCTGCTTACATTGAGTTGGCACAGCAGGTCAGAACTCGGTAGCGCCGATCTAAAAATAGCTTGCACCAACAACTGAAGGTAAGAACCTATTACTAAGACTATAGGAATTATGGCAGTGGGCGAATTTGCCAAAATGTTGAAGTATCCCTTTAAAGCTGTAACCTTATCTTCTCATAAAGACCTGAAACCTTTGAGGAGAGACTGACAACAGTTAGCCTAGCTTAGCACAAAGACACAAAAGCCTTCGTCTAGCTTAACATAAAAACTAGAACAGACTGGAGCCAGTCAAAGCTAAACCCACAGTGATGGTGTGCTGCACAGCTCATTTACATCAAAGCCTGCTGTTCAAAAAATAAAGTAAAATAGTAAGTTAAAAAAAGCTATTTCAAAACCTTTTTGATTATTTCACATGAATATGGTTTGGAACTTAAGTCATAAAATGACTTATAAAAGGAACAATCAATATTTATATGGAGTATTTTGCATTGTGCATGGCTGATTATCAGTGGTATTACTTTGTTTCATTAAGTTAATCTAATTTAATCTTTCTCTTAAATATCCTCATCTATCAGATCGTTGTTATAAAGTATGAAAACATGTGCTTTTTATTACATTCACACTCTCATGGGCTGCAAAATACCCCACCTTGTAGCTCCCTAAGTTTTATATTAATGTTGTTGATGAATAAAATTTAAAAATAAACAAACTTCTGCCTTAGTGATGCCTCATTTCCTTGCAGTTAAATCATCTTGCATAAAGTTGTTAGGCCTATCAAAATATATTCTCTGTGCTTGTTAAATGGTCAGCAGATCACTGCTGTGAGAATAAAGTATATTAAAAAGTCATGAATCAGGCAAGAATGTGCATTGTTATGTCACGAGAAGCATCATATTTCATCAGGAGCAGTTTTTCTGAGCCTCTAGAATGGCCAGTGTGTACATGCCTGCTGGCTCTCACACTGACTCTGAAGGTAACCTAATATATTGTGTCTGTAGGTAGGTAGGTAGATAGATAGATAGGTAGACAGACAGGCACAGACAAACGGACAGACAGACAGACAGACAGATAAGTAGATAGATAGATAGATAGATAGATAGATAGATAGATAGATAGATAGATAGATAGATAGATAGATAGATAGATAGATAGATAGTGTGTGGGTTTAAAAATGGCCTATTCTTCTCTGCTTATGCAAAACAACTTATTCTGCTATTGCTAGTGACTCTTGTTTTGAGCTTCTGGTACCCTCAGGTGCTGACCATCAGATGCCTAATTAGCACCATATTTAATACTTTTGGGATCAGCTTGGGAGTGCTGTTTGTGCAGGAGTGACCAACACAACAACAGTGTCTGACTTACAACAAATGCTGGTTGAAGAATCCCCCAGCAGTGTGTGACCAGGCTGGTGACCAGCATGAGGAGGAGCCAGGCTGTTGTGGCTGTGTATGGTTCTTCCACACACACCACCGAGGCTCCTGTTTGTTAAATGAATAATTGATAAATTGCAGATATGTCTTCTTTCTTCAGATTTTAATCAGCCAGTCCACCTGACAAGGCTTAATGGCAGGATAAGCTTTTTGGCACTGGCAGAGAAGATGTGGCACATTTCTCATGGACACAGCCAACATACTCAGCTCTGCTGTTCATCCCACAAATGCATGTTCCTTAAACCATTTAAAAGGGATATAAACAGGCTTTCAGGCTTTGATTGTTTTTGTGTTTCAAATACATGGGCCAGACATGGCCATCGAACAGACTGGGTGGATCTGGCACCAATGTAATATGAGATTTATTTCCAAGAAGCCCTGTTACAACAAAGAAATAATCTTTGAAACACAAATGTCTTAACTTTTTGTGCTAGGTTTAGATAGATTAAATAGATACTTTCATGAACCCAAGGGAAATTAAAGACAAAAAAAACAAATAAGCAGTTTATGAGGTCTCTATTAGTACAGGCTGAAGTCCAAATATCTCTTTTACTAAATGTTGTACCATTTAGATTTATTTTTTACTATTAAAAATCTATAGCATAGTTATTTATGTTCAAACTTTTTTTCTTGGTAAGTAGCAGTTGTTTGCAGCCTTACCATGTAACAATGCAATGCTTTATCACAGATGGCCTTGTGATTATGTATGGAGGCTATAGTCAGAAGTGTGCAGGGCAAATCCAACCCACAGCCTCCTCATGTTATTTCCCCCTCTCTCCCCAGTTACCCACTCTATTTATCGTCCATTCAAAATTAAAGTATAAAAGCCCAAAAAGAGGTCACTTAACAACCAGGTGCATGTTAAATAAACAGATAATACTGAACTTTAAATATGATTAATGTTGAATATTTGTTACTGTTGGGTAAAGCCATTGCAAGTGACTAAAGATGTTTTGTATGTTTGTGTGATTACACTAGTGTGTATCAGATCTTCGTAAAGTGCTTGTGGGTTTTATCCTAAAGCATGGAAACCTGTTACTGATAACATAAATATTATTTTTATGTAATTTAATTACATGCAGATTTGAAAATCACAGCCTCTCAGCAGCAAGTAGACATCATGTTGTAAGTGCCAAGTGGATTTGTAGTCTGGATTGATGTATTAAGATCAATGTTGTGTAACAAAATATCAAAGCTGATCCTTCACAGCTGATGAGGGGACGTCTGTGTGAGTTCACAGGAGGTGAAATGAATTTATGATCCAAACCTCTGTCAGCTTCACCTGGGACAATGTGATGTCAGTGGAGGAGATGACTTTGGGAATTGTAATAAGCCTCTGTGTAGTGTATGTATTTGTCCAGGGTTTGAATGAGACTGATGTCTGTAATCTGAAGCATGTCCCACTCAGGATTATGGTAAGCACAGAGGCTGTTGCCGTGGCAACATTAGCTTACAAACATTCATTTGGTGCTTCATGACCCGACTTTAGTTGCTGTGACGTTGGAGAAAACACAAAATTCTTTCAGTGAACCAACAGTGTTTGAAGATCCCAACAAAAAATCACATGTTTAGGGCTATTTGCTGTTTTTTTTTTCTTTTTTTTTTACCAGTTGTGAAGTTGACATGTTTAGATAATGTAATAAATCTAACAAGTAAATGTATGTTAATAGTGGTAACCTTTTTAATCATTCCATCATGTTATGAAGGAAAGCTAACTTTTGAGGACAATTTATGCTATTTTAGGTTTAAAGAGGTCATGTCACTATTTCCTGTCTGTTCATCCATAAGTCTTATCCAGAGATCTCTGGCTGTTAGTGTGTGTAGTTGTCCTGAATAATTTTAACGGGGATATGATACAAATTAAAACAAGCATGTATATTTGTTAGGTAATTTTCCAGGAAAATCCACCTACTTCCTGATTAAAGTTTTCTCAATGGCCAACTTTTTTTTTACCTCAGTCCCTCTCTTGATTCCAGACTCATTTTGTACCTGCTTGTCTGGAAGCTGACCGATTAGTTTGGTGGATGACTGGTGCAATCGCTCTAAAGAGCCCAAAAGATTTACATTAGGAGAGACACATCCTCCTGGTGATCTGAAGCTTCGATGTTTCTTTTAGAAGTATTCACTGATGGGCTCCACTGAGAGCCTGAAATTGGACAGAGTAAGTAAACAGCATCACTAGCTGCACGGTTTACCGAGATCTGTTCCTTATTGAATCCACACGCAGCAACTTTAGCAGAACTGTCATTTTTTTGTGAGTTTTTGGAAGATGTTATAACGTTTTGTTGACCTGCAACTGTAATATAAATAATCAGCTCATCCATGCTGTTAATTAACTGATAAGCACTAGGACAAAATGCTGCTGATCATGGGAATACACCCACTTAAGATCTGCCTCAGGTAATTTAGTGTCTGCGTTGAGTCTCAGGCCGGTGTATCTGTGATGGGAGCAGCATCCTTTGTAGCCTGTGCATTTTTCCTTGCAGGGGCACACTGGGACCCCAGGTTGGGAACCCCTGGTTTAGGCCATGGTACTGCATATTGCAGCTATCAGCTATCGTACATTAGACTAGTTTGAAGTCAGGAAAAGGTAGAAAAAACTACAATTACCCCTCAAAACAAACAGAGATAAATGAATTCGGAGGTCTGCTGAAAATTTAAGGAATGAGGACTTTTGGTGGAATTTTTGTAAAAACTAATCCCTGTTCAAAGACAAGGCTGAGCTTATAAACTTACCAGGTCCTTCATATCCCAAATAAGTGGGAGAAACTAAAAATGCATTCCAAACAAAAGCTCAAGTTTAAGGAAGATGTTTCTTAGCTTCACTGTTGGACAGTTCAATCTTAATGTATCACAATGCTGCTCTAAAACCAAGTGACCTCACAGAGCTCAGTGCTAGATGTATGTTGCATTTGTTTGTATTGCTACATGAACAATAACAATAAAACCCTCCATCTTTAATATCTTATATAACTAATATGATGAGCAAGAATGATTCTGAAGCTCAGCTGGACATGTATAAACCGTTTAGGCCTTCTAAGAACAACGTCCTGTGCTGTTTTTGTAAGATTACCCTGCAGATGCAGCTAAGCACCCAGCTGCTCTTAGAAAACACGTCTGTATCTTAAAATATATCAGTGATCAATAACCTGCACTCTGTCAGGTCTAAAAATATCTGATATGAACAAGAAAAAGAGCAAGGAGGCTGTTTTAAAGTCTGCCTCAAAAATTAGTTTTCAAACAACAGTTTTTAAAAGCTTTAAGTTACATTGCCTGTGTTTGTGTTTCTCTGAGGTGGGGCTTTTTGCTGGATTGTTTTTTTTTCAGAGCTGTGCAGCTGCTGTGTTTGATATTTTGACTGACACATTGTGAGTAAAGGATAGATCACTGGTTTTGTCACAGAAATAAAATTCTTTTATTAAATCTCATTTATAGAGTCTTTATGCTCATCAACCATTAATTCAAATGTCTTATCAGTTATTTAAAATTACAGTCCCTGTAAAGTGAAATCCAGACTTTGTGTCCGTAGATATGTTGGAATAAACATGTGAAAACACTAAGATCTATGTGTGACTGAATTTTTGAAAAAGTTGTTCACCTCTTTCCTGGATTTGTTGTATTTGGGCAGGGCAATTATAGGAGCCTATGATATCACCAGGCTTGATGACCCCACCTCCCCAACCCTACAAAGATATAAAATCATAGAGCAGTTCGTCTCAGTACAGTCTGTTGTTAGCTGATGTCACTGCCTTTAGTGAAAGTTAGCCGGCTGTGTTTTTGTTCATTGTGAGGTAAATTTCCCAAATCTATCAGCCACAGTGGCCTACGGGTCATTAAAAGCATCATAACAGAGGTATTTGTGCCAGAAAACAGTAAATTTAATCCCTAACTTCTGTGTCTCTGCTCTGGCACAGAGCCAGGCAGTTTTGCTCTGATCAGAGGCTTTGTTTTTTTTGTTTTTTTTTTTTTGAGAGGATCGTATTTCTCGTGAGTAAAGGTGGCTTCAGCTTGTTGAATCGACAGCCAACACCATCCAAGCTATGTGTTGCTGCAATTCCACTGTACACAGCAATAAAAGCAATAAAATCAAAGATGTAAATAAAAGAATAAAAGCAGTAAGAATGATGTAAGATTATAAGAAGACAACATCATATCATGGGTGGCAAAAGAAAATACAGATTTAAAAAATAGATGTATATGATATAAATTGATGGATAAATGAAAGTAATAAAGAACTGGATTTGCAGTATATATGAAGGACTGGAGAGCCATAAAGATATTTGAAGCAATTAAATAAAAAAGATACATTTTGAATCATCATTACCCGTACATTTCTGTTGGCTTAACTTGACTTTTGTGAGTTAAACTACACAATTGAAACTTTGGAAATTCTTTTTAAATCCAACTGAAAACAAGTTTAAGTACTTTACATAGAGCTGCATGTCCTCATCCACTGACATTTTTCCTTACTTTTATCAAAAACTTCAATCTTCAACATTTATGCCACTCAAGGGAATCCATTTTAAGTGACTACAGGTCATAAGGGAAAAAAATGCACACTGAACCAGGAAGCCCTTTTCCATCAACATCAGCTTAATATCCATTGTATGTTACAATTGCCCTTCACAGGTGGGACAACTCTAGCATAGCGACTTTACTCATGGTGCAAAAGTGTCAAACTCTGCAGATTAAGGGATGATTGTCAAATAATTTGAGTACAGTTACAAAAAGTATTCAGAATGACTGAGTTGTGTTTACTTAAAACTAAAAATGTGTTAAATCAACTCAAAAATAGAGCTGAATTAGCTGTTTTGGATTTTTAAGTTAACACAACTCATTTTTTATAACAACATTCAGCTGTTCAGAAGTTGCTGATGTTAACCCCTTAGAGCCTGTTGAATCATATTTGATACACACTTTTATGAGACCTTTATCCAATCAGTACAATCAATCAATTACTCAAAAACGTTATAAATACAATCTAATAAATGATAAAAATGCCCTCCAGTGGATTATCAGTTGCCAAAAATGCCTGATGTATCATATGTGATAAAAAAAAATATTTATGTGAAATTTTATGGCACCTTTTCTTTTTTGGATTTGTGTAGAATGTTAAGTAAACATGTCATTACAAAAACTAAGAATTTTCTGGCTATTATTGAATTATCAGGCTTTAAGGGGTTTTAATTCTTTATATGTCAGGGTAAACTAATTCTATTATCAGTTTTGTTTATAGCTGGTAATGCAGCTATTTGCGGTAAATGTTTAAACTCTTATTCACCCTGCACGTTACCCTTCCTGCACATCAGGCATTTAGTCCAACTTATTGTATGACTCTGCCCTCTAGTGGTAGATAGAGCATATGACATTTCACATTGAACTGGAGAAAGTACAACACTACAAACCTCAGATGTGTTTAAACCATTGTTTTTACAACACATGAGGCCGATTAATTTCTTTTTCCCCTTTCTAATAAAATCTGAGCTTGTGTTGTTTTCTTGGCATTGTGACAAACACTGCTGACCCTCTCTGACCTGTTTATTACTCTGACATATAAGGGCTTCTTCGTGGTTTATGCCCTAATCTGAAAAAGGAACTTGGGGTAGGGGTCAGAGGATTATCACATACACACCAAAATGGCCTCACTGCTCCTTTTGTGGTGTTCTTCTCTTTAAGACATTCACGAGTGTTTTAGCTGGCATTTTGGCTTAATCTTTCTGCACCATACATCATTTCCTACACATTACTTAACATTTACATTACATCCTCCCCCATCACTGATTACACACTCCAAACTCCAGTATGATTTTCTATCTTTAGATTGTTTTTCTTTTCACTTTTTGCTTAACAGTGTTTCATAAAAATCGATTGTTTCTGACCCTGAAAGATGCTATGGTGCTTTATAAGCATCTCTATGTCTACAGTCTGTGAGGATACAGTTGTGACATTGGTCAAAAGTCTGTGGCCTGTGGGCTGAATGATCACCAAATCATGAGAGTGTGCAATGACTCCTGTCCCCATTTACTCTCAGCTTCAGCTGAAAAAAAAAAACAAAAAAACATTTATATCCAGAAAAAAAACATTTATTTTTCAGAAACTGCTATGCTCCAAACCAGTGCTCAGTGGTGGGTCAGGACCAAAAAGTGGGCACACCTGCCAATCAATCACAGCCCTCTTTCACATCAGCAATTCCTACAGAATTAAAAGCAACAAATTCTGCTGAGATAAGTTTAATTTTTGGATGCCTCTGTTTGGTTTGCACAAATGTGGATTAAAAAAAAGGATAGACCCGCAAAAAAAAAAAAAAAAAAGAAAAAAAAAACAGCTTTACAGCTACAACAAGGAATGGGAAGCAATGAAGACATGGCTTAAGTTGGTCACTGTGTTGGGTGACTAAAAGCGCTATACTGTACAAGCTCAGGTCCATTTAACATGCTCTCAGTTTTCAACAGGCTAAGGAGGTGAGCATGACTGCAACAGTGATGCACAAGAAGGCCACACAAGAAAAAGGTGTTGGCAATATTGGGGCATTTTGTGGCATCGACAATACCAGACGATTAAATAAAAATACAACAGCATTCATTTAGATATTTTGGAACGTAATTAGAGATATAATGTCTAAAATCACATGTATTTCCTTACTGATCAAACTGAGTAAGAAGTGTTATCTGATCAGGTTCTTAACTGAGGAGAACAGCTTTATCTGGTCTGATTTTCTTCCATGCAGTCTGCTTTTGTTGATTTTATTAATCTAAAAAGAATCTACATTTTGGTTCAACTTAATTTATGGCTTTAAAGTATTTTTTCATAAATTTACAACTTTTAAAATGTGGACATTTTGTTTTTGCCCCCCCAAAATGAACTGATCTTCTATATATATTTTTTTTGTTTTTAGAGTAGTCCTAATACGCTGTTGTCATAATGGATAGTAAATATATAGTTATGTATGTAGGCCTATTATGTTGTGAATGAAAACATGTAAAGTTGATGTTAAATTTTTCAGGTGTGTCCTGGGGGGACTTACCTTTGTATGGATACAAGCGGGGGCCTAAGGATTGGCAACCACTGCTCTGAACAACTGTACAACTCCTGAATTCATTGAAAACAAGATACATTTTAGGCTTCTTCTTAAAACGTTTATGTGTTTGAGCGTAATATCTCATACAAGCCTGTGTGCATCAGTAGCTGGGTGGCCACATTAATGATAGAGGTTGCCCAATCAAAGTGTCTGCACATTGAAGCATTACTGTAGACTGTTTATCTCATCTTCAAACATTAAAATGTCTTTGAGAAATCAGTGAATCCATTTTCATTTATTTTAAACCTTTCAACTCTTATTTTGGCTTATTTTCTCAATTATTAGGGATCATTTATGACCTGCATTAAACATGTTTTTGAGAGAATCAAATGTACACAGCAGGGTCCCAGGGCTGACGTACAGAATCATGAGTGAAGAATTGTTATTTAGTTGTTTTTTCATACCACTGTAACAAAAGCTTTTTTAATTTTTTTATTTCAACAGGAGAATTTAATGAACTAAACATTCTTTCAAATGATAAACCATTAAAGTAAACACTAAATGACTTTGTTGTGACTTATTCTATATGGGAAAAAAATTAAGTCAACTTCTCCAGAATTTCTGTTCTAATAGAGCTTAAATTGTTTGTGACTTCACTGGGCTCTCTAACACGGTGCACCCCTTTTATAACCCTGGTAACATCTGTCTGGGATTTGGTATTTGATAGATCAGACCACATATACAGGGGTGGTCTGGGATGCTTTCATCTGAATTGGTTTGGTGGTGTAAATGCATTTGAACTTGTAAATGCATGCCAACTTATGTAACCTGTAGTAGTCACCAACAAAAAAAAGCATGACTTTATTTTTGTCCACCCAGCTTTTTTCATTGTAATTTGAATTCCAACCCTTTTAGAGATCTAGATCATTTAACTCAAACAGTCCAGTAAGAGTTGGTCTATCAGGTCTTTGTTTGGTACCATTTTGGCTTTTATTGTCAAACAGCAAAAATGTGAAAAAGGAAACTGGCTCTCACATAGGAGCCTGCTCTCATCTTTCATATGAAAGAGATGTCTCTTAGAAGCTGTTTGTTCATAAATGACACTTCACTTGGACTTGCACAAGGTTTTTTGTTATATAGAAAATCAAACTTTCTTCTAAAAGCATGTTTATCATAAAATAAGAGGGAAAAACTGTTAAAAAGCTCCTGAGCTTGTGGCTAGTCCTGCCTCATTTATTCTTAATGTCAGCAGCAAATCAACCTAGGTAAGCCTGAGAGCCATGGTAAATGTTCATGGGCTGTTTTATAAATAAGAGGCAGGTGAATTTCCATTGCTGGTCATCACTGACGATGTATTGTTAATGCCTTCTACACAGCACTCATCTGACAGTTCAACTGATCCAGAGCCAGGTCAGCTAACTAAACAGAGTGTACAATGGAAGAGTGATTTTCAGTGATATCTCCTTCAACCTGCTGCTTCTGGAGTGAATTGCTCTGTCTGACTCTGATCTCTGCTGTGATTGGTTCTTTTCAGGTAATCCGCCATCCAAACCTCACAAAAAAAGTATAAAGCAGCGCTTCCTTAAACTCATCCCGTGCTATCGCTCCAGCTCCAGCTCTTCAGTTAATCAAAGTAAGTGAAGAAAACACAATCTATCCTCACTCCTTTTCTTACTCCACATATGAATTAAATCACCTTTGACCTTTTATAAGCAAGGTTATAATAGTTTTGGATCTTTCAATAGTTTTTATTTTTGTTTTGTTTTCACTTTCTTTTTTCAATTTCAGTTTAGTTTTAATTAGTTTTTACTGCTGGTTTGATAGTTTAATTTTTATTTTGCAAAAATGCTATATTTCAATTTAGTTTTTATTAGTTTTAGTGTTAGTTTTAGTTTTTTTCTGACACATGTCGGAGCTGAGGGAACGTCATACATTTTCAAAAACATATTTAAACAGGCCACTCTTCATTTTTCATTTTATTTGTTTGAAGAGACATAAAACTACCACTGTATGAAGTCTTAACCAATCAATTCAGACAATTTTACTCTCCCCAGACTCTGGTGTAAGTGCTAGTCATTATGGTTGTGTCAAAGACTAAAACTAAGGATATTTTGTCTTTTTTAAATTCAATTTTAGTTAGTTTTGTAAGCGCACTATACAGTTTTAGTTAGTTTTCGTTTTTACAGTAAAGCTTAGTTTTGATTTCGTTTCAGTTAACTAAAATGATTTTTGAATTTTAGTTAAAGTTATTTAGTTAGTTTTAGTTAACTATAATAACCGTGCTTGTAAGAGTATACATCCTCTCTTGATCCCTTTATGTAGCAAGTTTAGGAGATGATGGAGATCAGGCCACAGTGAGTTACAGGCCAGAGGGGATCGATCGCCTCGTACAGCAGACCAGCTTCAGCAGGAAGGAGCTGCAGGTCCTCTACCGCGGATTCAAAAACGTCAGTCAGAGATTCATGTGTATTCATGCACTCCTTTTAAATTATTTTATAAACCACAATGATATATAGGTGTTGATCATTTTGATTATGTTTCTATTCATGAAAGCTCTGTGTGTTTGTGTTTCCTTGCCACAGGAGTGTCCCAGTGGTGTGGTGAATGAAGAGACTTTTAAAAACATCTACTCCCAGTTCTTCCCTCAGGGAGGTCAGTCACATTCTCTTCATTTAAGTCTTAATGTAAAGATTTACCTGAACCTGTGAGTGTTTAAAACAGACTCATTAATGTGATAAATGAGCTCTGCTGCTGGGTGGAGATTCAGGAGATCTTTTTCACTAAAACAAATTTGTGCTCTTGATTTTAATGTAATCAGTTTACTATAACATAAAAGTCCGTGCACCAGACATCCATAGATTTCCCCTTTAGCTCAACACTGACTTTTGGACAGAGGGAACTCTTCACCTCTTCAGATGTGTAGTCAAACTCTTATTCTCAGATGGCACCTTGGCAGTCAAACAGCAAATTAAAAGAACGTTTTTTCGGGTTGACAGCATATCTACAGTTGATTTAATGTTTGACGTAAATAGACTTGATACGTATTGCTTTTCTGTGCATTGCATTATTTACACTTCATGTTGCATTCATCCATTCACATCACATTCATATGCTGATGTCATAGGATGCCTTGTAAGTATTTATCAGTATATGATTCATACACATTTACATGCCACTGGCTGTGCCACGCAGTTGGAATTTGGGGTTCTGTGTCTTTCCCAAGGAAGTCTCAAACTATGAGCTAAGGATCGACCTGGCCTTTTGGTTGAGAGATGACCAAGTCCACCGACCCACAGCCTCATTAAAAAGCCTGTAATTAATACATTTTTTGAAGACAAGCTTTTTTCTCTTAGTAATTCTGTCCCACTTTTAAAGAAATTCAAGCTCAAGTTTTACTTAAGCTTTTGCAAATTCAGAGAGAGATCTCAACAAAAAAAAAAAAAAAAAACTTGGCACAAAAAGTAAAGCGATGTGTGTTTGATAGATTATTTCTCTGTTATCACAATTCTTCTTGGTAATAAATCTTTAATAGACAAAACGCCTGTTAATTGCCCTTTAAAATAGTACTACATTTGTAAGGAACATGCATTTGAGAGATGAGCAGCAGAGCTGAGCATGTGGGTTGTGTCCATGAAAAGAAGAAGACCAAATCTTCTCTGCCAATGTCAAACAGCTTATTCTGCTGTTGCTATCAACCCTTGTTTTGATCTCCTGGTACCTCCAGGTGCACGATCAACACCTGATTGTCAGCACCTATGAGAATGGGCCCTGCTACAGTGGTCAGTATCTGACTTTACTGCATGGGCCTTGTCTGACTTGGATGGGCCAACTTCAAGTTGGTGTTACACAAAACAAAGCTGTGGCTTCATTTGTAGTGGGTCCAACTCTACATGTTTATTTCCCCTCCAACTTTATCCAGACTTTGTCTTGAGGGCTTTTAGTAAATTTCTGCAAGAAGTCTGGGTGATCTGATGTTTGGACACAGCAGGAAATCTTCATTCAAAGATATAGTGAGCAATCTGTAGGGGTATATCCTTACATATAATTAAATAGCTTCAAAACATTCTCTGTTTGTAAGGGTGTTTTTTATTTTCTTTTTCTTTGATACTGAGAATATGTTCAATTGCTCCCTTTATGTACAAAAATCGATGAGTTTTAAACAGCAACTATTATTATACTGGGGTGGTCATTGAAAAATGAATCCACTAGAGGCAGCTGTCCATCAAAACTCCTTTGCTGCTGTTCCGTCCATCCTCCACTCAGCTGTTCTGTTGTTCTCAGTAGAAGATTGGACAAACGTTCTGTCTGTCAGATCTATTACATGCCAATCAGAGCGACAAGATAAAATGACAGCGTAGACATGCTCCAGTACTAGCCTCAGCTCTACAGGCTAGCACTGCATAAACTCAAAGCTTCCTATTTGAGCTCATCCATATATGAGACCCAAAGATCAACATGTTCTTTTTGTCTTCTTTCAGATTCAAGTATGTACGCACATTTCCTGTTTGAGGCTTTTGACACTCAGAATAATGGATCGGTCAGCTTTGAGGTGAATTTACTCTCCGTTCCCTCAGTTCTCTGCACAAATGTTGTCTTCCTTAACTTTTATGTTTTCCTCCTTTGTGGTTTTTAGTTTAAAGATTGCACTTTAAAGTCCCTGTAAAGTGATAAAACATCTTTATTTTAGGTTTGTTGTATGACAGGCCACAGTGCTCTGAACCACCAGGCAAAATTTCAATCATGAAAAACATCACAAAGTTTAGAAAACTAAGCTTTAAGATCATAAAAACAAGTCAGTAAAATCTGTTCTAGGATGGTGTGGGTGTGTCGGTTGAATGAGCTGAAGCTACACCCACTCACAAGAAATAAGATCCTCCTGAATGGAGCAATCACCTAGCTGCTATGCTGCTATGTTACAACTCTTTTTTTACAGCCTTTTTTTCCCCAAAATTTAACACTGCAGGTATTACTTATATCTCATTTTAGTTATGAGTCATGTGTAGTTTGGTCTCTCTCCTATTTATGGGATGTCTGTTGTTAAGTTGCTGCTGAAACCACTCCTTTTCTCATGTTGCTCTTCAAAATAAAAGTCTTCAATGATGATTAACACTGGGGGCTTTTATGGTGACTGACTTGGCTAAAATAGACTGTTATCAGATACTTGACTAAACTTTAGCATCACAGTGCTAACAGACAGGGATAAACTGTTTCTTCTTGGAGAGAGACAATGACAGTCCACTTCTTTTAATAATCCTGGACTAAAGACAAGTGAAATTTTGATTAAAACACACCTTCAGCAGGTAAGATGTTTGTTTCCTCTGCATCTGGTTCAGCAGCAATTAGCCTGCCCCTTGACCTTACCGTGGACTTTGATCAGAGTGCACCTGCCTGGATCTGTGCCAGAGCAGAGAGATAGAAACAGGGGGTTTAAATGTATTGATTTCTGGTTCAAATCTCCCTGTTATGATATTCTTATCGACCCATCATTGAACATCATGGCTGACAGATTTGGGAAATTTACCTAACGATGAAAAATAACACAGCATGCAGCTAGCTGTTAACTTTCTGTGAAGGCAGTGAAATCATCTAACAACAGACTGTACTGAGACAAACTGCTCTGTGATTTTACAGTCATGGACGAAAATATTGGCACCCCTGGATTTTTTCCAGAAAATACACCATTTCTCCCAGAAACTGTTGCAATTACAAATCTTTTTGGTATACATGTGTTTATTGCTTTATGTGCATTGGAACGACACAAAAAATCTGAAGAAAAAAGACAAAATTGACATAATTTTACACAAAACTCAAAAAAAGGGCCGGACAAAATTATTGTCACCCTTTTAAAACTGTGGCTAAATCATTTTATTTCAAGCATGTGATGTTCATTTAAACTCACCTGTGGCAGTAACAGGTGCTGGCAATCTAGACATCACAGCTGAAGCCAGTTAGAATGTATAAAAGTTGACTCAACCTTTGTGTTGTGTGCCTGTGTGTGTCACACCAAGAATGGAGAAGAGAAAGAAGAGCCGAGAATTGTCTGAGGACTTAAGAAGCAAAATTGTGGAAAAATATGAACAATCTCAAGGTTACAAGACCACCTCCAGAGATCTTGAAATTCCTCTGTCCACTGTGTGTAATTTAATCAAGAAGTTTATAACCCATGGAAATGTGGATGGAAGAGAAAAATTGACAAAAGAATGCAACGCAGGATAGTTGGAATGGTGGATAAACGTCCTCAGTCAACTTCTACACAAATTCAGGCTGTCCTGCAGACTCAGGGTGCAAAAGTGTCAACATGGACCATACGTCGTAATCTGAATGAGATGAAGCGCTATGGCAGGAGATCGAGGAGAACCCCCCCCCCCCGCTGACAAAGAGAAATAAAAAAGTCAGACTTGAGTTTGCAAAAATGTACCTGAGTAAGCCTCAATCCTTCTGGGAGAACATTTTGTGGACAGATGAGACTAAGGTAGAGCTTTTTGGAAAAGCACGTCATTCTACTGTTTACAGAAAACGGAATGAGGCCTACAAAGAAAAGAACACAGTACCTACAGTCAAACATGGTGGAGGTTCAAAGATGTTTTGGGGTTGTTTTGCTGCCTCTGGCACTGGGTGCCTTGACTGTGTGCAAGGAATCATGAAATCTGGAGACTATTAAAACATTTTGGGCTGCAATGTAGGGCCTAGTGTCAGAAAGCTGGGTCTGCGTCAGAGGTCATGGGTGTTCCAGCAGAACAATGACCCCAAATATACCTCAAAAAAACACCAAGAAATGATTGGAGACAAAGCGCTGGAGAGTTCTGAAGTGGCCAGCAATGAGTCTGAAGATAAATCCCATTGAACACCCATGGAGAGATCTCAAAACTGCTGTTGCAAGAAGCACCCTTCAAATCTGAGAGACCTGGAGCAGTTGCAAAAGAAGAGTGGTCCAATATTTCAGCTGAGAGGTGTAAGAAGCTTGTTGATGGTTATAGGAAGTGATTGGTTTCAGTTATATTTTTCCAAGGGTGTGCAACCAAATATTAAGTTGAAGGTGCCAACAATTTTGTCCAGCTCATTTTTTGAGTTTTGTGTAAAATTCCAATGCACATAAAGGCAATAAACACATGTATGCCAAAAACATTTGTAATTGCAACAATTTCTGGGAGAAATAGTGTATTTTCTGGAATAATTCCAGGGGCTGTATATTGCATCATTGGGGGGTGAGACCGTTGATGTCATGGGCTCCTATATTTGCCCTTCTCAAATTAAACATAGCCCATAAAGGTGAACAACTTTTGGTCTAAATCGAAAATCCAGTCACACATTGATCTCAGTGTTTTCATATTTACAGCAACCTTATACCAACATATCTGGTGTGTTAAAATGCATACATTTTGGATTTCACTTTACAGGGACTTTAAATGCAAACATCACTGACCACATGGATACTTTCACTCACACTATGCTGTTTAACTATTATCTGAATGAGGCTCATTATGTGGATTTTTATATGATTTTTCAGCCCATGAGCCTGAATATAAAAAGTAATTTGTCTTTAACACTTCATTTTTTAATCCTGGTTTGTATTAACTCCACGGTGTATTTAAGGTCACTTAACACAAGAAATGATTCATCCATATAAGATGTGTGTGTATATATATATATATATATATATATTTGTAACAGACATTACATACCCTATTTTGACTCATTATACCAAACAGCTCCCTCATGTTTTTATTTGTATCTCTTGACAGAAGGCAGCTCTATCATAGTGTTTTGACTGCTTTGTTTTTTCCTGCTGTAGGATTTTGTTTTAAGTCTGTCCATCATACTGAGAGGCTCCATCACTGACAAACTGAACTGGGCCTTCAATCTGTACGATCTGAACAAAGATGGCTGCATCACCAGAGAGGTATCTAAATCAGTGTCTCTTTGTTCATACATGTTGATTTTCTATATTTGCCAACTCTTTGCTACATTCATTTTTCCGCCTTTATCTTTGTTTTCTCTCTCTGACTCTGCAGGAGATGACAGATATCATGAACTCCATCTACGACATGATGGGGAAGTATACCTATCCCAACATGAAGGACAGTGCTCCAAAGGATCATGTTGACAACTTTTTCCAGGTAACACACACTAATCGGTCCAGTCTGCAAATGATGTTGTTTATATGATAAAATCATGCTTTTTAAGAAGTGATCTCAGATGTGTTTGTGCCTCTAAATATGCACAGAATCACACGTATGCATATACAGTTTGTTTGTGTTATATTTTAATAGATTTTAATCCAGGGGTTTTTGTGCCATAGCAAAGTGAAGGCAAAAGACTACAAAGAAGACTGTGAAGTAGAAAAGTAATTTCAACAACAAAGGCTAACTAAACACTTTTATCGAAGTGAAACATCTAGAAGTATCAACTGGTGGTTATATGCTTGTACCAGATATACAACTGCTGAAATAAGAGTACAGTGGTGGGTCAAGAAGTGGGGCTGGGGGCTTTATGTGGTAGTGTGATTCATAAAAATTATGCAAACATGGGATGAACATTAGGCAAAATGACCCGGAGCTTTAACTTCCAAAATCAAATCATTTCAGAGGCAACATTTGTGCAAAATTTGAGATATTGTCCTGAGATATTAAATTCACAAGTGAGGCATGAACATGTGGCCAAATGAACTTGAATATAATAATATGGTATATAATATTTATAATAATAATATAATATTTGCATGTGTTTTATTTGACAGAAAATGGACAAGAACAAGGATGGGGTGGTCACCATTGAAGAGTTCTTGGAGACATGCCAAAAGGTTTTCTACATCACAACTTTCCAAAACTTTGACTGCATATTAAAATGGACAGCGCTGCTCAGTCTCCTTCTGTTGTTCTGAATTAAAGACAGAAATCACAATTTTAAGCACAGTGTCAAACTTGCCACAAAGATAAAGATTTTTAAAATCTTAACTGATTTTTGCTATGTAAGACCACACATGGCGACAAATTATCCCTGATTTTCAAGTTTTGTTTGTATATTGTGTGGTGTAAAATGTGGATCAGCTCACTACACCACACACTTTCAGATTCTGTTCCTCCACTACCAGAGGCTCAACTTGGTCTCATCTCTCAAAATGCCAAATCTCAAATGTTCAATCGAGAACACTTCTTCTGAAGTGAAGAAGCTGCTGTGGTTAGCTGTTAGCTTCATGCTAGGTCCAGCTCCCCTTGTCAGATTGTCTGTGGTATGTTTTATAGCACATGTTGTTTAAAACTTGTTTTACTGCAACAAATCAACAAGTTTCTCTTCCATTTCTGACATCCATCTAACTTTATTTTTCCTGTCCCTCAGAGCAGTACAGTCCACAGACGAACACATTATTGTGTCATTTTGAAGATATACTATGTTGCCAAAAGTATTCCCTCACCTGCCTTGACTCGCATATGAACTTAAGTGACATCCCATTCTTAATCCATAGGGTTTGATATGACCTCGGTCCACCCTTTGCAGCTATAACAGCTTCAGCTGTTCTGGGAAGGCTTTCCACAAGGTTTAGGAAAGTGTTTATGGGAGTTTTTGACCATTCTTCCAGGAGTGCATTTGTGAGGTCTAACTCATCCCAAAGGTGTTCTATCAGATTGAGGTCAGGACTCTGTGCAGGGCAGTCAAGTTCATCCACACCAGACTCTCTCATCCATGTCTTTATGGACCTTGCTTTGTGCACTGGTGCAGTCATGTTGGAACAGGAAGGGGCCATCACCAAACTGTTCCCACAAAGTTGGGAGCATGGAATTGTCCAAAATCTCTTGGTATGCGGAAGCATTCAGAGTTCCTTTCACTGGAACTAAAGGGCCAAGCCCAGCTCCTGAAAAACAAGCCCACACCATAATCCTCCCTCCACCAAACTTTACACTTGGCACAATGCAGTCAGACAAGCACCGTTCTCCTGCCCAGCTAAACCCAGACCCATCCATCAGATTGCCAGATGGAGAAGTGCGATTGGTCACTCCAGAAAACGTGTCTCCACTGCTCTAGAGTCCAGTGGTGGCATGTTTTACACCACTGCATCCGACATGTCGCATTTCACTTGGTGATGTATGGCTTGAATGCAGCTGCTCAGCCATGGAAACCCATTCCATGACGCTCTCTCTGCACTGTTCTTGAGCTAATCTGAAGACCACATGAAGTTTGGAGGTCTGTAACAATTGACTTTGCAGAAAATTGGCAACCTCTGCACACTGCACCTCAGCATCCGCTGACCCCGCACCGTCATTCTACATGGCCTACCACTTTGTGGCTGAGTTTCTGTCGTTCCCAATCACTTCCACTTTGTTATAATACCACTGACAGTTGACTGTGGAATATTTTGGAGCGAGGAAATTTCACCACTGGACTTGTTGCACAGGTGGCATCCTATCCAGTAGTCGAGTTGTAAAAAAAAATCAGGGGGGATGGTCAGGGCTGTAGCCAGGGTTTCAAGATTAGTGAGGTCCAGAATTTAACCCCCACCCCCCCATTTATATATATATATATATATATATATATATATATGGGGGGGTGCTCTTAATCCATACTGTACATCATTTAGCTTGTTCAAAGCTTATGTATGTTGTCTGTCTTTTAATACGCTCAGTGTGTTTTATTCCTATTTACTGATGTTTGTTTTTGTTCTGTGTGTTTACACCAACCTGCTAATGGGACTGGGGATGGAAATTAGCCATCGGGCTATAATCCCATGTATTTAAATGTAAATGTCCATTAATGCATATTGCCCCGTTTACAAAAAAAAAAAAAATCTCAATCTCATAGATTTATTTATATATCTTGTCTATTTTTGCTGCTTTTTGACCATTTTTCTCACGTTTGCCCATTTTAGGCACTTTTACACTTATTTTTGCTGTTTTTGCCTGCTTGTTGACCATTTTTCTCTCATTTTGTGCCCTTTTAAGTCAAGTTTACGCTTAAATTTTTTGCCATGTTTTTGCTGCTTTTTGACAATTTTTCTCACCTTTTTGCCAATTTAAGTTACTTTTACACTCATTTTTTGCTGTTTTTCCTGCTTTTTGACCCTTGTCTCTCAGTTTTGCCCATTTTTGTCACTTTTACACTTATTTTTGCCATGTTTTTGCTGCTTTTTGACCATTTTTCTCACAGTTTTGCCCATTTTAGTCGCTTTTACACTCATTTGTTGCCATGTTTTTGCTGCCTTCTGACAATTTTTTGTCACATTTTTGCCCATTTCAGTCACTTTTACACTAATTTTTTTGCCATGTTTTTCCTTCTTTTGACCATTTTTCTCACATTTTTGTGAGCTTTCAATGATCATATCCTAAGATCCTTGTTGCAATAATAAAGATAATATTTTTAATGTCTATCTGACTTTTTCAAGAGTTATTTTCATCATAACACTAATCCCACATATTTTAGCTCTGTTTTATTGGGGTTTTTCCCTCAGAATTAAACTAGCATAAACCAGTGATTTCGCCCCCTCATCCCCCCTCAAATGCAGCCCTGCACCCTCCCTAGGCTTTATTTTATTATATCACCTTAAAATATTCCTACGTTTTCTTTATTTGTTTTCACCCGTGATCTGATTTTAAAACAGCTGATCAGCGCGAGGACGTTCTACCATGTCAATCAGAACCAGCGCGGGAGCATCACAGAGTTTTACCATAAATTCACAAACTAAAAGATCTGCTATAGCTTCTTCTATAGCAGAAGCTGACTTTTGACAAGAGAGGTTGCAGAATAACAGGTGTATATACAGGCCACACGTGATTAGAGTTTCTGCGCTGCTCAGGAGAGAGAGAGAGAGAGAGAGAGAGCGCACTCAGCCGCACCTCATTGATCACGGATGGCGCTGATTTCCAAAAACAGATATCGTGAGGGTTGATTTACTAACGTAACGACCAGGTAAAGTTGTTGTTTGGTCAACATTGTATATACATTACCTCGATTATATCTATCATACAGCTGCTACTCGCCACAGCCAAAATCCATCCGCATTTGGCTAGTTGGTGGGTGTAAATGTCAAGCCCTGTGTGCAAAGCCCCCTAAATGTTGATATGGTGGTAATATTTCCAGTGTTAAAATAGTAGTAATATTTCCACATTCATTGATAAAAATGGCTCAAGGGATGGAAAGGGGGGATGACTGTTTTAGAAGGGGGATGATTTTGACCATTTTTATTTTGGGGGGTGCCATCCCCCCTCATCCCCCCTCAACTCGAGTACTGATCCTATCACAGTACCACGATGGAGTTCACTGAGCTCATGAATGTGACCCATCTTTCACAAATGTTTGTAGAAACAGTCTGCACGCCTAGGTGCTTGATTTTATACACCTGTGGCCATGGAAGTGATTGGAACACCTGATTTCAATTATTTGGATGGGTGAGTGAATGCTTTTGGCAATATAGTGTATATAATTATAGCGAACTGAATGATTGTTTTGTTGTTTTTTTAACACCTCTTGTTTCCATCTCTGTGCTGCTAATCTGGTTGGGAGTTTTATTTTTTAGCAGAGCCTTTGATCATGATGATACTTCTGGTCCTTTATATCAACTAATGAAAATAAATGTTCAGAAAATAAAGATTGGAACAGAATCCAGGGTTGAGAAAAGTTTATCTGATCTGTATTTTATACTTTAACCCATGTTCTGTCTGTTATCATGGAGGAGGTGTGGTTTCTGAGCTGTACTGCAGTCAGTCAGCAGGGGGAGCTCTAAATATTCAGGCTTCACTTTTGGGCAGCTGCTACTCTGTCCACCATAGTATGCAGTCTTTATGTTAACACTCATTAAAGCCATGACTAAGAAAAGCTTCATTCCATCCACAGCTATTTAACTGGTTTAAAATTTCCCCCTTTTTTCTCCCTCCAGGATGAAAACATCATGCAGTCCATGCACATGTTTGACAATGTGATCTAAGGCTGTGATGGACACACCAACATGAGATTTTCCCTCCTGTCTGGAGCATATCAGCAGTTTTCAGCCCCAAAACAATGTGGACACTGTTGTTTTCAGGATGCAAAAGCTTAACAGATATCCACCCATAAACCACCCACTTCTTTGCTTTTTAATGAAGCTGTGTAGTCAGGGAGTGTGAAAGTTGAAATGATCTTTGAAGGAATGTTTGACTGTGCCATGCAGACTTGTGTAAAGAAGCATATTCAATGCTGCAGAGGGCAGCTCTTTAACTTTGTTAATAATTGAGGCTCAAAAAGAGGGATGTCATGGTGGTGCTCTTCACTCTTCTCAGTATTGACTATATTTAGATGAACACAACATAATTGTGTGCTGATGAAAGGATTAGAACTCAGTAAAGAGACCCCTAATCTTAACTATTCCCCTTAGTCCCACTGGTAACATAAGCTGCATAACCTACCACATGACCCTTTTGCCATAACATTGCTACACTCAACAAACCCAGGCTCTGTACATGCAAGCTCCAGACAGTGACAATACCAATGCACCCCCCCCCACCCCCACCCCCAAACCATATAGACCTTCAACCCAACTATGTAAACCAATGGGCAGCAGGAGTCAGGACATCACTGGGGTTATCAAACTGGATCCTCCCTGCATAGGTGTTTCATCCAACTGGTCCCACAACACCTCATGGAGGCTGGACAACTGGCCACATCTCCCCATGCTGACTCCCACTGCCCACCACACCAACACAAAGCCCTCCTTTATCTCCCCTCCCTACCACACGGACATCAGAGCTCTAACAGCATCATCACCTTCAGCAGACCCAGGCTCTGTACATACAAGCTCAAAGTAGTGACAATGCTGGTCTCCTTATAACAACCAGCAACTAAAAACAACTACTTCTGCTACCAACATTACAAATGTAAACTCACCCCTACCTGGCCGCGCTGGTGTGCAGTGCATGAGTGGATGAGCAGACACATGAAAGAAACGGTATAATACTGCTATGTCACACTTTCTGTACTCTCAGTTATTTAATGAAGGGCGACTAATGCAAGGATCGAGCAATAATTTTAAAGAAACACAATAAACTCCTCTCTGTCCTCCTACATTTATTATACCACTGTGTATGATGTGTCTGCATGATGTGTTTGTTTCAACTGACCATAAAGATGTGAAATAAAGGGGTAATATATTTTCTATATGACATGGTTACAATGAAAACCAAACTCAATAAAACTGAACAGTTCTTATGCATCATTATTTTTTCACTGAACAGCAGAGATATGACAATGTCTTATGTTTACAGCACTCTTCTTGTTCTACGTTTTCCAGGTTTAGTTTAAGATTTGCAACTTTGTTAATTAATAGATTATATTTTTGTAAAAAGTAATGACTATTAATGACAAGATTATGCTGGACATTATAGCTCCAGCAGAATTGGAAAAAAGCTTTTCTTGTTTATCCATCCATTCATCAATCCATTTTGTTGGGAGATTCAGAGGTGTTCCCAGTCCAGATGAGAGATATTATCCTTCCAGCAAGTACTGGGTATAACCTGAGGTTTTCTCTCAGTTGGATGCAACTTGAAGACCTCCACAGGGAGGTGAACAGGAGGCATCCCGATCAGATACCTGAACCACCTCAACTGGCTTGTTATGAGGTGAAGGAGCAGTGCCTCTACTTTGAGATCCCTCTGGATGTCCAAGATTCTCACCCTATCTCTTAAAGCCTTTGCACACTGAGTCCTTTATTTTTAGATGCAATTTTTTGTTCCTAATCAGAAAAAAATGTAACAAACTCAAATCTTGCACACTGAGTCTGTTTTGTTTTGTTTGTATTCCTTAGGGAAAAATTGGAGAATCTGGCAAATTGTTTTGTACTGTGGCAAAAATAAACAGTGAGGATGAGCCTGTGGCTCTGACACTCCACTCTGGATCCATACTACCTGACAGAGATGATGGTATGTTATGTTGTTAAAATGTTGCTCCTCCATGTGCTACCATTAGATCAGTCGCTGATCTAGAATGTTACATGAATAACAGATGCAAGTAACAGGCAATAACAGGCAAGTGCGTATCCAGGGGGTGATCAGGGATGACCATGGCCACCCATATAAATCTGATTAGCCATTCCAAATTTTAAACTATCCATAAAAGTTCCGCCACGCTCAGACTGGAGGAGGCAGAAGTAGAAACCTCAAAGTACTGCAGACTTTCTCAACCCGAATGATTTTTCAGAATCTGCCTAATTTATTTGCAAAATTGCATCACTCCTGATGTGAAAAGAAAGGGGCGTCAAAATTATCCTCAGAATTATTCGCATTTTCTCAATGTCTATTTGCATCATCCTTAATGTGCAAAGGCCTTTATACTTAAATTTTCAGGCTGTGTTGCATGGCTTATTATATTTTTAGGACTGGATATTGTGAGTTTTGCCATCTTCCTAATAAGTCCTTAAACATGAAGGTAAGTAAAAAAATATATACTAGAGATGCAGCAGTTGTAAAAATCAGGGCCAATGTCAGTACCATTGTTTGAAAAAATTTTGCTGAAACCAGTGATGATTGTTTTTTTCCATTTGTTCTTTTGGTGAAATCCCAGCAAAGCCAACATTTTCTCTTCTACCTATTGATGAAAATAGATGAAAGTTTGTCCAACAGGTCACATTTTCTGCCCAATAGTTCTTTTCGATCAGTCAGCCAATCAATCTTTGTTTTTTATAGTTCCAATTCATAACTGAAGCTATCTAAAAAAGCTTTACACAGAGTGCAGGTCTAGACCGACCCTCTGTTGTGGCTTCTTAAAATAGCCCAGTGTTAATCATAAATATTCAAATATAGACTACAACCTGTTATAATAAAGACCAGTGTTAATCACCATGAGCACTAGCAGTATTTAGCCATGTTACAGTGGGGACATAAACCTTCTCTAGCTAGAGAGCAGACCAGACTCGTGTTGACAGCCCTCTGCCGAAGCTGCACTGGGGTTGGAAAAGACTAAATCTCTAAATTCTTTCATCTTCATGCCCACATGCTCTGCTGATGGCTAAAGGGCTAAATAACTGCCAATACCAGTGTTAAAGCAATTCCTAATATCTTCACAGGAATAGAACAGCTACACTATATTGCCAAAAGTATTCACTCACCTGCCTTGACTCGCATATGAACTTATGTGACATCCCATTCTTAATCCATAGGGTTTAATATGACATCAGTCCACCCTTTGCAGCTATAACAGCTTCAGCTGTTCTGGGAAGGCTTTCCACAGGGTTTAGGAGTGTGTTTATGGGAATTTTTGACCATTCTTCCAGGAGCACATTTGTGAGGTCACACACTGATGTTGGACGAGAAAGCCTGGCTCTCAGTCTCCGCTCTAATTCATCCCAAAGGTGTTCTATTGGGTTGAGATAAGGACTCTGTGCAGGCCAGTCAAGTTCATCCACACAAAACTCTCTCATCCATGTCTTTCCACCATAATCCCCCCTCCATCAAACTTTACACTTGGCACAATGCAGTCAGACAAGCACTGTTTTCCTGGCAACCGCCAAACCCAGACCAGTCCATCAGATTGCCAGATGGAGAAGTGTGATTTATCACTCCAGAGACCGTGTCTCCACTTCTCTAGAGTTCTTGAGCTAATCTGAAGACCACATGAAGTTTGGAGGTCTGTAACAATTGACTTTGCAGAAAATTGGCAACCTCTGCACACTATGCACCTCAGCATCTGCTGACCCCGCTCTGTCATTTTAAGTGGCCTACCACTTCATAGATGAGTTGTTGTTGTTCCCGATTGCTTCCACTTTGTTATAATACCACTGACAGTTGACTGTGGAATATTTCAGAGAGAGGAAATTTCACCACTGGACTTGCTGCACAGGTGGCATCCTATCACAGTACCATGCTGGAATTCACTGAGCTCCTGAGAGCGACCCATTCTTTCACAAATGTTTGTAGAAACAGTTTGCATGCCTAGGTGCTTGTGGCCATGGAAGTGATTGGAACACCTGATTTCAATTATTTGGATGGGTGAGTGAATACTTTTGGCAATACAGTGTATGTAGTTATGTTCAGTAAAATAAGACAAGGTTAAAAAAACAGGTTTTCACTCTTGTATGTGCCAGCTGTGCAAATGTTTCTGACACACTTTGGTCACAGGAGAGTCTGGCTAAGCCACCGCAGTCAAGTTTCTATCATCCTATCGACTTATCACCTAAAGAGGGTGTGCAGACGCCACACTTTGTGAAACATTAGGTAACACTAAACACACCATACCAGAAATCAGTTGTAATGATAAGGAAACAAAGTAAACTAAAATGTTTCTGTATCCATCAAAGCTTTAATACTACTGCTGAAATAAGTGAAAAATGAAATATTGCTACAGTTTAAAGTACAATTTTTTCAGTGAATACAAAACTCAAAGGAAAGTGATGCAGCTGCTTTTACAGCTTTGCTGAACGTGTTAAATTCTGGTAGTGCCAGTGTGTAAACTGATACTCCATTCAAGGCTAGCGGAGCAAGTTTCTTGCTATGTTTTGTATCCTAAACATCGTGCACATAAAAGTGTCCATTTTTCATTACATAAATCACAGATTTTGTTATAACAGAATTAAAACTTGACACACTTTCCAGATATAAACTCAATAAACACAGAAATCTTAATAAGTTTAATATATCTTTTATTTTTATTAAACAAAATTTCAGTAAAAACTCTTGATAAGTAGAAAGACAAATTTCCCTGTCAGTAGTTTTCTCCAGCTGTAGGGCCGACCCCGACTACAATATTCACACATTAACCATTTTTCTATTCATTTACTTTGCATGAAAGACATCTTTCTTCATAGTCTAGTAATAATGCAAGATAGTGTGTGAACCTTTCCTAGTGTTTATTGTATGAAAGATGAGAAAACACTTTCCTAAAAACAAACGTCTACACTTTAAAAAGTAATCCACATGTCTGTTGATCTCATAAAAGTCTGGGATCGGCTCTATGCTGCTCTCTCAAAGGTCCATCAGAGACCTCCACATCTACAGACTTGTTCACTCCTACTGAAATAGTGCCGCAAGAAAGTCAGAGCCAACTTTACTGGACTGTCTCACAGTGGGAGAAAGTAGACAGTATATAATGTCAAACTGCAGCGTAGACAGCAGTGTCTGTTACAAAGGCGTTAAGAAAGAAAGGGAGCGGTGAGCGGGAGCACCGTGCACGTTCAGCCACCTCTGGCAGTGTTTCAACTATTATTCTCTTTTTTGAACTTTTCTTAGAAAAAGAAGAAGCTACATGATTATCATCACAAAATAAAATCTCTTTGGCATAGAATACCCACCCAAAAGCATAAACACACTCACACTCGCTTACACACCCGCACACACTCTAACAGAAACCTACAAGCATCGTCACTGTCAAAAATAAAATCAGCAAAATTATGCTATAAAATAAAGTAGAGCCCTGTTAAAGTTATGAGTCCCGTACTCAGTGATAACTGCATATATTACATCAGGCTGAGAGCAGTGGGGGTCTTCTCTACACATGACAAGACACTTCCTTGTCCAAAGACTTCCCATTTCTGTTCCTCAGCTTCCTCTTCCACCTCTTCTCCGGATCTACAAAAGGAGAAAAAAGAGAAACGATCAAAAAACTTTAGATCATGTTGAAGCACAGAACATTCACTTTAATTTTTGTTAGTGTTTTTCTTGCTGTTAAAGAGTCATCAGACTTTAGAAGCTCATGTATTTCTACATTTTAAGACATGACAAGAAGGTACATTTCTGAAAAACCTGAAAACATAAAAAAAAAAAAATCTTTCACAGATGAACTTGTCTGTCATAAAGTGATGTGGGAACTGAAGTCACCTATTTCACTACAACAGTCAGGATAATAATCACTCCTGTATTGGTTTTTCAGATTCAGAGGCTGTATTCTTCCTAAAACCTTACCCTTATCATGAAAAATCTGTTTAAACTTGCAAGTGGGAGCAATCAACAGAAAATGTAGTTGACTTTCTATGTAGGAAAAAACATATTTTCAATCATGCAGATGTAAACAACTGTGTTTTTTTTCTGTGCATATGCTGGTGACCCATCTCATATTCTTGTTTTATTTTAGTAGAGCATTATTGTTAAATTTGAGCTAAACAGTGATGTTTTCAAAGCACTGTTATCCACAGCATTAACTTAGAGATATATGTCTTAGAAGTAAAATACTTCTAACAGATTTTATGGGATTAACAACAGACTTGAAGGATTGTGCAAGGCCTGAGAACTGACTGGACCAATCAGAGTCTTAAGGAGAAAGAGGCAGAGGGGGGTTTAACTGTACTGAAAGACGCCAGCCCATGTTGCAAGGAGCACAGACGTAGCATTAATACAGCAGTAGTTTTATTGGAACTGGACTCTTACTAAAATAAGGGAAAAGAATGGCGCTGATAGCTTTAACAGAGAAAAGGATGTTTTTATTTTCCTATCAACCTGCTTCAGCATGAATTTTCAATATTTATGGGTGGGGTTTACGCCTCAAATTCCACATACTATGTGACTAATGTCCATATATCTTTAGATATACTGATTATGTCCAGTGTGAGGAACTGCACTATTCTACAGATGGAACTAGAAAAGCAGTTGGAGAGCACAGACCTCCGCCATTAGCCCTATCTCCCAATAGTACAGAATCCTTCAAAAAATTCCTGGATCCAGATCACTCCCAAAATCAGTTCTTCCTTATGCCATTTCTGACATTTCCTGAAAATTTCCTGAAAATCCGTCCATAACTTTTTGAGTTATTTTGCTAACAAACAAACTAACAAACTCACCCGATCACATAACCTCTGTGGCGGAGGTAATAAAAGCTGAAAAACTACCTGTAGCCATTGGGGAGAGGATAATATTGTCTGAGTTTTTCCATCAAGCAGCTTGAAATATGTGTTTACTGGAATTAAATATATAAAACAAGATTTTCTTGCAAATCAAAAAATATGTGAAGTTGGCCAACCAGGAAGTATTTCATATATGGACATATGAATGGCTGGAAGAGCTAAGCTAAGCTATCTTGTTTAGTCATTTAAATGTTAATTTTTATGTAAAATAATCTGTTTTATTTTATCTAATGATCCTTTCTAACTTTTTACTTAAATTTTTAATCATATCCGACACTACCTAAAATGATCCTGCAGCACTTAATATCCACTGATAAATCCTGATGTATTTCATATCAGCTTGGTCAACATGACTGCATATTCTATCAAGCTGAACAGCTAGCACACTGCCATACCGTCTCTCCAAAATCTACCCCAAAAGTTATATTTTTTTCAGTGTACTCAAGGTACATTCTGAATAAAACTATTACAGTGGGGAGGAGTTTTACAGGTATGTCCTACTATAAACCAGTATACAACGGCTGCTGGTGTAGCTGTAATGCAGATGATGCCTTAGTGGCAGTTTTTACCAGATCTGGACAGCATTTCTTTATTAAAAGAGGAGCAAAGAACCATACTGAAAGTGTTTGCTGGGAGGGAATGCACTTTGCACTTCTCCTGAGGCATGAGTTTTATCCACCTACTAGCCTGCCTGTCAAGCTCATGTTACTCATGGGTGTTGTGCATGCATACCACCTCATTTTGTCTTGTCCCTCAGACTGGCACGTAGTGAACTTGACAGACACATTGCCTAAGCACCTTACACAATTTTATTTTTACACCTGCCCTTTCCAAATGCTTGGTATGGAAAGGTTTTCCCAGATGAATGTGAAGATATCCCATTCATAGATATATGCAACAGTCAGCTAGCGTGTTACAATTTAACTGGCTGATGCTAAATGTCTGGAGAGACCTTGCATGTGCTTACCTTAAGGTCAGTACTCGGGGTATGCTTGTCTGTCATAGGCCATGCTGGCTGCATATTCATCGTGCAACATGCCTGCATCCATACCATCCATGGGCATGTCAGATTGATAACCAAAGCCTTGGCTATAATCAGGCTCTGCAAGAGATTAGATAGATAATTCTTTATTGATCCTAAAGATTATATTTTGTTTATAATATTAATACCCTGCAATAACAGATCATATGTAATGGTTAATTTACAGCAGCTGTCATAACAGCAGCTAAAGCAGTATGCCTGTGATAAGCATCGACCATTTTCCCCATTTTAGGTATATTTTGGAAACAGTGATCACAGAGAGGGAAGACACTGATCCTTTTCTCCCTGAGGGGCCCTAAGGAGACAGAAAATGCCATGGCCATACAAGGAGAGGGATGGAAACATGAATAAAATAGCTGATGGACAGAAAAACATAATTTCAGACTTAGCAGTAAGAGCACATCCAGAGAAAAACATGTGAGTTTAAAACAAAGAAAAAGAACACAAATTGCAGTGTTTGAGATAAAAGTTAGGTTTAGTACTCTATCACTGAAAAATATGAGTGCAGTGTTTGCTTCAAACAAGGTACACAGAATAAAGGTTTAGACATTAAAATCTAATTTAAAGAAGAAAGCATGAAGGAATGTAAAGTATCCAAAGCAGCCTGGGCTTAAACACTTTGTCTTTTCCTGTTACATGAAGGGGCTGAAATGTTAAGTGCGATCCGCAGCAGGGAGGCATCCTGTTTTCAGATTACAGCATGTTCATGCTGCAGTCGCTCTCTCTGGTGGAGTGACCCAGAGATGGGGAATGTGCTGAGTGTGCACATTTCAAACATAGTTACTCACCATCTTGATACTGCACGTCTGTTGGGATACTGTTGTGAGCCTGCAGGGAAGTCAGGAGATGGGGAAAGGTCAAACAAAGGCAGCACTTTTAAGAATAGAAAGATTATTAATAGTTTGCACAGTGATGTTTAAGAAATTCACAACAGAATAACTACTTTTACGATGTTCTTCATAACTGCTTTAAGCATCATATAAAATGTGTCTGACTTACTATGACATTGACGAGATAAAACAAACATATTAAAAAAGACATTTGAGACACAAGTTAAAACAAAGATCTATGAAGTGTAAATTTTTTTCAGTAGTCATGTCACGACAGCAGAGGGTGCCACACACTCACCATCTCCCATGCAACAGGGTCATGTTTGAAGAGGGAGTGTGTGAGCTCCACAGAGACGCGCTTCTTGAAGTCAGAGTTTTTATCCTCAGAGATGCGGAAGAGAACAGCTGCTGCATAAGTGGCTGAGGGGAAAAAACAAGGGCACGTTCAATGACTTAAAGGTTTTTCAACTTTTTAAAAATAATAGCAATGTGTTAAAATGTGTTTAAGCATGGTTTCATGATTAGGAAACAAATCAAGTCCACATTTTAGTCAGTCTTTACTAGACATTGGTGTTTTAAGGATAATGTAGCAGCACAGAAAGTTTCAGTGTCAATGACTGCAGCAATGACTCTAGTTTTAGAAGTAGTACAGTTCTCTGGGAGAAATACAGTTAAAAAAACAAATACAATGCTTCTAAAGAATAATGTATGATGAGTGAGTCTTGTTTTACAGTACTTCAGTCAAATGCAAGATCATTCAGGTCAGAATTTCGAGTGGCAGGTTACTTGTGTGATGAGGAAATGACTTAAAGTCCCTGTAAAATAAACCCAAACTTTGTGTCTGAACACACTAGATATGTTGGAATAAGTTTGCTCAATTTTGATTTAGACAGTTAGAAAGTTGTTCACCTCTTTCCTAGCTTGGTTTTATTTGAGCATGGCAAATATCTGAGCCCATAACATCACCAGTCTTGATGGGGAATTATCCCACCCCCCTAAAGCTACAGTGACATGAAACGTGGAGCAGTTCATCTCAGTACAGTCTGCTGTTAGCTCATGTCACTGCATTCAGTGAAAGTTAACAGCCGGCTACATGCTGTGTTTTTGTTCATTGTGAGGTAAATTTCCCAAATCTATCAGCCACAATGGCCCAAGGGGCATGATAAATATCATAACAGAGAGAATTGTGCCAGAAAACAGTAAATTTAACCCCAACTTCTGTCTATGCTCTGGCACAGAGCCAGGCAACTGGGCTCTGATCAGAAAATTTCTTAAAATCTGAAAGGATCTTATTTCTTGTGAGGGGGGTGACTCATTCAACCAACATGCCCATACCATCCTACAGCAGATTTTACTGCCTCATTTCTCTTTAATTTGAAACTTAATTTTCTAAAATTAGAGATGTTTTTCTTGGCTGAAACTTGGTTTGGTGTTTCATAACACAGAGGCCTATCATACAAAAAACCTAAAATAAAGATTTCTAACCCCTTTACAGGGACTTGAAATGCAAATCTACTATAAAATGATTTGATAATTCTGGGAAAAAACATTTTTGGTCTTTGCTGACAGCTAGATGGGACCAGTGATGCTACACCCAAGCTTAATATTCAACATAAAGCTCGGGCTAACAGCAATCAGCTCAGCTTAGAGTAAAGATTTAAACTGTGAGAACCCCAACTCTGGCACTGAGAAAAGGTTTAAAAATCAGCATAAAGATCTTTTACTTTGCAACTTAGTTTATGTTACTAAAACAAAGCTTGTGTGATTTGAGCTAAGCTAACTAGCTATTTGTGTAAGCTTTATATTAACATTAAAAACGGTCTGAATTATAACTCAAGCATTGACTGTCAGTGGTTATAACAAGGGATCCCACCCATTTTATAGTAATTAAAAAGCCAAAGGCTTGTACAGACAAGTGAAAAATTCCATTCATAAAAACATTTTCATATTTGTCATGTGAGCGCAGGTGTCTGCAGCTTTTGTTATATTACCTTTCAAAACAAAACATCTAACCATAGACTGAAAATCAACAAACTAGTTTCTTATGGTCATTTTAGATCTTCAGTTGTTAAATTTTTTCACCTGTTATGATTGATTTTGATGTTAGCATTACTGATTGGCTGTATGTATATTTTAAGTGATCACCTTTTCTCTTTCAAACCTTTTATATATTTATTTGTTGTATATCTTGCATTTTTCTTGTTATTGGCTCTGCATGATTGTAAAAGAGAGCTAGCCCTCAATTATTTTTAAGTCTTAATGGAGATATATACATAGACTACACTGAGACTTTAATATAAATTTACCACCTTATTCTCATAAAATGTTGACCTTATTAAGTTATACAACCTTAGATCTTTTCCATGAATGTGGCACTTTTAGTCCATCATAAAATGTACTTAAAGCTACTTATATTTAAATCATTTATGCATTAAATTTAGCATTTTTCATTTATTTTAAACAAACATACATTCACTTTGCTGCGTGAGTGTAAAGTGATATCTGCAGCATGTTTAATTATTAAGGTGAAACCTGTGCTGAGAATCTTAATATTTAATGTAGTCAATGACCTGTATATGTAGAACGAACAAACACACCCTTTTTTCTATATTTTGTATTTTTTCAAATGTAGTGTGAAATTTATGCTTCTAAAACATAATGAAGTAAATGCACAAAGTCACACAGTCCTGCAAAATGGAGACAAGCACCTGGTAACTGCACTTACAGTAAAAACCACAAGTAAATAGACTTCTTTGCTTTCCAACTCTGACTTAATGCTACATTATGGTTGGCTAATACATTATCAGAGTGTCTTACCGATGCCCTCATTGTTGGAGTGGAGCAGGTCCATCAGCGGAGATGACGCTCCCTCGGCGTCAATCATCTCAGCTGATGTTTTATCCAGGGCCAGCTCACACAGAACACCTGCTGCCACACGCTTCACGTTATCCACTGGAGAGTAGAGAAGCTGGAGAAGGAGAAGAAGAATGAGCAAAATATATACAAAAGGTATAAGGAATTTAACTTTAAAGGAGAATATATACAGAAGTTTGCATGCCCTTCGTTACCTGGACAAACAGAGGAATGGTCTGCAGGTTGGCGATCTCGGCTCTGTTGGTGGGATCTCTGGCCAGGATGTGCAGAGCTCCTGTGCAGCCCTCCACGATCTCCTCCATCCTCACTCCATCCTGAAGAGCCACATGAGAGGAACAAATGTTAGCCAAGCATACAGAAAATCTTTAATAATTCACTTTTTCCTTTTCCCTAAATCCCTAAAACACACAAGATGTTTTTGCAAAGATCACGAGCATCCTCTCAGAGTAGCTCCTCAAGTACCGTGTATGTCTGCTGGGTGGATGAACCGTGTTTCTGGGCGTCCTGGTGGGCTTTGACCAGCAGGTTGACAAGGCGGGGGATTGCTTCTCTCAGAGGGGCCTGGTTCTCAGGGCAAAGTGCCAAGTTGCGGATGAGGCCAACCGCAGCCTTCAGGCAAGAAAGAGAGGAAAAGAAACAGTAACAATATGTTCAGTCTCATTTGTTTTCCAAAAAAACCCTGCTGATGTTGAACTTCAAGCTTTTCCATTACATGAACTGATAATATTCCTCTCAATGCCAGGTCTTGTCAAACACATTGTTCCAGCTGTCATAACCCATTTATGTTCTAACAGCCTGACCCAACATCCCCTCTGTCCATCTGTCTAGGAATACCAGTTTTACCCAGAATTCCCCCTTAAGACCAGCCCATCTGATCCCAAATTTATCAATAACTTTTTCCTTAAAGCTACTTTGAGGATATTTTCTGTCATGTGGGTATGTCCTGTCTCTTTACTTATCATGTTCTATGCATGTGCAAGGAGTGTTTTTATGACAAATCTTATCCTGTTTCTTCAAGCTGTCAGACATTTTACTTATCAGAATGAAAACATGAATAAAGTCTTTTTCTCCAGTATGCTCATCTGACACTTTCCCCACAGCAACTTTTACATTACCCAAAGAAATCTTTATGCTGTCTTTTTTGTTGTTGTTTTTTTAAGGTCACATAGAGGCATCAGTATAAATTATGGTCTGTTTAATAATAATGTAGCTGTAAGATATGGTCCTCCCAATATTTGTTTTCAGTTTACCAGTTCTTCTGTCTGATCTCTTTTTTGTTTATCTTAAGAGCAAAACAATAATTCCCCATACCTAAAAAGAGACATCATGATGTTGCAAATGTATTAGAAAAGAAGTAAAAAAAAGTGGAATAGAAAACCTGCTATGAAATTACAGGGTTTCTACACACTTTTAAAAATCCTATTTAAGACTTTTAAAGACTTGAACAGAGAAAAATAAATACTGCTTTTTGCACAGCAAACGGTAAAAAATGAAAGACGTGGGATTACTTGGTACACCAAACCAGGGCTGACTCTAATTTAATGCCCTGTTTATGAAATTTACAAGTTAAAAATACATTTTTTGGTCATAAAAGCCCAAATTTGAAGATGCCCATCCCATTTTATGAATCATTTCTATCTATAAGCCAAATGCTGATACTTATCCTAACACATTCAGTAGGTGGGCTGACTTGATTCTAAATAGTTTATCTATTAAAAAGCAGAAAAACACCTTTTTTGTCAGGGAAGACCTGTTCATAGAAAGGTGTCCTGCGTGATATTTTAAGAGGGCATTTACAGTTTTACAACATTACAGAGTTTATCTAATCACACCAATCACACTCTATGAAATAAGAGCAGGGGTCTGGAGGTCTTCCTCCCAGGAAATTTTAAGCATTCAACACTGAATTCCCTGAATTCGGGAGATTAATTATGCAACTATGAGTACAAAAATTTCAGTTAGACACACAAAATTATAGATTATTAATCAAAAAGGAATAATATTTTCTTTATGAAGCTTATGTTCCACTGTTTTAGCTTACATATTTATCAGCTAAAACAGTTCAAAACGGAGTATTTTTATGTAAAACACAAATCGCATGAAAGGGGTCTGTTTACTGCTTTAACACCTGAAAAGATAACCTTAAATAGAGCAAACATGAAAGAGTAGAAATTGCAGATTCATCTAGAAAAAGGGGATAACTTGTAAATATTGCACAGGAGAACTTTAAATAGTTACATTTTCTAAAATACAAAGTCTTTAAAAGATTATAATTACATGTACGGCTGAAATGATTCCTCGAATTGTCCGAGTGATTTAATTAAAGAAATTCCTCGAGGCAAATGATCTGCCTTTGCCTAAGTCAGTCCTGTATTCATATGCGCCCATGCTGTAAGCTTGGACATCGCGCCCTGTGTTGCACGGCTCGCTTTGTTTCACACAGATAGCTAAATGTGGGGCAGAGTACACTTGTTTTCGCTGTTACAATAACATAAAATGCATGATACGAGGCATGAAAATCACGAAGGAAGAGAAGTTGATACAGTGATGTTTACAGGCATGCATCCTGTGTTTTTACGCAGCCACTGGCCGCGGCTTTATGGCAAATATGGCACTACGCCTGCACCGGTGAACCTACAAAGATCTATGAGTTGATCTCGCCTGCATGACTCACTGGTGTGAGACAGCACTTGGCTTGTGTCTGCAGACTTAAGGGATTTCATATACTTCTCTGATTGACCTGACGGTTTCACAGAAGACAGTCAGGTGTCACAATTCAAGTCCTGTTTTGGTGGTTTCTCTATCTCTCTCTTCCACGTGCACACATTATACATTCAATTATAAATTATTCAAAATTCAGCGCACTGAAATCTTGATTGCAGCATTTTTTTCAAAAAGTTTCAACATCCTGAATAATTTGATAATACTTATATTGATAATGAATTGACACCAATAAAATAGAAACACACTATTTCCACAGACAGTGACTGAGTCTAAATAGGTTAAAGTTCATCATCATACAGTCAGGATTTAACAGGTCATAGAAGTAGCTTTATCCCTTAAAATGTGTTCTCCAGGTCAGTGGATGGTCTTAAAGGTCAGATTTTTATGGTGGATGAACTCAAAAACAAAAAATGTGCAAAAATTAAAAGTGAACACGCTTTGAAAAAATAGACTATATTCCTGTAATCTAAAGGTTCACCTTTCAGACATCATCAGACCATTGTGTGAATAATGGAGCTTTATTTGTTGCTATAATGTGAAATATTAGATTTATGCATAAAGTAGAGGATGTTAAAATGATTAAGTGTCCCTTTACTTTAATGACAAATTGGAAAATAAAAACAAACTATTATTAAAGAAATAAAGTGTTGGCACCCAAAATTTTCCCTAAAACTCCAAATATGGCATAATCTAATGTCATTATCTAACTTCCTTTCCTTATAACTTTAATAAATGTAAACTGTCATCAGAGCTTAATTGCACTTTGTAAAATATATTTTCTTTGGAGAACCTGTTAATACCATTTTTAATAAAGAAGTAGTTCATTTAAGGGACCCAGCTTCTTTTCTCATTTGTCTTCTACTACTTCTCCTGAAAAAGCAAAAGTGACTGATCAAAAAAATGCAATATTTCTTATTAAGAGTACTCGATTAATCGTCAGAAGAATTGATAGAGTACTCAATTACAAAAGAATAAATCGCTGCAGCCCTAATTACATGAGGTTAGCTAGAAAACAAAGATTGGATAAAGGCATATCCTTCTAAAATTGAACTTTTTAAGATGTTTTATGGTCTTAAACTTTAAATGTCCAATCTAAGACTTTTTGAGACTTTTCAAGGATTCCCAAGAACCCTATAATTAGGGATATCAATAAATGTCACAATCTCTGCTGTAAATTGTGTTTAATCGCAGCCTTTATTATTACACTTTAAAATTCCACTCTTTTGTTTTTTTTAACTGTTTTTGTTTTTTGATGTTTACTGTTTTAAACCAAGGTACTGATGGTCCTTAACCAAAGTGTGCTAAAAGGGACAATAAAACATGTGTGTAATAGCGATTGTGGATCGTAATTAATTGTAATTGATGCATTTAATCTTGACAGCCTATTATGAAATATGAAATTCCATGATTTCCAAATGTTATTGTTGTCCATTCTCCCCACCTTGATGACAGGCCAGTAGTAGGGTTGGTTGAGCAGCTTGATGATGGCAGGGATGCCGTAGTGTTGCCTCACAGCGTTTTGTGCTAACTCAGCCTGTTGGTGGCGGGAGGTCAGGTGACGCAGGGCACAAACAGCAGGCTCAGTCACATCTTCCTTCTCCCCGGCGCGCAGAATGGCATGGATCAGAGCCTCCACACCATCGTTCATGGTGACCAGAGATTTATTGTGGGCATTGTTGCATGTGAGGTTGGATAGGATGCCTGTGGAGCAAGTGAGCATGTTGATATCATCTGAACTGAGGAGACCGACCAGCGTCTGCATCAGGTTGTCCATACCCTCCTGGAAGCAAGAGGACAATGGTTAAAGACACCATGTGTCAGAGTAAGAGGAAAATTTAGAGTGGAGGGGTAATTGTTAGTGTGGACAGACCTGCTTGGTTGCAGCATCAGACAGGTTCCTGAGTGTCCACAGACAGTTCTGCATCAGGCGCTGGCTGGACCCTGTCAGGTGTTTCCCCAGAGCCTGCATCCCACCTGCAGGGACACAGAGGTCAGATCACTCAGCTTTCATAACTTCTACTCTCATGTCACTGACAAGAGCCCAACAAAAGCTGTTCAGATATCAAAAAGCTGACACACCTGTATGACTGCCTTATAAACACACACAGGTGTGCAATCACACAAAAAACACACATTACATACCAGCCTCCACAATGGCGGGTTTGTTGCTGGGGCACACAGAAAGGACTTTGAGCACACGGCTTGTGGTCCACAGCAGTTTCTCATAGTTGTAGTTTCTCATAATGTGGACCAGACCCTCAGGACCCCTGTTAGCGAGGATGATCAACTAGGTGTGGTAACAGAGGGGGACAGAGCGAGACAGGTAGTTTGAGCATGTGTAGGTGAACAGCGCTCATTGAGGAAAGACACGTTTGTAAACTCTCCTTTGTGAAGATCTTTGTACAATCTTTGTACAAGGCATTGACCTGTCCAGGCAGGTAAACAGCAGTTAATTATTCCCAATTTCACTACTTTCTAACCACACCCAAATCCACACTGTGCAAGTTTCTGAACAATTCAGTTCACATGCCACACCCCAAACAAAACACATGCACACACAAGCTCGACAACCTGAATGATATCATATTACAACACACTGCTGGTATGAAGTGAAGCTGTCATTTTGTTACTTAGAACACCGATAAAACACACTACACACACCTTGCTCTCCTGGTTGCCATAGGACAGCAGCTGCAGACAGTCTGTGGTGATGGCCAAAAACTTGGGGTTGGTCTTGTTAAGCAAGGGAACCATCTTCTGCAGGCCATCAGCCAGACGTACGGCCATCTTGGCTCCTTCCTGGTGCAGCAGCAGGTTGTGGAGCGTGGTGATGGCGTAGAAGAGCACAGACTCCATGGGGGAGCTGAGGGATAAAACAGGTGGTTTATGCTGTGTTAATTTGATCAACTAAAACTATGACTAAAACGTTTGTTGATGACAATTTTTCATGAAGAAGATTAGACTTGGTAAAAACTGATCTTTGATGATAAAAAACTTTGATGAGGAGTAAGTTTATTTTTTTGTCAGGGAGAGTAAACTGTAAGCCCTGGGCTGTTGGATGCTCAAAATCTGTGATATATATTCTAAAGTAATTATAGTACTGTAAGTACATTAATATAAGTGTTGAACATTCATGTTAACTTTACAACATAGCTAATAAAAGTAGTTTAGAGAAAATACTTAATTCAACAGAAAGTAATGACTAAGATGTAAGGACTTTTTATTGGTTAAAACTGGACTAAAATATTTTGAGTCTTCTTTGGCTAAAACTAGAAAAACTCGCAAGAGTTAAAATAACTACAATGAGACCAAAACTAGAATGTTTCATGAATGTTTTAATCTAAAGACTAAGACCAATTTCAAAATAGCACCCAAAATGAACAGTCGTCACAAACAGGCATGTCCTGCTACTACGCATTGAGGTAAAATGTGCTCATGGTTGGATGCCATTACTCAGCACATTTCATATGAAACTTAAACAGTCCCTCTAACATCTTTAATGTCATAGTTGTGACCTCAAATCCCTGTTTTTTTGTTTATCTTGAAAGCATAACAGTAATTTCCCCTACATAACAGAGAAACATCACATTCAGTGTGAGCAACAATCCCTCCAATAAAACCCCTTGTGTTAGTGAGCTGTTTGTCTTCTGGCATAACTCACAGTCAATTTTGTGGCAAGAAGTAAAAAAATGTGTAAAAAATGAATTACAGCCAAGCAAACTGCCATGCAAAACTCATTTCAAACTGCATGCTCCCATTTAAATGCTAATAATGTCTACATGATGTACTACACATATGCAGTTCTACTACTTTTCTAGGCCTACAATATTGTAGAGATCAGAGGATTCATATTTTCATATCAAAAAAGAACTTTGATGATGTACACATTGATATCTGTGGGCAAAATATAAATCAAATTTAAAGAGCAGATGCTAGATTGCAAAAAAGGATTTAAAAAGCACTGTCAACCAACACCAGCAGATAACACTGCACCCCAAACCATCACTGACTGTGGAAACTGAAAACTCTGGACCTAAAGGACCTTGGATTCTGTGCCTCTCTGATCTGCCTTTCAGACTCTGGAACCTTGATTTCCAAATGGAATTCAAAATTTAGTTTAATCTGAAAACAGGACTTTGGACCACTCAGGAATGGTCCAGTTCTTTTTCTCCCTAGCCCAGTTAAGAAGCTGATGGCATTCTTACTACATTTATCCCTTCCAGTCACCTTTCCATGAATAAGCTTTGATACAGCCTCTGAGAACAGCCTGACCTTTCAACAATGACCTTCTGTGGTTTACCCTCCTTTTTCAGGGTGCCAATGATTGTCTCCTTATCAAGAGTCAAGTTTTCCCCTTGCTTGTGGTTGTGTGTACTGAACCAGAGTGACAGACTATAAGCTCAGGAAACCTTTGCAAATTAGACTTTTCCACGATATTCTAATAATTTGAGATTATAGATTTTTGTGAGCAGTAAGCTGTAATCATCAAGATTAAAAGAAAAAAGTTTTTTTTAAGTATTTCACTATTTGACTTTGTATATAACAAATCTAAAATATATATTGAAGTTTCACTGTTTTAATTAAATCACAGGTAAGAATAACTTTTTCATGCTATTCTGGTTTTTTTAAGCTATACTAGAAGTAAAAGTGTCAAGGGATAACATTTCATGGGATTTGGCTTTCTGAAAATTACAAAAAAAAAAAAAAAAAAAAGACTGATTGATCTCAAGGTACATTTTTAAATTTCCATACCCTAAAAAAGAGAACAAATAGAAAATTTACAAGCAATAAGATAAGGATCATTTTTGTCTCTCCATCAAGAATTACCTGAGCATGCGGACCAGAGCAGGGATGCCCCCAGATTTAAAGATGGAGAGCAGGCCCTCTCTCTGGTGGGACAGGTTGTGCAGGATGCTGGCTGTGGCCCTCACTGTCTCCATGTCACTTGTGTTTTGCATCGCTCGCACCACTGCCGACACCATCTGTGGGGACTGCATCATCACACGTCGAGACGCATCCTTGCGTGTGAGCTGGTTGACAATCTGTGCTGCCTTGCTGACCACCACCTGGTAAGAAATATGATAAGGTGTTCAGTGGCTTTAATTTGCTGTTCTTGGTTTCTATTTGTCGTCTATGGTAGAGCATTACATTAAGGTGGCTGCCTCAAATAATCCTAACAAGTTTCACTCTTGCTGCGGTAAGTGAATAACACAAGCCTCTTTCAACAAACCCAATTTAATTATCTCTTATTATGTGGATCTCCATCCAGTGACAGCTTAATTCAGAGAAAATTATGCTGGTCTCAAAGTGTGTGTATAGGTGGGATTCAGCATTCATTACCGCGTCTTCATCATTGAGCAGTTTAGTAAGCTCAGGCATGGCACGGGTGGCCAGCTCAGCATCGTCCTGGTAGTTGATCAGATGGATGATAGCGTCCTTAAGCATCTGAGAAGGCTCTGCCAGCTTCTGGACATTGGTCATCTGGGACGGGTCTATCTGAGTTGACACGATGGTGGTGCCTTTCACAATAGTCTCTGGGAACATTGCCTCGCGTATTCTCATTGCTCGGGTGAACTCCATCTCTGTTGAGAGGAGAGACGATGATATTAAAAGTTATTGTATATGGAGCTCCTGCTCTACCATCTGAGCACACAGGTCACACGTTACAAAGGCAAAGACAAGGGTATGTGTGGGCCCTTTTTGTTGTTTTACCTGGCTCTCCTTTCACGACAGTGGTTGTCACAGTGTACTGCTTGGAAGTGGTGATATCGTCATCATCTCTAATTGTGTTGGCTCCAGACTGGATGCCAGAGTCAACGGTATACCTTTTCTCCTGCCACTCTGTGACCTTTGTGTAGCCACTATCAGCCCCTTCCACTGAAGAGCAGGAATAAAGGAAATGTGGGTCACTTATGCACTTCAGTGCAAGGTCACTTATTAAAACATTTGACATATCAAGAATGGATTTTGTGGGCAATTCTTCAAAAGGTTGAGGCATGTCTTTGTTTATTACCTCCACCAAGGAGGTTATGTGATTGGCAGAGTAAGTTTGTTTGTTAGTTTGTTTGTTTGTTAGCAACATAACTCAAAAAGTCATGGACGGATTTTCATGACATTTTCAGGAAATGTCAGAAATGGCATAAGGAAGAACTGATCAGATTTTGGGAGTGATCCAGATCACCGTCTGGATCCAGGAATTTTTTGAAGGATTCTGTACTATTGGGAGATAGGGCTGATGGCAGAGGTCTGCGCTCTCCGAGTGCTTTTCTAGTTACCATATCAAAAAATATTTGATTTTTTTCTGTGTTTTATCTCTTAATGTCATGTAGCAACCTTCTACATAACACAAAAGACCAGTTTTATAGAAGTCACCTTTAGTTCTTGTTTTTATCTGGGAAGTGAATTCAATATGAAAACTTGAAAACAATAGTTGGAAGCAGGAGAGGTCAAGATCAAAACGCTCAGTACTCTCTTTTACAAGTACTATTAAAAAGTGAGTTGCAGACAAAAAAATGATCATAAAATTACACAATTGAAGATCAAAAGGAAATCTCTGTTAACCGATTATGCATTAATTATTGAAAGAATATGAAATATGCTGTGAATGCATTAAAACATTTTTTAAAGAGATATGAATAACTTACTCATTGCCATCCTTGCTTCCTGGTATCAAAAAACACTGAGGCAAACCTAAAAAAAACACACACACACAAAAAACACAATTTATGATTCAGGGAAAGACTTTTCTGACAATACAATTACAAACGGTTCTGCTTCTGCATTAATATATGATAATTCCAGTGCCGTCTCTGCTTTACAGAATGATGTCACTCAGTATTCTTTACACAGGTTGAATATGACAGGATGACCCCCCCCAGCACACAAACACATCCACAGCCTCATGCACCCTGACCTAAAAATGGCAACGCAGAGCAGCAGCAGAGGCTCATGGGGTAAAGGGGCAAATTGGGAGGTGAACCAGCTGAAGACAGGAATGCTAACCAGCCCAAGAGACCTTTCACCCAAGGCCTCCACCCATACAGTCGTTGGAGCAGCCTGCAGCCTAAGCATGGCAGGCAAGAAACCTGCTCATCAGGTTCATACTCTGCTGACTGTGTGTGTGTACAGACAGTGAGCACATGCTTTGTCAAACCCATGTCTCAAGGAAAATGCCTACATTTTACAATCCCTATGTTACAAACATTTATTAAACATTTATTACCTCCGCCAAGGAGGTTATGTGATCGGCAGGGTTTGTTAGTTTGTTAACAACATAACTCAAAAAGTTCTGGACGGATTTTCATGAAATTTTCAGGAAATGTCAGGAATGGCATAAGGAAGAACTGATTAGATTTTGGGAGTGATCTAGATCACTGTCTGGATACAGTAATTTTTTTAAGGATTCTTTACTATTGGGATATAGGGTTAATGGTGGAGGTCTGCGCTCTCTTAGTGCTTTTCTAGTTAAACATGTCTTCTGGATCTCCTCACACTGCTTTTAGCAGTCTTCCTGATCCTGTGAAATTGTACCTGGACAGTGCTCCAGATTGTGTAACTGTAGTGTTGTTTGTCAGCTTTTAAAAGATTTAGTCTTCCTGCAAATCTTTTTCTGTGGTTTGCAGTCCTTACTTACACAGTTTGCAATAATATCAGGGATCAGCAGGCCAGACTTTAGCCCTGGCTGTCTTTTTCCAAACACAAGGTGAAACCCACTAACTAGGCCATCGTTCCCCAACTGGTTTATCTTAAGAGGAAAATTATGTTAAGAATATCAAGATGAGGGCCAAAATATTCCAGTGTTCTCCCCCACTCTACAAATAAGTTATGCAAGATGTTATTTTTGCTTCAACTCCCATTATTTCATAATAAGAGTATGTAGTAGAGGTAGTTTAGCAGTTCTTCTCAAATCCTGCATTAAAATCACACAACAAAGATTTAAAGCAAACACTTAGACAGGTTCAGGTGTAGAAGGTGGTTGATTAGACTGCACGCCTGTAATCAAGCTTGGATCTGAAACATTACTGCCAGATCTGAGAATGCATAAACCAACAGCATTGTTTGTGGAGAACGAGGCAGTAGCTATGGGTGTGGTTTAGCTGTAATGCAAACCAGTAAGCAATGCCGGCTGCTGAATTGATTTCCTCGGATGTAGCCATGGCAGCAGTCTAAACAGAGTTGGACATTTCTTTATTTCAAAAAGTGTAAAAAAAAAAACAAACAAACAAACATTTGAAAGCTTTTCCAGGTGTTTTTTTTTTTGCTCTTCTCTTTAAGAAGCCGGTCAAGAGAAGAACAAATGGAACAAACTGCTAGCAAACAGCAGAGCCATTTTAGCGGTGCTCTGGAGGTGTTCAACTTAATGTAGATGAAGCAGCATTTGAAAATAAAAGTTCCAGGGTACTTTGTCAGTTTTTCTACAAGCTCTGAATAAAGCATGGGAGGCTTGATATATATATGCTCTGGCTCTAGCAGATACTAGCATAAAAAGTTTAATATCAGTATGGGAAGATGTAAAGATTTTTCCAATATTTAAAGCTGATATATTAGCCCAGTTCTATGCTATGATTTATATGTTAAAAACCGGGGTAGAAAGTAACTACTTACTCTCACTCTAACTTCTGTAACTAAGTAGTTTTTCTTGGATACTTAAACTTTTTGAGTAATTTTTGAAATCTGTTCTTTTACTTGAGTTCAATTCTCCTGTACTTCTCCATCTCTGTGGACTGCACAGTAGCACATAGTGAGAGAATGATTCCACATTACATCCTAAAACAGCTGTTGTACACCGCCTGTGTTGATAACATAGAGTTTAACATTTTTGGGTAGATTTTACCTCCATTCTGAGTTATCCAACAGTGTTGGTCCACCAGTGTTAGTTCAACTCTGTAAGCTCTGCCCACTGCAATTTCAAATCTGAAGGGATGTGTGGGGGGAGTTCCCTGCTCTTTGGAAGTGTTTAGATGTGTTCTATATGTGGTTATTTGTGTTTGGGTGTTGCCTATTGAACATTGATCCCTGCTTGGGTTCTTTTGCTCATTTTTCTGGTGAGCTGTTGTTTTCGACACATCTGCACCATTACTGAAGTTATCCATTGAGTTAGAGCTCCTGCATGTTACTTTAGGTGATCCTAAAAGATGCATTGTGTATATTCTTCCTCAGTATGCATTGCCTTGCTGAGGTTGAGTCTCTGCTTCGTTCTTACCAGAAGAGACCCACCTTTCCACAGATTTTAAGGAGTCACTGCAGCTCTATTTAACACTTCAGAAGTGTAGTTTAACTATATGTAGAGTGGACCAACACTGACACTTTTAAAATGTTAAATTTAACTCTTTATAACTTTAATTAACACTGGCAATTATGCTTTGTATTTTACAGAGAGATTTGACTTTAGCTGAAAAAACTGGAGATCTCTTCTCTTGTTGTTTTTGCCAATAAGGAAAGATGAGATTTTATTGAACAACTCCTTGGTAGCTACTCAGTACTAAAAGTAAACTTTAAATAATAAAGTTCAATTTAAAATTTCAATTTAAAATACTGCTCCTTACCTTCAAAGCCCTTAATTCTCTGGCCCCACCCTACCTCACTGACCTCCTTCACCGTCACACTCCCACCCGAAGTCTTCGATCTTCCGCCTCAAACCTTCCCCCCGTGTTTATGTCAAGCACCGAACCTGGGGGGACAGAGCTTTCTGCATAGCTGCCCCTTCCCTTTGGAACTCACTCCCAACCCATATCCAAAACTGCGCGGACCTCCCTATCTTCAAATCACTCCTCAAAACACACCTCTTCAGACTGGCTTTTAATCTGTGACTGTGTTGCTGATTTGCTTGTGTTGACTTTGTTGTTTTTATGGTTTGTTTAATGTGATTTTATCTTTCTGCTTTGTACAGTGTCTTTGAGTTTTATGAAAAGCGCTTTATAAATAAAATGTATTATTATTATTATAAATGAAATACTTTTTACTTTTACTTGGGTAGATTAATAAACCAGTACCTTTACTTCAGTAAATTTTAACCCAAGTAACTAGACTATGACTTGAGTACAACAGTTGTGTTCTTTTTCCACCTCTGGTTTAAAATGAACAGACTATTATTAAAATCTTTTTACTTATGAGGCGCAATTGACCCACAACTATTTTTTTATCTCCACATTTCTGCTGCGTGAATGTCACCCACCACAAAAATCTTCTTCACTATAACATTCTGCATGTGACATATGGCCGACACACAACAATGTCTTCACTGTGCTGCTTACAAGTGTTCTCCGATGTTTGACAGTCAGTGACAAGATTCTCCACTGAGCACATTGCAGGGGTGCATTGTGCCTGAGTACGTGTGTGCATGCTGTTAATGGATTAGAGTATGTGTCAACTTCTGAAGGCACAGCAGATGCATTTAAGACACTAGCCAGGGTCTAAATATGGGAAAGTCAGCAAGCGGAGGCCCAAATAGATAAATAAAGGAAAGTATTCCTCTCCTTGAATCTCTGTGGTAATAGAGCTGGTTATGATTTGATTCCATGCAATAAGCAGCTACACTTATCTTCCGCCTGCACAAATAATAAAACAGGTCTGGACTAAAATCCACAACGTCAAGCTGCTGTGTTGGCACAAATGGAGCCATAAAAACCCATGAATTACAACCTGAACCTCTGCTTACATTCACACAAACACATCTTAACAGTGTGTTGAGCACTGTAATCAGTGCCGATCTTCAGGTTTGGAGGAGCAGAATTTGTACAGAGACGAGCTGCTTTGTCTCATCGCTTTACACTGGAGCTGTTGAAATACCACTCCCTCATCTTTTTGCCCTTAGGCTTTCCATAAGGATGTGTTGTGTTGTACTTCAGTCCCTCAGCTGACCCCGCCCACTTTTTCTCCCCCAGGCATCATTGTTGTTCAGTGGTGCTTGTGCTGGGTTCATTAAAGTTTCTGCAGGCAGGAGGATTGGTCTTGGTCAGCTATTGTTTTTTTTAATCAATGATAGTAAAGAGTGTAAAACACAAAAAAAGTGTAAACTTCATGTTGTTCATTAGTCTTTCATCAGGCCTGTCCCAAATTTCCCTCTGTGGAATTTAGAGACGCTATGTGGAACTCTCCACAGATTTTTGCACTGCTTGTGTCATTTAATCTGCCTTCATTCAACTTAGATCTGCTGCTTTTGTAAAGAATCTGTTATTTTTCTCAGCTTCACAGGGAGAAGTAGTTCAGTGAGTTTCAGCTGTAGTAAGTCTGGCATTAGATCTTGCAGGATCAGGCCATGAAGGACTGTTTGTGCTTGCAGCTACATGCTGTATCACAGATAATGCACTGAGTCATACATGCACAGGCAGAAACTATGCTTACAACCCCGGTGTATGCCTCACTTTAAAATTAAGGTGGGGCTTCTTCTCAGGAAACAAGCATAGGGACATGACATCAAACAACTATTTGTCATCCACTGATACATGATTTGTCTAAGCTGGTTCTGCTTATTCTCAAAGCTTTTCTAGCTAATTAAATCTAAGCCTTCTAACAACTGTTTAAGATAAAACTACAGCATGCACAGCACGTCTACACAGAACTCTCCTGTTCTCTGTAAATCAGGGACAGTGTTTGTGTAGTCTTTGTTTTCCTGGGCGAGGTGGCAAGTTCAGCCAACTGTTGCAATGCTGCGACACACCCCGCATATCGCCTAGGTAACTGAAACTCTGCTCAGGCCATGCACTGTTGCACTTTTATCTGCTGACCCATCTGATGTCTGCAGCTATGCTTGCTTGATTGCTGATAAGAGTTGTTGCCTCTTGGATTTTCAGACCATTTCCTTTTTTTTTCTTTCCCACAAAGCTCACGACTTTTATTTGAGGCAGGAAAAAGTCATTCAATGTTTTAAGTAACAAACAAAAAAAACCTTTCCTGGGTGCCTTTTGACTCAGGTGCTTGTGGTATACTTTGGGTATTTTTCAGCTCTAGCTAAATGCTGTTGCCGTTATTGTACACTTTTAACTGGACTTTGAGCTTTCTGAGTTAATGATTAATGAATCCTTTCACTCTCACTGTACCTTGCTCTGTAATTGTCTTTAACACCATCGTCTAACATCCATTCATCAAACCACAAAAAACAAGCAGCAAAAAAGGGGCTGCACTTTCACAGTCTGACATCCCTCACCTCCCACCACCTTTTTTAAGTAACAGCCTCTGTTAAAGAGGCTGGAAAAAAACTGCACGGTAAAATCAGGAATGCGTATCACTGAAAGCTACCAGTGAACAAGTTGCGACAGACAAGCAGAGATGGATACTGCTCAGTCCTGATGCTGCAACTCTGGTGTGACATTCCACACTAATGTTATACTGCATATTCAATCTGTCAACTGCTCACACGGAAATCTTCTGCTGAAAAGAGCACACTTTTAATACTCTAACCCCAAACTCTTTTAAACTTATCCCACTGACTCAGCCAGATACTCCTGAAACTCCCAGAAACTAGGAAGACATATCAGCTGTGACAATAGATGAATAATATGAGAACAGGTTCTCTCGTCAGCCCCCTTTTCAACCACAGGCATGTTTCACTGGGAGTGTCTCCCCAGCAGTGACTCGCTCTCACTAAGGGTGTGGCAGAGTGTGTGAGTGAACCAGCAAACTAGGTGAGGCTGAATACACCTAAAGGCTTGAGGGGCTAAACTGTGGTGCTGAATCCTCCCATGTACTAATTAAAAGTGTGGTTACACACTCAGAGAATATATCAAAAATGTGCTAGTATCAAGACTTAACTGGACTTTGTTACTCTTTCCTAGTGGGAATAAATTAAGTCAGGGAAGAAGCCCTGAGACACACTCACACATATTCATTATTTTGCAACATGTTTTTTGGCAGGCAGAGATTTAAATAGCTTAAAACCTGTCCTTCGTTCTCTGTTCTGTGTCATGTCTGCCATAAAAGATTAAGCTTCAGTTTTAAAAACAGCAGGACTTAAAGGCAGGTACTCTTGTTTGAAATTTTTAGTTCAGGAAAAAAGGACTGATACTACTCTCTATAGAGCTCAACAGTGCTTGCCCACTGTTTTGACAGCTAACCCTAACCCTGTCCTCCATTGACATTCCTTAAAATATATTCTTACAACATTTTATAACCAGGAACCAAGCCAACAAGCTTCCTGAACACTCATGATGAAAAACATATGATTTGGTGCAAAAAGGGCAATCAAAAATGGAGAAAGGGTATATGTCTGTGTCTATCATTTCTATTTAGTTTTATGTTTTTTTTGCCAGGATGAAAGAACTTCGCATCAAAATCGATTGAAATTCCCTTTTATTCAAGTTTTTCACACTTTTAAGCCATACATATACCTTCTTTTGAAGTTATCTTTATTATAGTGTTGATATTTCAAATAATAATGTTGTAATGTAACTTAGTTTGCATGTATATTGCTTTCTAACACTACGGCACGCATGTTGCCATGAACAGCCAAGTCGTCATTTGCTGGGGTTGTAGACATTTCTACAGTTTCAGCAGGCCTGAGCGATCAAATATATTGCAGTGTAACACAAGGATTTTGGGTACTGTAGTATATTTGGCTGAGATTGCAAATAATCTATGCTTTTTAAAAGAGGCTGAGATCTTATGTCTTCTATGTTTGTGTTTGCTAGTTTGAATGTGGCTTTTTACAGCAGCTTCTTTACCGTGGGGGACTGAAAAGGAACCCTTACAGTAGTGCTGCAAGATTTATCTAATCACAATGCCAGGCTGTGCAAGAACATAATGGCATAAAAGGCTGAAATCATTTTTGTATGAAGCAGTATTTGAAAGGTTTACAAAAAATGGCTGTTGAAATGTTTAGAGGTGAGAAATACACACTCAAAATTATAATTATTCTCCTCTCCTTTCATGATAACCAAGCAGGTAGACTCATGATAACATTTATATATCAGAATCGCAATCCCCCCCTGCAATGTTGTTAAGTATAACAAGAATCACACATTATTACAAAATTGTGCAGTGTTACAATAGAGTGCACAAAATGGGGCAAAATCATAGCCTGGCTGTTTTGGAGGAATCTGTGAACTCTTTGGTAAACACCGACTCCTTTCTAGCATGACAGTTATCCTACTTGATGTTTCCCAGCAGGTTATGCATGTTTTTGTTCATTGTAAGACATTTGTATCAGAAAACAGTAAATTTAATCCCCAACTTTGGTCTCTCTGCTCTGGCTCAGGACCAGGCCGCTGCACTCTGATCAGAAGCATTTTTTTAAATCTGAGAGGATCCTGTTTCTCATAAGCAGTGTGGCTTCAGCTCATTCAATGGACACGCCCACACCATCCAAGAGCAGATTTTACTGCCCAAGTTTTCATGATTTTGAAGCTTAATTTTTAACCTACAATTAAGATTTTTTTCATCACTTTACATGGACTTTAAGTTAAAGTAGGCTGTGCTTATTTTCTTTTTGGCTAGCTGTAGCAGCCTATTTGCTTTATATACATGAAAAAGGCAACAATCTTTGCAATTGTTTCCAATCACCAACAGGAAATAAAATAATCCCCCCCCCCAAAAACTATTCCTATCACTCATTCAAACAAGAACTTCTACTTTTTCTGATAATGTTCCTTTTTATCTGAACATCCCAGCTCTGGTGAAAAATCTTGGCCTCATCTGCCTGTGATTCCTTACAGGGTTGCTGATGTCATGTTTAGGCTGACATGCAAATAAAGCAGATTATGTTACCACACATCTGTAGGGCTCACTACACCATCTGTACAGATCAACTATTTGACATGTAGACTGCCCCCCCACACTAATGTTCTCACATATATGCTCATGACATGCAACTCCACTCCTCTTCTTAACAGTTTCCTATTCCACTTTAACACAGCACCATGCACTCACACAGCTAATGGCCAGCTGAGCCTCCATAGCTGTGGTTGACATTGTGCTGTGTGTTGTGTCTCCAAAGAGTCGGGGTTCAGCTGTCCCAAAGGGATACAGCTTAACACCAACCACTAACCTTCCAGATCCCCGACCACACATCCCCAATCCTACCCTCGTCCCACAATGGCTGTCATGACACTGTAATGGAGGCAGCAGGGTCTCACTAGATAGCTGTTTGTTACAAATCAATAAGGGAGGATGTGAAGTGGTGCACAACTAATGGATTTATTGTGGTGGGTGACAGGAAGAGGTGGTCAACATCATCTGACTCACCAACATTGTTGAGCTGTCCAGTCAAAGGGGAAGTTAATTAGCAGAAGTTGGACTTTCACAACAGTTCCTACATATTGTATATGCAAAATAAATATGAAAAACTACTGTAGGCTGTGTCATGTCATGCACATAGTCCTGGAAGAACATGGCGTCTACTCTTTGAGGGAGAGGATTTGTCAATTGACTGTAACAGGCAGTTGATAAAATCCAGACCATAGCAACACTGGCATGCCAGCAGCTCACAGAGAAAGAACAGACAATGAGATACTGCTGCTGTGTGCTTCAGCAACATGCACACTGATTCAGTCTAAACGTGGCGCTCTCCACTTCCTGTCCTGATCTGGAAACTTTCCCAAAAACATCAACCACAGTCAGCATGCCGATGAATTAAATAAGCAGTGCAATGGTTAATGGTCCCCGATCTGTCAAATGATTTACTAAAGCTACTTTAATAAGTTAAATTAGGTCACTGGATTCAGTATGTTGGCTATAAAGTGTTATGCAGTTGTTTACTCCCTGTGGGACCTCGCTGTGAATCAAAGGAAATGTGAGCTGCCTCTAAGGAGGAGCTCTAGAGCCCTGAAGGATCAGATTACACAAAGCTGATAAAAGAGAAGGGAATGAGTAAAAAAAAAAAAAAAAAAGGGTGTATCTTTCCACTGTGGTGATAAACCCTTATTTGCAGAGGCATAAAATTCGTCAGTCTATTACATGTCAGATAATATGAGAGGAACAGAGAATTGACTTCCATATCAGGAAACAATGCATCATAAAGATGCAAGATAAAAATTTAGAAGTCAATCAAGAAGTCAACGGCCAGGCTAGAAAAAAAAACATTCAACATCTGATGCCCAGTAACTTGTTTTAGTGCAGGTTATTTGTCTGTGGACCTACTGTAAGTAGGATGGTCCAACTTCCATGTTGTTTGGTGGATGGTAGGAAGGAAGAGGACTGACCAAGTCTTTACTACAGCACAGAGAGGTTTCTGTGTCGCTTTGTTTGGGTCAGAGAGGAAAAGAGTAGTTGCATTGTCCCATTGGCTGCTGTCACAGTGGAAAGGAAACCGGGTCTCAAGTGTCCCCGTTGGATGGAACCAAAAAGGCTGAAGCACATCAAAATGCCTCTGTGTGGTTGGTGGCCAAGTTTAGTGGCCAGTGCTGCATCCAAAGCATCGCTTTAAGGCCTGACAGGGACTTATTTCTTAAACTGCAACTGCTACGCATCGGTGTGCGCCTGAGTACTGAGGCGATGTGACAGATGATTAATTTTTTAGGGAGATTAGAGGCACGAGGGAGCGGGAGGGGGTGCTTTAGAGAGAAGGGGTGAAGTCTGATGGGGGGCCAAAAGAATACAGCGCTCCTCTGAAACTGCTCAAGTTCATACTTTCTTTACAGTAACTAAAAACACAACAGTACCATTATATCTAGATGAGTCTTAAGAATGAAAGCTAGCATTAGCCAAAAAATGAGTGGCTTGTTCTCACAAATATAAGGCAATTTGCTTCATATGCTTCCGCAACAATCTCAAAAATGTCAACTTCTGAGGAGCAAAATAGCAAATAAAGGAGAATTACAGCCTTGACCATCTAAGAAGCCCCAGAATTTTTCAGTTTATCCAATGTTTTCTTAAGTATTCACAGCACAGAGGATTGCTCAACTTTCACAACCAGGGAGAGCATGAAACCCAAACAAAAAAACTCAACCAAAAGCCAAGTTATGACAGTGTCACTCAACACTAAGGAAATGCAAAACTCCATGAAGACGCGCACATACATAAAACAAGTTGGACTCTCTGGTGATTTGCTTTCCATTTCAACCACACCCTTGCCTTCCTCATGCTCCTCAATCTCTCACAGAAGTGTTGTAATTAAGGCACAGGGAGGAGGAGGAGAAAAACAGACACCACAGGCCTCATCAGAGTCACTACGCTGAGAAATACAACTCAGCCAAATCATCCAACTGTGAAAACCTTATCTTTTGAGTCAGAGCAGGAATCTAGTTCACTCCCTCCCCTGCTTCAATTTGCCGTCAGTAATGAAAAAATTATCATTTGTAATGTATTCTGGAGAAAACAGCAAGTTTCAGCTATTTCCAGCTTGCTTCTTGGAAGGGTGTTTTTGAACAGAGCTTTGATGGGAGCTGACATGAAGTGAACGACCTGGCAGACGTTCACACAGACTCAAAAGTGCCAGTGATGGGGAGGAACAGCCATTAGGCCTGCAGGGTTTTAAGTAAGGGACATTTTTCTTGTCCTCCTCCTTTGATAAAACCATGAGAACTGTTGGAGGTAAATAATTAATTCCAGTGGCTGTCATTGTAAGAGTTCAGCTGTCCAGAGTCAGCTCTACTTGCTCAGCATTATATGGCTGTGCTCAGCTAGAAGCTTCTGATTTTATCTTTTGTTAGTGACAGCAGAATCTTTAATACGAATGCATGTTTTTCTGACTTTCCTGCAAATTATTCATCTACCATATTCATCCTAAACAAAGAGAGCCCAAATTATTCTGCAAAAATTAACAACCCCTCTCTGTTTAGACCTAGCATTATTTTGTATCTGCCGTTTAAAAATCAAATTAAAGTTGCCCATTTTTGTGTTACCCACTGCAACTTCTGGTGGTTTTGACCTTTGCTTGGATAAAATACTGATAATAATACTAGAACACTGAGTGTCTGGGAGACTGGTTTAATAAATCTGCTTTAGTTTGATGATAGAATTGTCTGAAGATTTTCTCTAAAGCCTCTAGAAGAGGACCCCTGTGGTGATTTTGATGCTGTCCCACCAACTTGCCTCTGACTTCAAGCACAAAGACCCTGATAGAAGCTAAAGGGAAACTTTATCTCAGTGAATCCCTTTCTCCATGGGAACGGTAAAACACAGAGGAGGCCTGGTGTTATGAAAACACAGAGCAGGTCACCAGAAGTGTGCACTGAGAGGCTGAAACCGAGCCCATGGAAAGTACTCAGTCAGGGACCAACAAACCGAGACAAAAACGAGGTATGACAGTGAATCCCAACAAAGAAATCCTTAAACAAAGAGGTCAGGATATATGCCATACAGTAATCCCCTTTGCAAAGTGTAGACCTATTTATAAACTGAAGGATCTCCTGGCCTCTTGCTCTGCTAATGTAGGACAGTATCACGGAATTAAGCAGGAGGGGGGAGATAATCACTGTGCTACCACAGCTGTAGCTGCGAAATCTACAGTAAGCCCCCTCCTACTACCCACGCCTCCAGCCCACCATCCAGCCGCCCCCTTCCCTGAGGGCACATAGAAACAGTTTTTGAACCAGCGTGCTCTCTGCTGCTCCACTGCTTGATGACACAAACCCAGGATGAGCTTGGCAGAGGGCTGACTGGCAGAAAGTATTGGCACCATGTCCTATTCAACATGACACACATTGAGCAGCTTCAGCTGGACGCATTGGACTAGAAACAAGATGAACACCACAAACTTGTTCAGCACTGCTCTTAGTGTTTTGTTGTTGTTACTTAATGATAATGAGAACAAAAAAACAACATATAATGCAGGTTAGTGCTTCAATGATGTGCAAAGTCTCAGCTATGAAAAGCTACTTGACCAATAATTTAATTGTGATCGAATGCAACATTTCAGGAATTAAAGAGCAAGAGGAAATCACAAATGACTTCATCAAATTTGACAGTCATTTAAATGGATGCTGATTTTAATTATTTACTCATAAAATCAAATGATATAGAGTTGTTCACCTGACGTCACTTATCATGACTGAAAAAACGCTGTCCTATAAAATCTGATGGATCTGCAAACTGGAGTCATGACGTAATGGAAGTTTGACAACACCTGCAGACATCACGTCTGGCATGAACAGCTGTGTAGGAGTCTTTGCTGCTATAGTAACACTTACACATTTTAGGGATGCGATTAATAATTCATTGTCATACATTACACAAGGGTATGAACATGAACTCATTTCCCCCCAGCAAAATGAGCTCACACTGCTCAGCATTGTTTAAGCTTACATTTTTAAAATAAGACCTTAGGAGTGTCACAATACCAGACTTTAAAACTTTATCAGGACTGTAGAAACAAAAAAAGGTGGATACTTGTTTTAAAACCATGGCAACATAGCACAAGTAATAGGCAGCAAATATTTTTCAATTTCTTGTTTTTCATTGCCACAAAATAACTAACTCCTGCACATTTTCTCACTTGCACAGCACAGTTAGTCAAAAATACAACTTACAACCTGCAATTTGATACTCTTCTACACCATGGATCATTAAAATAATCAATCATCTTAAAAATGTGTGGTATCAAAACAGACTGAAACTTTGACAATCTAGTTAGGACTGCAGCACATGGTTGACACCATTTCTGCTAATAAACTTTCAGGTTAATAACCAGTCAAAAAATGTTTTAAAACTTCTAGGTAGGTATTTTCAAATTACGTTCTACCCAGCAAACAACACAAAAATCTAAACTAATATCATTTAGTAGAAATAGGCCAAATGAATGATTAAAAACAGACTAAATACACAGCAAATCTGATACCTTTGCATTTTCTCTCTCAGAAATCATCCGTGTGAGTCATAGATAGTTGAAATGAATGCACATTAATTATTGTCAATACATCTCTTTTATGTCCTATGAGTTAGCTGGAAACTAGGGCTGTCAAGATTGATAGAGTTAATCACAATCCACAAATAATGCACAATTTTCTTCAATCACATGATTTATTGTGTCTTTCAGCACACTTTGGTTATGCACTACAGCACCCTCCTGCATCCACAGTGATGCAAAATAAGTTCAACACAGCTCCTTAATGTCTCCTTTCACTTAAAAAACTTTCAGACAGCTCAGTGGGTATGTCAAAAGTCATCTGAAACTTGTGCTAATAAATACTTACCTTTTTACTGGCCCCTTATTGCCTTTGAAATCAATGACAAGCTCTTTTTTCTAAGGCTTAGTTCATTTTAAAATCTTCAGTCTACCTGTAAAAGTAGTCTGTGTCCAAACAGGAAGATAATCAGCCTTTGTGTAAGGCTGTAGAAAAATCCCTAGCTACACAAAAAACAATTCTGAATGCAAAATATTGGAATTTTAGGATAGATAAAAAAGATATGATATATCGCAATTAAATACACAATTTCCGGGTTTAATCGCGATTAAAAACTTATATCTTTTGATAGCTCAGGTGGAAACCTAAATAGTAAGAGTTGCCTGGCCAACAGGTGTCCAACAAAGTTCATCCGAAATATTGTCATAATCCAAAGATATCCTCTTAAACCCTGAAAAGGGAATGGTCTCTAATAGCCAGACCTAGGCTACAACTCTCTCTCTTCACCTGCCTCTCTCGCACGCGCAAACACAGGCGCGCACACACTCTGACACCGGGACTGTATTGACAAGTGACGTCAAGTTGAATGATCGATACTAGGGCAATAAACGTTGTTCAGTTTTATCAGAGAGGGTGTCATCGACACTTTTGACAATAAAAACGTTCAGTTCAATGAGAGGAAGCAAACTTTTGATGTCAGTAGAGCTCGCGCGTTGACGTTACACCGAAACAGCAGGCAGCAGTGGCCACTTTGAGGCATGCGGAAATGAATTCCAAATATGAGTCCTAATTTGCAACCATTTTGGAAAAATAGGCTTCAAAAGTGTGGCGACACATTACCTCACACAAATAAACACTTGTGTACAGAAAGCGGGACTGAAACTACAACCCGAAAAAAGGGGGAAAAAATAACACGTCGATGACAAAGACACTAAAACCAGTTTAAAAAAAAAATTCAAGCGAATAAATAATGTATGGACAAGGTTAAAATAATCTTACCTGTCGAAACACACGGAAATGTGTTAGTTTATTCCAGTTTCTGTTGTCTTTTTCGGTACGGGACACTTCTATGTTTTTCTCCCTCACTTCTCTCCACTCTCTCCGCTGCTGCTGCTGCTGGCCAACAGTCCGACAAACCTCTGAACAAAAATGAGTCAAAGAAGCGTCACCTCAGCTCAGACTCCGCCCCCTCACCCCGACCCCACCCTGCCACAGCTCCACACACACAGGGTGTTGGTTCTTGTATTATCGTCGGGAACTGTAGCGTAAAATGTAAGCGGCATGAAACTCTTTATTTCCTAATACTACCAGAGGTAATAGGCTACAGCTTGTCCAATGTCATAATAAATTTAGAAAAGAATATCAGGGACAAATCCAGGTCTACCCTATAGTAGTTATAGCCTACTATAGGGGAGACCAGGAGAGGCTGTAACGCTCTCTACTCATGATTAGTACATCTGGTAGGCTAGTAGAGGGTGTTCCATCTACCACTTTTGGAGCAGATAATCCGTTTGTGCATGAAAAATCATTAGGTCTTATGGCTATTATCTAGGAATGTAATGTTTTTTCGGGGTCACAGTTTGGTGCACACATAGATATATATAGAAGAGTAGATAGACACGCGCCTTTGAGCTGTGTGCCTATGGTGAGGCGAGGCTAAGCTAGTTGGGGCAAAAGTGTCGGGGCATTCCATGGTTGTAGATGGCACGAAAACTAAAACAACATGGATGCCTGCACATTGTGCTGCATACGGTTGCACACTACACCCTACGTTTGAAACAAGGAAACTGGAAATAACCTTTCATAGGTAAAAATAGTTTTTGGCTCTTTTTTCATTATTAAATCTTGTTGAGAGCTTCAGTAAATGGCTACATACAAAACATTAACGCGAGCTGGCAGCTTGACAGCCAAATACCAGACGATTAATAGTAGCTGTAGTATAGTTGTACATCAGCAGTAGTAGTATAAATAGACTTTAGAGTCATAGAAGTAGTATCAGCATTTGTAATCGTATTACCAGTTGTAGTAGCAGTGCCAGTATCAGCAGTAGTAGTTGGTGTACTACCACTACAACTACAAGTAGTTATATACATTATAGTTATATGTATAGTTATATATTTAAGTCCAAGGTGAAGTGAAGTGTTACTATTACCTCAGTGACATGCACAACAATTTCAATATACCTGTTTCTAACTTGTACAAATGGCAATAAACTATTCTATTCTATCTCCACAGAGTGTGTTTTTTTCTATAAACATATATAGAGAGAGCGTGAGAGAAGGATAAGGAGGGGGAGTGGGACAAATAAATGAATATAAATGATTATTTGATTACCTTTACAATTAAATCTTTCGATCTAAAAACATGATTTCCATATATGTATATCTTTATCTTTCTATTTTTATACATACAACTATATGTCTATGTATATATATTTATAAATATTTAATGGCTGAACATAAAAGATTCCCAGACCTCTGGACTTAAAGAGTAAAATAACTAAAATTGTAGGCTACACTGGTAGAAAGCCCTTTCCGTTTTTTTCTTTCAATCAAATGTTCTGTATTAATAGCACATGTTTTGATGTTGACCATAAAGCAAACTGCATGAAAATCGGTTGAGAAATGAGCAAGTTATGATTTATTTTCAATGTACATGCATTGCCTTTAATGAGAATGTCGCCCCCGCCAAGATGGCCGCCATGTAGGCACGTCACTTAGCGGGCTGCTACAGCGCGCTGCTACAGCGCGCTGGCGTATCTAGTGTTCTATAGATATCTTTGGGTGCACATACATGAGAAATACGTCTGAAACATTTAAAGGAATACGTCAACATTTTGGCAAATTCGCCCATTGCCATAATTCCTATAGTCTTAGTAATAGGTTTGTTACCTTTAGTTTTCCGTGCAAGCTATTTTTAGATCGACGTTGCTGAGATAGGAGCTGCTCTGCCAACTCTATGGAGTCTTATGGTATCCCGGCTTTCCCTCAGCAAATTAACCAAATACACAATCCAACAACTCCAAAACCCTCTTGTGGACAAGTTGTGACCTGCACATTCACCATGCTATGAAATAACCTTGGAACATTACAAGATGGAGTTGTTTTAAAGGTAAATGCAAAGCCTGAACTACCAAGTAACTACGGCATTGCCACAGGCGCGCACTGTGTCACCCCGCCCAGTGGTTTACTCGGAAAGTAGTTCTGAGTATTTGCTTCATGTGTCGTAATGTTACATAATTATACATCATTATTTCATAGCGTGATGGTGGTAGCGACACACACCTATGACATCACGTGCTTTGTTGCTCTGATTGGCCCGTTAAGCTGTGACAGAATGTTCATCCAATCACCCTCCGAGTTTTTTTTCAAAGGCTCTGCTCTTTCCCAAACACTGTCTATGGGAGGTTTTCCAAATGGATGTGTGAAACAAATCTCTCTGGCATGTCAGGTTAAATATCTTGTGCTGTGGTCGCATTTTTCAAGTCAGTAGCAGCAATCGACAGACCACCGGCGAAACCAATACTCCTTTGTAGAAAACCGCAGGGTAACAAGACCTGTACAGTGCTACTGTACTAGTACTTTTATCAATTTTATCATGTTGTGGCCTGATGCTACAGTAAAAAATATTTGTATTGTCATTAATCTACACTCAGCACCCATAATGACAAAGTGAAAACAGAATTTAATTTTTTTTTTTGCAAATGTTGGAAAAATAGAAAATTGAAACATTACACTGGCATAAGTATTTAGACCCTTTGCAAAACACTTGAAATTTAGCCCAGGTGCCTCCCATTTCTCTAGATCATTGCTGAGATGTTTGTACCCTTTGATTGGAGTACACCTGTGATAAATTAAATTGATTACACATGAATTGGAAATGCACACAATTCTCTATAAAAGGCCTCACAGCTGACAATGCATATCAGAGCAAAAACCAAACCATGAAGTCAGAGATCTGCCCGCAGAGCTCAGAGACAGGATTGTTCATGACACAGATCTGACAAAGGCTACAACAAAGTTCTGCTGCCAGATAGACTATTTCATATAAACACTGCTTGGGATATTTTCCACATTCATCTGAGAAACTTCCCATACAAATTTTTTGGGAAGGGCAGGACTTTTCAAAAAATCTTCAAATGTGGTTGGATGAACGTTCTTTCTTCACATTTATTATGGGCCAATCAGAACAACAACACAGAATGAGGTAGTAGACATGCACAGCTCTGGTTAGTTACATGAGCTGGGCAGGTAATTTACAAATGGTGAAGCTTGTTGATGTATCAAACTCATGGCGAGGTCAGTTGGGGGAAGTGCATAAACATCTTCTCTGCCAAGAAAAGCTTTCAGTGTGGTTCACTGCTCCTCTTCCAACAAATAAATGCTGTCCGGATCTGATAAAACTGCAGCTAAAGCAACACTAGTGGCAGTCTTTGGTACCAGCTTATAATACAACTAAACAACGGCTGTAACTATCACAAACTAATTTCGGAGAAAGTCAGGAAAAGCAAGAGGGTCTGGTTGCAGCCCTTGAGCAAAACTCTACGCTGGGGCGTTCGGTTGGAGATCTCTACGCTGGGGCGAAACCTCTTCGCTGGGGCGTGACGTCATTGCCCGAGCCTACGCTAAGGCGTGCACCGTGTTATCTGTTGTTAGCATGACCTAGCTGTTGTTAGCATGACTACAACGCTGTGCTTATGACACATTGGCATAGACCACCTAGAAAAGGCGCTTTCTGTATAGTTCTTTGCTCTCTTTTAAAGAACACTGTTCCAGTTCTGATTAAACTTACGCTATACAATAGCTTCATCTGAGCTAATCGCTGCACTGGAGGCAGTCATTACAACCAGCTTCCAGTTAGCTCCAACTTAACCCCATCAGTAGCCACCATCTCATTCTCTTCAAATGACACTGATTGGTCAATTCATTGTCAAACATGGCACAATTATTTCACAATAGAGCTTTGCAAAATTGATTTGTCTGATGACGGATATGGATTCTAGTCTAACCTTCTGCTTTGCAAGCAAACCTCTCATCTCCATATTTGAGTCTGCAAAATGCAAAGATAAAAGTGAACGTGGCTTTGGGCCACATAATTGATATGAACATTATCATGCAGCACCCTGTTGTTTGGCTATAATTAGCAAAAAGTCAACAGACCCTGGTCTACTCCACAACCTATAATGTACTGTATTACTCATATCAAGCTATCTGCAATGACATAAGCCTAACAATCACCATATAGCCAACCACATCAAATAAGTTTCAGACTTTCAAGTGTATTATTAAAAAAGATAGATTTAGAAAAACAGGACAGTGCAAAAATATGTTGCAGCACAAGAATAAAAACCTTCTGGCAATTAACTTTAGGGTGATTAAGAAGGCATATGTGAATGTAACTGTGACAGTTGAGTTAAAACCAACTACAGAGACGCTATGTGTTGACATTTGGTGCACCTGTATGCCTGACCACACCTTGCTTACAATACGAAACCAGACAACAACATGAGTCACAGCAGCCAGGAAGCGTTAAACTGTTATCAGAGAGAGAGAGAGACAGAAAGAGAGAGAGGCTACTATTGAGTGTGTCATACTTGACTCTTTTATTTCTTTGGAAATAGTTTAGCAGGCTGGTAATGAGTTGCCAGGAAAAACTGAGAGAGAGAGAGAGAGAGAGAGAGAGAGAGAGAGAGAGAGAGAGAGAGAGAGATTTGCCTTTGCATTCTATTGCTTTATGGGTGAGAGTTGTTTTCTTTTTTTTTCATAACCCTAATTTTATGTTTTCTGTTAAACTTTATAATTAGGTGAATTGCATAAAAACTATGAAACCATGCTGCCACACATTTAAAGATAAGTTGACCTTAGAATTCAGCTCTTTTCCAAACTAAGTTGGCTGATCTCTCAGAAATCATTTTTCAATTCAGTCTGATTTGATTTGATTCAACAAGCTTTATGGGCATGGAAAACATCATCAGTTTGCATTGTCAAAGCAGCACAAAAAAGAAGCTTATTCTGCCATTGACTCTTGTTTGGTGTTTTTTAGTGGATTAAATGATTAAAGTCTGAATAAACAAGACATATTGGCAATTTATTCATTTAACAAACAGGAGCCTCAATAGTGTGTGGAAGAACCATACACAGTCACAACAGCCTGGCTCTTCCTCCCTGGCCACCAGCCTGGTCACACACTGCTGTGGGATGGCATCCCATTCTTCAACCAGCATTTGTCGCAAGTCAGCCAACATGGTCGTGTTGGTCACTCTGGCACAAACAGCACACCCAAGCTGATCCCACAAGTGTACAATGGGGTTGAGGTCAGGACTGCTAGCAGGCCATTCCTTCTTCTCCCAAATTCTGGAAGTAGTCTCTGATAAACCCCACTTTGTGGGGGTGAGTGTTGTCATGTTTGAGGATGGGTTCAGCCCAAGACTGTGGAGATATGGGATTACCACTGGTTGCAGAGTCTCATCTCGATATCTCTCTGCATTGAGATTGCAGTGAGGGAGATGCTGCCCCTCACCATCCCGCTATTGCTGCTCTATCGGTGCAGCAATCAACATAGCGATCTCCACACTTTGAGCCTATGATCCAACTGCAGAATCTGGACTTATCACTGAAAAAAAACTGTCAGCACCTGGGAGTAGCTCAAAACAGCTCAAAACAAGAGTCAATAGCGACAGTAGAATAAGCTGTTCGGCACTGACAAAGAAGATTTGGCACATTTGTTGTGGGGACAACCCACATACTCAGCTCTGCTGCTCATCCCACAAATCATGTTCCTTTCAAATGTGGCACCATTTGAAAGGGTAATAAACAGGCTTTCCAACAGTATAAGATTTATTGCCAAGAAGCATAGTTACAAAAAGAAATGATCTACCAAACACAAATTTACTTACTTTTTGTGCTAATTGTACTATAATTGGAATCAAAAATCTGGGCTGAACTTTAAAATTATGGTTAAAGAATGAAGAAATGTCATTACTCACTCTTTTATTTGCTTAAAAATTTCGGGAAAATGCAGGAAAAAAGTTTTAGTTTATTTCCACCCCAGTAGGCACTGATGACTTGATTAAATGTAAAACAAAACAAACATGTCTAAGGGTCTTCACTGTGCCATAAAATCATCCCTGATTGCAGACTTCGATAGGTAAGGCGATATTATATGTCCCACCCTGGGCAAAATGTCATGGCCCTTCCTATGCGGCCATTGTGACAGGCATCATCTGTGCTTCATAGAGTGAAAGAGACAGGGTCGGAGGGGGACAAGGCCACTGCTGGTTTTATGGGCCATTATATTTGTCAGAGTGAATGTGTTGACTGACAGACCCTTCTTTGACAACAGCTTCAGGCCAAATCGACATTCTTGGCTATTTATGTGCTCAAGACATTTTGAGACATTTCATTGAATGGGACAGTGCCTTCATAGCTTTTTACTTGTTAAACTGTCTCCCTGCTTGTCCTGTCTTGTTTTGGCTTTCTCAGATGTCTTTTGACAGTGGACAGAGAGCCAGAAGTGACATGAATGGAGCCATTGTTTTGAGCACAGCAGCGTCTTTATCTTGAAAAATAGCCAGGAATTAAAAGAGTGGGATTCGGGAGACTTCAGCTCATTCTGACTCTGTCAAGACACCTGCACCACTGATTCAATATTTTTGGTGCCTTTCTTAGGAAACAGTCCTTTTTATGTAGAAGGCTCTATCTCACAGAGAAAAACTCTCAAATTTTCTGGTTACATACGATGACTTCTGCCTAGATTCTCCGTCTCTGTAATGCACAAGCCATAGATACACTCACAGCTGAACAAACTACTGAACTGCTTCTGTTTCCTCTATAAAATCAAGCAGGGGTGAATAAGATGCCAGCACCAGTGTCTGTCAGTGTCATCAGTAAACACACCATTAATCTCACTGTAAACGCAATTCTGTCTCTGGCTCCAAGGACAGGACGCACTGATATGATGTCCCCGCTTCACAATACTGGCCTGTTTGGCTCTTGCTGGTCCTCTGCCTCCTTCCCCACAGGAAACGGCTGCATTGTCCTTGGGAGGAAGTGGCCTGCAGTAGACCACTGGCTCACTGGACTGATTGAGACTGGGGTAAATTATTAATTGTTACTCACAAATGGAAGACACACAGTCACGCTGTACGGTGTCCACTGAAGAAAGTTTGAAACAATGGACAGTAGAGCTGCAGTCACCTGTACCAAGAGAGAAGCACTCTTTTGTTTTTGTTGCTTCAGCATTTTCTACAGATGGAAGAACTGTGTTATGTAGATTAAATAGGTCCAGAATTTAGGTCATCTTTTAAGCATAAAGAGCTGTGCTTGCTCTTACTTTGACCAAGTTAACAGTGAGAGCTGAAAGTAAGCCTGACAAAGTGTCAGTACATCCCCAGATCACTTTTTCCAGCTGAAAACTGATGTATATTAGGATTTAATAATGCTGCTCAATAATTCAAGCCTGTCTCTTAACATTTGACCGCAAGGTATTGAAATTCCTGTAAGAAATATGCAGTGACTGCCCTCTAGAGGTTGAAACCAGGCCACTGCAACTTAGTATTTGTAGGCTAAGCTTGAACCAAGTGACATCATATTTCGCTATAGAATCAAGCCACTGAGTTGATGTTTATATTTAACATAGTTCTTTAGTTCTTTTTTTTTTTTTTTTTTAAATTTAAATGCTTTCTTAAGGCATAACATATTCTAAAGGTGTTCGAAAGGCATTTTTGAAATTCCAGGTTAGATGCACTTCTTCCAAACTCCTTTAAATTTTCACATTTAATTTTACATTTTAACACCACTGACCAAAGACCAAACCATTACAGCAAAAGTACAGCTGTCCATTGGTCCATGGTTCATTTTAAATTGGAAAATTCTAAAAATAAAATGAAATATGGCCCACATAAGAACATGTGCTTGACTTTATTGTACTTTCTGTCTTCACTGGATCTGTTTAACAAACCTTAATACACTAAAGGTGAGGTTGCCTATATCAAAGTGTCATTTGTACAATTTTTTTGGTATCTGGCCCTTAGTGATAAAAGTTTGGACATGCCAGAAAGATCCCAGATATCCACTTTAGTCATTTCTTTTTAAAAGAGTTACCTCATTCTTCATGTAAAATGCATAAAAGTGGAATTTTTAAACATTGAACCCACTTACTTAGCCTTTACTCACCAGTTCAAGAGATCTGACCTAAACTTACTAAACTATTTAAATATTCAGATGTTTAACTTAGCCTTAAAACATGTTAAAGTGTAATTACACCCGCAGACCACTTTTTCAGCTGAAAAGTGATTTCTTTTGTCATTTACTGTTGTTCAATAGTCAATGCCCAACTCTCAACATTTGAGCACAAAGCACACATGTAAGAGATGTGTTCACTGACTGCCCCCTACAGGTTGAAACCAAGCTACTGCAGCTGAATTTTTCTTTTGGCTTAGCTGGTACCATCTGACATCATCATCCACATTAAAACCAAGCCACCTTTTAAATGTTTATCACAGTGCTTTCGGTTGGCTGTGCCATTTAAATGCATTCTAAAGGTATTCCAAAGGCATTTTTCCAGGCTTCACGCACTGCAGCCAAAACTCGAAGCATTTCTTAAAAACTTTGGTTTTTCAAGATTTTTTTAACTTTAAAAAAATTAAGTGTGACATTGTGGTCTGCAAAGAAGTGACAGTACAGAAGAATAAAGCTTCAGTATTATTTTAGACTTTTCTATGTATTGACATTAAATTCAAAATTAACTTTTTTCAAACAGACAAGAAATAATTTATTTTCCTACATTGGTTGTGAATAAATATTTATATATGTAAGCACTTGTTATCAATAAAATACTTCAAAAAGGTTAACATATTGCCAAGCAAAAATAAAACGACAAATGTCTGTTCTTTATTTTACCACTAGAGGTAGACAGACACAGTCAAGACTCAACATGTAACACTATGCATTTGTTTTGAGAGCTAATGCCTGTGAGAGAGTTTGTATGAGAGTGTGCGTGGTTTTCTTTCTTTGTACGTTCTCCCACCATCTACGATGTTGGCTCTCAGGCTTGAAATAGCTCAGCATTTGGTCTTGTCACGTGAGGGTGTATCCAGTTTGAAAGATAAAGATTAAAGGAGAGAAAGAGATAAAGATGACCTATGGTGTTCCTTTAATAGCTCACATATCACACAGATATAACATTGCATCTCACTAAAAGCAGCTCCGATTGTTAAATATAAATGCAACCTTTCTTGTGTAGGCCACATATACTTAGCACAGTGTTTCTTGTATTATAGATAGGCCTGTATATCCAGTAGTTACTGCTGAAATTGTGTCATTGGTTGGCCATGGACTGACTGTGCAGGCTTATGCTGTATCTGATAGGACAAACAAAAATACCACCAAGGCCTAAGGTGATTTCTCTTGCTTAAAAATACGTTACATGTGACCAGTTGCTACCATAGAGCTTTCCCTCATGGGTTAAGCACCTTCATTTTTTTTTTTTTACATTTGCATTTTTTTTGCTATATTTTTATTGCTGAGTGACAGGTCAGGTTACATCCTGGTTGACAACGGGATTTGTTCATGTAAGAAACTCTTTTTTTAATGATAGAAAAAGAAACAAAGTTGAAAAACAAATTTATTTGAAATACTACATATCCCATGATGCCTCGCTTTCTAAATGACCAAATGGAACACGGAGCAGACCAGCCGTTGTGACAGCTGAGGACCAAGTTTGCTGAGAGGAACTTCAGCACCGACAACGACCTTTAACAGACACGAGTGAATCAAGCATGTAAGTGTTACCTGTTCAACTTTATTTAATAAACACTGCCATTACTTAAAAGTTGTGTTTTCACCTCTCGCTTCGGCGTTGGTTTCTCAAACTGCCCAAACTTGGTGAGGGGAAATTTCCATAGCGCTGCAGGGTGTGGGATTCCTCCTTAGTAGAAGTGTTGATGTTTCGATTCGGATCGACCTGTTTTTAACTGTAATACTTGCGTCTTTTACCATCATACTCAATAATACTTATATATTTAGCCATTGGTTTCCTGACTTTTGCTGCAGCTCGAGTTAAACCGTTTCGTACGATACAATTTGTTCTAAGTTTTTAAGCTAAATAAGCTAACATCCCTTTTTAATCCTTGATAGTTTTGCTAATTGTGTGTCGTCATAAGAACAGTAATTGTTGACGAGAATAAAACCTAAACCCGAGTAACATCTCTCAGCCCTAAACTGAAAGAGATTTCATTTGTAGCATTTACTAGTCAGTCACAAAAGAAAAAAATAATTCTCAGGTGATTTCTCATTAAGAGAAACTGATAGGAATAGGTCACTTTAAGTTAAAGAAGTCATCCTGTACATGTTGATGCTGCAGGTGCAGAACTTAAAGTAAAAACAGCTTCTCTACTTAAGCTTTACTGTTTTGTCAGACAGCAGAGTCCCAGAAAAGGTGCACCCTTTGTGCACACATAAACTGGTTGGAGATGAATGGAAGTATTGTGTGCAAACCTAATTTCTCACTGTGCATAGTCTGTAGAGATTAAGTGAACTGGCATCACTCAGTGGAAAATGCTGCTAACCTCTGTATTTGTACTCTGCATGCCAGCTTTAAGGGACTCTGTGACCTTTCATATAATACAATGACAAAGAGAAAGAGTCATCACTTTTTCTCTTTTGTTTTTATTTTTTATGGAGGCATAATTCAGTTCCCATGCCCCCCACCATCACCACACAGAGACACACACACACACAAACACATCACATGTGTGGCTGTGTATCAGTGGAAGACACTTTCATCTCTCAACTTGAAAATTGGAGGTTCCATCCCCAGCCCTTGCAGGTACATGTCAGTGTGTCCTTGAGCAAGAAACTGAACCCTAAACCCTTCCTACTGCCACATCAGTAACGTATGAGTGTGTATAAATGTAAATGAATGGGATTAGCTAATACTGATGGACACTTAACAAAGCTTTCTTTGCCATCAGTGTGTAAACAAGTTATGAATGGGTAAGTGTGACCTGCAGTGTAAGAGGCACTTTGAGTATTCGGAAAAGGACCACAAATTCAAGTCCATTTACCATTTTTTACTTTCTCTGAAGAAATGATGTACTGTTAAAAAGACAAAGTGTTTGTGCACACACAAAGGTGTTTCTAAAATTAAGCTAAAAGAGTTCTGCACAGTTGAGAAATTAAAGCTCTTTACTTTCTGGACAACGTCTGCTGTGATGTAATTGAATATTTCAGCTACTTCCTGTGATACGTTGACTGTATCAGATTACATGTTGAATAACAGAAGAGCTGGCAGTCTTACTGCTATTTAAGAACACAAAGGATAAACCAGAAACTACAATGCCCTTTTTTGGTGAACATGAGAGCCTTGAATAAGACGAAGTAAAATTGTAATAAAAACATGCTAACTTGAATGAATCACAGCCACATTAACCATTTATTATGAGAGATAAATGGAGTAGGTTGCTTTAGAGAGCACTGATAGCATAAGTCAGTGTTGCCTGTGCTTTTTTTGATGTATTAAATTTTGATTTTTATCATTCGAATAAAGGGATACTTTGAAAAATAATGATCAAATTATCAAAGCAGATGATATTTTTAAGATCAAATACTGGAAAAGAAGAATACACAAATGCATAATAAGGTAAAACATTCAGATGATTGATCAGTCTTTATTAGAAAATAGTACAGGTTCAGTGTTATTTAGCTTGTAATTAATCACTGATTGCTGTCTGTAAATCAGTAACCAGCAGTGCTGGGAAACAGACTTGTTGTTGCTTACTGTGATAAACACCAAGTACAGGCACAAATCTCATTTGGTTACTACAGTAGAGACCAGAGTGTGATGCAAATGACTGAGTCCATAAGGAAGAGAGACATCCATCCATCCATCCTGAGAAGAAGAGCTGCCTCACAGACCTGTGCCAGGCTCCTCATTTAACTTCAGTCTCTCTGTTGTGTCTCACACTTACACCATAATAAACCAGCACGCCTTTCTTATACACCCTACTTCCTCCTCCTCCACCCCTTTTATTTCTCCCCTAGCCCCGCCTCATTGTTGCTCTCTGTGTCTCCCTCACTCTCTAACAGGACACCCTCTGGACAGGACAGAAGCCGGTCTGTAAAGCAGCACTAGGAGCAGAGAGGATTTCATTTGAAGCAACAGAAACCTACATACACCGAGCATCACATGCTGAGATAACAACTGCAGCAGCACAGTAAGTCTTTTCTAGTTTTAAAGTGACTAATCTGGCTTTTTGGTTCTCTCAGTGTTGTTAGCATGTAGCATGTTGGCTCTGTGTCTGTTGCTGTTCTCATTCTGTTGATCAGTATTGATCTGGCACAGAAGCCTTTACTGTTTGTTTTCCCCTCTACTGGTACTTGCCTGTCAGTGTGATTAAACTTGATAAAGATATGGTTTTGGTTGCCTAAATTCATAGAAATTCATTAATTAGATTAGATTTTAAAGATTTTTTTTAACATCATCTGAACAACAGATTTTTGTGTGAAATATTTTCAGTGGTTGATAGCTCTATAAGTCACAAACTCATGCTAAAGATGTTAAAATCAGCCATAAATTTCAATTACTGTGGGAAATTTTGTTTTTGAAAAAAGGATATTTATTAGTCTGAACTGTTAAAGATACTGTCAAATTAAATCAAAACTATTTAAGGCTGGTTAAGTGATGACAGGCTGTAGACAAATTCTAGTGAATTTTGGAGCCAATTTAGCTAAAAAAGTGAGAGGAGATAAATTTAGATATATAGTTCCCTCTAGCTTGAGGTGTCAAGATATTTCTTATAAATTAGGCCATATTTTAAGATGTATAGTAGCAAGAAGGGCTAATTTGTTAGGAATTCTCGTAGTTTTTAAAATATGACAGCTGCTTTAGCACACGGACAGGGCATTTAAGCCACAATCCCAGTTAAGAAAGTTTTGAGACTTGAGATTTGTAGAAAAATTTTGGTTTATGATCCTTTATGGGAAGGCAAAACTTCCTGACAGCGGAAATAAGAAAAAAGCAAAACTGAAAGGATCAACTAACCACAAAACAAAAAGACTCAGTAGGTCTTAGATCCTTAAGGCTTGTCTCTTTTTACCTTTGAATTAACAAATGCTTATTTTCTGCCCTGAGGGGATTTTAACATCTCATATGGATGCTTGCATTGGTTGTCTGTGATCTGTACAGTGTGTCAAGATGAAGTAGACTTACCCGTTTCCTTTCAGCTGTTTTATTTTTATGTCCAATTGTTCATGTTCAGAACATGTGTGTAATATTGGTGCTCATTGAATGAGGCACTCATGGTTTAACTCGCTGACTTCCTGCAACATTAGTGCTGCTGTAAAAGTTTATACCTCAAAACAGTTTGTCACCATGTATTCTTTCTTTATTAGATTAATCACCAGATAAATTTCCTATTTTAAGAATAGGATCTCATTGGAATAATGCTTATTTTTACCAATTTGTTTTCATGAGTGAGTAGTGTAATGCTGAAATGTTAGACACTGTGCTTCAAAGAGGCTCCTAGCTGTGCTCAGTAAGTTGCTTCACAAGTACTGCATGACGTTATGTCCGAGTTGGTTTCAGTTATTTTTTACAACTTGAGTTACATATTTAACTCCTTGCAGCCTCTGTTAAGACGTGTGAAAACTCAGGGGACTTTGATCATTAGTTTGGACTGAAAGTTTTTCTTTCAAAATCCAAATGGAGTGTTAATTCTACAATATATATCTTATGCCCATGAAGCCTGTCACACTTTACCCAAAATAAGCTTTACATTTCTCTGAGCCTGCCGCCCTTGTCTGCTAATATCTGTTGTTTTAGCTACACTGCAGACTTCATAAGATCTGCTCGCCATCTGACTGATTTCTGGTGGGCCTCTTTTTTATATGGGCTCTTTCAGTGTACAGTGATTGTTTCAGCCTTGTATCCTCTTGATCAGACTGCCACATACTCTTTTTTTTTTAACATAACATGGCTGTGGGCTGAATCTCAGGTAAAGCTCGGCCTTTATCCTAGAGTCAAACAAGAAAACTGTTTCTAAATGTCAAAGATCTACAGCAGGGTGTTAAAGGTGGAATACAGGTCTGATGCTTTGAACCATAGTTGTGTACCCTTCAGCTCCTGGAGTAGATTTAAAGTATCACATGCCGAGTGAACACAGCTAATTGCCCTTCAGAGGGTAACTAACTGGTATTTGGTTTTTTGTGCCCACTTTCTTTCACAGTCAGATGTCATCCAGATTTAGCTCGCACAGTTGTCAGGGTGACATTCTTTCTCACTTGAAGCCCCTGTGGACATTGGCCTGTTGTTTGGTTCCCATGCTCCTTTTCCTCCAGCTTGTCCGTTTTATCTGTTTGATACTATGTTGTTATTAGTTATTCTGAGGACACTCATCTGAAGTTCATGCTTTTTCCAGGTAGTGTAATTAGTTAATTTATAACATGGATCCACTTACGTCAAGTTTCACACAAACATTCACTGGGGTTGGCATAATACCCGGATTTTATACCTTTATACAGTTCTAGTAGGAATTAAAACTATGGGTGCGCAGGTGGTCAAGTGGTTTAAGGCATGCACCATGTATGCAGTCGACCCGGGTTCGAATCCAGCCTGTGGTCCTTTACCGCATATCTCTCCCCACTCTCTTCCCTGTTTCCGAGTCTATCCACTGTCCTCCTCTGTCTAATAAAGGCACGAAAAGGCCCAAAAATAAATCTTAAAAAAAAAAAGAATTAAAACTGCAAGTAGAGATAAGGGGCCCTCACACTTTCACGCACCTCAGGGCTTGGTGCATGTCAGGCTGTGGCGTAGCCCCAAAAATGGCCTGCTGTAGTGATTTCTGTCAGAAACTGAAACGTGGAACAACTATGCATTTTAAAAAACAACACTGAGTGAGAGCACACAGTGAAAATATGATATTAAGTGACTGAGGCAAATAATGCAGGGATTTCTATGTCTTACTGATAGGCGGCGATATAACAAATAGTATTGTTGTTGCAAAGATATGGTCAAAAAGGGTCTCTTTGGTCATGTTTGGTGTCCCATGTTTAGCAGGTATGATTAACTTTAAAGACTGAGACTCAGCTGAATTTATTTATTTATTCATTTTATAAAAACATGTTGCAGCAGTCAGCATCAAATGCAGTGTATCATTTTACACAGGAAAACTGATGAAAAGGAAAAAAATGAGGAGAATGAGAGTTTCGCACCAACTTATGACAGTTCCAGTTTACATGCTTCTTGGTGTTATGTTCTGTTACGTTCTGTCTCTCGTACTGCATTTGGGTCCACTTTTGCTTTCGTTGTTTGCGTGAACTGCCTGTCTCACTCTTTTCCGGCCTCTAGCATTTTCTGCTGGAGCCCACCTCTTAAAGGTGTGGGATGTGGACCGGCCATAGAGCCCATAGAGTTTAAAGGTGGGGGACCGTAACCTGTAAAATCCATAGATTTAGAAGGTCCCCTAGTGGCTGTTAGCTGTAACTAATCTATGTAAAAATCCATAGATTAACCGTATCGTTGTATAGGCCACAGGGTTCAAAGCATGGGAAAAAAGTAGCGGCTTATAGTCCGGAAATTATGGTATAATCAGTTCCTCGCATCACCCAGTGATTGGGCCCTCATAACACAGTACTGATATCAAGATAACAAAATAAGGAGTCTTAGGAACCTAAAATGGGGTACTTTCTTGCTGTTATTTACCAAATATATGTAGCACCTCCTGCACGCTGTCATAATTGCATAAATACACTACAATATTTCATAAACAAAACATTGTCTGTTTGTAAGATACGTAAATGTAACTTTATCATCTTTATCACCAGACAAAAAATACTATGTGCACTGAGGTGGGTTGAAAATTGCAACTACTTGTGACTGGCCACTCTGTGATGTTCTAAAAACTGACCAGTTCACACCGATGCAACTAGAGGAGATGATACACTTAGCTTACGAGCACAACTTATGGAGGGGACAGGTGAGCCTGAGGTCTCTGTTTGAAAAGTAAAAAAATAAAAAAGAGAAACACAGATGTTGTCATTTCCAAAATTCACAGCAGGAATATGAATATTCTGCTTTAAACAAATATTTACTGGTGTTTACAGCCTGACAAAACCAGATTCATAATTCCTATTTCACATTTATCTGCCAACATCATCAGACAGCTTAGCTGTGGCGACTTTTTCAGACAGCTGCAAACGTCTAAAACAATCTTGTTGCATCAAAAATCTTTGGTCTTGACTGGGCTTTAGATGTCATTTTTTTTTCTTGTACTTCTAAACTGTATCTTTGAGCCAAGTATCCCTGTTAGAGAATGGGATAGGCTTTTCATTTCTAACTTTTTTCTTTGACCAATGTTTTTCTGTACATTTTCAAAACAGAAAAGAAAATTTAAATAAAATCGTCAGGTGTACATGTACCCCTTGCTGTCACTTTTGATGTTTCATCTGAGCTGCCTCCTCTTCATCAGAATATTTTTCATCCTGTACAGCTCTCAGTAATGTGATAGTGTCAATATTTGTGCTGTGTCAGCCATTATACTATCCCCTGTCTTTTCTATGTGCTTTGTGTTAGCATTATTGGACTGGAACCTATAGCTCTCTAAAAGAAATATATATTTATCAGAACTTAAATCAACATAAAGTTGTTTGAAAGTGATCTATGACCAGGATGAAGAAGATTGCTACTGCTGCTTATTAGAGTTTATGAATCAAATTTTAATTTAAAACTTGTTTCACTGCTGGTTCCTCAATCATCTTTCTGATGATAGCAGAGAGACTAATAAACTTGTCTCTTTATGGAACCTTGGCAAAGAATGAAATAGTTAATGGTTAACTATACAGTCCTCACAATTCAGCAGTCTAGTGCTTAATAACCCAAGTGTGCTGATACATTATACTTACTGCATGCACGTAGGCCCGGGTGATATTTTATGGATACAATTCTAATCCCCGATTTTCTTTAAAAAATTTGATTTACAATTTTAAACAATTTTTTCTTATCCTTGTTTAAAAAACACACACAAATGACCAAAAAAACTAAAAGCATGTTTTCTTTTTTATTTTACGATTCAAATGTACCTACTGAATTTTCCTTGGGTAAGAGCAAGCTGTAATTTGGTCTCAAAAATGCACCTTTTTACTGCAAGGAGAGTTTACATCAACACAGGAGGGCTGCAATTATTTTCAAAAACCTGTGATGGCACACAGAATTCATGTCTGAGTAAAACATGAAAAAAAAAAAATATTTTTTTTTATTTCTGTATGTTCAATATTGTGTTACTACTCCTAAAGTTTTAGGTTTCACTTCTGTAAGGCTGCTGAGGTAAGTCAAGCTGCAATTGACTACACCTCTATTTCCCACTGGGGCTTTCACAATGAAAGCCCTTAATAAATATCAACAGCTACAGACTTTTTTGTGAAGGAATTGTCAGAAGTAGCGTTTTTATCATTGTTCAACTAAGTTTCGGCAGCAGTACCGCCACTTCCTGCTAGTGCAGTGTTTACAGCTGCATGTCTTCATATGTCTCTGTCTTGTTTAATGCTACAGCTCGCTTCTAGGAGTGAACATGGACTTGGAAGTGAGTCAGAAGTTTAAACACAGTTCAAACTGTTGTTTCAGTGGAATCACCATTTGTTTCACTGTATGTTTGCCAGTTAAAAACAAGTTTCACTTAAAAACATTGCTAAAATTTCTACAATTTCACGCACACATGGCACTGTGCCACAGCTGATATGGAAGCTACATCTCTCTCTCGCTCTCTTTTCTCTTTCCTTCTTGTGCACACATAGCTATGCGTGCTTTGGCACACCAACATTTAAAGTAAACATCAAACATCATTCAACGTGTGAATTACCATGAAACCTAAGCATGGGTTTCATGGACTGCATGTCTAGCAGTCAGCACACTGGGCATTGTGGCCAGATGTGCATGGTATTTTGATAGAACGCACTGTTAAGTTTTCTTCGTTTTGCTGAGATATTTCTGTCGGCTGAAAAACTCTTTGGCGACCTGGTGGAGTGTTGTGGGGGGTCACAATGGGTCATCAGGGGAGGGACATGGCCTGCAAATGCCCCCCCCCATGACGCCGACACCAGTAGGATTAAATCAGGCTGGAGATTGAACTGAGTCGCTCACCAAAGCGTGATACGATGTCCGCGTTTGCGCTCTTTTTTTACGATGTTCCTCCCTGCTCTAAATGGTAAACTATGAATAATTTTCTTTGTCCTGGGGAGTGGCAAAAACACAAGAGAGCTATAATTGTAGAAAACCAAACCTAGACAAATACTTGAGGCCCCCCTTATGGATGAGGCCCCAGGCAATTGCCTACCTTTGCCTAACGGTAAAACCACCTATGGTTACATGGCTGTTTTTACTGCTAGAGCAAAACTTGCTGCTGACTGGACTCAGAATAAGCCATTTCCCATCTCTTTGCTAGCTAGCGGTTGCATCATACCTTGTGTGGGCTCTACAGCTGAATGCACCCATTTTTAAACTGGTAATGACAGCGATGCAGAAATCCATTCTGTGGCAGAATTTTTACAGTTGACAGTATTGATACTAGCTTACTGCCCCGTGCCCACCACTAGATTTCAGTGTTATTGACTGCTTTAAGTGTGTGTTTGATGGATGTAGTGGTCTTGTCAAGTCCGTAGTGAGACACATTTTCGCCACTCGGCTGCATGTCTTTGATTGAAATGTTGACACACGTTTGCCATGCTGCTTCCTTTAGTTGCCACAAGTTTTAAAGAAATATTGCAGCGTGCTGTGGTGTGTTCATGGTCTGAAGCTGCTAGCCTGAACCAGGTCCAAACAGCTGACGAAAATGCACAGTTCTTCTGGGATAAAACTCGGGATTTGCGCGGGTAGCCGTGCTGTTGTGCGTGCGTCACTGTGGTGGAGGAGGGAGAGGGTGTAACCTACGGGTGCCCCAGGGGGAGAAAAAGAGGAGCAAGGAGGAATATCAGAAAATCTAGATTTTTATCTACAAAAAAATTTGAATTAATCGATTAAACTGATATATCGCACAGGCCTACATGCACGACATATAGATTTCATTTGATTTGGTTTTGTGCAGCTGTGAAAGTGTTGAAACAATGTTGTGGCTTGAAAGCGTCTTAATCTGCTCAAGGTTTGGAAGCAATTTTGAGTTATTGGGTGTTAAGTAGAACACAATAGGAAGAGGGAAAGATAAGATATTGGTCCATATAATGTCTGAGCGACGATCACTTCTACAACTTAATATTTACCCAACGTTTGTGCCCTAGATTGTTGGAAATTCATTACATAGAAAGATACATTCAGTGTATTTTGTGTTTAACAAAAAGGAATTCTGTAATGTCTGATTCCTTTAAGATCAAAATAAAACTAGAAAAGCACTCGCAGTGCACAGACCTCTGCCATTAGCCCTATCTCCCAATAAAAAAGAATCCTTTAAAAAAATTCCTGGACCCAGACGGTAATCCAGATCACTCCCAAAATCTAGTCAGTTCCTCCTTATGCCATTTCTGACATTTCCTGAAAATTTCCTGAAAATCCGTCCAGAACTTTTTGAATTATGTTGCTAACAAACAAACTAACAAACCCTGCCGATCACATAACCTCCTTGGGGGAGGTAAAAATCTCTGGATTCAGTTCAATGTCATTGATATCATGATTCAAACAGACAGATAAAACTTTACTTAGAAGCACAGGTAGAGGATGTTTCTTGTTAAACATCATAATGCAATTTAATTGGTCTATAAATGTCTTGTGATGTGGCCAGAGTATATGTGTGTACTGGCAGATTGCAGGTAATGTGGATTGTGTGTGGACTTAATGATGTGCTCATATCGTGACCTGATGCACGTCCGCGGATCTCTGGATGGTAATATGACATACTTAGTTTGGGAACAAGGACATTTTATCTTTGTTTAAGTTAAACTTTTTTCTCTGAATCTTGCTCCCATCTTTTAAAAAGTTGACTTAAGTTTTGGTCAGTATTCCACTATATATTGCATGGTATCACACATGTATCCATGCAGCAGTGCAGAATATTTCCAAACATTTCTGTAATGCAGAACCTCTTAACCCAGCCTGTAAAACTCTTATGACGTGTAATCATTACATGGCTGCACTTATCCATACCATGTATACATTATCCCTCAGTGGGAGGTAAAGTCCTGTGTGTACTGTGTTAAAGAAAGTATTTGTTTGAGTTCCAAGATATTTAAAGCCCTTTAAGGCCCTATTTACTCCTACTGTAATTCTGACAGAACTTCTTACAGATTTTTAAGAAGTTTGCACATTCAAAAGCAGGCTTATTTTCTATCCAATTTAGTCAGTGCTTGCGTTACAATAATAACCCTAGGGAATTGTTGAAAGCTGCTATGTGAGTTACAAAATAAGCTATAATGGCTTGGATGGACAAACAGGAAACCTTGATTGATCCCTTATAATTTCTATCACTGTCCATCATGCAGAAGTTCTCCTGTTTTAATTTTATCTTTGATACTTTAAAAGTATTTTGAAGCTTCACCACATGAACAAAAAACCAAGGACATGCTGACAGTACAGCTTAACGATTTGCAAAATAACCTTATTGCGATTATTTTTCCCAATATTGCGATTTAATGTGCAATTATTTTTAGGTTCCCCGTCTAATGTGTTATTAAACAAGCACAAGCAATAAATCATTCTTTATTATAACAGGGACCATGTAAGATATATTAAACTAGGGATAAATAATAAAAAAAAAAAAAATTTAAATGCAATTTTGGTTCATATGGCAAATTTGATATCAATTGCTACATTGAAGGGGATGAGGCTTTGTCGGCTCTGAGGTTGCCAAAAATAGATTTGCAGATATTAAATAAATCATGTTAAATCACTTAATAAACAGTTTATACAATGGTCTTTTGGTAAGAAAAAACAGTAAAGAGCCACTTCCTTAGGGTTTTATCCATGCAGCAATTAAATTGATGTTGATTTTTGGCAGCAATATGACGCTCTAATTTTTTGGTTCAGGTCTATGGGGGTCTCAGCTTTACTTCAAAACGAGTAGGGGGGCTCCGAGGAAAAATGGTTGGGAACCACTGGTGTAGAGCATAAAACATCTACTGCAAAAGTATTGCATCTGGTATCTTGACACATTTCAGGTTAAAGAAGCGTTGCACTGTCTGCAATTTGAATATTGCAGTAGGCCATATTGCAATGAAATCTAATTTGTGAATTTGTTAATTGCCCAGCCCTAGCTGACAGTCAGATACTCAAATATGTCACCTCAACATAAAAACTTAGCACAAAATGTGGGGAAATTTGTGTTTGGTAGATTATTTCTTCATTGTATGCTTCTAGGCAATAAATGATATACCATTAGAAAGCCAGTTTATTTCCCTTTTAAATGCCCCTGCATTTATAAGGAACATTTTTGGGTTGAGCAGCAGAGCTGAGTATGTGGGTTTTGCCCGTGAAAAATTTGCCAAATCTTCTCTGCCAATGCCAAACAGCTTATTTTGCTGTTTATATCGACTCTTGTTTTGAGCTTCTTGTACTCCCCCAGGTCCTGACAGTCAGGTGCCTGATTGTCATCATTTGAGGCAATCTCAATGCAGAGATATCAAGATGAGATTTTGAAACCAGTATCAATCCCATATTTCAACAGCATTGGACTGAACTCTTTCCTCCAAGATAACAACGCTTGCCCCTACAGAGCAGAGAAGATGTACCTGACTTTTCATGGGTGCAGACCATATACTCAGCTCTGCTGCTCATCCTGCAAATGCATAATTCTAACAAATGTGGCACCATTTAAAAGGAAATAAACAGGCTTTTCAATGGTGCAAGATTTATTGGCAAGAAGCATTGTTACAACAAAGAAATAATCTACCAAACACACATTTTCCTGCCTTTTGTGCCAAGTTTAGTTTTATCATTTAGGACTAAAGCTCCCGTTATACACCAAATAAACTTCTCCAACTTGTCTGCATGACTTTAAAATTGATGCCACTTTTGGAGCATAGGAATAAAATTATATTTATATCTGTTTCAGCTAGTAAAGGGCTATAATAGAGTTTCAATTTCAATCACGATTTTAGCTTTCCATAATCATGAAAGAAGATCATCATGATTAGATTATTACTTTACCCCATATGGTTTTTGCCCATATGATTTGTCATGGCTAAAAGTTTCAGCATATGTTAAATTTGGTCAGAAAAGTAAATGTTTTTTGATTTATTGTTATTATATATTATTATTTTGATATATTCATGTTTTTCCCACTTGTTTTTTTCCAAAGCGTTTAGAGTTTCTAAGTTCGATAAGTGCATGTGTTGCAAATGTTGTAAAATCATTGAGTCACTGTCTTTTATAATCATGATCTCAGTCTTGATTATGATTTATACCATAATCAAGCAGCCCTAGTATAGGATGACGAACACTGCTGCTGGTTTCAATCACAGTAGATTACAGTTTTTCTTGTAATCTTAGCAGTGATAAGTAGCTGTAGCCCCCTTAGCGAATGACAGACAGGGAAAGAGCCTTTGGCTAGCTTGTAGTATAGAACTTGTTCTGCTTGCCCCTTTAGTTCAGCCCCTTTCCCTCCCTTTTCTCTCCTCTCCATGTCCCTTCCCTCCTGTGTGCCTCCGCTCACGTACACACCCTCCTGAAAGGGCATTGTTTACTCAGAGTACCAACGTAGGGCTTTCAAACACCCTTTACCTCCATTCAGCTGATCACAGGTCCAGTCCAGACTCCAAGGTTAAAGTCAAACTTTTCTTGAACACAATTTTTGTTCAGTGACTTCAAGCTTGTTACTAAAGTTTAACACTGCAGTTCATGTGACTAGATTTGTTACCATTTTATCTTGTTAAAATCCCACGGTTTGTGGTTACAGTACACTTTTAAAACCCTTGATGGCATTTTAAGTCTGTTTTGGACAGCTCCTCTCTTTTGGTTTCAGGCTAATCTCCTCTGCAGCTCCATTATATTCTGTATGAATGATGCTTTTGCTGATTACTCAGCTGACAGTTTGGGTTTCTTCCTCTGGCTTCCTGCCTGGCACAATAAAACGATCAGAATAGAAAAGAGGGAGAGAGGGCTAATAACCATGTCTCCTAGTGTCACCCCAAAGTGGCTGACAGTGTCTCGCTTGGCTGCATGGTTAACAAACCGAACTGATGGTGTGTTCCACTCTCTGCTAAATTGGAAATGACATGCCTTTTTTTTCTCTCTTCATGAATGCACAATCTTTTTTTCATTTCCAAGTGAGATGATATCACTAGTCTCAGAAAATAAATCCTTTAGTAAATGTTGTTCAGTTGTGGTTACATTTCTCTCCTAACAACATGTATACTTGGTGTCAGAAATGGTCAGTCTGACTGGAAACGAATATAAAAGCAGAAGTGTGTGCAGATGGTGGGTCTCCTCTGACATCTTTAAGGGAGAGAGGATTGATGGAAAAGGGTTGGCCATGACCCAAAGCACTCAGCTGATTGGATGGGGTGCAGAGGAACAGACCAACAAGCAGAACAAGTGAAATACAGGGCCTCTGTTGGTGGTGACAGTGATACTAGTGCTGGGGGTTAATTTGTGTGTAATCAGGTGGGTGTGTTATGATGTGTACACAATAGCATATGTGCATGTGCTCATCCTGTTCTTTCCATGAGAGCTGGGTAGCTGTTGCTTTAACTGGGACTAACCCTCTGCCCTTCAGCCAGCATGTTTTATTGACTGCAATAACTGAGCTGACATATCAAGTGTCCTTTTGTTACCAGTATGAATAAAGCCTGAGGCCTTTATGTCACAAGATATTACGAAGGACAATTAATGGAAAATAATGCAATGTTTTGCATTTTAAATATCTTAAAGAGCAAGTATGGTCTTTAGAAATCCCTCTCATGAAAAAACCCATGTCATATAATGACTTACAGGCTAAATGAGTATAACCACCCCTCCCCAAAATGTGTTGACATCATTTGTAAGCTATAGAAAAATTTTGTCATGTCCATTTGGGCAGAGTCCCAGCTCCTGGTCTGTGTTTAGAGAGTTTCCAGGCATCAGTCTGTGGGCATTGAATGTGTATGCTCAAGCATGTAAGAGTGCATTACGCGTATGAAAGGGACTCCATACACGTAGCAACCATGTGAAAGAATGTAAGACTGCATCCAAGAGAAGGCCACTGGTGTCCTCGGACTTGGAAATTGGGCTTGACGTTTAACTGAATCCAATCTGGCCCAAATCAGGCTTTAAATCATCCAGTGTGTAGCCAGCTCAATCTAGTGTGCAGGGGTGATAGTATTCCGGCACCGTGCTGGAATTCCAGCGTGGCGTTGTTTAACTGCTGTGAAAAAAACTACTAATGTGAGCTGGTTTACGCGGGACAGCCTGACATAGCCTTAGGTTGATTTCCTGCTCTGCCGTTCAGTGAATCCACCGCTGATGAGTCTCTACCGGTGTTGCCAACTTAGCGACTTTGTCGCTATATTTAATGAGTTTCCAGACCCCTCTAGCAACTCTTTTTCAAAAAAGTGACTAGCGACAAATCTAGCAACTTTTTCTGGTGTTACTGGAGACTTTTGGAGAATCTGACGTGAAAGCACACATCGTTGTTGCTCTGTGGGTGCTGGCGTGCAGCCCCTCCCCGTCCAGCTGCACTCACAGGCAGCCCAATCCTCGCGCAGCGTCCCCCTCAGCTGCAGTCAGAGCAGGAGATGCTCACGCCTCCATGTCCAGACTGCAAATTAACGGTGCTGTGAAGGCCCCATGACTGTTTTTTCTATTGTCTGTTTTTGGTCAATTTAAAATTGTTAATGAAGACTTTATGTATATAAATATATATAAACATAAGTGGTATGGTCAAAAATGTTAATGTTTCACTGGGATTCGGTGTTGGCTTTTAAGTGGACCATAAGGTTTTCAACTAAACCAAACAACGGGAGATTTAAAAACCAGCGCGGTTTAATCGAGTGGCATTTCATCAGAGAAAACAGCAGGGGGTAAAACAAAGAATAATGTGGAATAACTGTAGAGACTGCAAGGTTAGAGAGCTGATCACACTCTGTACAGGAGAGGAGAGAGCAGACGCATCTCTGCTCACAGCAGCATCTAAAAAGTTCCATGATGTGTTCAAGTGAGCTCGGTACTCTGAAGCTTCTGACCTCTGATGTGAATACGTGCACTGTGACACTGCTTAAAGTCGGACCTCCAACTCAGAAACATGGAGTAAAAAAGAAGTCTATTAGATCTAATCGATCAAAATTAATGTTCATGTTTTTTCCCCGTATTTCATTTAGAAAATACAAAGTTTTGAACCGAGAAATCAAGAGTTTCGAGTTTCATTGAAAGCAGCAGCTCGGGCAGCGGCTGCTATCTGATTATGGCACGCTGGGGTGTGTGTACGGCTCTGTTACACCTTTGTGTGAATTGCTAGTTGCAGAACAGAGATGGGCATTCCTTTTTGCCTTTATTGCAGAATCTCTGTGTAAAAATGACTTTTGTCTTAACAAATCACAAAAAACAATTAATTAAACAAATATGTATTTGTTTTCGATATCGACCCCCAATGAGCACAGATGAAACAAATTTTGAATCCAAGGTGCTTGAAATCCAGTGATTTGAGTTTCCATAGTCAGTAATGGTTTGGGGTGCCATGTCATCTGCTGGTGTTGGTCCACAGTGCTTTATCAAGTCCAGTGTCAACACTGTCAGCTGTCTACAGTCTCTAAAATCTACCAGGAGATTTTAGAGACTTTCATGCTTTAATCTTTTGAGAAGCTTTATGGAAATACTAATTTCCTTTTCCAGTAGGACAAAACTAGCTGAAACTGGTTTGCTGACCATGGTATTACTGGGTTTGATTGGCCAGCCAACTGGCCTGACCTGAACTCCAAAGAAAACCTCTGGGGAAATGTCAAGAGAAAAATGAGAGACACCAGACTCAACAATACACATGAGCTGAAGGCTGCTTTCAGAGCATGCTGGACTTCATAACACCCCAGCATCAGACTGATTTTCTCCATGCCATGTTGCATGGATGCAGTAATTTATGCAACAGGAGCTCCACCTAATTATTGAGTGCATTTTGAGCATTATTTTCCAGAAGGTCAATATTTCTGTACTAAAAATCCTTTTCGGACTGATGATTTAAGATATTCTAATACTTTGTCATAATGGATGTTTTCATGTGTGAGCTGTAAACTGTTATCTTCAACATCAACATTAAAACAAAATATATATGAAAGTTTTACTTCTTGAATTAAATCACAGGAAAAAATTAACATATATTTAAATTTGTTGTGCAAACCTTCTTCCATTTGAGAATTACAAAGGCCACTTTGCTCTTGGGAACCTTCAGTGCAGCATAACTTTTTTTGTTGCCTTCCCTTGATCTTCCCTTGAACTTTCTAAATGCACTGTATTTATGGGATTTTTTAAAGATAAAATACTCAGGAAATAGACTTTTGTGGCTGTAATTATACCTTGTTGGCCCACCTAGGCATTTTCAGTGTATGATGGGAAACATTGTTGATTGGTGGACATGTTGGTGAAAAGAATTGGCATTAGCATTGCAACTTGAGGAACTCCATTACAAACTTTTGCATTTCAAAGGGGCTTGTGTTGACAATTTCTTAAAACTGCAATAAGGTTATAGTTTTCATGAATTTTGAAAGCCTTTTAAGAGAACTGCTGAGTCCACTTTATGATTATTTGGAGAATGTAGCTTGTGGTACTAATAAACTATGTTGAGTTTTATTGGCTTCAGTTTTGTTATTGGCCAACACTTATGATATAAATATGCTTTATTTGTTATAGCAGGCTTTATCTATTGAACTGGTGTATCTTCTCATGCAGCGTTAATGTTATGGGTTGAGATGTTGGCTGCATAAAGATGTTATTTGCTGTAGGGTATATTATATCAGGGGCAGTAGACAGATTATTATAAAGACTTAGCTGATGTTTGCTTCATACTGTGCTGAATAAGATACACTCTTCCTACTGGAGCTTGAGAACAACTCTGTGTGTAATTCATGTATCATGTGCTGCCTCATGCTGTGTTTGTTGATAGGAGTGTCACAGTAATGCTGAGGAACCTGATCTGTGTGTAGCCTCTTGCTGTAGACACATGATCCTTATGACCCTGAAACGTGGACAGGAGGCCCAGCCCGGCTTTGTTTGTAGTGAAAGGCTCTTTGAGGAAACAGAAGGTTTGATGCTGATATAGCTCAGATGTTTGTTTTTTGCTTTTGAAGATATTAAATCCTTGCTAACTCTAGTTATTAGAAGCTGTAAATTATGAGAGTGGTTTCCACCATGTATCCCTCTGATTGAACTGTCTATGTCAAGTTTTTTCTTTCTGTTACACTAGCCAAAACATGAAAACAGAAGTTTGAATATTAGACAACGTTCACCTGAGTAAATACCAAATTAAGTTTTAAATGATGACTTCGTTTATTAATGGGAAAAAAAAACACGTAAACCTAACTGGCCTTATGCTAAAAAGTAAGGCTTAGGCTTTGGGACTCCAATTAACCACGATGAGAGCCATTATCCACAAATATAGAAAACTTAGAACAGTGGTGAACCTTCCCAGGAGTGGCCATCCTACCAAAGTTACTCCAAGGATTGTGTCCTCGACTTATCCAGGAGATCAGAAAAGAACCCAGAACATCTAAAGACCTGCAGGCCTGGACAAAAATGGCATCCATGGGAGGGTTCCAGAGGTGGCAAAAGTACTGCCATTCTGTATTTAAGTAGAAGTTCAGCTACTTGTGTGACAAAAATTGCTGGTAAAAGTAGAAGTACTGATTCAACTCCCTCACTGAAGTAAAAGTAAAAAAAAGAATGATTAATTTTTAACATCAGTGATATGCAATACCTCTTTTGATAATTCTGGAAATTATTTGAAAAACAAATTTTACAGCTTTGGTACTCTCCATACCAAAAAATTCCTCAAATTTAATTTTACAGGCTGTTTGCCTTACCTGTATACAGAGGTTTTTTCAGTTATATGGGCTTTAGGCATTCAGCTTTTATAAAAAGATCTATTTTACACTAAAACTGACATGTACAATGGGAGAACTTACATTACAGGAATAGAAACGGCAGAGATGGAAGCAGAGAACAAGATGGAGATCCCATATGAGTTGATATCTCTTGTAATCTAATGTTTTTTAATCATTTACATTGAATAGAAAGGAACATTGGCCATCGATGCAGAGAAAAACCTAAGCAACTTTGCAAGGTACTGCAATGATGAAGAACTATCCTGCAAACATTTCAAAATTAAAGCATTGTGTGAAAATTGGAGTAACCTAGCCACAGAAACAAACTGATCAGGCTTTTACTTTGAAAAGAAATCAGAAGAATACCATACCTGTCATGTCAGCCTGAAATGTATTGACCGACAGGATACACAAAGTTGTACAGACCTGCGGAGAGACCTGAGTGCAGTGCAGAAAACGTAATCTTTTCAGGTTATTATCGGATGTTCATCAGCATCAGACTGAGCTAGGTCCACGCCTTCATTCATCCTTTCAGGTCAAAACAAGGAACAAGCCTGTTTTGACAATGTAAGGAGTAGAAAGTACATATGTTTGTGTTCAAATGTAGGGAGCAAAACAATTAAATTTCAGAAAAATAAATACTCAAGTAAAACACAGATACCTGAAAAAAATGACACAAGTACAGTAACAGTATTTCTACTCAGTTACATCCCACCTCTGGAGAGTTCCAATGCCAAAATCACTGCTGACCAAAAAGAACAAAAAGGCTCATCTCACATTTGCCTTCGACATCTTGATGATCTCCAAGACTTTTTGGGAAAGTATTGTGTGGACTGATGAGACATAAGTTGAACTTTTTGGAAGGTGTGAATTTACATCTGGAGCAAAACTACCACAGCATTTGATAAAAAAGAACATCATGCCAACAGTCAAACATGGTGGTGGTTGTGTGATGGTCTGGAGCTGCTTTGCTGCTTTGGGACTGGGGCAACTTGCTGTAACTCTGATTTTTACCATATTTTTATCTGGTCATCTCTCCCTGTTATGGGTGAGTTTTGTCGTACGGCGCATGTCTGCCTCACGGACGGACCAGAGAGAAACATGACAACATTTTTACTCGAAACTTTGAAAAGAGCACCAAGATGTTGATCAGTTAATATAAGATACAGATATGTAATAGTAGAACAATCCAATATATTTTGCACAAGTAGGAGTTGAAAAAAAATGAGTGAGTGCCGGCAGTTTATTTACACCAAAGGTACGGTGGCCATATGTCCGGCTTCTGGCCAGGCAGTCCGGAATGTCCAGCGTCCGACGCAGCCTCAAGCCAGACACTTATTTGTCCTCCTTTTGGAGTCGCACCTGAACGTAACGCAGAATTTTGTCCATTGCTCTCTCTCTGCACATTAATCTGGTGTTTGTATGTTAAATATGATCCAGGTAATGTATATACAACCTTGACCAAACATAAACTTTACCTGGCTGTCACATATTAGTAAATTAACCCTCAAGATGTCTATTTTTGGAGGTTGGTGCCATCCGTGATCAATGAAGTGCGCGCAGTGTTCGCTTGCTCTCCCTCTCCCTTTCTCTCCTGATACTAGCGGCACAGAAACTTTCAGCACATCTGCCCTGTAAATTAATACCTTATTCTGCAACCTCTGTTGCCAATTGTCAACTTCTACCATTGTTTAGTTTGTGAATTTATGATAAAACTCCGTGAAGTTCCTGTGCTGGTTCTGATCAGGAATTAATTGACATTGCCAAACTTTCTTGTGCAGATCAGCTGTTTTAAAATCAGATCGTAGGTAAAAACAAATAAAGACAATGTATGTTTTAATGTGATTTAACAAAAGATAATAACACTAAAGCAGAAACTTAAAAAAGGCCATGGAGAGGAAGAGAAAGAAGCAAAACAGATGAGCTGCTGTGTGTGATTGAAGGGGAGGAGAGCAAGATCAGCTGGTTTATATTTGTTTCATTTTGAGAAGGCCCCAATAAAACTGATAGCCAATAAAGTGGGATTAATGTTATGATGAAAATAATTAACCCATAGTGATCACTTTTTTTTAGACAGATGGAAATTTGAAATATCCTTATCACTGCAAAAAGGAAAATGATCATTAAAATCAATGATAATTTTACTAACCTAGAACGGTGTCTTTTATATGCAAGTAACTCAAGCGATTGCAGGGACTGTGTATTTATTATTATGTAGTAATTTAATAAACTGATGCTGCCGTCAACAAATACAGCTAGCCAGAGCCATAGTTTTAGCCAATCAGAGGCAGAGCAGGGCGGGTCGTGCTTGCCAATGCGCAGAAACTGGCGAAATTTGACATGGGTGGAATGGTCTAACGTTATCTGTGGAAATATATTACTAAATGATGACAGCTGGTTGGTACTCTGAGAGCGGCTTCTACGGTAAGTTTCTATTGGTTACTTATTGACGTCTCTGTGAAGTTAATGTACTGTTGAAGAAGACAGGGTTGGGATTACAGTACACCATGGGTCTCAAACTCACGGCCTGTGGGCCAATTGCGGCCCACGGGCAGATATTTTGTGGATCCCACTTGACATCAAAGTGTAGTGTTAGTGCAGCCCGCGCCTTTTACGCTCGCAAAAATTCAGCCTCAGTCACAAAAATCCACCAGTTTCTGCTGCCAGTCAACAACACTGCAGCTTTAAAGGCAACAAAAGACTCAGTTTATATTATATCCATGATATGAATAAGAATTAAGAGATAAAAACAAGAATTTAAAATACGTGCCTTAATCGGCAAACACATTTAACACACTGCAGCCAAAAAACACGCTAGTTTGATGTCTTCATAATAAACAGCCTTCCGGTTGTTATGGTTGTGGGTGAAGGCATCAATGAGTTCTGCTTGGTCCAGGGCTCGGGTTCTGTCTGAGTTTATTTCCAGCAGTACCAGGGTGCTGGTCTGAGAGTCTCCGCTGCTGTTCCTCAACTCATTCTTTAAACGACGCAGACATCACAGCTCACTGATGTGACAGGAAGGCTCAGAGATATGGACAGGAGTTTAAATAAGTCTATAAAGGCATCCAGATGGTTTTGCCTTGTAAAACCAAACTTCTCCTGAGTGGGATTAAAACAGCTGCTCTCAGGATGACAAATGTTTTCCCTGTGTAACTGTCCCTCAGCCAAAATGCAGACATCATATCTTGCTTTGGTGAGCGACTCAGTTCAATCTCCTGACTGATTTAATCCCTCAGTATAACAATCTGCAATAACAAACTAATAACAACTAATTTTATGTACATACAAGTTAATTTTATGTCAACAAGAACTGAAATTGTGGTCTTGATCACTTAAGCTTTAACGGGACATGGTTTATAAATCCTGTGGCGTATTTAACTCCAGGTCTCATCAAACAGTAAAAATTCCTCCGATAACAATAAAAAACATCCTTTATAACTGAACATTTAATCCTAATCTGGACACAGGCTGTTTAATGACATGAGAGGTCGGCATGTTTGATCTTGACGCAGCGCAAAAATATGCATGGAGATGTCGCTATGCGTGCAGGGATGTCAGGGGGATTCAGATAGAGTGGGCTCATACATGTGTTTAAAGTCAAGTTTTCACTAAGGAGGTGAGGGTTTGCAGATTTATAAACAGTAACAGGGCAGCAGTGTGATAAATCTCCACAAGAAAGTGCGAGAGAGACAGGAGTCTCTCTGGCTCTTTCTCTCTCTCTCCCTCCCTCCTCTCGCTCTCATTCTCCTCTCTGGACTCTGTGCACTGATCCCAGGTGAAATAGGACTCATACCAGGTTTTGTGAACAGGCTGCTGTTGCCATGTTGAATTTATGTTTATAATGAATAATCCAGTCTTGTCAATTCATCATCAGTGGATTCTAAAAACGTTAAAATCTGTAATTGTTCTTAATTGTTGGTGCTGCTGTGAGTTTTGTTTTTCTGTAAAGTGATATGGCTGTACAAAGTAAAATAAATAACTTTTACTGAAAAGTTATGGAGATGATTGAATATTTGCATGACTACATTATATCTGAGTTAAGCCTTGCAAAAAAGTGTTTTATTGAATAGATTAAAAACATTGAAATTACATAAAAGCAAACTAACAGAAAAGCTGTTCAAAATCACCGTCTTCATTTAAAATGCTATTGGTCCTGAGAATCTTAATAGTGTAGGTGAAAGTCTTTTTACAACTCGAATGCTTTATTAGAGAACAGTATACTGTGTACATGCCCTTGGGCTAAGGGCATGTACACAGTATACCCCTTTTAACATGAAAACCTTTGGGAAGTAACTGATAGGCAGGAAAAAAGGCTCCTACATGGTGGGTTGATGGTCAGGTAATATGATTTGGTGTTGAAAAAGAATTTCAGTCAGAAGAATTTTTTTTGCTTTAATCCCTGAATATATCCTTTAGTTATGTTAGTTATTTTAAGATACTCCTGAGTATTATTAAGTGAGTATGTTGGGGTGACAGAGTTGGCAGTGTTGGGGAGCCGCATATCAGAGTCTGATTAGGGCCTCATTTTGGCCAGGGGCGGTCCTGGATCAAATTGTCCTTCAATGAATAGAGTATCTTAGAATCAGTGTAACATGATACCATCGGTATCATGGACAAAATGATATTGCAGCAGGGAATACACCAGAGTCCTATTTGTTGCGATTATTCTTGCTTCACTAAGTGCTGCAAAGTGTCCTCCTTTTAGGTGCTATGGAAATGGCCACCCTAACCAAAGGTGAAGAAAAATTTCTTCTTCTCTGGCAAATATTCCTGGTAGATTTGACTGGTGGCACAGTGCTGTGCATGTCAGAGCAGTTTTATTTAGATTTAATGTATGATACATGTGCACACACATCTGAATCAGATCGTATCCTTTGGCGTCCATGTGGACAGAGAAGTTTGAATCTCAGAATAAATCAGAATCAGAAACAATTCAATTGGATTTTGAAAAAAAAGCTCATGTAACTGCAGCTAATGAGATGCTGTGGCATGACCTCAAACAGGCTGTTCATGCTAGAAAACCCTCCATTGTGGCTGAAACAAAACCATTCTGTAAAGAAGATTGGACCAAAGTTCCTCTGCAGTGATATGAAAGACTCATTGCCAGTTGTTGAAAATGCTTGCAGTTGTTGTCATCAAGGGTGGCACAAACAGTTAGATTTGGGGCGCAATTATTTTTTCACATAGGGCCAGGTGGGTTTGGAGGGCTTTTATTTCCCTTAATAAATGAAATCATCATTTAAACACTGCCTTTTGTATTTACTCAGGTTATCTTTGTCTATTTTTTTTTTGATGATCTGAAACATTTAAGTGTGACAACTGTGCAAAAAAGGAGCTGAGGAATGGGGCAAAGGCTTTTTCACAGCACTGTAATTGGTATTGCTGCAAGTGCACATCTTTTACCTGCCTTTTTTGATCTAACTTAAAGTGTAAGTGAACCCCCAACTCAGAACTAACTCCGCCCACTTCAAGATTTAAAAAAATGCATAGAAAGTGAGCAGTTTGGTCCTGAGAGGAGGGAGGGGAGAAAGACTTTTTTTTTTTAAAGGATGGGGTTTTCCAGATGAAGCAGAAGTGACAGTGACTCCCTTGCCAGAAAGTGACACAGAGTCCTGCAGCACTGCTGCCTGAGAGTGGTCTTTTGAGGTGACGGATTTTTCCCCTCCAGTGTCCCCTGAAGCAGTATAGTGTGGTGGTGGACCGTGGTCGCCCTGAGCACTGCCTGTTTGGGCTGTTGGCTCCAACACTGGCGTTACTAAAGCCGGAGCTCTCAGAGCCGAAGCACGCAGGTGCAGGCAGGAGAGGATGGGAGTGGTCTCTGAATAGTAAAGTCAGTTGGAGGTGGTAACATTCTACCTTTTATATAGAGTTTGTGATGTAGAAACTCACATAAGCCCTGCCTTTTCAGAAAGATTTTCCAAAGCATATGTCCATTTTACCTAATTAAATAAGCCATTAAATGCAGATTTTTATCAGTTTGGTGCAAATGTCGGAAATAACACAAACATTGACGTGTTTTTATCATAGTACAGTCAGATACCTCAGTGTGTTACCCTGCTGAATTTGGTCTGGGGGATTGATGATACAAATCCAGTCAGGTCCTTAACTTTGGATAAAAGTGTCGGTAACATTGTGACATCAGGAGTGCCACATCCATTTCCTGTGAGGGGGTGTGGTCAGGGGGCGGAGTCAGATAGCGCATGACCATTTAAAGCCACAGACACAGAAACGGCTCATTCTGAGAAGGGCTGAAACAGACGCCTCTTTAGACATACAAAAATTCTATACTAGAGGGTTTTTTCAGCAACAAACTTCACAGGCATGTTTTGGGGACCTCTGAGAACAATATAAACTTGTCTTAAAAGGGTAAAATATGTCCCCTTTAACCTATAAACATGGCTTGAATGAAATCTTTGTTAGCTTCATAAATAAATGTGTTGGCTTTATCACTCACTAAATCCCTGATTATAAAATCCAGCTAAGCTTGTTCTTTTGTCTGTTTTTTTTAAAGTTGCGCAAAATAGATGGTAAAAAATCATGGCCTTGAGATATTGTTGAACAAACTCCTCTATCACTAACATGCAGCATGTATGTGCAGAGAAGTGAAGTCAAAATGTAACTTTATTTGGTCAGCTGTCCTCTTGGACCCCTGCACCCCTAGAAAACTATTCCAAAAATATATTTAGACTGCAGTCATGTGAAAATGACATTACTGTACAAAGTATCTTATGTTATAATATTTTACATAAATCTAAATTGTTTGGGTCTTTATCAGTGGAATACAGAACAAAATGCATTCTGCCTTATTTCAGGTCAAAACCCTTTACAGTAAATCAACAACAGGGGATTCCTATGTTATTTTCTATTTTTTTTTTTTACCTGTCTTAATAGTTTTTTCTCGAAGATAAGAATAAAAACAATACTTTAGAATTAAGATAAAGGTTCCTATTAACAAGTTTTGGGGGTATAAAAATTTTGCAAAATAATTTGATTTTCTATATTATGTATGTAAACCCTATTCAATATTGAAGAAGAAAATGATACAGTGATTACATTTTCAGCCAGCTCATCTGCCACCTGCTGCCAGCATTATGCAACAACAAGACAATAACAGAACAAATGCATAAAGTCCTCCTCCTTATCACCACATCTACAACTGTCATCATGCGTTAATGTCTATTTATTGTTCTTATTTTTCATGGGAGTATAAAGTTCAGTAATTTCGACTGAAAAACACAAAATAATCATTTATTAATAAACCAACAAAATTCCACAAAGGAGAAGGTTCATCAAACATCTCTTCACAGTATGTTTGAAAATTTGGTGGATGAGAAGTTTTATTCTCATCGTGTTGTTCCTTGATAAAGGCATTGCAGACAATAGCTGCACAGATAGCAGTAACTTCTACCAACACCTCTGTATTGCGAAATTAAAGAATCAAATGTAAGGAAAATCTTTTGTTGCATTCAGTACAGTATGTCATCACCAAAACATATGTTAATTTTAAAGTAGAAGAAAATCAACACAAAATATTTTTAGCCATAGTAGTCGTTGTCTTGGCTTTTTGCCTTCCTTTTGGTGACACAGACTAAAACTTATACCGTATTTATTCATTCATAAAATGAATAAAACGTATTTATACTGCAATCATTTGAGACACATTCACTGCACTCAAGTGATCCCCATTTCACTAATTGTGATACACAAGCACCAAATGGCTGGAACTGTGTTGAATTAGGTCAGTCACTTTAAAGGGGGTGAAATATTTATGCAGCCACTTATTTTACCTTACATATTTTTATTTGTTTGACCATTATTTTGTAGAAGTCTGTTTTTACTTTGACATTAAAGTGTTTTTTTTTTTTTGGCCAAAAAAAGCCAAATGATATTGACCATAATTGATTAATAAAATCCCTAAAGGGGTAAATTATCCAAGGGGGTGAATACTTTTATAGGCACTGTATGACTGATCAATGATAGTCAGCAGGATATTTTTGTTCAGTATGAAAACACTGATTATACATGAGCGGTGTGAAAATAAAAGAGAAAATCATTTTGAATTAAGCGTTCGCCGTTCATTAGCTTTAACTTTTGGTATGAGTCCATTTAAGTTCAAGATATAATCTAGATTTTCATTTTCAGAATCTCAATTTTTAAAAAAACCTTAAAGAATAATTGGGTTATTTCGCCAGCCTCAATTGATGTTAAGACTTTTCCCCATAAGCTTAAAAAAAAGGTAACATCTGGAAAGGTCAAAAGGAGCACAGCATGTGAGCTATGAAACTATGAAGGAATTAATTATTACAACCTTACCATGAATCTTGAAATGTTTGCCCCTTCAGGCTTGGACATTTTTAAAAAAACATTTTCAAATCTGTCTTCTTTTAAAATAGCTTTATCAGGTGGAATATGTATTCCTCAAAGACCCCTTATTTTCAGCAAAATAATTCAGTATCATACAATAATGTAATGATTATAAGATACAAAGTATCTTAAATGTCTAAATGGTTTTGTCTTTTCTTCCCCCTCCTCCTCCTCTCTTTGTTTTCCTCTCTTTAGTCATACCCACTCAGATAATCCGAGCCTGATGCCCTGAAGTCCTGTGCTGTCTCCCTGAGCCACCAGGGGCCCCAGTCCCTCAGAGGGACGCACAGCTCTCAGTTCAACTTCACCCTGAACCCTCCAGCTCTAGTCAAGCTGTCCCACCCTGCCTCCTCTCCCTCCTCTGCTGCTCCTGCTCCCCTTTCTCCTCCCTCCTGGCCCCCGCGCACACACCTGGACTCCCAGTCAGCCTTCTCCCTCCATGATGAGGGGTGGGGGGAGGTGCCTGGGGCCCTGGATGTGGCCCCACAGTCTTCTTATTTGGCATCACCTGGGAACCTCAGGGACCTGGGACAACGACACTGTCAAGATGCATCAACATTAACAGGTGAGTTATTGACACCATATTAAAATCATGCTTTCAAACACATAGGAGTAAAAATGAATGGATAAAAATTACAATTAATCATCAATCAGCAAATTATTATGTTAAGTATTTGTGTTAAGCATATAAGATGAATACAGTTGTGCTCTGGTGTTTATTAATCAAGAGAGAACTGTAGTTTCATGGATTCATCACTAGAGGGCAGTACACAATTGCAGCTGTTGTGTCAGAGTAGTTGTTTGTTAAAATGTTACATCCTTTCTATCTCTTCTTTGTCCTTCTTCAAACATACACTCAGAAATTATTACAACTATTCCCCACACAGACCTTTGCTCAGACCTGCCAGAGTTGGAGATAGTGAGCCTCCTTTCAGAGGGACAGCCCAACTACACGCTGCGAGCAGACAGTGTGTTTGGATACGACAATGACGACTGGCTGCACACCCCTCTGCTGCAACCAGAGGTCGTTCTGGGACTCACACATGGGCAGATTGAAGAGACACTCAAGTACTTTTGTGAGTGCAGTTACTTAACACCAAGTATACAGTACCAGTTTGAAGCATATAGAAATGGGATTAAGAGGTATTGACTTAAATTTAGGAATATGCATGCTGTATATTATTACATTATCATACAAAGGTCTTGTCCTCAAACTGGCCCTCACATTTTATAGATATTTTACAGCAGAAATCCCAGTTATGTTTGGGTGCTTTATTTGTACCTTTTTTTTTGTTTTACAGAAAAAGAGTTGGCCTCCTTTAGTAAACAGGACAAGACAAGACATAAAAGACAAAGTGGCAAGTGCTGAAGAAATGTGATTTAAAAAAAAAAAAAAAACGATGTGGAGAAAGACATAATTTTAATCAATGAAAAAGTTAGGATCAGTAAGAGGAAGATTAAAAAACACATGATTAATCTGATCTTGATTTGTGAATAGTCTACAAATAATACTGAATTTTGCAGCATCAGTGCTGTGTCCCTTTGATTTGTTGATCTCAGTGATTACTGCTGGTACAAAGCTATTTATAGATGGTTACACAACATTAGATAATTGCTTTAATTTACTTTATGAATGCGCTTGGTGATGCTAGTTATCAGAAGAATGTGTTACAATGCAACAGTGAGTCTTCACATACAGAGTATAAAGAGATATGTCAGCTTTTTACCACTGCCCTTGTGTTCATATGCAGCCAAAGCTCAGTCTCTGTGCCATTGAAATGTAAAGTGTAAAATGTAAAGAAACATATGGCTGAATATTGAATTTCAGGATTAACTGGTTGATCAGTTATTCAATCTCTCAACCAGAATGTTGGGGGTGTGATCCCCAACTCCCACACTGAAATTTAGGATGGCCACACCTTACAGGATTTTTAAAGCCCGACTTTGAGGCCAGATTGGTCCCCTAGGCCCTGAATCGAAAATATCAGACACGTTTGATATTTACTAGGGATGCACAATATTATAGGCAGTATACTGGTATCTGCTGATAATAGCTTAAAAAGTTAATTATCAGTATTGGCCAATAATACAATTTACACCAATCTGTACGGCTGATAATGTGAGGTCATAATTAAGGGCATGCGATGACGCCAGACGTGTGCCAACAACAACAAACATGTTAGCTATGTGTGTGAAGTTTGATGTGTGGGAACAAGACAGCAAAGTAGCTGTTTGCATCGCTTGTAAAGTACATGTGATGCTAGGAGGAGCTTGGCAACATGCCTTTAACACCACAAGTTTAATTTTGCATCTAATTAACTGTCACCCTGATGACTACAAGGACTTTCTTAAGATAAAGAATGACCAAACTTTGTCAGGGAAAAACTGGTCAGCAGCCTCTACTTCAGTCATTCGACAAAGCTAAAAAATACAACAGCGACCACCCATGGGTAAGAAGCTGAACAGGAAAATCATTGAATTTATAGCTCTTGATAATCAGCCTTTCAGCATTGTGGGATATATGGGCTTCCGCGGGCTAATGGTGCATTTAAAGCCCTGCTATATTATACCTAGCAGGCACTCATAGCCTTACCTGAACTGCAAAACTTCATTTCCAATCATGTAGAGAAGCTCCTTGTTAAAGCTAAACATCTTACCTTCACCATATGGACATCAAGTGTCAGTTGTGTTAGCATGTTGAGCCTCACTGCCTCAGTGGATATGAGGATTTCACTCTTAAAAAGCCTGTCCTACACTCACAGGAGTGCTCACTCAAGCAGCCACAATTGCAGCTGCTTTTGATGAAATGTTTCAGATATGGAAAATAGAGATAAAGAACGTGCATGTCGTGCTACGTGACAGTGCACAAAACATGGCAAAAGCAATGATGGACGTCTTTGTGCCACATCTCTCATGCACACCCGAAGGTGCACGAAAGTGTCTCCAGCATTGGAGATGTAGGTGTCACCGGGTTGTTGCAGAGCTGTATACAGTGAAATGCCCATTAAGCTTGGTTGCTTAATTAGTTTGTGCTGTTTAAAGCAGAATCAGGAGAAATACTTCAGTTGAAGTTTTGTTTCTGTTGTTCAGCTTAAGTCTCCAAAATTTAAAATCATATTTAAGCTCTGAACTATAGCTAGATTTTTTGTATTTAAGAATCTGTCTTTTTTTGTTGTTGTTGTTGTTATTTTACTTTGTCAGAAGTATCTCAGGGAGCCATCCTGCAAACTGGCTGAGTAATAAGGAGTGTTAGAGCCATTTGTGCACTACAGAATGTTTGTTTGATCTGACCTGATTAGAATTTGGAGACTTTAAACAGTCCTATAATGTTATTCTAAATGTTTATTTGTAGCTGATAATCGCTGCAGTTCTCCTATTGGACGAGACATGTAACGTGACACGCATGCGTTGTCAACTTGTTTTTTGTGCAGCTATGGAACCCGGAGAGCACAGTAGCTTTTGACCGTGTTTACACAGTGTTTAACTGAGGTTTTGTTTTATTTACTGCACAGTAAGTTTGTTTGTTATGCTACAAAACCTTCCAGTAAAGTCCTCAAAAGGAAGATCACGGACTGTGGCGTTTTATTCTGGAAACACGCGTCAACTACATGTTCAGGTTTGTTATCACAGAGGGCCTTTCAGAAATTAGACGGAGCCGCACTATCAAAGAGAATCAGTCTAAATTTATAAGCTATTTCTTTTTCGCACTGTGGAGCTCAGTGTCAGCAGGTTATTTTGCTTCTGTTTGTTGCCCTCAAAGATGCAGATGACTTTGGCTGTACTGTTAAAATGCATGTAGCATGTAATGCACATGTAACCCAAAGATAATACTGTAAGTTTTTCATTAGTGTATGGGTGAATTTGAAAAAACAAACAATACATCCTTCATTCCTGATAAAAATCAATAGACTACCGATATTAAAAAAAAAAGAAACAAATTGCAGGCCAGGATTGAATTAGTGTTTTTTTTTTTTTTTTTTTTTTACAAAATCTTTATCGGTATTGGCCAAAATGAGTTTTAAAATATTGGCATATCGGATATCGGCAAAAATCCAATATGGTGCATCCCTAATATTTATGATTCATACTTATGGTGATTTTTGCTGCAACTGTAATGCATGCCAGGACAGCCTGATGTGGAGGGATACCCAGCTGTGGATACAGATACTCATCCATATTTATTTTAACTCTGATGACATGTTTGATAATGTGAGACTCAGTGAAGTCTCGTGTTTGAGGAATCCTCTCTGCAAGGACAGTTTGTGTGAGGTGTGGAGTAGTTGTGAGTGCAATGTGAAGTGTAAAAGCTCTTTGAGTGGTCAGAAGACTAGAGAAGTATTGTTACCAAGTCCATTTCTTCACTTGTTTAGTTTGTTTTAGTTTATTATTTATTTAAAAGAGGTTATGAACAACCAAACTGCTGAGTTAGCTATAAAGCTAACTTGCATCTTTGGTTCCTGAGCCAACACTAATTTTGAATATCCTCCAGGATTGATGAAGTATCTGTCTAAAGCTTTGTTTTAAAATCACTGAAGTCTGTGAGGTCTTTTTTCTGCTGCTCTAACTGAAAATGCAGATTTTTCTAAGCAGTTGTTCAAAACTTAGCAGTTTTCTTTTTCTGAAGAGTATAATCCCCTTCTCTTTATTTTCAGTTATTCCCAGAAATGAGTCTGCATTTATTTTGGCTTGAGTGTTTGAAGCCTTATATCCAGCCCTGTCTCTTGCACCCTTTGCTACATTTTAGGCACAGATGTCAAATGTCACCAAGCCGATTAACGTGCCGTCACTTGGCTTCCTCAACAGTTTCCGCTGGAGCACTGCAGAGGAAATACCTCTGTGGTCAATCTGACAAAACAAGAGCAACCTAAAGAGGATTTATTATTCGTTGCACATATTGTCTAGACTCGTAGGTTGGTGGGAGGTTGCCAGCCGCTTTAGGACTTGGTTCTACTGTGTGTGAAAAGTGATTTTTCTGTTTGTGCAATTGCTGACAACTTATGGCACTGTGATCTGCTTAAAGATTTTAAAGTAAATGTTGATAAGCGAGTCTTAAAATTCTGCTCATGTAGTTTGACAAAAGTTGTGTTTGATGTTTACAACTACTTTTTAAAGACCTTTTTAGTCAGAGATTACGTGGACAGAGTCTCACTTCAGAAAATGTGGTCACCAAATAAAGAGAAGTAGTGATTCAAGAACATTCAGCACAACTATCAACTCTTCACCTATCTGCCACCTTTTACTTTGCAATGAATCCTGGGAAAGTTCATATTGCTCTGCTCCACCCTATTTATGAACAATGTGTTCCCTACCACATGATGATAGTCCTTTTTTTTGCTAAAACACTAAGCCAGCATAAATAATATTGCCTACCATGCAGATGATTCAAACACCATATAAAATTACAATTTGCTGATCTTAACTTGATTCTAAGAACAAAATCAGTCATGAAATATACTGCCAAGATTTCTTGAGGTTGAATGGCTGCATCCTCATTCCACATTCTTCAGTCGGTCCCAGACATCTGTTTCTATCACACCTAGGACAGACTAACCTGGCTCCCAAGGATTGTGCCAAGCTTTGCCAGGTTAAAGTGTATGTCTGGGTGGCTGGTGGCATATGGCACTGTTTTTTCCCTTGTCTGAACTCTTGTATCCTCCTCTGTCCCATCTGTTTTTATTGTAATTTGAAGCTAGTTGTATTTACAGGTTTTACTTGTCCTGAGTATGGCCCCATATGCTTTTAATACAGTCAAAACTCACATCTCTGTTTTATCATGGAGAGGTTTGATTAGGCAGAATATGTTTTCAGGCTTGTCAGTCACTGTTTTTCTTGCTCTCTTCTATGTTAAATTAGTTTGTCACATGCAGATTTGTTAATGCAAAGATTAACTGTTAAAAGAACATCTTATGTGATTAAGTTTAGTGTTCTATAAATAACTTTGAATCAGAAAACATTTGTCCCCATATGACACAGTTTTAACGAATAACATTATTTTAAAAAGGAAATAAATAAACCCACTATTTTGAGGATTTTTTGCATATTTACAAATTTAATTTCAGCAGACACTAATATCAATACCAATATTTAGATGTATTTCAAACCTAAAACTTCAGTACTTAAAGCACAAATCTTGATGTTTGAGGATGAACAAATTGATAAATTTCAGTTTGAAATACATTTTCAAGTGTAAGGAATGATGAATTTTTAAAAAGCTGACTTTAGCTGGCATAGATCTTTTTGCCCAGCCTAAAACTCCAACTCATGATTTAATAACGTATAATTATGTAACATTACGACACATGAAGCAAATACTCGGAACTATTTCTTGAGTAAACCACTCCATGTCTGGAGTGTAGTTCCGGCTTTGCATTTAACTTTCTAACATCTCCGTCTCGTAATGTTCCATGATTATTTCATAGCGTGGTGAATGCACAGGTCACAACTTGTCAACGAGAGCATTTTGGAGTTATTGGATTGTGCATTTGATGAGTTTGATGAGGCAAAGCAAAAAATACCATCTGCTTACATAGCGTTAGCTCTGCAGCTGGTATATCCGTCCCCCCAGATCTAGAAACAGCTTGCACTGACAACAAACAGAAACGAACCTATTACTAAGAGTATAGAAATTATTTTAAGAAATTCATAAAATCAGTAAAAAGGTAAAGCATCCAAGGGGTTGAATACTTTTTTAGGTTCTGTATATAGGCTGATTTTGGTCATGACTTCATTTATTGCCTTTATTTTGTTACCAAATCCCTCTCATTGGTTTTTAGTTACATTTTAGCGATGTTCAGGGAAAGTTGAATCAAAACACCTGAGTGTTCGATTTATTACTGGGGCGTGACACAAAGATAGAAGTCTTGTCATGTATGTAATGTGGGCAAAGTACTTGGAATATTACTTCCTCATAACCTCTGTTCCCTGGGAAAATCTAAAGATATGTTGTCAAGGTGCTGCCTATCATTGTACAAACGTTCACTTCAGCTTTTTGAACAAGGAGGTTTGGTCCCTACTTGCATAATATGTTTCATTTGTACATGATGATCCAAAAGATTGCTTTCCACAGAGACAGAGCACAAGAATAAATGTGACGTAACAGTTGGTTTAAGCTGCATCTCCACTGTCTCTTACATGCAACATTTGACCTGGAAAGAGTCCGTTAGGGTGTGAAACATTGATGAGGAGATGAATATTTGATTGGAGGAAAACTGTTGTCTAAGGTAGCAAGTGCAAGGGCAAGAGACTGAGACAAGATGAGGAACATGAGGACTGCGGGTAAAATGATTGTGAAACCTCACAACACAGTGAAGATTAGTGGAAAAGCTCATCAGAATAGAGTTCCTTTATTCTGATGGATTCTTTGTTAAATAGAATTATGGAACATAAAATAATGTGTCTGCTTATCAAGAAAACCTTAATTTTCAATCTGGTTTCTCCTCAAAAGAATAGCTTACGTCTTAGGAATATGATTATAAACCGTATTAAACAATTTTTTCTTAAAGCATAACACAAAAGGAATCATCATGTTAGCCAGCCAAGATAAAAATATGCAAAAAAGATGAAACTGGAAAAAATATGTTTTGTTGTTTTTCCTTTTAATATTCTCTGTCTAGACACATAAAGTGTACAGTCTTTATTGCCTACATCAGTCCTGCACAGTGGGTGTGGCTGTATCTGCAGCAGCATTACGCAGAGCCCTCTCTCTGTCTCCTGTTACGTATGTGCTCTGAACAAGGGCAGCTATTGGCATTGGTGGACCCTACCATCTCCCTCAGATTCATGGGGGTGGGTGGTCTTAATGCAGCATCCTATTACACTGCATTAGCTGCCCCATCTTGAAGTATTAAATTAGTTATAGCCATATGATGCTCATCTTTCTAAGTGAGGACAAGGCCATGGGGATCATTATCAGCTTTTATGCCTTGTTATTTAGATTTTTCTTCCTCTTCACCCCTCCTCCTCTACCTACCCCCTTTTCTTACCCGGTAGTCCAACGTGGCCAGGTGCACGGAGGCAGGCATGACGACAGATGGCCTGTACAGTCTGAAGGATTATACATTAACACAGAAGAGCTCAGATTCTCTAGGACACACAAACACAGGTGTATACACACTCAGCCAGGCTTGTGGATACAATTTCTCCCATTGCACCACCGGGCAGCAGGATGATGCTGAAGACACAACCGGTGTGTCTCAGCACAGGAAACACACAGTAAATTGAGAGGAAGGAGGGATTTAACTGGCTGACAGAGAGATAGAAGGCTTTTTTTCCCCCTTTGGTCACAATGGAGGTGTGGAGCTCCTCCGCCTCTGAGGAGGAAGAAGAAGAGAAGATCTCTCCGGGTGTTGTGGATGAAGTAGTGGTGGTGGAAGCAGAGACGTGCCAAAACAGCAATAACAACAACAACAATAACAACAACAAAGGCAGCCTGTCCCAGGAGGTGAAACAGGGTGAGATAAGATACTGCATGATGAGGGGAGGATGAGAAAGGGTGCAAATTCTGATCAGTGACCTGCAGAGCTGATGTTTAGAAGACAGATAAGAAAAGATAGACAACAGGCATAAAGTATCAAGTGTCATCTTGTGATTGTTCTGTTTGGTGTATTTGGCTTTACTTTGGTCTCTGTCATCTAAGTGCTGTAACACTTTGTAGTGCACAGCGTGTACTGCAGGCTGCAGTGATGTCACTGACAATGCATCAAGCTTATGAAGAAACCATTTCACTGAATGCTGGACTGACTTGACTGCATCATAAGACATCCTTAGTCACACTAAAAATTCCCCTGTGATTTGAATGGGGTTGTTAATAGATTCAGCCTGAATGTTTCCTCTTAGTCTGCTAAAGGTCACTCAGTGTGTGAGTGTGTGTGCGTTTGCTGCACCAGCATATTGAAGTCTTGTGTACATATAAGCACTTTTCACAGGCACTTTTTTAAGGTTTCCCCTTATTTGTTGTTCTTAAATAGAGGTAAGGTTATGGTGGCTTGATTAGGGCAAAAATTATAATCACCATATATTTTGATTTGTATGAAAATCACAATTATGAAACATAATGTCTCACTGATTTTACAACATCTGCATTATATGCATTTATCGTACCAAGACACTCAACATTCTTAAAACAAGCAATTAAGGATAATAAATGAGTGGAAAAATACAAATATATAAAAACAATGCTATAAGATCGCAGTGAAAAAATGGGAATCAGATTATTGCCAAAATAAAGAAACAAACTGGGAAACACTTACCAAATGACAAAACCTATGGACAAAGCAATCCTAACACAGCATGCACCCCATTAATAAAAATCTTGTTTTTGGAAGCCCAAATTTTGATTGAAATTGAAACTGGATTAAATGCCCAGCCCTGGGTCTGGTTATATGTTGAAAAACATTTTAAAGCTGTAGTTTAAATTGTCTTGGATTTCTTCCCTTCCTGACAGGCTTCCAGAGGAGAATGACGCTTTTGTAATTGAGAGAATCAAATTAACTCAATGGGATTGGAGGAATGACCTCCTCCTAAAAATTGATTGCTATTAATTGTTCCCAAACCTTCGACTATATGGTATATAGCTCAGGAGGGCAACGACTGCAGGTGTAATAACTGTGCTGCTGACCCACATTTAGCCCTGTATTATTAGATGCTCTTTCTCTTCTTACAAGACAAGGTCATACTTTGATACAGTTCAATGAATTGAGAGAAAAGAACAAGAACGACTTTAGGGAGGTTTTTCATGATTGAAAATCAACGATTAAAACCCATCTGTTTTAAGAGCATTTACTGAGAGAAGAAATATTCCTCTCTTCCTCCTCCATAGGAGGCGTTCTTTGTCTGAGAGGGCATGTAGCTGAGAACCATACAAATACTGCGGCGCAGGCACTCCTCCAAAACACACAGGACACTGGACAAATTCAAGCCTCTCTGTTATGCAGTAGGGTATTTTTTGTCCACATCAAGATATTTAGCTGTTTTTGTAAATATATTGCAGTGCTTTTATTATGTGTTGTATAGTGTTGCAAAATATGACTTAACAGACGTGACAGGCAAATTTACGTCAGCAAGGTTATATACAGCATTAGGCTAGCAGTTCAGGGTAACTAGCTGGATTAAGCTCAATAAAAAAACCCTAAAACCTCTAGCTGGCAGCACAGCATCTCCTCCTGATCTGCTGTATACCTAGGCTGGCAGGTCAGGAAGAAATAGATTAAAAGACCTTTGCCAGGAAAGACTTTATAGACGTAAACTTCAGCAGCTACCCAGAAAACTGCATTTTCCAAGTGTAAAAAGCCATCAAGGTAGTGGCAAAGCTTGATTGAACATGATGCTTGAATAAAGAATCACAGCCGCATCATCAACACACAGTGAAAAAACAGTAAAAACATCAGTAGTACATCAGGACAGACCAACGTAAAATGAAAAATATATTATTGTCTCTTTGTGTTAGTATTACAATGTCTAAAAAGTGCTGACTACAGTCCTGCAGCTGACTTTTTATAGAGATACAATCCACTTACAGAGTATAATAGGATTTAAGGAAGTTGAACTATTATCAGATTAACCTTTGTTAATTTATTAATAGAGTCTAACTCCATTAATCAGTTAACCATTCAGAGCTCAAGAATACTCCTAAAAAAATGTCCAAATTACTACTGTTAAGACTGAGTTTCAGTTTATAGGTATGATTGTTTGGGGTTGTATTCAAAGTCATTAAAATTATGTTTTTGTTTTTTTTTACTATGAATGGGTATGTCACCTTTCTTTAGGCTTATCTGTGATTCCACTAAGAACGCTTTAATGTGTAGATAACAAAAAGATTTTAGGGTTAAGCTTCAAAGTTTATTCTTTGTCTAAAGTTCTTTCCATCTTTGTTTTGTAGCTTTTATAACGCTTGAATGCCTTGATTGACCTTTATTAGAGGACATATATGGACTTCAAGATGTTCAACAGACCCACTGTCTATGCTGAGCCTATCCCAGCTGTCATTGGGCGAGAGGCGGGGTACACTCTGGACTGGTCGCCAATCGCAGGGCTGACATATAGAGACAGACAACCAGGCATGCTCACATTCACACCTACGGGCAATTTAGAGTCATCAGTGAACCTAATGAGAATGTTTTTGGTGGTGGGAGGAAGCCGGAGTACCAAGAGAGAACCCACGTGTGCACGAGGAGAACATGCAAACTCCGCACAGAAAGGCCCTGGCCAGATATATATATATATATATATATATATATATATATATATATATATATATATATATATTCTTTATTATTTAGTTATTACTATTAATAGTTATTTTACTCAAATTAATTGACAATAATCCCTTCATCTGCAGAGATCTAACAGAATGCCTTTGGGCCTTAAACAATTTTGCACCATGATTGAATTTACTGACTCAGAGAAGTCCCGCCTGTAGGGAGCAACTGTAATATACAGTGGATGGTACACTGAACATGATGAAGAAGACTTCCTCAGTGTGCATGTTTCACTTATTTTCACTTGTAGTCTCTTAAATTGGATCTTATATGATTATTTGATGCAGAGGTTTAAATACTTTCACTATCCTTCATATGAAGCAACTCTTGCTATCTTTGTTTTTTTTTCATCCCCATAAATTAGTTAAAGTGACCACATAACCCCACAGTAGATCACTTCACAGTGCTTTCACCAAAGTTTATGTTGTATATTTCATGGTCAGCTGGTGTACACTTTCTCTGTAATAGATCCAGGGAACAACCTTGGGTTCAGTCCTTTCCATTAGCTTGATTAGACACTGATACAGCTCTCTTATCCCCTGTTTCCAGGCTAGATTTATGGATCTCAATCTAATTACTTTGCTGTGGCAACCTACCATCTCTAAAGTCTAGATAGGCTTTACCAAAGAAAGACTGCAAGTAATTGTTTTATCAGTACGATGGATTGATTTCTAGTTCAAGATACTTTTGGTTATCCACCAGCTGTAGAATCGTGCTATTCATCTAAAATGAATGAGCTTAGCTGATATCAAATAAGTTGAACAAAAAATTAAAGCACACTATGTGCTATTTGGTTTTAACCAAAATCCATGTTAGGAAGTAGTGACCTTTAAAACAGCAAAACAAAAGCATATTTCATTCCTTCCTTTCCATGGTTTCAGTTCAGAATCAGATCCCCAGGTCCATCTAAACTTAACAATGACAATTTGAACTTCCATCTGTTTGTTTACATCCAGCTCAAAGTAGGCACAAACAAACCAAGTTTCAGGTCAACACTCAGTCACTGTGTTCTTGTCCATGCTGTACATGTCCCGGTGGTATGGACACTGTAAGATAAGCCTGGCCGTGTCACAGGTTGAACTATTTTGGTGTCCAGGAGAACCAGGCCTTTATTGGCGTCTTATCTGGGCTAAAAAGGATCAGGCTAAGAGGATCAGGATGTGGCTGACCACATGGAGATGTTGTAGTCTGTATCCGTGCAATCTTTAAGAAAAAAATAAAACAACCCAAAACACGCCAGTCATTCATTTACTGGCAAGGCATTCAATTATACGGACATTACAGTTTCAATGTGTTGTTGGTTTTCTTACAAGCTTCTGTTAGACAATGCTTATTTGATGGTGCTTCATAATTGCATGTTAAAGCATTTGGTGAAATTTCTTTCATTGCTTTCACAAATTAGAATAATTTTTGAAAGATTTGAATCCATAATGTTTTATAGGAAAAGTTTATTCACAAGCTAAAAACCTGTATCTTCCAAAAAATACAAAATAAAATAAAATCAAAAGGAAAGGGCAAACCTCGCCATTTTTGGTTAGATCACCAATATGATTTTTTTTTTTTTTTAAACTGGTCAAATACAGAAATATATCTCAATAAAATGAGGTTGTCTTTGTAAAAGAACAAACTTTTTCAGTTCTGTTTCACTGTAATAATGTTGTGTTGGTCAGTATTTTGATGAAAAACAGTATTGAAGTTTGAATTCTGTAAAAGTCAACAATTATCTTCACTGGCTGGTCTTCATGCCATTTTCTGTATGCCATCTACATCTCAGTCTCCTTCTCCATTCATTAATTCCTCTGTCTGTCCCTCCTCCCTCAGTGCTTTGCTCAGACAGGGTGGGCCAGGTCACCAAGACGTATCATGACATCAAGGCAGTCACCCACCTACTGGAGGAGGTAAGAGACACACACAAAGAGGATCATTAGGATTATAGAGGATTATAGTTATCAGCCTCACTGACCACCGTATTTGTTTTAACCTTTTCTGCTCTTTTGTTTCTGTCAGGAGATACTAAATATAATTTGATTACGAAAGAAGTTTCATTTTTGTGTAACATTACCTAAAAAGGGATGTTTTATTGAAGAAAAATCTTGATCTGCCCGTGCAGATGTACAAAAAAAATCTGCCTTTTGCAGTCAAATGAATGAGTCGTTTGTCTTTCTCTGTGCAGAAAGAGCGTGATCTGGAGTTAGCAGCAAGAATTGGTCAATCTCTCCTGAAGAAGAACCAAGAACTGACCACACGTAATGAAATGCTGGATGAACAGCTTGAGGTTGCAAAAGAAGAGGTATGAGCAAACCTCAGAATTAAAATTCAATATATAACCAGTGTTTTGTCACTGTGGTGCTTGCAGCCTGCAGAGCTGTGCTGATGTAAGATTTCTATGTTTTTAAGATTGCGCAACTTCGCCATGAACTCACAATGCGAGATGATCTTCTTCAGTTCTACGCAAGTACAGAGGAGATGGAAAACGCTGAAGCACACTCACTGTGAGTTTACACACATAAACTGTTCAGAGAAATTCAGCTATAACACTACTAGCATCAAGATCCCATCATTTGCTGGGGTGACTGTGGATCAGTGAGAGAGTTGTTTGTCTCAACTGTAAGTTCAGGAGTTCAATCTCCAGCTCCAAAATCCACATGTCATTGTGTCCACATGTGTCCACATGTGTCCTTGAGTAAGACACTTGACCCCAAATTGCTCCCAGTGCTGCGTCAGTGGCAAGGTAATGGGATTAGTTAATACTGATGGACACTTTACATAGCAGCCTCCACTATCAGTGAGTGAATGGGTGTGAATGGAAGTGTGACCCACAGCGTGAAAAGGGCTTTGAGTAGTTAGACCAGTGTCTCCTAAAAAGTTTTCCTTGGCACCCCCCCCTACATGTACATACGAAAAGCGCTGCTCCCCAGGACCCAAGAGAGAAGAAAAAGTGACACACTGCTACCAAAAATCAACATAGATTTGAACTGTTTCACTGATAGACCCCTAAAAAGGCATATGCATGCTTTTCTTATCAAAACACCTTTGTATAAACTACTTAATAATTGCTTTATCATGGTTTAGTCAATATTTGCAAATCTTATTTTGGTAGCCTCAGAACAGACAAAGCCTCGCGCCACCAAGCTCTTTGGTGGTCTGGGACCCCAGATTGGGAACCAATGAGTTAGTCGACTAAAAAAAGCAATGAACAAGTCCATGTTCCAATTATCATCATTGTCTATCATTAAGTTTGTATTAAAATGCAGTTTAGTTTTCTAAGTCTATATAGATATATTACATAATCTCTAGAATTCATGTTTTTCAGGCTGGTAGTTACATTGTAGTTGTTTTTTATTTTGTTATGCTTACATTTTGAAACACAAAGAGCAACCTTTTAATCTGGAAAAACTGTAAAAAAAACAAAGCTTTTCATACATCACATTTCATAGAAGAAGATAATTTTCCTATATGGAGCAGATTATGAAGGAGATTCAAGATCTCCTTATTGTAGTGAGTCAGTTGTAAGTAAACTTGCGTCAGAAGACTCGACTGATCTTCTCAGCACTTCATGCTAAGATGTCAGCTAAATTCTGTCCCTTCAGCAGTTCTCTAAGATTTTTTTTTCATCTTAGCAGTTTATTTAATGGTCAAAGTACATCTATAACCATCCTCCCACTGGAAATAAAACTGGTGAATTAAACAAGTTAGTTAAGATGTCAAAAGTTTACTTAAATCTGCTCATGTGTTATGATTTTTTTTTCAAAATAACATACTCTCTGCTTTTTTATGTGTTGTAGGATAAAAAAGAACAATTCATGCACTTCTCTGAGCAACTTCGTCCACTATGATTTCTTGCAGCAGAAACTGAAGGATTTAGAGGATGAAAATCGCAAACTGCGATTAGAGGTAAGAAAACGTGCAAACCATCAATCAGATTAGAATACAACTAGTATAGGTCTTATATATACACCTTATTCCCAGCTTCCATGATACCTTGCATAAATTCTAAGCGTGACTTCTGGTGCCCTCTGTGTCTAAATAAAGAGCCAGTGTTTTCTATAGTAATGAGATGCTAATCCTGATTATTCGAGTGATTCAGAGATTAAGATGTGTGAACGTCATTTGTTACACCCCAAATGGGATAATGTGATTATTCTTCTGGCTTTTAGTATTGAGGGATCTGAGCACACTATGAAGAAATGGTCTTTGACTGCATACACAGGCCTGTTTAGCTAACTTTATGAGCCCTGTATTGGTATTTACATTGTAATAAGGGTGGTTGCATCTTTTAAGGAGGTGGGACATGACCTTTTACACTTTACAGTAGATGTAGAGCCCAGTCAGAGCTTCAACTTCTCACCACCACATCTAGCTTTTAGCTTTAAGTTCATTTGCCATACTGTTAGCTGTTGGCTAACAGTGCATTGCACTTAAAAGTATGTACGTATTGGACACAAAAAAACATGAACAGCTAACATGACTCACTGCTGTCACTGTCAAAGTGAGTTTTTTAAAGTTCATCATAAAAACTGGCATTGATACTTAATAAAGTGTCATCACACATTTTAGTTTCTGGATGTTCTGAAATTCTCATTATTTCACAGATTGATCTTTCTTTTAAATGTGTCTTTACTGACATTCATGATTCACATATGTCACCTCTTCAGGTCTCCAGGTAAATCTGGATGTTTGCATTGATTTTAGAGAAATTTAATCCCAGGTGCAGTCAGAGAGGGAACAGCATGTTTAATACATTTTTACAGTAACAAATTTATCTCTGTTTTTCAACAAGGAATAGTATGGAGTTGTTATTGTTGCAAAACTCAAGCGCATTTAAACTTTTTTAGAGCATGACTTGATTTCCATTAAAACCTGCCTTTGTGCTCAAACCTACCAACCTTGCAAAGCAGATGGACTTGCCAGACTCCATGTCTATCAGATAAGTCCATCTCGAAAAGCTCCAATCCACGCCGTTTGTGCCCCAATCAGCGTCATTTTGGGAGAATGAGGCAGTAGTTATGGACAAATTTAGATGTACAGGCCAATTGCAATGGCTACCACAACATAACAGTAGTTTTATCAGAGCGGGACTTCATTTCTGTAAGAAATATAGGATAAAACAACACTTAAAGCTTTTCATGATGGAAATGATGTTTTCGCTCTTCTGCCAAATTGCTCGGCATGAGTTTGTGATAGGTACGGGGTGGTGGTAAGGTGTACCGTGAGTGGTTGTATACGATGGCTGCTAGTGAAGTGATTAGCTAGGACTTAGCCACAGAGGCGCTTTTGACAGATCTGGACATTTGTTTATTAAAAAGAGAGAAGAACCACACTGAAAGCTTTTCAAAATATGTTTTCAGTCTTCTCCCTGCCTGCTTAAGCATGGGTTTGTTATCGTTACAGATGAGGTCTGCCAGTGAATCCAATGGCTGCTGCCGTGGTAGCTTTTAGCTTGGATGTAGCTGTAAAGCAGTTTAAACAGAACTGGACCACATTTACCTTTCAAACAAAAACTGAAGGCCTTCACACAGTAAGGGTGACACAAACAAACGGCACAAAAGTGCGAAGAATTTGTATGCAAATTTTGTCGCCCATTTCTGTACACATCAGGAGCAATGTTAACCTGACACGCAAGATGGATTTGTTTCAAACATCCATCTGGAAAAGCTTCAAAAGCAAACATTTGAGAAAAGGCAGAGGCTTTGAAAAAAACTTGGAGTGTGATTGGATGAACGTTTTGTCTGTCACATCTCTACGGGCCAATAAGAGCAACAAAACGTGACGTAGCAACTATTGAGCTGCACGTGCGCAGCTACGGGGAATAACGCGAAACATGGAGATTACAGACATGTAAGTACTCAACCTTTGTCGTTTTTGAAAAGAAAACAACTCACTGCTGTTCTTTGTTCTTCTTTTAACGAAGAATTGTTGTCAAGTTCTGGTAAAATGTACGCTTTAGCAGCATCCACGCTAAGCTTTTCCACCATAATTGCACTGGCCTCTTGCTGCTGCTTGTTTACGTCACGACTCTGCCATGCCTGAAAGTACTGTCCCTCGTCGCTGATTGGTCCAGTCACTTTCTAACCGGGCCCAAACGGTTCAGATGGGAGCTTAACAATATGGCTTCACCATAGAAAAACAAGGAAATGGGCGTATCCATCTGCTTTGCAAGGTTAGAGCGATGTGGTTTTACAAATAAACTATGCATGGTCTAAAAAACATTTGTGCTGCGAAAGTCAGTGGTATGTTTTCTCCTGTCCTCTGATTAAAAGTGATATATATTGAAGCCTCTTCTCTCTCTACTAAAGGCACCGTTACACACAGCCAAGGGGTCAGCATTGTTTTGTTTCACTGTTTCATTCATTGTACCAGCCAAGTTTGCTAATTGGGGGGACTGAATTTTCATTCATTCTATGTTAAATATTATCAATAATAATAAGGGCACAGCTGCAGGTCACTATGAGAGGAGTTAACTCCCCCCACAGCGCACAGATAAGCTCATCTGTTTGTGTTACAGACTGGTCAGAGGAGTAATTTCAGTGATCTGACTGATCATGAGCATTTTATTGGATGTATGTCAGAGGGGACTGTGTTGTGAAATATGTTATCGGCCTCAAGCCCCATTAGTTTGGAAACATTTCCAGCTGTGTGAATAGCATATTTACATTCACACTGTGTTACGACCCAGCTTGTTGAGGGTAGGAGAAAGTAACATAAAAACCAGATGGTGTTGGTAACTTAAAGTTATTTATTATAAAAATAAAATTGTGCTAACAAAGGTGAGGCAAAATAAAAGGACCACTGAGTACTGCTTGACTAATAAACAAAATGGAATCTAAAGTAGTGTTTTAAAACTAACATACTATTGGTGAAACAAAATGAACATAATTCCTAACTAACTACACTTACTAATCAAAGCCAACAACAAAAGAACAGTACCCTTAAACCTAGTGTGACTAAACAAATATAACCAAACCTACATTTGAGTGCGCCTAAACTAAACTACTACCTGGCCCAGTGAATCAAAACGAGTGCCTCATCAAACAGAATCACAACACAAATTTAACATTAAACATAATTCTAACGAAAGAGGCACAGTGGTGAGCTCAGACACCAAATGAAGCTGCGCAGACTGAAGGGTGGCCAGACTTTTTAAAGGGTTGAGTTGATTGTTGCTGTCCTCTGATAGGCTGACTGGTTTGGCTGCAGCTGCACACTGATCAGCTACATCTTTCAGCAGCAGCAGCACAGGTGACAGGAATCAGTTACACACTGGAGAGGGGATGTAGCCGTAGCACATGGACATGTCAGGCTGGCTTCTACCTGTCTCCCTCTCTTACCAGGCTACGTGAGGAAAAAAAAAACATGCATTGGGTCAGACAGATATAAAAAGAAGACAAACATCATGTTGTGTTGGCGAGGAGGATGTTTTTGCAGAAAACTTGGACAGATGTGTGCTTGTCAGGAGTGAAACTTTGGAAAAAAACGGACACATTTCAAAAAAAAAATTATCTGTTGCAATTTACCTTGCCGATATTATGTTGCTGGTGACGAAAATTGCATTAACTTGCTGCAGTTTCAAAAAATAAATATTTAGTGCAAATTATTTGCATAAAAAATTGCGTCTGGTGTCCAAGGACCTTATGAATCATAAAGCTTGTCTTGCCAGAGAAGATGTTTTTGCGCGTCTGCTGACTGGCCTTGGCATGAATTTATTCAAGGTAGAACCTCAGGATTATCAACTATATCAGCGGTAGCCTGTCTGCTCAGGAAAAGTGAGCACAACCTTGTTTAGTCTTGTTGCTCTGATTGGCCCGTCATGAATGTGACAGATCGTTCCTCCAACCACCTTCAGATAATTTTTTGGAAAGTCCTGCCCTTCCCTATGAGACATTTCCTAGATGAATGTGAAATATGTCCATGCAATGGATGTATGAAACAGTCTATGTAGCATGTCAGGTTATAAAACTGCCTCTTTTGCGCAGATTTCTCTGTTTGTGCTCAAAATGTCTGCTTGCTCCAAATGTTTAATTGCTCGCTCAGATTTACTGTGCTTGTGTTGAAACCATTCTCCTCTCATTTAGGTTACGTTTGCATGTTTGTTACCCAGCAACTCTGATTTTTCTCTGTGCATGTGTACAAAACTTTGTCTGTAAGCACTTAATGCATGCCCACTCAAAACTCTCTCTGTGCATGCTTCAGACTAAACCTGTTTCCTATTGGTTGGTTCATCAAAAGAATCCAAGAGCAGAAATGTGTTTCTAGCACGCAGATGAAATTCTGCATTAAGTTCTGAGTGCATGCAGACAAAGTTTCGTGCACATGCACAGAGAAAAATCAGAGCGGCAGTTTCACAAATGTGCGAAAGTAACCTGATTGAGAGAATGGTTTCAGCACAAGCACAGTAAATCTGAGCGAGCAATTAAACATTTGAGGGCAAGCAGACATTTTAAACACAAACAGTGAAAGTATAGTTTAGAGCACAAAGGCAGGTTTGAATGGGAAGTCTGAAGAAAAATAGGAGCCCAAAATCCATAAGTCATATTCTCAAAATATTAGAATACACTATTAAATTTTGCAACAATAATGACTCCAGAGAAACAGTTACCAGAACTCTACAAGGACATTTCAGAAAATATAACATAAATTACAGCTAACAACTCAGTTGAATGTCAGATTTTTTTGTAAATTATGCAGTATTTGAAAACACTGAGAGTGAACTCTCTGGAACTGTTTCATGTTATTTTATCTTTTATCTGTTTTTAAATTCTTTTCAGGCCAGCGAGCTTACAACAGAAACATCAAACTATGAAGAGCAGGAGCAAGAGCTGATGATGGTGTGTGTGGATGAGCTCTGTAAGTGCCACTGTGTTATTCCAAAATATAGGCTAAGATGATCACTTCTTCCTCCTTGTGTATTCATTGGACTTGTGTGTTTCAGCGTCTGTCAATAAGCAGGTGGTTGATCTGTCTGAGGAGCTGGCACGGAAAGTAGAGGACTCTCTCCGACAACAGGAAGAGATCAGCTCACTGCTAGCTCAGATTGTTGACCTGCAGGCTCGATGCAAAGGGGTGAGAAAGAAAGACAGATGCATACATATATTTCCCTATTAAGGAGCTTACATAAAACCATCATTTAATCGCTGCTGTCATGTCTATTTAAATAAATATCAAATCACAGTAAAACTAAAGCTCTCCCTGTCTTGCTCCCCCTTTAGCTCACCAATGAGAATGAGGAGCTCAATCAGAACCTGGGTGCCGCCCGTGAGAGTCAGGAAAAACTTCAATCAGAGGCAAGACTCCTAATCACTTCTAAATATACTTTGATATTCCTGAATAAGCATCCTGAAATCTTGTTGTGTTTTCAAGTCTGCAAACTTCCTTTGGAATGAATATAAAGGAGATGTTTGGAGAAAGTAAAGTGCTAAAGATTGTTGAAAAAGTACAGAGATGCAGCAGACTTTAATAAGTCTGCTATATACTCATCACTCACTACAAGAGCCTTTACCCAGAATCCCCATCTTTGTGTCCCTCACAGAGCTGTCTAGGTGGATCTTTACAGAGGCCTTGATTTTCTAACATCATTTCCTACATTGTGAATGGTACAACGGGTTATCTGGTTGATGACTGTCTTTATTTTCAGTAACAATAAAATAAAATAAATTGTTGAACACTAATAATACATTTGTACACAACTATTTACAGTGCTTAAAAAATTTATTAGACCACCCTAACCCTAACCAAAGTAAGGTTTATGCCACAGCTGCCCTAAATTAACAGCATTGGTAATTACCAAAATCATTTTTTATGTTTCTGCAATGGTTAATACACCAATATGTAGAAGCTCTTTAACCAAAATGATATTTTTAATGCTAAAATGTAATTATTATTGTTATCCATGAATTATCAAATTTACTGATTTACAAAAAACTGAAAAAATAGTAAAGCACATTAATATTTCTTTATTAATATGTCAAATTATAGTTATTTACTTGCATTCCTGAACAGAAAAATTATTTTTAGTGGTTGAATGTTATGCTTGATTAATTTCTGACTCCTCAGAGAAGCCCAGTGAGCCGGCTCAAATTTTGATGAATTTAGTTTGAAATCCCTCATTCCTTTTCAAAATGGTAAAACGTGGAGTGCTCACTGAAAATGAAAGAGTCCGCATTAAAGCACTTCATGATGTTGGATGGTCTTTGAGACAACTATGACAGGTGGTCTAATAAATTTGCTAAGCACTGAATATCTTCCTCCCGTCCACTTCTCAATGACTGTTCTCACCTTAATTTTTAATATTCAACCTAATAAAACACACTTTTCTTTTCTCTTTGATTCTCTCACAGTTTCTTCAGCAGAATAAAGTTTGGATTGGAGTTCAAAGTCTGAACCTCTCCACTCATTATCTCGTAGTGCGGTTTGATTGAAATGTCTCCCTCTGTCTGCAGCTCAAGGACCTGCAGGATAAATACTCAGAGTGTGAGGACATGCTGTGTGAGGCCCGAGAGGACATAAAAAACTTGAGGAATAAAAGCCTTCCCAACAGCACAGTGCAGCGGTACACCGCGCTGGCCTCCGTCCTCCCCATGGACTCACTGGCTGCAGAGATAGAGGGCACCTTCCGCAAAGGCCTGGACAACCCGGCTCCTTCAGAGTACAAGTGAGTCTTATTATACGCTCCAAAATGAGTAAAGCTTTGCTTGAATATTTCTAATTGATCAATTTCTGCCAAAGTAATTCAGGAGCCTATTTGATGCTTAAATACCCAGGCAGTTCTCCCGTCCTACCTGAAGTGTGCCTGTTGAGTCTGCTTGTTCCAGCAGATGTCTTATTTGCTCGTATTGTACTCATGATCAGACAGCAGAAAATGGGTAATGCAGCTGGACAGATTTGAGAACTTTCTTCAGGTTTTTTCATATTTTGTGGCTGTTTCACTTGTTGAAGTTTGTTTTAGATTCCATTAATCATCTGGCATTTGACATAAGTGTCAGACTTGATTAAAAACAATGCACTGTAAGCCAATAACATAAAGGTTTAAAACGGATTAAAAACATCTGTATCTGTATCTGATCATTATTTGTGGGCCAACATTTTTTCCAAGTAAAAATACCCCACTTACTTTAATTTTTGAAGATTAAAGGCACAAACTAAAAGTATTCATAAATTTGCCTAATCAAGTTTTAAACCTCCACTGGTTTTATAAGGTTTTGTAAATGATTAGCTGGTCTGCAAAATCAAAATGCATTAGTAGATTTATTATAAGGTTTTAAGGCCACTCATGCCCTGTTTCTCCTGGCAGGAACCACCCGTGGCGTGTGTTTGAAACGGTAAAAGTAGTGAATAAGGCCGTGAGGATGCGGTCTCAATGCCCCTCCCCGGGTCTTCCAGGATCCAACCCTTTATCGGCTCGTTCCAGTTGTGCCAGCACCCCCCGAACCAGCTACTATGGCTCAGACAACATCAGTATAACTCTGGAGGACAAGCCCAATTCTAGTAATACCCACAAAGAAGAAAACTGGTGGGTTTTAATTTGTTTTTCATTCAAACTTCTAAAACCAGTTTTAAGAAGTGTTCTGTAGTTGTAGCAATAGTGCTGTTGCTTTACAGGATAATATTGATTAACTCCATTATAGGTCCCAAGGTTTGAAGCATTTCAAAACATTGTCACATCCCTTTTCCACAGTGTAAGTGAACCGAAACGTCTGGGCCAGCCAGGCACACCGGGAGGCCACGACTTGGAGGCAGCCCTGCGCAGCCTGTCAGTTCGTCAGCAGAACCACTCCTCAGAGCGGCCTTTCTTTGATGTGGAGCGGGAGCGTAAACTTAATGCTTTGGTAGCGAACTCTGAGGAGGGCGAGGGTTCCAGTGGCTTCCTGACACCAAATGACAGCTTGGTCTCCAGCCCAGCAGCATCGACAGGCACCAACTACTCCAATGGCAGCTCACGGCACTCGTGTGGCTCCTCAGGAGGATCCAGATCCTACCTGCCGGACCGACTGCAGATTGTCAAACCTCTGGAAGGTGAAAGATTCTGCTTGATGCTGTGTTTTTAATAGCTGGAGGTTATTCAGAGTAATCCCCTTAACTTTGTTTTAGTAGTTTGATTATTTGATAAATGATTTTACCAGATTTTGTGCATACATTTCAGGCTTCATCTGTTTTTTGTCTCATTTGTATGTGTTTGCTTTCTCTGTATCTGCTCTGTTGTACACCTCGGCATCACTGAATATGAGGGTTGTCTGTCCTCAGAGGATTTGTCTTGATGGTCAATAAAAATGTGTTTATTTAAAAATGTGAAAATGTGCATATATGATAAGTCATTATTGAACTAAATCTGGATTTGTTTTCTGATCACATGCTTTGTTAATGAATGAGTCAGAAAATGAAAGTATAAAAATGCATTGTTTTCACAAGATTTTTTCAGCTTTCACCAAACGTATAAAAGAAGCAAAGCAAATTCTTACACAACTATGGAGCAATGGTAGTTTAAAACCTGTATCTTAAGAATAAAGCCAGCTTCATGTTAAAAATCAATGTGCCTGTATAAGTAAATGACCAGTGTTGTATTAAAACATTTTAACACCAAAACTCTCTTTGACTGTCTCGCTTTCAGGCTCGGTGACTCTGCATCATTGGCAACAGTTAGCCAAACCTAATCTGGGTGGCATCCTGCACCCACGTCCAGGCGTCCTGACTAAAGACTTCAGAGAGCTGGAGGTGGATGTGCAGCACATCTACAGTCTGAATGACCTGGAGGAGGATGAGCCTGACCTGTCACAGATGTCTGGAGCTCACGGCATGGGTAGGACATATGTTGATACACATCCAAACGAGCTTTGTTGTTCCTTTTTATATCATGAAGTCAGTGCTGTATTTCCTCTCTCTTTCTCTTTTGTAGATTCTCATTCAATGTAAGTTTTTTCATTTGTAGTTTAATGTTCCCTTTCTCCCTCCATGACCTCGCAGTCTCTCCATCCGGTCCAAACCTCCCTCAGACCTCTCCCACACATACCATTACCACCTGCCAAGTCCACCAACCCTCCCTCCTCACCCCCTCATTCTCCACTAGGTAAGATCATGCTGTACGCTTTGACTCTACTGTGCCTATGCTTTTGTAGCTTTATTGATGATTTCTGTGGTTGTTTTTTTTCACAGCTCTGGCAAAATGCATTGTTGTTTTGTTTGAGTTTAAATCTTAGCTTTGTTTTGTATCATTTCACAATGGACCAGGTGGTTGTTAAGCACCAAACAAGAAACTCCTGACAAAGAATGCTCTGAATCTACACCTTTTCATATACATAATATTTCCTCGCTTCCATTTTTTTTCGTTTTCTCCCTTTAAAAGACTTTGCTCTTTACCTTTCACAGTGACAGAAAACGCATGTCCAGGCTCTTTCTCCACCTTTAAAAGGAGCCTTCGGGGCAAAGTAAGAGTGCAGGACTATGGATTCATCATGAATGTTTGATTTCATAGAAATGGCTAAGGCACAGCGCCTTATTTGTGTAACTAACATTATGATTGCAATTTTGTGCCTTTATTAAACTGATGTCTTAGAATAAGGTCAGAGACTGAGATGTAAAACATTTGCCGTGAACTAACTGAATGATTATGATTATGTTTTTATTTATTTCCTACTAACTCTTTAGTTAGTGCAACATCTCTACTTGTTTGTACGAGTTCTCTGCATGTTTTACTTCATGTCTGTGGCTCTTTCCTCTCCTAGGTTTTGATCTCAGCAAACGATCAGATCCAGGTTTATTGTCCTGCCACACTAACATCCCATTTATCCATCTCACAGACACTACAAATGACCGAACTCTCTGGAACTGTTTCATGTTGTTTTTTTTTATCATTTGCTTGCATGGTTGTGCATGGGAGAAGTTTTTTTTTTTGGTGATTCGTGCTCTTGATTTTTACTCTTAATTCTGGTTTTGTTTTTTGTCGGCAGCCTTCGCTCTTTCAGCATGCCACCTTGTCGGAACTGTGACCTCTTGAGCACTTCATCGCCATCTCACCTTCAGCTCTTTGGCCCAGGAGGCCAGATCACAACCTCCATGACCACCACCACCACCACCGATGTCAGCACTTCACGACTGGGACTTGTGCAGCTGCTGCGCGAGCGCGGCATCTCAGCTTCTCCTCATGTCCATCCCTACCTGCACTACAGCCAGAGCACTAAACCTTCAGACTCATCATTAACCGACAAAGGCGGAGGCTCAGGATCATTGCACAGAGAGGGAAGAAGGAACATTTTCAGTTTGAACTTGGTGGCCAAGCTTCAGGGTCTAGGGCTGCACAGAGTGGCAGCTTTGGGGATGAAAGGACGTTGTGAAACAGAGAAAGACGGGCGTCCTCTGAAGGTTTGATGAGGGCTGTTCACGGGTTAACTCCCAGCTTATTCACCGGAGTGACTTTAAATCATTCACATGGAGCAATTCAGGGCTCACAGCTCTACTGTCTTGTAAACAAAAGCCACATAAAGTTCTAGAGCCATAAGTTAGATTGTTTGTAGTGTACAGTAATGTTATTTTCTATTACAGTGTGTACGGTAGCTGTATGTGAACATCAAAATTTCATCTCAGGACATCGCCCTATCACCAGTTTGTTTGACTGTAAAATGATGTATAACTACTTTTTACACCAAGAAAACATTCATGAAGAAAATCATATTTTTATACTTTGTTTTTGTTTCAATTTTACACATTATCCCTTAAAAGTCATGAACCTCAACCATTTTTTTGTTTCCAAAGTGGAACATCAGTCATTATGTATATAATAAAGTAAACAAGCTGTCACTTTTGAAAACAAAAGACAAAATGCAGTAAGTTATTTGAAACCACAAATGAAACCAATGCTTTCACACTGAAGAACTTCAAATGCACTAAAGTACACTCCAGTCTTCCTGCTCATAAGCTGGTTCACTGAGAAAGGCACATAGTAAATTTGACTGTCAAGCAAAACACTTGAAGAGCTTATCACTGAGTAATGCAAAGACTGAACTAAACTAGCTGAAACATTTGTTGCTCTAAAGTTTAATGCCAGCTTTTTCATCACACATGTTGTTATGGCTGCATCAGCACAGTTTCACCCAAACTCTGTTTGAATGAAATGAACCTTGTGGACTTTTTCATGAGCCAAAACTCTGCATCAAAGAAAGTAGATGATTTTTTTCATGCAATATGAGAACTTTTACTGCTGAAAAATGTAGCTTGTGCTGTATTCAGTGTCATCAGGGATTTTGAAATCACTGGGATATATAAATGAACTCAATTGTTTTGTGAATTCTCCATGATGTTATTTAAAGGCATGTAGAAGAGTGGTAATTTCTATTTAAACAACAATCATCTGTAGCAAAAAGGCATAGGATACTGTAGATTAAAAAGGGAAGAATCCATACACACAGGTTGTATTAATTTGTGTTATGACTTAAATCAACCAAACCACTGTTTTTCTGCACTGCTGTTTCTTCTGTTTGCATCACAGCTGTATATATGTGTCCAATTTTTACCATCCGTGGATAAAACTTTGCATTTTCATTGAATGTAGTTTTGTCTCCCTTATTCTCTCATGACAGTAATGAAATAAAACTTGTGGTAAGAATGCAGAAAAAGGTTTATTTATAAAGATGCAGGAAAACTAACACACTGACTTTGTATAAAGTCAAAAATCATGAGTAGCTTTCAGGTTGCTGTTGGTCCTGTTGCCATTCACTCTGTGTCACGGCGTCCAAAGTCCACCCAGCCCTGGTAGTCCCGATCCAACATGCAGTCAGAAGTCATCATCTCTGTGAACAAACCATTCCTACATGAACCACACACAGCATTAAGTAAACACATCAGAGCGTCCCTCTGGGTCTCTGCCCACTTTCTTTTCATCTGCCGATGAGAGGGTAAACAAAACAACGAAGATAAAAAACCCATCACACCCAAACCCACCACATACCTGAGATAGCTTGCATTACTTGCTTGGTCATTATCTCACGTTCTTCCTCAGACAGGTGTGCTCGCCTCTGCGTTCGGGGTGAGTGAGCATGGGGTGTTGGCTCCTTTTTGACAGCTGAGTCTCTCACTTTCATCCTCTTGGCAAGAAGCTGCTGGAATTCATTGGTGTCTCTGGCATCTCCAAGTGAAGAGGCTGCACCGGATACAAGCAGTGCAACCAGCAGTGCAAACACCAAGAAAACTTTCCCGGCCATGTCTGTGTAGAAGAAAAAAAGATCAGCTTTACATTCTCACCAACTGGTAAAAAACATTAAAAGATCCACTTACTGTGCCTGTGAGAGATATGTGAGCGATGAGATCTGAAGCAGTTCTGCTTCTGCTGCAGTCCTGATAATTCTGCACACATCACTTCTTTTATACCATATTTGGTGTAAGCTTAGAAAAATCAAAGCCAAGATAACGTTGCTCACTCATCGATTGGTGGAAGGATGCACAGGAAGAATGTGCGTAAAGGAAATGGCCCACCTCTACATCCACAAATCCATTACTGTGCTTTTCATTTACCTGGAAAGGTGTTTTTTTTTTTACTCTGCAATAATAGTAAAACAAGTCAATGTGTTTACATAAGAATCCAATAGTCCTTTAAAGACCTAAACGGAGGATCTGATGTAACTGTGTAGCCACTAGTTGGAAAACATTTATCCCTTTTCTCTGATGCCACTCAAATTGTTGACATTGGTCAATTATTTTAACAATTCATACATTTTGAGAGAATATAAAGAGAAAAGTATGTCTGTTTCCTTGAAGCATGGTTACTCTTAATTTCAACTCTGCTTTCATCTGAATGTAAAAAGAAGCTTATTCCTTTGAAAATAGTTTGAACACTTTAAAGCTCCTGTAAGGAGCTTTCAGTTTGTGATGATTATGGGGATTTTTAGAAGTATACACTGTACACTGGGGTGGGATTGTCAGCTTGAGGAGTGCTCTGGTCTTAGTTTGTAGTCTGAGCTATATTGAGCAAGTATGTGTCCGCAGGATTTGGTGTATAAAAGATAAACAGTCCATGTGGATAGAAAAAACAAGACAGAATGCTGCAAAATTAGAGCTCAGCAGAAGTTCAAGCAGGAAGATCGTTTCTACTTATTATTAGACACCACTTGTTCATATCCCTTCTTCCATTCTCTCCCTTTTCCTGCTCTGGTGATCAGCTGATTATGGGTGTTCACCCTCTTAACTACCAAGCTATTCCGATTCTGCCACAACCTTGTTTAAGAAATTATCATGTACCTAGCATATTCTAAATCTGTCATCCTTTCTCCTACTGTCAGTCTGTCCTTTCAGTGTGGATGCTCCAGCCTCCTCCACCCCAGCCACCTCCATTTAGTCAATCTGGTCCAGATCTTCATAGGTCTTCTGCTCGTCTTATCCTGCACACCTCATACTCCTCCTCCAAGCCACCTCATTGAGTTTCTCGGTCCAGCACCTTAGAAGTGTGGAAGGTTCCTTTTCCTGCCAATTGCTTTCCTACCCTTTCAGGTACATAAAGTTATCACAACAGGCAAAGACACTGCACATTTATCTTTCATTAAAATTAAAAAATATATTTTTTGTTAAACTCGTATTGTGAGTTCTGATTGAAATGAAAAACCAGTTCCTATTAGCAGCAATCTTACAATAAAGTATTAACCTTAAAAAAGTGGTTAAAAGTAAAGCTACTCCATTATAGATCAAACACTTCAACTTAAGCTGCAAAAAATAGGCCTATAAGTCTTTATTCTAGGTGCTGGAAAACATTGATTCACATCAGGATTGCAAATGATAATTTCTTAGATTCGGAATCCATCTTTTCAAATGTGCTTTATTTCATCCTAAATATATTTTCAACAGAAGTCTGTTTTAGCACCATAAACCCCCACTGTTGATAGTTTCCTCGGTGCACTGTCTCCAGCTTTCCTGGTGTGTACCAGGTGTGTTAACCTGGCTCTTTACCTTAGCTGTTCGCATTAGCATTGCTAAAGTTTATGTGGATGTGTCTGACATACTAACGTTCTGCCAGTGTCTGTCGGACAATGACTCAGCCGAACTGTTTCAACAAAACAAAAGTGGTAAGATTTGCCGTGGAAAGGTGTTCTATCAGGTTGAGGTCAGGACTCTGTGCAGGCCAGTCAAGTTCCTCCACACCAAACTTTCTCATCCATGTCTTTATGGACCTTGCTTTGTGCACTGGTGCACAGTCATGTTGGAACAGGAAGGGGCCATCCCCAAACTGTTCCCACAAAGTTGGGAGCATGGAATTGTTCAAAATCTCTTGGTATGCTGAAGCATTCAGAGTTCCTTTCACTGGAACTAAGGGGCCAAGCCCAGCTCCTGAAAAACAACCCCACATCATAATCCCCCTCCACCAAACTTTACACTTGGCACAGTGCAGTCAGACAATACTGTTCACCTCCACCTCCACTGCTCTAGAGTCCGGTGGTGGCGTGCTTTACACCACTGCATCTGACGCTTTGCATTGCACTTGGTGATGTATGGCTTGGATGCAGCTGCTTGGCCATGGAAACCCATTATATGAGGCTCTCTCTGCACTGTTCTTGAGCTAATCTGAAGACCACATGAAGTTTGGAGATCTGTAGCGATTGACTCTTCATAAAGTTGACAACCTCTGCACACTATGTGCTTCAGCATCCCCTGACCCCGCTCCATCATTTTACTTGGCCTACCACTTCATGGCTGAGTTTCTGTCGTTCCCAATTGCTTCCACTTTGTTATGATACCACTGACAGTTGGCTGTGGAGTATTTAGGAGCGAGGAAATTTCACCACTGGACTTGTTGCACAGGTGGCATCCTACCACAGTACCATGCTGGAATTCACTGAGCTCCTGAGAGCGACCCATTCTTTCACAAATGTTTGTAGAAACGGTCTGCATGCCTAAGTGCTTAATTTTATACACCTGTGGCCATGGAAGTGATTGGAACACCTGATTTCAATTATTTGGATGGGTGACTAAATACTTTTGGCAATATATTGTATATATATGCTAAGACTGCTAAGGAAAGTGAGGTACTTTAAGAATGGTTTTAAAGTGTGAGTTCACATAACACACCTACAGAAATAGGTGTTAAAAAAGCAGAAAACAGCCAACAACAGCTGACCTACTACCAAACAGACAGTATAATTACAAGCTATCTGGCCTTGGCATTTCTAGTGAAGCTTTAGATTTATGATCACATCATTTTTTTCCACTGGCAAGTTTCTGACAAATACTAAGTTATCTGGCTTAAGTTTACAATTTGTATTCATGTGAAATGATCTTGCTTTCAACGCTTAGTAATCAGATTATAAAAACATTATCAACTTGACTAAAAGCTGTGTTATCTTAACGCTTTTTTAAATGACAAATAATATACAGCTACTTTGTGCACAGCACACTGAATTAGACCCTAAAATAAGACCCTCTGTAACCAATAGGGAATGTGCTGCAAACTGGGAGTCAGTTTGAATCAAATTATGATCCCTGGAATGGAATAGTATCAAATCATGGAATAAAGATTCAGACTTCTAGTCTTAATGCTGTGTTGTTAAAGTAAGTTAGCCTTTAGATGTCCAGACTACCCAAAACGCATCATAAAATCAATATCCAATCAATATACAAGCATTTTAAAAGCTGACTACTTCTTGAAGACAGACCGGGTTAAGTTTGACATTTTACTTTGAAAAACTGGCATCATGATGTTGGTATTTTGGCAAACTTTAACTCTGTTAATTGCAGGTAAATCATAAGAAAATCCTTTCCTTTTTGAGGCTCCTAACAATTTAGGGAGTAGTAGTGAAACTGCTGTACAACTTACACTCGGTTTATTAGCTATACCTTGCTAGTACCCATTTTAACTCCCTTTTGCCTTCAGAACTGCCTTAATTTCTTATGGCATAGTTGCAACAAGATGTTAGAAACATTCCTCAGAGATTTTGGTCAATATTGACGTGATAGCATCACGCAGTTTCTGCAGATTTATCAGCTGCCATGGCAGTACAGTGAACTCACTGTCATGTTCAAGAAACCAGTTTGACATGATTTGAGCTTTGTGACATAGAGCATTCTCCTGCTTGAAGTCAGAGGAGGGGTACACTGTGGTCATAAAGGGATGGACATGGTCAGCAAAAATACTCAAGTAGGCTGTGGTGTTCAAACGATACTCAGTTGGTACTAAGGGGCCCAAAGAGTGCCAGGAAAATAACCCCCACACCATTACACCATGACCAGCCTGAACCACTGATAGAAGGCAGAGTGGATCCATGCTTTCAGGTTGTTTACACCAAAGGTCACTCTTGCAGCAACATTTTAGCTTAGCTGCCATCACTGAACAGATGATTTCAACCATAATAATCTAGTCTGCCTGTAATAGGAAGCAACAGTCATAGTCTGTGTTTAAATTGCAGATAATTAACAGCTCTGAGTGATGCTGTTTCAGTGCTATGAAGGGATCAGAAACCTGACAGATAAAATCCTTAAGGTTGTTTGTCATGGGAACAAGCTGTGCAAATATTTTGCTGTGAAATGGAAAGTTGACATGCTTATAGTTTGCAAATATAGTTTGGACGAAGAAATGACAGCATTTGTGTGACACATGTTAACGCTGCATGGAAAATAGTCTTCTAGAGTCATCTAGGGCAGTGGTTCACAAACTTGGGGTTGCGAGACACTAAGGGGGTCCCCAGATTCCCTAAAAAAAAAAAAAAAAAAGAATATCTTCTAAATTACACTGTTGCCACTTAACACAAATTTTAACCACTTTTCATCACTTTTCCCACCAATTTTAACACCGTTTTGACATTTAACACCTACTTTTGTCAATTTTAAACCCTTTCCACCACTTTTTTCTGCCTGTTTTTGCCACGTCTAAAACCAATTCTTGCCACTTAAGCCTAATGTTGCCTCTGTTAACCCATTGTTGCCACTATTAACCCCCCCCCCTTTTTTTACCACTTTTTACACCAATTTTTTCCCATTTTACCCACATTTCACTATCTGATATACCAGTTTTTGCTAGTTTAACCATTTTTGCCAATACCTACCTATTTTCTCTTTCTCAGTCAATTTTTTTTTCCAGTTTATATCGATTTTTCATCCCATTTCACCAGATTTCCACACATTTTTGCCAATTTAAAGCCATTTCAGCCACTTTTTAACTCCCTTTTACCACTATTTATGCCCATTTTTTCCGCTTTAACCCATTTTTGCATTGATATTTTTGCCATTTTTATGTAATTGTTGCCCATTTCTGCTACTTTTAAAATCAAATTAGAAAAATTACAGAGAAATTATCATCCATTCCCAGAGGCAGGAATCATCTTTAAGCTAGTCACAGCCAATAATTGTGGAAGAGATTTGAAATTGGTACATGCATAATTAGAGTTTTGGCCATAATGTCTTCCCACTGTTCTTTTAAAGGCAAAACATGTTTCATCAAACTGTAAAAGAAGAGAGCCTATTTGAGCAGTAAACAATTACAACTCTGTGTGACACCTACACCATGACAGCATTCAGAGGCATTTAAGCAGCTTCATAAATGTAATTATTCTTTACTCTGATCATTTTGTTCACATTGTCGGCTCATAAAGAGACATCTGTATTAATTCCAGTCTGTTTCATAATCAGCTATAAACTCCTCAGAGGAGTTTTAATGATTAGTTTGAGGTGATTATTGCCTTCACTGTGATCTATTGTAGTCTGGACTTTCCTAATGACGTACTCTCTGCCCATGTAGTAAAAACACTGAAGAAGAATTGACATAACTGTTTACATACTGTATAGATTTTTGGACCAATTTAATTTTGTGTATCCTGTTTCCACTGACAACATGGATGAAATCTAGACGAGTGAAAGTGAGCTGAACATGGCCTGAAACATCATCTGTCAGATTTACTGTCAATGACTTAACAATTATGAGCTGCACTTTGATTTAAACAATGAGTTCAAGTGACAGAAGCACAATGAAGAGCAATGCACAGCATGTGTCAGCCTACAGACAATTTACACGGTAAATCCCACAACGCGAGCACTATTCAGCAGGTTGTTGAAATGATACGTGAACTATAAGATAAACTCTGTTTGACCTCAGTAATGTTTTATAATCCTGTAAGAAAGAATACATCTCGTAAAAGTTGGCATGATGCTCTCACTGATGCACACACCCATCAGTGGAATCTGAAAAGCACCTCAGACACAATGCAGACTTTATCTGCTGCCTCAGAAGCCTGTGTTTATTTTAGCAGATGGTCACTTGTGTCTGTTTTGAAGATGCAGCATCCCCTCCCCACACACACAATCAACCAAATTTATGATAAAGGTATAGTGTCACATGCTACAAAGCCTGACATGGTAGTTTTTTCCTTACAAAAGTCTCAACACAGGATGAGGAAGAGCCACTGCCAAAGAAAAGTGGCATGCAAAGTTTTTTTTATCACTTTTCCTGATGGGTGAGTTTGACTGCAGATTTAGATGGTTTTAGATTCTTGTGGCAGTGCCTTCTGAGTGTTAGATATGCCTCCAGTCACAGGGTGTGACAGTAATTACTTTGTCTGGTTTGCACTCTCTTCTTCTGAGGAATTGTCCTTGTCTGATCAAAAGAAAAAAAAAAAAACAATTAGAGAGAACTTGTTTCAAGCTGTTGTTTATCCTGTTTACCGCCCACTGAATCATGCAAATTCAGCGTCTAAGTGTATTCTGTGGAGTATGCGCTGCATAGAGAATTACGGAAGACTTCATGGACACTTAGATACTCATGCCCCAAGTGTTTTCTCAAAAGCCCGAGCATTTGAGTTGGTAAAATAAAAGGATGATAAAAAAACAAATGCATGGAAAAACGTGGAAATTTTATTCTTCTGAAAAATCTGTTTTTTTTCCAAAAATTTTATTCCTAAGAGCTCATACACCATAAACTGTGAAAAGAATTAGACAAAGCCTGTGTGACGTCAGCTGTTTGATTACAATAGGTGGACTCAAACAGCTTTTGAAGCCAATCCGTAGTGACCTCCATGTTGAAATCGCTGTCACAACCAAACTTTGGATTAACCTAGCCGCATTGGCTTCGTTTTTCAAAACCAGAGGTTGCTACTTGTTATACAAACACTGAAATCTACAAAATTATAATCAGAAAAATACTTTTACATTGTATAAAAGCACAGACCGTACTCAGGGAGGGGGTTTCAATGAATCTCATGAATGGTATTTTGCCTCAGGGCTCTTTGGATCACGGAAAGGAAAACTAATTCCAAAGGACATTCCACATTATTAATCAGGCCACAGGTTTCAAGCAATATGGGAAAGAAAAAGGATCTCTGCTGCTGAAAAGCGTCAAATAGTGCCGTGCCTTGGACAAGGTATGAAAACATTCAACATTTCATAGAAACTTAAGCGTGATCATCGCACTGTGAAGAAATTTGTGGCTGATTCAGAGCACAGACGGGTTTGTGCAGAAAAAAGCATAATGAGGAAGGCTTCTGCCAGACAAATTCATCGGATTAAGAGAGCAGTTGCTAAAATGCCATTACAAAGCAGCAAACAGGTATTTGAAGCTGCTGGTGCCTCTGGAGTCCCACCAACTTCAAGGTGTAGGATCCTCCAGAGGCTTGCAGTCGTGTATAAACCTACTATTCAGCCACCCCTAACCAATGCTCACAAGCAGAAACAGTTAAAGTGGGCCCATAAATACATGAAGACTCATTTTCAAGCAGTCTTGTTTACTGATGAGTGCCGTGCAACCCTGGATGGTCCAGATGGAGGAGGAGTGGATGGTTGGTGGATGGTTACCATGTCCCAATAAGGCTGTGACATCAGCAAGGGAGTGGCAGAGTCATATTTTGGGCTGGATTCATGAGGAGACCCCTTTAGGGTCCCTGAAGGTGTGAAAATGACCTCGGGAAAGTATATGGAGTTTCTGACTGACCACTTTCTTTAATGGTACAAAAAAAGAACCATGCCTTCCATAGCAAAATTACTATCATGCATAACAATGCACCATCTGTAGAGAACAGCTCTGTATCATTGGCTGCTGTGGGCATAAAAGGAGAGAAACCATATTGTGGCCCCCAGCTCTGGGAGGCTATTCTGACATCCTGCAAAGAAATTCAAGCAGAAACTCTCCAAAAACTCACAAGTTCAATGGATGCAAGAATAGTGAAGGTGATATCAAAGAAGGGCTCCTTTGTTAGGATGCTACTTGGCCTGTTAACATGTTTTTGATTGAAATAGCTTTTGATTTCAATAAATATGACCTCCTAATGCTGCAAATTCAACAAATGACAATTTTCAGTTCTTTTCAACCAATAAAATGTTTAGAAACTCTGTTGCGCTTAATGAGGTTGACTCTCTGCTTTGTTCTTGCCAGAAGAGATGCGCCTTACCACAGATTTTCAGCAGCTCTGTTATACTGTAAAATAACTAACACTTTGAAAGTGTAACTATATGTAGTCTATAGTGTAGTAGGCTACTTAAAGTACTTTCACTTTTACTCATTTACATTTTAACCATAGTAACTGTACTTTTACTTAAGTACCACAGTTTTGTAGTCATATCAGTCAATTTTGCTTCAGATCCTTATTTAAACCAAAAATGGGCGAGTTATGAAATAATTTACTCCAATAAAATGTATGCCGTTAAAGATTTAAGATATTGCATTCAGAATTGTTCTTTTGAACCAGACTGTAGATGTTAATTTCTACTTTTAAAAAATAAACAATTAACATGGCTGTGCTAATTTTTCTGGTGTTTTGCAAGGCCTCAAGAGGACACGTGGAAGTGCCATTGAATAAAAGATGTTGTATTTACCTTTTAAAATTAAGTTAAACATTATCTTTAAAATTAAATCTCAGGATCCCCAGACATTTTTTAAATAGGCCTGTCTGAGGTGATGCTAAACTAGAAAATGTTGGGCATCTAGTGATGCTTAAAGCCAACCGCAACTGAAGGAAAGAAAATGATATGTTTGTAAGCTATCCACCCATCAAGCGGTCAAACAAGATATTCAGCATTCACTGTTATCAGAGCGATTCTAACGCCTCTGTACACACCTATTTGTTTAAAAAAGAAATATTATCATCTGCATACCACTCATAGTTAATACATAGGACAGACGCTGTCTCCCTGCTGCAGACTGCTATAAAAAGGCCCGCTTTCTCCTGCTGACACACTCACTCAGACAGACTCTCCAGCTCTGTTCATCACCTCCACCTCTCACCATGCCTGTCTCCGTCACCAGTAAGAGCTTCAGCACTCGCAGCTCCAGCTCCCGCAGCTTCTCCAGCGCCAGCGGTCTCAACCTGAGTGGGGGGAAGCGGCTGTTGGCAGCCGAGCAGACCCTCGTCTCCACTGGCTCCTACGGAGGCCGCGCGCCCAGCGTGTACGCGGGTGCGGGGGGCTATGGGACCCGCATATCCATGCCAGTCTTCACCTCAGACACAGTGGGGAAGTTTGGCACGTATGGTGAGAGCTCATTGATCACCAATGAGAAGTTTACCATGCAAAACCTGAACGACCGCTTGGCATCCTACCTGGAGAAGGTCAGCAGCAATGACGATGATGATGATGATGATTCTGAGTCAGCATTGATGTCTGCTGATGTACACATTTGACTCTGCACTTACAACATTCATTTTTCATGTTAATTTGTTTTTGTTATTCAACACCATATGTCTTATACTTCTGAGCAGATTTTTCCCCACTTTAAAATTGTCTTCATACAGGCCGCTGACAGAACACTGAAATAAAGACAACTGCTGAACTACTTAAAAATGCATCAATCAGAAAATGGATTAAGTTTTTGCAACCTGAGTAGGCTAAACAAGTTGCAAGAAGTAAATTAGAGTTGTAAAAACTTAATTCATTATGTCATCTATTGAAGCATTTATTTCAAAACTGCCTTATTTCGGGTTTTTACCTCTACCATTCATTTTTAGAGCCCATTTACCTCTCAAAGAAGAGTCTTCCCGTACAAGATGGGATACATCCTGACAACATTCACCTCAACAGACACTAATACATTATCAGACACTTCAATATGCTATCTTTAAGAGTCTTGCATAAGGACATATTGTTATGAAACAGGAGGAGCTGGGGATCAAACCTCTCACCTTCCAGTTGAGAGATGAACGACTGTACCTGCATACATGTCTTCTCTCTTAACTTCCATGAATGAATAGATTGCCATTGTGCTCATGTCACTCTCTCATTGTGTGCTTAGGTGCGTTCTCTGGAGTCAGCTAACAGGAAGCTGGAGCTGCAGATCAGAGAGTACTATGAGAAGAAAGGGCCCGCAGCGTCCAGAGACTTCACCATCTTCTTCGCCACCATCAGTGACCTCCGGGCTAAGGTACTGCTCACATTTCATACAACAGTACACTATTTAACAGGACATATTTTGCCCATTTAAGACAGGTTTATATTTTGCTCAGAGGTCCCCAGAACTTGCCTGTGAAGTTTGTTGCTAAAAAACACTAGGATTTTTGCATATCTAAAAACCCCTCTGTTTCAGGCCTTCTCAGAACGAGCTGTCTTTGTCTGTAGCTTTAAATGTTAATGAGCTATCTGACTCCGCCCCTGACCACACCCCTCTCAGGAGATGGATGTGGCACTCTGACTGGGGTTTCCAACCGTCAACCTCCCAGATCAAAGCCAGCAGGGTAACCCACTGAGCTATCAGCATCTCAGCTGGCAGCTAAGAGGAAGATTAGGAAAAGTGGATGGAAAGGACTTAGGAAGAAATTTTTTGGACTTTTCAAACTGGGGTCTTTAAATGGTAAACCAATAGTAGACTACTCTTTAAACTCTGCAGGAAATTATTTACTCAACAGTGCTCTTTCTTTTAAATTCCTGTTATCTATAAGAAAGTCTCAGTGATTTTTAAACCAGAATGCTTCAAATAAATACTTAAAGCAGTAGCTTGCATTCATTAGAATAAAGTGCTATATGTTGTTCTGAATACCACCAAATAAACATTTCAAAGCTTCTAAAGCAGCAGATAACTAGAGGGCACATACCGCCCTCCAACCACCTTCCAATCAGGTAAAGTCATGAGCTTAACCCATCATCATCATCATCATTCTCCTGAATGATGCCATAGATTTAAACAAGCAAACACAATCAACTGAGCTGAATCTCCTTAGAAAATTAAGAGGTGCTTATTTATTTATTAGGTGTCTAAAATGCCTTCTAGGATGCTTAGTAACTTTTGATAAAGAGACTAGAGCCTACAGACATGGAAGAGACATGTTAATGTCTTCCAGACTGCTTATTTTGGCTACCTGCCAGGCAGCCTGGAAGGCTGGATGACTATAAGGCAGCAAGGCATAATTTTGTCTTCCAGGGTGTCTATTTATATTGGCCTTCTGCCAGGTAGCCAATCTCTTGTGGGTAACTGTAAGGCAGCTAGGCATTTTTTGTCCTCCAGTCTACCTATGAATACTAGCTACCTGCCAGGCAGCATGTTGGTTTTGGATAACAGAAAGAGGTCAAGGGGCTGCCTGGCAGGTAGCTAGTATTCATAGGTAACCTGGAAGGCAGGCACTAACTATGCCTAGCTGCACCACAGTTATCCACAACCAAGAGGTGCCTGGCAGATAGTCAGTATATGCAGTATAGAAGATAATAACATGTCCTTACCATGTCTGTAGCAAGGCTCTATATAAGAAGTTACTTAGCCTCCTAGAAGGCATCTAGATGTCTACCAAATAATACACTTCTCCTAATTTTAAGGAGATTCATCTGAGTTGATTTTGTTTGCTGGTTTTAATCTATGACATTATTCAGAATTGAATTAGTGAAGCTAATGTTAACAAACTTATGCACAATATACAGTAGAAGCTAGTGGGCAAGCTAGCTTAGTTGCCTGGAGAAGTGGCAAGCTTGGTTGATATGATGCTTACTGGTGATTGGATGAGGGGGTAAGCTCATGACTCCACCTGATTGGAAGGCAACTGGAGTGTGGGATGTATACCTCCCAAGTAAAGTTGAGAGCACAAAACACCATTGAGCCACTTCAAATTCTTCAGATAAGCACTTAACCAATATAAACACAGTCAACATAATCAGTAAATTTAAAATGATTGATTGCCTAGGATTAGGTGTGTATCCCAAGGTTCTTAAATGATGATTTGTTGTTTTTAAGCTTCATATTCAGAAACTTGGTAAAAAAAAAAAAAGTTCAAGCTTTGTTTGGGTTTTTGATTCTTGCTTTATCTGCTTGTAGAACAAATTATTGGCATATCCTTATTTGTGAAACAACATTTGTCTCTTGAAATAAAGCTAGGAATCTACTGCAAGAGGATGAAGGAGGATGTAAGAGGTTTGGGGAGCTGTTCTTATTAGATCACAGGTGTCAAACTCAAGGCCCAGGGGCCAAATCCGGCCCGTGGTACAGTTGTATCCGGGCCGCAAGATCATATGATCTTTCTATTATAACTGGTCCACCAGTATGAGGTCTGCAGATTTCCTCCAGTATAAATGTATTAACTTAACCTTGATGATTTAAAACATCCTTGTTGAATTATAAAACTCTGAAATAGTAAAGAGTAGAAGAAGTTAGATTAAAACTCAGGAAGGTGGGAAATTCATGTTGTCTAATATTTTCAATTTTACATCGTACGATTCTGACTTAAACTTACGATCTTGACTTTTTTCATGTTTTGACCTTCAAGATTCACACTTTAAAATTTTAAATCATATTTTTACCTTTAAAACGTATGATTTTGACTTTCTATCTCCTATATCTGCCTTTTAAAAACATTATTTTGCCTTTAAGTTTTGTGTTTTGACCTTTTGAACTAATATGTTTGACTTTTTATCCCAGACTTTGAGCTTTTAAACTTATCATTTTTACTTGCTAGGCTCATAGGTAAGGCCTAAATTCAGAATCCACGATTGACTTTCATGATCCTGGCCTAAATAGTCCGGCCCTCAGGACTTCTCATCAGAGCAAATCCAGCCCCAGACTCAATATGAGTTTGACGCCCCTGCATTAGATGGTTTAAAATCAGAAAAGGGGCATTGGAGGAAGATGCAGGAAGATGGGAGTTAATTTTTAATGAATCATTTTCTGCTATCAGAAAACATGTCATTGAAAAAACTGATGGGTCTGTTCAGTGAAGCATTTCTGTCTAACCTCTGTTTTGCCCTGTCGGTTAGATCACAAGGAGATATCTGGACAACCAGGGTATCGTCCTGCAGATTGACAATGCTAGCCTGGCAGCAGACGACTTTAAAATAAAGTAGGTGTAAATTCCTCTCTTGCTACACAGTGCATTAAGTTTATTTGTGGCCTTTTTTTCTGAAGTAGTTAAAAGACATTGTTTTTAATTTGACTGGATAAAATGTCTTTTCTTATCTGTAGGTATGAGACAGAGCTAAACATCCATAGCATGGTGGAGGCGGATGTGGCCCGTCTCCGAGGGGTCCGGGACAGCATGACTCTGTCCATCAGTGACATGGAGTTGCAGATAGAAGGTCTCAAAGAGGAGCTGGCTTTTTTGAAGAGGAACCATGAGGAGGTGAGAACCAATCTGATCCAAAGAGAGGGTTTAAAGCGCCTGAAGAAAACTGCTGCTAACAGATACAATGGCGCCCTCTGGTGGTGTAACCAGATATGACTCTTTTCCCTGTCATGCCTCACTGCATGACTAAATATTTCCCTCTTCCATCCTGCAGGAGATGTGTGAGCTCAGGATCAAGCAGACTGGCCAAGTCAATGTGGAGGTAGACAGCACATCTTCTGTTGATCTGACTAAAGTCCTGGAGGAGGTTAGGGAGCAGTACGAAGCTGTGGCCGCCAAGAACAAGCTGGAGCTTGAAAAATGGTTCCAAACAAAGGTAGGAGATTTATCAATGAGAATAAAAAGTTTGATTAAAGAGTTTATGATATTTCAGAAACATGTATAAATACACGTCTGTATGTATGCGTGTGTGTTAAAGATGGAAACACTCCAGACGGAAATCCTTCAATTTGGCCAAGAGGTAAAGACGCACAGCAGTGAGCTATCAGAGCTGAAGAGGACCTACCAGAGTTTGGACATCAGTCGTTCAAGCTTCCTCGCAGAGGTAGGTCATAGATGAAGGGATGCCATGAAAAACCCATTTCACAGTCTGAGTTTAGCTGATCATAGATTAACAAAGATATTTCCATCCTCACCCCTCCCCACATGGAAAAGGTGACACATCGCTGTCAAATATAAACACATTTTAGTAGATTTTTTTAAATTATAGCCTGAATTACAAGTGTGACTTTTTTAAGTAGTCTGGTGTTGGAGGGAAGTTCTATTTTTACCGTTGTTTCCATCTACAGGCCTTTGAATCAGTGTTCACTTGGCCTCTATTTTAAATATTCAGATTGAAATGGCTCTTAGTTTCAACCAGATTTCTGTTGTCTTTAACCTTTATAGTTTTGTTCACTTTCAGTTGATGAATACTCAAAAACATTTCAATCCAGTTTACATAATAAAAAGTCCTTACATTTAAGTCTTTGCTTTTAGTTTCAATGCTCATTTCTTTCAATTAATGTAATCAGCCAAATTGTAAAGCAATCATGTGATCCCAAATGTCCTTTGGGGTCAGGAAGAGGGGGGCAGCCAAAAGCAATGAATGGGAATTGAAAAGTTAGTACTAAATGGACCTTTATACTTCTGTTATCATCAGAACATTTCTATATACAATGAGTACAATTCCTACACTTTTCAAAACAGTGATTTTTACCACAATTTAACTGATTTACCCGGCATGGTGGCAATCAATACCACAAATTACTCAGTCTAGCAGACCTCCTAGCATTTTTAGCATTCAGATGAAGGGAAACAAGACTGAGCTAAAAGGTTAGCTGAGCTCTTTAACATATAAAAAAAATCATTGTTTTGTCATAAACATGCTTTAAATTAAAACAGCGATGTGCTATGAACCGAATTCACCATGTGGGGTAAGCGCCTGAGTAATCATGTACTGTTCACAAATGAGCCTTGGCTACAAAATGCCTGTTTTGAGTACCAGTTCCCTTTCCTCCATCCTTTGTCATTATTTAATCAACATTTAAAAAGCCAAACTGCTCTAAAGCTCTAAACAGAGATGGATTTCCCATAACAACGAGCGAGTGCGGAAGCTGGTGAGACTGAGGAAACACGGGTAAGATGAGAGTTTAATGACAAAACTGTACTGAACCAAACTGAGCCACTTTGTGGAAACAGATAAACAAGTGTTGTGTGACACCGTCATCCAGGCTTTAGATGGAGGCTTTTTCATTCCTACCTGCTGACTTCCTGCCTTCACAGATTCAGTTTTTAAAACCTTTTTAGAAATATTTTTTGCCTGAATATTTCACTACTTTCAGGACACAAAAGTAGCTGAAGTATTAAGAATGTTTATATTGTCACACTTTGACTGCTTGTAATAATCCTTAACAGCTCAAAACACGGCCTTTTTAGCAGCGTTTCTCTCCAGGCATCATTATTTGCCCCCCTAGGGGGTATCCTCCATTGCTGCGTGACATCATCTGCAAAGAACTTATTATATCCCCATGGATATGCAGTTTGTCAACAGAGATGACTGCTCATTTTCCTTCCCACATGCTTTGTTTGAGGATGGGGAGGTTTTTTTGTCTGTCCATGACTTTTCAGGGGAATTGGTTGTTTATCCATGTGGTTGGATCAGTTGTTTTTGTTTAAAGTGTTCATGATGGGTTGTTAGGTGTTTGAGTTTTTGTCACCAATGATTTACCATGATCTGTGATCAATGATATGTATTTATGGGCAAAAAATGGGCAAAAAAGTGGCAAAAATGTTCAGAAAGTGGCAAATAACAGGCAAAAATGGGCAAAAAGTGGCGACAAAAGGGCATAAACCACCTGCAAATAGAAAACAAAAACTCTGCCCTTGGTCATCATATTGCACCAGGCAAGGTTTGTTGTCCTCACATCGATCCTGTTCATGTTACAGATTCAGTGCCTACAGCAGAACCAGGAAGAAACCAAATCCCGTTACAGCATCCAGCTCAGCCAGCTGCAGATGACCATCAACGTGTTTGAGACAGAGCTGCAGGAGCTCAGGGTCTCCATAGAGACGCAGCAGTCTGAGTACAAAATGCTGCTGGACATCAAGATGAGGCTGGAGTTGGAGATCGCTGAGTACAGGAGGCTGCTGGAGGGAGAGAGGCAGGAGAAGAAGTAAGTGAAAAAAAGAATCAGGACATTTGATCTCTCATAAGTGAATCAAGGAAAAAATCAAGAACACATGATTGAAAAATGTTTTCCTCTCTTTGTAGGGTGGTCATCAGCAAGGTGGTGGAAGGTAAGAACCTACTCATTTCTGACAAAAACACTGATTATTCTCATTAGAGTTATCATTTATTACTGTATGTCTGTGTCTCTGCAGAGCATAAACCTCACATTGAGAGAAGAGTGAAGACCATCGTGGAGCAGGTTGTAGATGGAAAGGTGGTGTCCTCCACCATTGACACTGAGGTGCAGAACATCCAGTAACACAGCTGCTGTTACTGAACCTATAATCAAACATGACTGGGCTCTTCAGTGGTACATCTTCAATTTTAATCATGTTAAAAAAAATATTTTCTACATTTGGCCATTTACTTTTGCTTTCAAGTTTCCTTCTCCAAATTTTTTCAGACTGCTATTGTAGGGTTCCTGGTTTTTGTCCTTTTATTACAATTCAATAATTTAAGAGAGTTAATGCCTGTAATGATTTCTGCTTGATGGTTAACTCACTTTGATTATCATGAGTCCAAACTGTGATCAAAAGCTATGGTAAGATTTTTAATCTTTGAAAAGACGTGTCTTGTCCTAAAACTGATCATTCATTAGCAAAGTCAAACAAAGTTTTATGTAATTTCTTAAAATTATCTTTTTGTGCAAAAATAGATAAATGAATAAATAACATAGGAGGTGTAAAATGGCAAAGATTCAACCCACTTTAAGTCACGAAACGAGAAATAAACTTTGAATGAGCTCAAGGTTGGTGTCCTATTCATTTATTGGTTGATTTATTTTTTTTAATTCAGTTGCAAAATGTTCAAAATACCCCAAAGTAAAGTGACATTAATTCCCTTACACTTTTTTAATTTAGGCTGTACTTTCCCTGTTGATCACCAGGTGTCACTGTTGTTTAGCTCTGTAAAAGTCAAGTTCTGGCAAAGAAATTGTTGGATTGCACAACCTTATTTAGCCAAAGACAGGGCAGACTGAAAAACTAGCACATGCAGTCACAGGACAATAATCTACGGAAGTTACAAAACTAAAGATGAAAATTGATGTCAGGAAAGAAAGCATTTCTGTTCACTTTTAAATGTAGATTTGGTCTGATGAGCAAGGCCGCTCATGAGGGGGGATAAAGGGGAGAGCTTTCTGGGGCCCAGTTGAATGGGGGGCACATGGAGGTCTGGAAAATCATGGTCCATTTTAACGTTAATCTGTGAAAACCCTATTTTATATTTAACCAGAATAATGACCACTCTTATCAAAGCAACAAAGAAATAAGTTTAATTCATACATGCTGTGGTAAGATATAGCTTACTGAAAATGTAAACTCCTTCTCTTAAAATACAATGACCTTTTTTTGGCAATTCTACCTTTGTGGATGGGCAGATTGACGAAATCAGTTGGAAAGTAATGTCCATCTGAATAGCTGAGCCATGATGTGCATAAATGTCAGGATACCAGAGAATAAAGTAGAAGGAACTGAAATAACTTTGAGGCAAAAATAACAATTGTGAAATAAAGGCAAAAAAAAAAAAAAAAAAGTTAAAAGTGGCCAAATTTGACAGTAATGAATGGTGAAAAGTGAAAGAGTGGCAAAAAGTGGCATAAATGGGAAAAAATTGTAAAAAAGCAGTTAAAAGTAGCAAAAAGGGGCAAAATATGGCAAACTATATAAAAGTGTCCAAAACAGGTGGCTAAAAAAATGAAAAGGTGTTAAAAATATTGTAAAAGTCATTGAAAGTGACCAAAAAATAGGCAAAGAGTGAAATAAAATGGTTAAAAAAAAGGCAAAAATGGGTCAAAAGTGGAGAAAAATGGGCAGAAACAGTGATGAAAATCACTTAAACATCAGAACCCATGAAAGCTAGCACACTTTTCTGCTCTAGAATTAAATAACCTTTAGCCAGGACTTACTGATCCATCACATATACATTTATGTCATTAATAAATTTACAACTGGCGAGGGTCTGCTCTCCTGGTTTTTCAGGGGCCCAGCCAAGTCTGTAGGCAGGCCTGCTGATGAGGGCAGCCCTGAATCAGTGAATTCTTCGTTTGGGTGGAGTTGAATCAAGTGGAGGCTTGATTTTTCAAACTGTCCAAACATCAGTGATTCAACAACCCAATTAACTAATTTGACAGTCTTAAAGGCTCTTTTCCTTTCACTGCTTTTGTGCTGCATGCCTCACAATATTTCTGTACATCAGCAGCAGCAATTAGCTGGAATAAAATTTGATGGGTTGTAGCTGTTTTTGTGCAGCTCAGCATAATCAAGTTTAGGCAAAGAGGATATTACTTATTTCCATCACTGTCTTGTGCTTATTAAATCAATCTGCATGCCAAGACAGGACAAAACAATAAAACAACAAAGCAGTATGCATCATCATTGCGACTTGAAAACCAACATACAGAAATTCCACGGTTGAAGTCACCTTTCCATTTAGCCCCATGCTTCAGTAATAGTGTTCAAAAGTTGTCAGATACAGTTCTCTGATTTACTTTTGCACATTCAGTGAAGATGATTGACACACAGGAATAGCAAACAAAGACGCTCTTGTTCATGGTAGAGTGAATCACATGAGGAAATGTTGGTTTCTACTGACAACAGTTATCTCTCTAAACATCAAAACCAAAGCATGCAGAGCTTAATTTTGAGCACAAGGTCTCTTCATCCAAAAACAGTTGTTAATTTAATATTTTTAATGAAAAGTGCCTGTTTGTGAGTCCAGCATTCTGCTGTAAAAGTTCTGCTCTCTCAGATTATACAAACATTAGCAGTGATTCAGAGACTTTCTCCTTGCTATAAAGGGTGTTGCCCACACCTGCAAGGCATTCCTGTGTGGCAAGATGCAACAGAAACCAGTCTGGGCATGAAGTAGAATAAACCAGGCACACAAAGACAGAGGATCATAGTATTAAAGAAAGACACCTAATGCTGCTCTGAGTCATGGCTGCCTCGCCTGCCTCTCCTTCATGAGATAAAAAGTGAGATATTGTTTAATGTTGGCTCGTACTTGAGAGTTACACGCCCAGGTAGAGGCATTCCAGGCTGTTCTTCATGTCGCAGCACATTTGCACATACTGTTTCTGTTTTTACCACAAGCTGGGGTTATCCGTGTCTCTGAGGCACTTCGAACTCACACTTGAATTGGTCTTGTGCATTCTGAGCAGTCTTTCCCATTACCATGAAAAGTGGTTTGGGTATGTGACACAGTAAATGTGTCAAAAAGACTTATTGATATGGATTTTGGCAGAGGCCCTTGAAGTTCAACTGCAAGTCCAACTCCCATGCACAAAACATGCAGAGCATAGCAGACTGTCATCCACAGATACAGGGTGTAAATCACTGGGTTTGCTCTGAGGATGCAGAATGTTTGAAACTCCTTTAGTAAAAACAAAAATTCCTTTCAGCTATTGGCAAACAAAATTCACAAACCTCAATTAAACAGACGCATATTTCCCTTACATATGAAACCGCAGACACACCTCACCCTCCTGCCACACATACCATCACTATTTATCCCTTATCTTACATAAACCACAACTTAATCCTCACTGGAAGACTGGCAGGGTGTGCTTACAAGTGCAGAATAATGTACTGGGAATAATAAGTAGCTAATTACATTTTCAAACTAATCAAGTCTTATTGTGTAGGTGGCTAACATTGAGGAAGTTCATTAACATGGAAATGAAACCTGTAGGATAGATTGTAGGTAGAATAAGGCTCTTGCAACATTTAAACATGTAGATTCTTTCACATTTTAAGCAAGATAATCTCAACAAGGGCTGTACAGCGGTGCTGCACTAGGTTCCTGGTTTAAATCCCCAGTGGACCGAGCCTTTTTGTGTGCAGTTTGAATGTTCCCTTATGCATGTGAGGGTTTCTCTGGATACTCTGACTTCATCCCACAGTAAAAAGACATGCTTGTTAGATTTATTTGTGACTCTAAATTGCTTGAAGGTGTGGATATAAGTGTGCCAGCTTTTTTGTCTCTGCATGTCAGCCCGGTATTTGACTCACAACCAGTCCAGGGCGTACCCTTCGTTTCACACAATGACAGCTGGAATTGCCCCAGCCCTCCATGACCCCAAATAGGACAAGCAGTATAGACAATGTTCATATGGATAGGATCTTAATATACTAGTATCTGCAGAATGATTTGAATAGAAAATGGGCTACTTATAATTAACTTGCTTTTGTGAGAGAAAAACAAACTTAGACCAGCTTATCTGAGTGTAAATGCAGAAAAAAAGCATAAAACCTTAAAATGAAATACTAATGACTTTTATATTGTGCAGAAAAAATGTGATGCATAATCCTCAGTGAAGTACAACCTTCTTTGGCCAAGAAGTGCAATACAAAATTAAAAAGTTTGAAACACTTCAACAAAACTTGAAACTAATTTTAAAAAGCCTGACACAAAATTATAAAGTTTGAAACACCTTCTCTTTCAGTAAGATACCGCTGTTTGTAATTTTTGTGTTCTTCCACTTTTAATTTGTCTCAGGTCATGTAAAAGTGTTTTGTGTTTTGTAAATTTGTTTCGCAAAGTAAAATCTGTTTTGTCCTTTTTAGAAAAATGAATTATTTTCATTTAATATATCAGTGTTTTTGTCAAAAATGTTTCAGACTTTATCATTTTGTATCTGACTTTTTTTCTAAAAGCTTTCTTTATAAAGTAATCCATGACTGGAAAAAATCATCTGCACTGTATCTGTTTCCATCCTACTTCATGTGGAAGATGGCACAGAGGATAGTTTCTGCGTTTCAGAGCTGTAATGTTATTGTGTCTGCTATTCCTGTTGTAAGGCTCATGGTTTATTGGCCGGCAACACAGGGCTGTTGAAAAATGACACATTCGAGACATGCTGTAGTTTACAGAATGCTACAGTGTATGCAAACAATAAATAGATATCTGCAACGCGCTGCATAAGGATTTTAATTTTTCATAATGTAAAAGTAGCCAACTCGAATGCATTACTTTGTCAGTACGTAGCACAGTAACACAACAAGATAGCTTTTAATAGTGATGTTGTCACTACTTACTTTAATGCTATTTAGGTCCAAGCTACATTAAATGAGCCGGGACCAATCTATGACATTTTTAGAAGGAGTGATTTAAACTTGGATCTTCCAATATGATCCTGGGACAAAACAGCAGTCAATGCATTGGAAAACGTCAACAAAAATGAAGAAAGCACAACAAAGCAAGTCCAAATTCAAGACCATGCTGATTGTTTTCTTTGACATTAAGGGTGTCGTTTGAAGAAGTGGGTCCCAGAACACAATACCAACGCTATCACAAATAGGCTCTGGAAAAACTGGGAGAAAAAGTCCAAAGAAAGAGACCACAGTTGTGGAGAAAGGGTTTCATCCTTCATCAAGGCAACGTGCCAGCTCACACTGCCCCCTCAGTAAAGCGGTTTCTGGCTCAAAAACAAATCACAGTGCTTGATCACCCTCCCTATTCACCTGATCTAGCACTGTGTGACTTTTCCTTTTTTTCTGAGATCAAATCTGTGCTCAAAGGAACACATTTTGAGACTTTGTCATAAGTTAAGAAAAGAACCACAGCGGTTCTGAAGAAGACCTACAGCACTTACAGCACTGCTCTGATCAGTGGAAGACCTGGATGCAGGGGTGTGTTGATGCAGAAGGAGAGTATATTGAAGGAGAAAGACACTGAAAAACCTGTGTTCAATAAAACTGTATTACAGCATTAGTCTTGTTTTAAATAACTGTACCTCATATTTCTCTGTCTTCTTTGTAGACCCATTTTGATTTAATGAAAGAAGCATTTTAGACAGTCCTGATAAGTTGTGACTGGATAGCTAATTACCTGTGTAGTCATGAAAAATCTTGGTTAAATTTGATGCATTTTGAATGCACCCCAGGTTGCTGTGCCCCCCCCGGTTGAAAAAGGATGGCCCAGGGTACCACATACTCTAGGGCCTTGGTTCCCAACCTAGGGTCCGGGACCCCCCGGGGGGGGGGGGGGCGCCAGAGATCTTAGGGGGGGCTCGAGGCTTTGTCTGCTCTGAGGCTGCCAAAAATTGGTTTGCAAATATTGACTAAAACCATGATAAAGCAGTTATAAAGTAATTTATACAAAGGTCTTTTGTTAAGAAAAGTATGCATGGACCTTTTTCAGGGTTTTATCAGTGGAACAATTAAAATCTATGTTGATTTTTGGCAGCAATGTGTCACTTTTTTTTCTCTCTTGGGTCCTAGGGGGGCTTTGCTTTTCTGAGGAGCGTGTAGGGGGGGCTCCAAGGAAAAATGGTTGGGAAACACTGCTCTAGGGGGCTCATCGTGTGTGAGCCCTGAACATTTTAAATAAAGCCCCAATCACAAAACAACTACCAGACTGTGTACTTCCCCACCTCTCCCCAAGCTCTGTTTGACTCTGTGTTTTTTACACTAAAAAAGATGCCATAAATTTTATTTATCATAACAATATCGGCTAAAATGACTTTGGAAATATCAACATATTAGATATAGTCAAAAATCCAATATTGTGCATCCCTACCTCAGATATTTCAGTGATGCATTATCTAGTTGACAAAGCCACAAGGCTTAAAACTGCACTGTATGATTATAACATTCAAACTAACCTATACATCACTAGCATTGCATTTTTCCTTTTTTTCCTTTACCTGGAAAATGTAGCTATATGGTGCTAAAATGTTTCAAACTAATTCATATTTTTTGATGCAAATGCAAGATATTTGTTCCCTTCTGCAGGGATAAGCACTCAATGAAGAAATCCTTAAACCCAGTTAAGCCCTTAATATATGCCCAAACAAGTCCACCATGTGGACCGCTGTAGAAGCCAGCACTCACCATGGCCCTCAACAGTGAACCCAGTGTTTCGTTCAGTTACTCCCATAACACCTCCAGAGGTCTGAACAGTGATCTTCAGCCACCCTTCACCATGTTAACTTTTACTGCACAGCGTGCAACAACCCAGAAACATTCTTTACCTTACCCACCCTAATATTTGTAACGACAAGTTTCACATCACAGCATGAGTTTATTTCCCACATACATAGAGCATGCATGTAAATCCTCTGAACTATTTGACTATAAAAACATGTTCAACTGTCATCCTTATCTTCACCTGAAGTGACGCTCCCTGCTGATGTGTTGGGAGCTGTTGAGTGGTTTGATTGTGTAGATCGCTGGGATGAAGCCATCGCTGCTGACTGCCTCAGGAGAAAAGGCTCAGTCAGGCTGTCCATCATCTCTGACAACAGCCAATTACTCTGTCTTATTAAATATGAGATTGCTGGGCTTAGGCTCTGTTTTTTGTAATTGCAAATCTAATTGAGTAATTTGTAGTTTGATTTAAAATTCACAAGTTAACTATGCCCCTTTCCCAGCAAAAACACAGTTTACATTAGGTTGTACACTTAGTACACTTTACACTAGTTGGACACTTAGTCTCACATGGTTCCTTTATAAAATGTATATACATAAATTCACCCTATTCACCCAAGAATTTTCAAACATGAACAAATATTCAAGTCAAATTTTTTAACTGAGTGAACTCTCCATAAACCCACTTAAAAAACATTTGAATGAGCTGATCTGTTGAAACTCACCACACCCTTAAACAAAGTGCAAAGGCTCTTTTGAGTTTCAGTGTAAACTCACATTCACAACATTACCTGTTTCTGCTGGTGGATCACATTTCAATCACTATATACACATACAGTGCCAAACACATTTATTAGACCACCACCCAATGTAAGGTTTATGCCACAGCTGCCCTACATTAACATTTCCAGCACTGCATCATTTTTATATTTCTGTAGTTGTTAATACATTAGTATGTCCAAACCTAAAGATCATTTTGAAATAAATATATATATTTTTTACATAAAACAAAACAAACAGATAAATAATAGAGCATATTATTACTTCTTGTCTAAGATGTCAATTTATAGTTATTTTATGCATTTCTGAACAGAAAATTAGTTTGAGTGGTTGAATGTTACGATTTATTAATTTTTGACTTCTCAGAGAAGCCCAGTGAGCCGGCTCAAATTTGGGTATAAAAATGTAAATTCAGTTGAAATTCCTCATTCCTGTTCAAAATTCGAAAATGAGCTCACTGTAAATGAAAGAGTCTTCAGTAAAGCACTTCATGATGCTGGATGGTCTCCGAGACAAATAGGGAAAGACATAAAGTGGTTCTCACAGTGTGGTCATGTATGCTTTGGAGTCAACTGCAGAGACTGGTACTTACAAAATGCTCCATGGAGGAGGTAGGAGAGAAAGTTAACCGGAGCAGATGTCAGAAATGTCAGATTTTAAGTACTAGAGACAGAAGGAAGACCACTGCTGATCTTCAGGCAGAGATGAATGCTTTTAGATCAGAGTCTGAGAAAGTCTCCAGAATGACCATAAGATGACAGATGGAACAAGGCTTAAAGGGAAGAATAGCTGCTAAGAAGCTATTACTGAGGCCTGCAAACATCCAGAAACGCCTCCAATTTGCCACGGAGCACAAACACTGGACTGCTGATGACTGGAAGAAGGTACTCTGGACGGACATGTCAAAATTTGAACTTTTCAGTCAGCATTGTGGTGTTTTTTTTTCCACAGAAAAGCTGGAGGGTGTTTTGACGCCACATGCGCTGCAGCCACAGTGAAACACACTGGAGATTCCATTATAGTATGTGGTTCCATTTATGAAAACGGTGTGGGCAAATTAGTGAAAATCAACAGTATCATGAACAAGAATGTATCATCATGGAATCCCTTCCTGACAAAATCTGATTGGTCATGGGTTTATACACTGACAAGACCACTACCCCAAGCACACTTCAAAGCTGTGCTGAGTCTATTTGACCAAGAAAAAGGAATCTGGAGTACTGGAACAAAGTTGAAGTCCAGATTCTAATTGTATTAGAAAAAAATTGGGATTTAGTAGATTCAAAGATTGATCACACAAAAGTTTGATCTAAAACAAGTCTGTGGAAAGAGCTAGAAACTATTTGGAGCTCAGTAACAAAATAGACTGTAAAAACGTACATATAAACAATGCCAGCAAGAACGCAAGCTGTTATCAAGGCCGAAGGGTTCCTGGTACACTTCCCGGTCTGGGCCTTTCTGTGCAGAATTTTCATGTTCTTCCCAGGCATGCATGGGTTCTCTCCGGGTACTCCGCCTTCCCCCCATCATCAAAGGCATTTAGGTTAATTGATGATCCTAAATTGGCAGCAGGTGTGAGTGTGAGAATGCCTGGTTGTCTGTCTCTATATAAGCCCTGTGATTGACTGGCAACCAGTCTAGGGTATACCCAGCCTCTTACCCAATGAATGCTGGGAAGTGTTTGCCTCTTGGTATGAATCATGAAACGTTGTTATTAAGTATTACTAAACTAAAACATGCATAGCTGTACACAGGGGCGGTTTTAGTGAATTGGAGGCCCCAGGCAAAGATCAATGTGAGGCCCCCCCTAATATCACTCACCTCAACTTCTTTGATGACCGTCATATGAACGTGATTTAACAGAAGCAGTACAGTGTGCAGTGGCCACTAACAACACATTTAACTCCATTCAGTGTAAGAAAATCTGCATTATAACCAACATCTGTTAGGTTAAATATTAGTGAATAGTTGGTGACATCAAGCTGGACAAACTGCATCCACCTTAGGCAGAGAATAAAAAACAAATGTAAATCTGACATCTCCTCCAAAGAGATATGAGAATAAAGACTCTATGCTTAAATGACTTTAATGCACAAACTTGTGGCTTCTCTTCATCATTTTCTGAAGTTCATGTGCTCTCCTGTTCTTAGGGTTTCATGTGTTCAGATACAATATCTTAGTAATTATATCTGGCCCAAGGTCCCATTAAGAACTCAATACAGTTAATTTGTATTTCTGCATCAAATCAGCTGTATTACATGGGTTTTTGTTATGTTATTAAGAGAAAAATACAATAGGCTCTATTTTCAGTCATTTTTTTTCATTGAATCATACTGTACCATAGGACAACAGGAGTGTCAAACGCATTTTGGGTCAGGGGCCGGATTTGCTGACGTCCTGTTGGCTGGGGAATTTTTTAGCAACATCAGTACAAAAAAAGCTGATGTAAAGGCTGCTGTAATGTTTATAAAGAGAAATTATCCAATATTAGATGCAGCCAGCATTTTAATGAGTGCTGCATGTTTGCACACTAAAGGGTAAATTAGCTACTTTAGAAAGAGAATTTACCTGCACCTAATCTAAACAGGTGAGGCAAAAATATGCTGTCCTAGTAACATATGACCATTTTTACAGATTTTAACGTTTTTAGGACCCACTGATGATAAATTTACAAGACTGTAATATTCATTATAAATATACATTTAACATGACTGTTTATGGATTTAAAACAGCAACCTGTCGTCCACAATGACTGATCTGACCCTTATTTTACTTGGACTGGGATTATTGCACAGAGTCCAACGAGGAGAGAGAGAGAGAGAGAGGGGGAGAGGGAGAGAGAGCTGGGGAGGCACGGAGAAATGGAGACAGAGACGAGGATCTTGGGGAGATTCATCGCACTTCGGCACTATTACTGCTTATAGAGATAAAAACCCTCACCTGCTGAGTAAAAACTTGACTTTTAAGCACATGTGTGAGCCCCTAGAGTAGTTCTTCTTCATGTCCACTCTTTGAATCCCTCTGACATCCCTGCATGCATCATGAACGGGGCCATCTCTGTGCATAAGTATGGATAAGGTGCACCAAGATCAAACATGAAGACCTCACATGTCATGGGACAGTCCGTGTCCAGATTAGGAATGTTCAATTATTAAATTATTTCACAGTTATGAGAAGAATTTCTACCATTTAATGAGAGCTGGAGTTAAATATGCCACAGGATTTATAAATGATGTTCTGATTTAAACTTAAGTGATCAAGACCAAAAGTTCACTTCTTGATGACATAAAAAAAGATCTTGTGTAAATAAAATGAGGTTATATTAGTCTGGCATTGCAGATTTGTTTTAATGTAGGATTAAATCAGGCTGGAGATTGAACTAAGTCGCTCACCAAAGCGTGATGCGATGTCTGCGTTTGTGGTTTAGGGACAATTACGCAGAGAAAGTGTTTGTTATCCTGAGAGCAGCTGTTTTAATCCCACTCAGGGAGAAGAACTTTGGTTCTACAAGGCAAAATCCTCCGGCTTTGACATTTGTTAAGACCCTTGTGCAAGAAATTAGTCAGAGGTGGACAGGACAAGACTCAGTGAGAGAGCAGAGTTGATGCTGCAGCTGCGCTCTGTCGTGCGTCTTTTTATGATGTTCCTTACGGCTCTAAATGGTAAACTATGAATAATTTTCTTTGACCTGGGGAGTAGCAAAAGCATGAGTGAGCTGTAATTCTTGGGAAAAAAACCTAGGCAAATTATTGAGGGCCCCCTTATGGACGAGGCCCCAGGCAATTGCCTACCTTTGCCTAATGATAAAACCGCCTATGGCTCTACATTACAGTCATATTTTCAATATGAAAATGCTATCTTCTGAGCGACAAAAATACCTGCCCTCATATCCTATTGCAGTTTTAAACTAATCAGCAACTTGATAATAATTTAAATGTGTTTAGCACATGCATGAGATGAATATGCAACCCCACAAAATAAAAAAAAGGCTGTGAAAAGACACATCTGGTTTGTTTTACTTCAGGCTGCATGCACACTAATGTACAAGGCTTTAAGCAACTTTGAGTTTGATTTAACAACTGCAAAATGTCAAAAACAATCCATTCATTGTTCTTCTGTCAGTATCTGAAAATGAACCATAACCTGCATGGAAAGTTTAAATGTCTTCATTATTTTAACCAAATGAACCTTTCTCATGCTTTAAGTGAGACAGTTGTAAAAAATCCTCAGGGCCTTGTAAAAGACTTGAATCAAATACTGGTGTGAAATGGAGAGAAGCAAACAAGAAGGAGCTTGTTCTTGTTTGGGCATGATGCACATGCCAAAACACAATGCCAAGAAAAGTAAAGAGCATGTAGCTGCATCTGGGCTGAGCTTTCCAGCAGAGCTTTGCCCATTCTTGAACAAGGATGAGTATCTACTGACTTCATACTGGCAAACCTGCAGGGCATTACTGAGACAAGTTAAATCTTAAATATCTGCAACATTGGCTAACAAAAGACCCAGGATTTCAGACTAGTTCTGTTGTTGCAAGACAGCACAAAGATAATAGGGTATGTGAGAAGGAGTGTGTTGGCTGAGTCAAGTGAAACATGGGATAAAATGTACAGTGTTTACTGTGCTTGTTGCCTTGGTGATGTAACGGGTTTGGCCAGCACAGTGTGGCAGTATTGCACAAGATTTATGGCACGATTACATTGAAGACACACCACATGTCAGAACAATGACAAAGTTAAAGACTGAATAACTAACCTGGGGCTTACTGTAATGGGTGGGGCTGTTTTGCTCACAGCATATTTTACAGAAATAAAACTTGCAGGATGCTCTGTCATCACAGATAGTACTGATTATAGACCAATGTGATAAAAAAAAGATAAGAGAATAATGAACAATAATTTTACAACTTGTATGTGGTCTGCAAGTAGCTGGAAAAGAATTTATTTAATTGCTATACAGAATAGTTTCAAAGAGTTCAGCCTCCTGCTTGTTCCTATTGTTGCACAAAATGAACTCAGTGTGAGAGTGATGGGTGGAGGAGAGCAACCATTTAAGGAAATGCTCCTCCCATCAGCTCTACACGCCCCCTCCCACAGCAGAGGCAGCAACTGCAGCCTTGAGCAGCATAAAAGGGGAACCAAGGTAAAGCTCTGTATCTCAGTCCACCCTGTTCTCTCCTCTGCAGGTGAACCTCCTGAGAAGTCTTCACTATGAACAGTGGTTTCACCATGCGCTCCATCTCAGGTGGAGGTGTGGGTTCCTTGGGTGGGAGCTTACTTGGAACCAGGACTAGAGGCAGTGGAGGCTTGGGGCAGAAGATGTATTCCCAAAGTGTGTATGCTGGTGGACGCAGTGGTGGACCAAGAATCTCCACTGCCTCTGTTAGTTATGGATACGGCATGGGTGGTGGTGTCGGCTGGGCTGGCGGTGCTGGAAGTGGTGGTGGTGGTGGTGTCGGCTGGGCTGGCGGTGCTGGAAGTGGTGGTGGTGGTGGTTTCGGCTGGGCTGGCGGTGCTGGAGGCGGCTGGGCTGGCGCTGGTGGTGACATCGATATTTCAACCAACGAGAAGGCCACCATGCAGAACCTGAACGACCGTCTGGCCTCCTACCTGGAGAAGGTGCGCAACCTTGAGAAGGCCAACGCAGAGCTGGAGCTCAAGATCCGCCAGTTCTTGGAGAGCAAGACCTCCCCTACTGCCCGCGACTACTCAGCTTATGAGGCCACCATTGCCGACCTGCAGGGAAAGGTATGTAACATGACTTCTGATCTTTAATGAATGCAAAATATAATTTATCACACGATGCATCTGTCAGAGACATAGTTTCAAATTATGCATGAAAAATTCAATTTTTCTTCTCTTGTGTTACATGCAACACTTCTATAATTATTATTTAAACGTTTGTTCATCCCACAGATCCAGGATGCCACCCGTGACAATGGAGGCATCTATCTCCAGATTGACAATGCAAAACTGGCAGCAGACGACTTCCGAATCAAGTGAGTATCAACATTTGAGACAGAGAAGTTTATAGCAAAGAAGATTATACCAGACTTTAAATAACTCTGAGGCAATAAATCAAAGCTAAAATGACAATATCTGCCCTATCTGCAGATATGAGAATGAGCTCGCCATGCGTCAGTCAGTGGAAGCAGACATCGCCGGTCTGAAGAGACTGTTGGATGAGCTGACACTGGCCAGATCAGACCTGGAGATGCAGATAGAGGGCCTGAAGGAGGAGCTGATCTTCCTTAAAAAGAACCACGAGGAGGTGGGTAACAAATGCTGATCTGACTGGGTTTACTATTATCAACCCAGGAAACATCCCCTGCTCAACAAACTACTCTTCTCTAACAGGAAATGGCTGCCATGAGAACCCAGATGAGTGGACAGATCAATGTGGAGGTGGATGCAAAAAAACAGCCAGACCTGAGCGCCGTGATGGCTGAGATCCGTGACCAGTATGAGACTGCGGCTGCCAAGAACCAGAAAGAACTTCAAGTTTGGTTCCAAACAAAGGTAAAATGGCACTAAAACCCTTGTGGTGGTAACTTCTCATGGCCTACTGACTTTTGCTGAAAGTTAAATGTTTTATCTAATGCAGATGATTATCTTTTTCTCCTCCAGACAGAAGAGCTGAACAAAGAGGTGGCAGCCAGTACTGAAAGTCTCCAAGTTTCCAAATCTGAAACCACAGAAATCCGTCGCACACTGCAGGGCTTGGAGATCGAGCTACAGTCACAACTTAGCATGGTAATTTGATTCTTTTTCTTTTTACTCTTACCTGCCCTACCAGTCTCATCCTCAGCAAGTTATATTTCCCAAACCCATGCATGTGATATTTTTGCTTTTTTCCCCCATTCTCTCCCTAGAAAGCATCGTTGGAAGGCACATTACGTGACACAGAGGCACGGTATGCTATGCAGCTCCAAAGTCTCCAAATGCAGGTGACCAGCTTGGAGGAGCAGTTGCAGCAGCTGCGCTGTGACATTGAAAACCAGAGCCAAGAGTACCGCATGCTGCTTGACATCAAAACTCGCCTGGAGGGTGAAATCGCACAGTACAGGGCGCTGTTGGATGGAGGGGGCAGGTAATTTCCAACTCTGTTTTGTAATCATAACCTTAAAACCTGTTCTTTTTAACTGAAGATGTATTATAATCTAATGCCTTTTCCTGTAATTCTCCTCTTCAGTCTTGTTGATGAAATAAGCACAACACGCAAGGTGTTGGTGAAGACAGAGGAGCTGAGGGATGGCAAGGTGGTGTCCACCTCCACCACCACCGCCACCAGTTAGTTTGCCCTCACAGCAAACCAAGGAGCAGACACTGAGAGCCATCAGAACAACACCTGAATGTAAACCTTCATGTACTCATGAATGCAATAAACGGCTGAAAGTTTGCTCCCTTCTACTTTGTCCTGTGTCGTTTATTCATAAAAGTCATATTTCATTATCATTTTGTGAAAATTACTTTAAATTTCGGCAGGCAGGTCTGACAAATAGTTGCTTCACTGATAAAGGTGCTCAAACATTCATTTTTAGTGAGACTCCTCACTGTCTGTAATAAAGCAGAACATTAAAAACTGTGTGTATAGTCTTCAGAAATGCTGTCTTATGGTGGCTTAAGAGTTTGGACGCTGTTTAAAAGACAAATGCATGTTCCTTACAAATGTGGCACCATTCAAAAGATGGTATAAGATTTATTGCAGGGTGGCATTGTTACAACAAAGAAATAATCTACCAAACACAAATCTCCTTATTTTTTGTGCAAAGTTTAATTTTTAGCAGATATTTGCCATTATAAAATATTTGCTTTTCCATTTAGTATAGAAGCAATACTTTTATAACATGCTGAAAGTTTCTGGGCTGGGTTGCATGAGATATAGTTAATCACATCCATCTAGTCAACAGCCTATAGATGGTGTTTGGGTGCTGCAAAACGTCTAAAGACTGTGTAGAAGAATGATCGGGTGAAGCAGAAGTTAACATTTTCTGATATCAGTGGAGCATGTAGGTGAATCAAACTTCAGCCAAAGTCAGGGGAAGAGCAAAAACATCCACCAAGAGAAGCTGTCAGTATGATTTTGAACTCCTCTTTTATAAAGCTGCATCAATGCTAACCTGCTCACTGTTTACCAGTAGTACAACCAGTAGGCGATCTGAGGGGGGATGAGGGGGGATGGCGTCCCCCTTGTTAGATAAATGACCAAAATGCGTCCCCTTTGTTAACCTGCCATCCCCTCTCTGTCAGGGCTGAGCAGGGATGCTTAGTTGAGTATGCTCTGCCTGACTCATTGATCCTTTACAGGGTTTCCCATTTATGTATTAAACTGCAGCAGATCTCCACTGTTTAATTACCCCCCCACCCCCCTGTTTTCATGTCAGCTTTCCTATCCAGCATAACTTGTACTGTCCCATAGATACACAGCCTGTTCAATGCGCTGATGCTGTGCCGTTACCCCGCCTCCCTCCCTCTCTCCTCATGGGTGTACCCTGAAGCTCGGAGTTTGACACTGTAGGCCAGTGATAGCCTACTCAACCCACGGCTTTCGAGCTGCATGTGGCTCTTTAGTGACCAGTTGCGGCTCTTTTAAGGCTTACTATTAAAAAATCCTCCCGAAATCCTCTATAAAGGTGAAAACTGTTCGCAGTAGCCTAAAGACTCTTTGCAATAAGTCATATCAATAAATATAAGTCCACACAAAAGAAGACAGATTTTAACTGCCAAATCCAAATGAAAACCTGTATATTATTACCGTCAGTGCACCCAGGATGGAGGAATGTGCGTAAAAGAGCGCAGAAGAAGTGCGCTGATGGTGCGTCTCTTCAGTAAGTTCATGCATAGAGGTGTGCTGTCTTGTGTTTGAATTGAAGCTTCTAATGCTCTCGTTTTAACACATTTCTTCAGTCACTTCCTGCCGATGCTCTCCCATAATCGTATTTGATGATGATTTTTGCGATGCGCATCATCATCAATGAGCCAAACACACAGGATCACATTTTGAAATTTTGTAAAACTTATCCAAACGTGGGTGTTTTATTTGATCTTTAAAGTACCAATAATAAATACTGTCAAAAGGGCAGAAACAGAAAAATGAAAGCAACAAACTGGCAGAGCAGAATGATTTGTGAGTGGGAGCTGCAGGTGTGAGGCAGGGCCGGTGTCAGGGCAAAGACCAATATGGGGACTCTCCCCCTTTGGCTAAAAGCAATAATAATGAGGAAAAAAAATAGAAAGAGTCCCTTTAAGTCAACAGAGTCACAGAACTACAGTAAATGTCCAAATATGAAATATTAATACCCAAACAGACACCCATAATTCATCAGCTCTTTAAAAAGCTTCTCGTAGCTCTGAGTCAACACATTCTGATATTTTTAAAAGACTTCAGTCCAGGTGGAACTTACATAAATAAAAACATATGCTTATCATCGGTGAAATATCTTTCTTCTGACACTACAAACATTTTTATGTTGCCTCTTTCATCCCATTTAGCAACACAATAATCCACCAATTCACCGTTTCATCTCAGCTATGGATAGATTGATCATCACAGGCCCAGTTTTGGATTGTGGCTCTCGCAATAATATTTTTAGGACAATGGCTCCTGGGTAGAATAAGACTGAGGTACCGCTACTGTAGGCTGTTTTCACATTAATCCGCTGAAAGTGGAAAGTTTCTCTGTGCTCATTGAAAACCAAAATTTAGTGTGGGCCTACAGTGTGTGCAAGATTTGTGATATCACAAATTGTTTGGAAGCCAGATTTGTGTAGTATTCGACTTACATAACTGTAATATGGAAATGTGAAGTCTCCAGATCACATACACTGTCAGGACCAAAGAAACCAGAACACTTCACATTTGAGAAGCTGGAATTAGAAAATGGGGACATTTTTGTCTTAAAAAGGTAGTGAAAATGATCAGTCAATTAATTGATTTGTTGCCAGCTATATTGATTAGCTTATCTAATGTTTGCAGCCTTATATCAGTTTGTATAATAATTTTTGTAATTTGAAATGACAAAAACAACTGTAGTTGAATTATCTACATGTCTCACTCTATATTTTCTAATTATTTGTATTTTGTTACAATTTAAGCAAGGATTGGTAACAAGATACTTCACAAGAGATGTATTGTGCCCATCTCTGCGTGTTCATTATTCATAGATTTTTCTCAGTAATGTTAAACTTTTTTCTGAGATGAGTTTTTTTTCTTACATGAACTCTAACTGGCTATATTAGTTTATTGTAAGAAACATGAGAAAATCCTGCCTGAATAAACTCAGTACACTGCATTTAATTTCATGTTGTATTTATTAATTACTTTTAAACACAGTACTTTAATACAAACACAACTTGATAAGATTTTTAAAATATTTTTAATATGCCAGTGTAGAAATGAATGGGATTTTGTTATGATTTTAATATCTAATTATTAAAAATGCTACAGTAAAATATATGTATTTATATTTGTGCATAGTACAAGAATATGCTGGGATTTTCTGATAACAACTACTGCTAACAATTTGATTTTTTTTTTTTTATGGAATTTAAAAAAATTGAATACTATATGGTTTTGCTTTGCCATGTCTGTCATGATTTTAAAAATGCTCCAGTAATAAAAGAACACTAAGGTATGGCAAATATATGCATTTCTACAAAGGAAAATAACAACAAATATTGACTGTCCTGATTTTTACAACCTGCCTATCATTCAAGTATAAGTTAGATTTCTGACTTGCATTTGAAGGCACCATGATGTCTCACAGGTAAAATGTTTTAATGAGGTCCACCTGAGATAGCGTGACTGACCGCGATTAGGGGGTAACAAGGTGCATCCCCCTTGTTAAAAAAAAAACCAAATTGCCTACTGAGTACAACTAAACCCCGCCTGTAGCTACAGCCTTTTCCCCTTATATGACCACAGTGCAGAGATGCACACAAATCATTTTTTCAAGTCCAAGTCAAGTCTTAAGTCTTTGGTCACAAGTCCAAATCAAGTCTCGAGTCTCCAATGGTTGTAATGATCTATAATCTGCCTCTGACGTCCAGTCTGCTAAGACCACTGCATTGTTCTATCTAAAGAATCTAAATCCTGTACTGTGTTATCACCATCAGTAGGGTGGGGTATTGTCTGTGGCTGGCTTGTTGTGGTGTGCGCATGTGTAGGGCTTGACATTAACTTTTTTCAAACCAGGCAGCCACTGTGACTAATGGTTACTAGCCACTCAGTGTTTCCACTAGCCACAGTTCGGTTGTTGGGAATGTGTTTTCAATATATCATATGTACCTCTGCTATAAGATGAAACACATGCTCTCTCTTTTTCCCTCATCAGCATGATCAGTTTAAGCTCTCCTCTAAATAAAGCTCCTCTCTGTGTACTTATGAAACACTACAGACACATGAGTCAGACTTCACTGATAGAGACAGACACTGAGACACTGGAGATTAAAGGGGCTCTAAGTAAGATTTTTGCTTTAAAACTTCCCACTTTTGAGTATATAATGGTGCACACTTTATCCCAATGTGAAGAATGAGGCTCTTTATGTCTTCCTTGTTTGCCTGTATAAGCCTGTGGAGTCATTTCTCTGTGAAGTACTCGGGCCAAATTTTCCGCGAAATCTCAACGGAAGTGACGTTGGGTACTACGTAATGCGCGCACCCCGTTGCTCTGTTTATACCTGACAACGGCGTGTTGAATGGAGAAGGCTGCTTCCGCAAGTAAACGACCGGCTGGCTCAGCCCAAACACCCACACAAACTCCTCGAAAACATAAAAAACTAAGACAGTTTTATCTGCTGAAGCCCGTCGAGTTAAAAGAGAGTGTGACCGACGCAGGGGGGAAATGGAGGATAAATATCGATGGATCATTTGAGAAATAGAGGGAGCTACGCTCGGCGCTCGGGATAAATACCTATCCAGAGATGGCCGTCTTTCTGTGGAAAAGGTAAAGCATCACTCTGGACCATGAAATACAATGTAGTGTTTTATGTTGTATAAAATACGCTACATCACGTTAGCTTGCTTACAAAGATGCTATCCAAACAACTAGAATGTCACGTTACTCATTTAGTGTTTTCCGGATAATATTTAATCTTTTTCTTGCTTCCTGGCACTGGACTCAACTTACTGAGTTTATGTTTTGATACTTAGTTTGTAAAATATCTTCAACACATAATGTCAGCTATCTGATATTTGTGGTCAAGGCACCATTATTAGAGCTAAGCAACGTTAGCCCTGTTGCTTCTGCTCTAAAACGCATTCCATTCAATACACATCACACATTACACACGTAAAAAGACAATTAAATTGGTCAGTGCTGCACTAACTCGCTAAGTTGTTCATTCATAGAAATGGTCGCGAAAATATCGTCTTTTTCTTAATAGCCTTTGTCCCGTGTCCGCACTAGAGATTCAAATATGCTTTATTCATTTTCATTTTTAGTGGGTGAAACTTTTAAGTGTTACTTCACTTACCTCCTCTGTGTATACACGATGCGGTAAATCACCTTGGTCTGCGTGTGTATCAGCTGATAAACCAGAGGCTCGTTCATGAGCAAGGAGCATGCTGCCGTGGACGAGCAACACAATAGTCTTGTAGTTCGCCTAATGGCCGGCGGTGTCGCTACACTGATATTTTTCTAAATCTTGCATAGAGCCCCTTTAAATGTTCTTATTTGTCAGATATATTTCTTTAATGGTAGTAACTTTATACTAACACAAAAACATTAACTGTTAATGAACTGTTTATTCTGAAAAACAATAAAAATAAAAACTCAATGATCATTTCTAATTCTCACTCAGACAAATCTTCAACAGACTTTGCTGACTATTTCTCCATTCTCCTTCATAAACTTCTGTCATCATTTGTGGAGTAAATTTTTTATATGGGTAAAATCAAGCAAAATTTCACTTTATTCAGCTGAAATCTCTTGGACTCCTTAGTTATGATTTATCTGTTACAGTCTCTTATCTGTCTGTCTCCATTTCTCACTGCCTCCATGAACCGTATTTAAAGTTATAATGTTCCTATCGTCTTTTATCACCGTTCATTATCAATAAGCAGCTATGCAGTGATTCTGACATTAATTTGTTCCCCACAAACATATGATATAAAGGGAATTATTAACCAAATAATATTTTAACATTGCGCACACCTATGGCTCACACGGGCAACACAGAGACACACAGCTGGAGCGCACACACATACAGCGCTGATGCTGATCCTCTGTGGAGAGGAGCTTTAATGCAGGAGAAAAGAATTTAGGTATTCTGAAACTGTTGCCCTCAACAGACTAATGTCTGAAGTCTGCAATCTGCACAACCAACATGTTAGCGTGCGTCATGTTCGTGTGTCATATGCAGGCGCACAAACCACAAAAGGTGCACAAACCGTCAAAGAGAAGGGAAGGAAAGGGAAAAAGAGTGACAGGGGGACAAGAGATCGAGTCGCGAGTCTTTTGCGCACGAGTCCAAGTCAAGTCTCATGTCACTGATTTGTGCGACTTAAGTGCGACTCGAGTCCAAGTTGCGGAGTCGAGTCCCTACCTCTGCCACAGTGGTCCATTCATTCTCAGACCAGGCACCAATGTTTAAGACTGAAGCTTTGCTAAATGGATCTGTCTGAGGACAGTCATGTCTGGCCAATCCATTAGCTTTGCAAGGTTACTAACATGCCACACCTTAACACACTCTCTTACTGTTGTTTACCCCCAGGCAACAGGAACTCTTCAATTAGCTGTCAGATAATACAGTAGCAGTTTTGGCAGACCTGTCAACCGGAGCGAACTTAGCCATTTAGGGGCTCCAGGCAAACAGTCATTTGGGGCCCCCACCACATCTATCAGTCTAATGTACTGTGAAACTTCCCATCATTTACCTTGGTTTTCCAGAGAGTGGCAGTAGGTTGATGGTGGTCCTGTGTTCTATGACACAAAAGTATTAAACATATCATTTTAACCCTTTAAAGCCAATTGTATAATATTTGATACGCACTTTTTTGATACCTCTATTTAATCAAAATGATTAACAATTTCCTAAAAAAACTTTTTATACAAGCATAAAAATGATAGAAATGCCCTCCAATGGATTATCAATTTCAAACAATTCCTAATGTATCAAATGTGGAAGAAAAAATGTACATGTGAAATTGTATGGCCTTATTTTTTTTTCTGGATTTCAGTTAAATAAACGTCTCATTCCCACATTTCTGGCTATTATTTGAGGTATCAGGCTTTAAAGGGTTAAAATGTTAACTTTTTCTTTGCACCAACTTCTCTTGCTCTTTAGTCTCACTTTTTGTTTCTCCTATCTTACTGGGCTTTTATCTTCCTCTCCTGTTTCTGAATGTGTTTGTCTTCATCTCCTCTCTCTCTGTCTTTGTCCTTATATTTGCTCTCTCTTGTCTTCATCTCTCTGTGCATATTTCATATTCTCTGTGTTCTTTTGTCTTCTGTCTTTTGCTTCAGTCTATCTTCTCTTCTTTGCCCTGTCCTTATATCTCCTATCTCTCTCTCTCTGTTTTGTCTTCATCTCTCCTCTCTCTCTTTGTCTTTGTCCTTATATGTGCTCTCTCTTGTTCTCTCGTCTTCATCTCTCCTCTGTACATATTTCATATTCTCTGTTCTTTTGTCTCCTGTCTTTTGCTTTAATCTCTCTTCTCTTCTATGTCCTATCCTTATATCTCCTATCTCTCTCTCTCTCTCTCTCCATTTTGATTTCATCTCTCCTCTGTGCTTTTTTCATATTCTGAGTGCTTTTGTCTTTTGCTTCAGTCTATCCTCTCCTCAAGACTCTTTGATTTTTATATTTTCTTCAATGGATATTAAGTTTATGCTAATATTAAAATACTGTTAATTGGCTGTTTATTAGAAAAAACTATGGCAGATTACAAGAAAATCTCTAATTTTCACTCTGACAAATCTCCACTAGAGAATGTTGAGTGTCAAACATGCCCTGTCCTCCTCTCTATTCTCCTTTAAACTGTAAGGTGGAAATGTTTTCATATGTGTGTCTAAAATTAATTGAAATATCTGTTTAAATTATAGATGAGTGCATGAACCTCACATTTAGAGAACATTAAACTGTCTGTTGTTGTCGCATTTATGTGCATCACACAGTATCAACGCCCTTGGCGCTGCGTAAAAACGCATGAATGGATAAAGAAACAAGCCCCTTTTCAGTTATTTTGGAGGGGAATTTGAGCCTTTATGTGCTGAACGGCCTCTCTGTAAGCCTAAATCATAAGGGCAAACAGACATGCACTTTAGGGTGAAGCATTAGTTGTGACACTGATAAATTCAAGCCGCCATCGTGGCTAGTTAGAGTCACGCTGCTACCCGCCACGGCCGAAATCCACCCACATTAGTTGGCGGGTGTAAATGTCAGGCCCCGTTCTCTCTCTTCTTCTTTATCTAACATCCACTTTCGTTAAATTCTCTATCTTCCCGCTGTTGTCGCTCGAATCATTTCCGTGCTGCGCAGTGCCATGAGGTGCATTATGGAATATTTCATGTAGTGCAGACTGGAGAGGGGTGGGAGGGCAGACAGACTCCGTCAAGACAGGAGTTATTGATAAAATTAGGCACTCCGATGCTATTTTTGTGAAGAGATTTTCGTAAAAACACAATGAATAACCAAAATACAAGGGAAGGGGGCATTTTATGGGCCCCGGGGCTCCAGGCAAATGCCTGGTTTGCCTAATAGTAAAGTCCGCCTGTGCCAGGGACTTCTTATTTACTTTGATATTTGAGTGATGCAGTGTTCTTTTTAGGGCTGTCGAAAGTGTAACATTTTTAATCCAAATCAATAATTAATCGAGATTAATCACACCCTTTTATTGTATTTCAAAATTCCACTATTTGCATTTTAATGTTTTTAAATCATGTTGGAGTTTTCTACTGTCTTAAACTCAGGATAATTGACTTCCTTTTTGGACACAGGCCTGCTTTTAGAGGTCAATCCAAGATTTTACTTTGAACTGAACCACAGAGAAAGAAATTGCCATGGATTGAAAATGAAATAAGAGATCATTAAAAAGGTGTGACTGAGCTGTCTGTGAGTTTTTAAAGTGAAATGAGCCATTAAAGGCCACATATACAAAACTCCCTTTTTCAGGCTTTTCTAGCAATAATATATGTCCCTGGCCTGTCTGCAATCCCAAGTACCAGAAAATCTATTCCCTCCACCCATCTCTTTCTCCACTTTTCAGAAAATGTGTCCTGAAACAAGCTGTTCTCAGATTTCCCCTCATGACTTCATGTGGGGAGTTAGCACCACCCCCAGGTCCGATTGGCTCTCCCCACTTGAAAGAAAGATACTCCTCACAGCTGGCAGGTAAGAGGTGGATCAGGAGAGCCACAGCCGTTAAGCCACGTCCATTTCCTGAGGGGGCGGTGTCAGGGGTGGGTCAGACAGGGCAGTAACAGGCATATTTGGGGACCTCTGAGACCAATATAAACGTGTCTTAAAGGGGTAAAATATGTGACCTTTAAGGACCTGTGATGGACTTGTTTTAGATAGAGATAGCTGATGGATAGATACTTTATTGATCCCAAAGAAAATTCAAGTTTTCATCACTGTATAGCTACAGTGAGATGCTGATAGCCTTAGTTTGTTTTTAAAGATTGCTTGCTGAAAACCTTGATTGTCAGAGAACTAAGACAGAATTACATTTTGCCATTAAAAAAAGCTCCATAAGTCTAGAATTGCATATTAATCCTCCCACAGTTTGTCCTTGATTGATTTTACAGCGTCTTGATAATTAATTTTACGTTATCAGTGACCATATTCATTTTGTGTCGTAAAATATCGTTCATTATTCATCAGAGGAGATTGTTTTCATTTTAAAGTAACACAACACAAAATAGTTTTAAGTCAACTGCATGATCTTTATTGATTTTTGATGTTCCTAGCAGTTTATCCCTCAATCTCATCCACGTCCACATCAACGGTCTTGCTGCTCTCCACCACCTTTCCATCCACAACTGTCTGCACCACTGTGATGACCTTTGTGACCACTAAGGAAAAAAACAAACAGCAATCAGAAGCAAATCACTCCATATCTTTAAAAAATTATCAAAAATGACATGGCAGTCAATTGATCATGATATTAGAGAAATGGCTTACCTTGTTTTGTACTGTTGAGGACAAGAAAAAGAAAAAAGGGAGAATTAGTCTCAAAAGTGACTTCTTTTTGTAAAATGTTTTAATTTGACTCTGTTGGTCCCCACCTGTCATCCTCCCCATCCAACAGCCTCCTGTACTCGGCGATCTCCATCTCCAGCCGGGTCTTGAGGTCCAGCAGCATGTCGTATTCCTGCTTGTTGCTGGCAATGTTGGCGTGCAGCTGGGACAGCTGAGCCTCCAGGCCTGTGACCATGCTCTGGAGACTTGCTAGCTGTGCAGCATAACGGGCCTGAGTTTCTGCTAGGGTGCCCTCCAAAGATGCTTTCTGTTGTGATGAGAGGAAGAGGTTGTTAGGTGGGTGCATTGATTTTAATTCAAAAGATGTTATTTAATGCTGGAATAAGCTGTTTCAGAAAAATCTGTAGTGGTACCCTATTTATTTAAATGTAGCTTTAGGCTATTTGTGTGTTATTTAGCTTCTAAGATGAAGGCCACTCCCTGTATTTGAAACCTATCTTTAAATCTACACCTCTAGCTCAGTTAGCCTATAGCTTAGCATTAAGACTAGTGAAATGGTTAGCTTGACTTTGTCTAAAAGTAAAAACAAAAAAAATCGGCCCAAACATGCTTGAAAGTGTGTTGGTGCAAGTGTGTAGCTAGTATGTAGTGCCAGTTAGCTTCCAAGACTGATTGCACTCCCTGTATTTTAATCCTGACTTTAAATCTACAGCCCCAAACCAGTTAGCATAAAGCTTAGCACAGTAAAAGGACTAGCCTAGCTCAGTGTAAATTTAGATGAAGATAGAACACCTGCTGTTGAAAGTGAGGAAGTAAGTTTGTATTTAAGTTCTTTTGTTTTTGCTAATGAAAATGCACCTTTGAAATACTTGCTAGCTAGCTTGTATGAATGCTAATGGTGCAGCTATAGTCTGAAGCCAGTTACCATCCAGCTTAGCCTCATGAATGGAAACAGACAGATAGAAATGAGCCTATGGCTACAGTCTGTTATAAATAAATAAATACATAAAAGCTCTGTGGCAAAAGAAAGTTTGGGACACATCTTAAAAAAAAAACAGCATCTTGACTTAAAGTAAAGACTAGCATGTAAGGTCTCTCTTTGACCAATACTGGACTAAAATGTTTTAAATTGTTGTCGACTAAAACTAAATCAAACTCTGCTCCCCAACTAGTGTATATTATTAAATTTTACATTAGCCGCCAAAACGAAAAAGGTACATACCATGCTCATATGGGACTGCAGTTCAATCTGAAGCCTCTGGAGGGTGCTCTTCAGGTCCTTAATCTCTGTGCGGGATGTTGTCAGGGTCTCTGTTTGTGTGATGACCTCTTGTTCAACTGCAGCGATCTGGAAAATTCATGAAATAGCATGATCTGTTTTGTCCTTCACCCACATCAGATCACAGACATAATGTATTCATGATGTATTCGCCACAGCCCCATCTTCTCACCTTGTTCTGGTACCACGACTCGAGTTCCTTGCGGTTCTTGCCAATGACACCCTCGTAGTGTTCCCTGATCTCTGACATGGTCTTGTTAAGGTCTACGGAGGGAGAAGCGTCCACTGCCACATTGACCTGTCCGCCCATCTGACTCCTGAGCAGAATCATCTCCTGCAGGGGTCAAACATCAACAGTGCAGTCAGTCACTGAGTTGCATTCACTTGAAACTTTTTTGATAATTTTTCTGTGGCAAATTTCTTAATTTGTGCAACACTTAAAGTTTTGTGTGCGTGTATGGGTGTGGAGGGGTCAGTGTGCCAAAGCGTGTTTGAGTCAATCAACAGCAGCAATGAGCTAATGGAGGAAAAATGGAAGAAGAATTGAAGGAAGTGTGCAGAGAGAGGAGGGGCAGTTCTAGGAAAAGGAGAAGGCGACAGACCTGTTTTTAAAAGCTTAAGCTAACATTGGATTTCCTCGTTGTTACCAGATGTAAAGATAAGGAGATTTTTTTTGTCTAAATAGTGACCAGGTAAGGCCACAATAGGTGGCTGTTATGAATGGTGACAACTCTATCTCACAGTGAATAGCTGCAGTGTTTAACTGTCTGCTGCTGAAAAGATGAATGATGATACATTCAATTAATCACCAACCTAGTAACAGACTTTCAGGTCATGCACATACACGGAGTGGGTGTTGGCCTGAATGTAGGAGTGTATCTAGAGTGTTGACAGATGTTAGGTTTGCAGTTTAGCGTCTTTCAAACTGCCATAAACAAACCATGCATTACTTAAATGGGTGCAGCACTCCTCACCTCTTCGTGATTCTTCTTCAGCATGATGAGCTCGTCTTTCAGGGCCTCATACTGGCTCTCCAGATCCATCCTGGCCAGGTTCATCTCATCCAGCACCCTCTTCAGTCCAGCAATATCTGCCTCCACTGCCATTCTCATTGCCAGCTCGTTCTCATACCTGAGGGAAGCAGGCAGGTCAGATGGTGGGTTAGATTAGAAGTCACCACTTAGACTCGAGCTCACACTCTGAAGTTCATGTAATAAAGCAAAAGGACACAGAGAATACACTCACTTCATTTTGAAATCATCAGCAGCCAATTTTGCATTGTCAATGTCCAGGATGGTCTTGGCGTTGAGCCTGGAGGCGATACGGATCTAAGGAGGAAAAATAAGACAAGTCAGAAAAAGCAGAGTGCTGTCTGTTTTTACCATACAGTTTACCACCCAAAGTAACGGAGAAATGTGATTTTTTTAGAAACTGACATGGATTTGCATGTATTTTTTAAAACAACTTTTCATGTTGATTGAGGCGTTGATACTTATCAAATTTAAACTCTTAGTAAAGAGCTGTTACAAATGAACTGAGGATGGATGTCTCTCAATTTGATAATTAACCTCACAGGAGGCATTCTCACTGGTTTAACTTCTTGAATTCTAGCTTTTATGGTAAGCTAGATGTATTAATGTGTAAAAATATATCAACTGTAAATCTAAACCCAGTGTCTGTCCTACTAATACTGCAGTGACAACAGGATGTGATGCACAGGAATGAATCTGGTATGACAGATATGACAGTAAGCATTTACGCTATGCGTTTGTGCATCCTGATAGGAAGTCCTGCCTCTGCTCTTTATGTCACTGCTGGGTTTTCTGGTGCTCTAACTCTTATTTGAATGTGAAAACACAGAATGAAACATAAGTAGCTTAACCCCACACTCTCATCCTGAAAGTTTAAACCAGGCGTCACTCTTATGTGTTTTTCTCTTACCTTGTCCTTCAGGTCATCAATGATGACGAAGTAACGGGTGTAGTCATGGCTGATAACAGTTCTGGTCTGGTACCAGTCTCTGATCTGCTTGTCCAGGCGGTCATTCTCCTTCTCCAGGGTGCGCACCTTCTCCAGGTAGGAGGCCAGGCGGTCGTTCAGGTTCTGCATGGTGGCCTTCTCGTTGGCACCAACGTGGAGGTCCAGGCCATCAGACAGGTTGAAGCCTCTTGGGGATGCACCATAGTTCATCTGGGAGGTAGAGATGCGGGTGCCGTGGCCGCCTGCTCCACCATAGACGCTCATGGTCTTCTGACCGTAGGATCTGCTGCTGAAAGACATGCTGGAGGTCTGGATGTTGACCAGGTAGGATAACTGGAGTGGATCTGCAGTTGTAGGTCTCACTTTGGCCTCCCTTGTTATATAGGCGCCACACACAGCAGAGTGGGATGGGCCAGGAGGAGCAGTGAAAGAGAAGAATGCGGCCAGCAGGTTTCCCCCCTACTCCTCTTTGCAGTCTCTCCATCGGCATGGGTGTGGTGACGGGTGGGTAGGGGTTTATCCACCTTTTTCAGGTAGAACTCGTGATTCTACATTTTATGCTTTATCAAAGAAAATGCATTCTTTGAATAGTCTCAGGTTTAACATTTTCACCTTTAGCTGTTTAAATTTTTTTTGTTCATAGTTTAGTCCAGAGACCCAAACATACATATGGTTTCAAATAATTCATTTCAATAGAGGAAAGCTGTGTGCAGCTCTCTTTTAAAACCTTCACTCACAGCAGTGACAGAAATGGCACATACCAGCGACAATTTCACCTCAGTGAAACATGTGGCCAAAGTTTTAACACAAGGCATTTCTAAGATAGCTTAGGGTATTTTAATCCACACAGACTTTTAGGAAAGATCCTCAAGCCTATGTTATTTAATATTTATAAAATATAGCCTAAGTATTAGTGGTGTATAATTAATAAAAGGTTTTGCAATTGATTAATTGCAATTGCACACATATGTTGATAATTTAAAGGAAGATATGATTACAGGTAGATTTCAAGATAATAGTGACAAAAAAAACCCAGAAAGGATATGTTCCAAATGGCATCAAAACTTTTTATTAACTTTTGAAACAGAACAAGTAGAGACCGAGGGCGGATTGTCTAGTTATCATTCAACCTAGGATGGTGTTAATCTGTAGAATAGGAATTTTCTCTACAAAATCATAAAAGATTAAGAGTGCAGAGAACTTTTTATATGTTGGTGACGAAACCTTGTGTCTCCATTTCTAAAGATTTTAATATTTTTTCACAAATCAGAGCTCTTAGTCCCCCTTAGAATCAGTCAGTGGATTGTAACAAATTTAAAAAACATGCTGACTATGACCATTTTGATTAAAAAAAAAAAAAGAAAGAAAAATACAGCAATTTTTTAATTCCCTGAAAAGTGGGGATTTTGGACAGGTTTTGGCCCAACATCAGCCATGTGTTTTAATTGGAGTTGCAAATGATTAATGTCTAATAATTATTTTAATAAAGACTTTATTTGTTTTCCTATTAAGTGTTATTAACCCATCTGCCTTATATATAGCTACTCTCTTTCCAGAGATTCAAAAGAAAAATACAAAGTCAACAAAACGCACAGTGCCATGTCGATAGTATTTCTTAGAAATGTCATGGGAAGAACAACAGTGAGAAAGATCAGAAAAATACTGTATTTTCAATTTTATTAGAATTACACAAGTTACAATTTTTGTACTCTAGGACTGTGGACCTGAAAAAGATGCCATATCAATGGGATTATAATGTTCCTGGTACTACTTTAGGATGTTCCGTCTTGATTAGATTTTAATGATAAAAAGTCTTCATCAAGTTCTGATACCTCAGTGTGACCAGCCGAGGCAGCAAACAAAAAAACAAATGAGGCAGTCAGGTAAAACTCAGTAAACTCCCAATGTTTGGTGGAATGGTTGTTAGATCTTGCATGCAAAACAAAAATGATGTTTTCATTTTAATGACACTTAAGCTCCACTGAACAATGAAATCAGTCTTTCTTTTGCTTCATTTCATAAATGTTAGAACATCCTGCAACAAAAGAAAAAGGAAGAATTCTTGGAGATGTTAAAAACTGAAGCTCAGATTTTCACTTGAGGCTCAATTCAAGAGGGAGGAAATCCAAAAGGAGTCCCAATTTTACAGCATGATTTCACATTTTGTTCCGTAAGCAACAAAATAGATTTGGTCTGGGCATTGGGCGTTTGGCGTTGATTTGTTTTTTAAAAAATCTTCTCTATTTTATATATACCAAGAATCAAAGTTACCTATTTGTCAATTCAGCCCTCAGCCACTGAAGTCTGTGGTGTCAGAGAGATTTTGTGTCCAAATTTTGCAAAAAAATGGTCTTCCAGTGTGATTTTAGTACTTACAGAGCTTTAAAATATTTTTTTCCAGCCTTTTCAGTGAGTGAAACCTTGGTAATGTTTTATGTAAAATAAGCACAATTAGCAGGACAGCTTTAAGATTTTACACTTGTTCACTGTTTTTTAATGCAATGTTTCATTTGCAAATTGAAACATTGTTGTGCAAATTAGTCAGGATTGTTATTAACTTTTGTCACAGTAAACACAAGGGCTGTAGTAAAGAAAGTGCTGGCTCTGTTGAGTTGTCTGATTCTTTTTAATCATCATCATCTTCTACCTGAGAATGTTATGAAAATCTATGAGATGTAAGGACATTTCCTAAATTTTTGTACTAGGTTTATGCATATGTCTGGAACATCAAAAAAGTCAGATCAGACTCTGTGTGGAACTGGCAGTGAAATATCAAATCTGTATAGCTTTGAAACTTTAAAGCTCAGCAAATCTGTGCATTATGCCAGCAGGGCTGTATACAGTTAATTTTTGATTTGTATAAATGTTTTTTTTTTTTTACTACATTTTCAAAACATGCTAATCAATATGGAAAATTTGTAAACACACTATTTAAGCATTTGCAGCATGGTAAATCTTTACTTTTTAAATTAACTTTCCTCTAATATAAACATAAAAATAGCCTGTCACTGTGTCAAAGCACTGATGGCATCAAGTTAATTGAAACCTGAGGTTCCTTTAATTCTGCAGGCACCACAACCTGTTTTTATTTTATTCCTTTTGAAGGGGAAACAAGTATCTGATCATCTATGGTGAAGATAAAATCAAAGAGAGTGAAACCCAAAAATCTGATAAATAAGAAAGGAACTAAGGTTTCTGTGAGATGCCTTCTCAAGACAGGAAGGACTGGTCGCTGTTTATCTTAACCTGTTTCACTGGTGAACATGCACTCACACCAGCCTCAGACTTACATTCAATGCATTGCATCAAAAACACTGTCAAACATTAGTCATAACTTCTGAAAGTATCCGCTGGGCTTATTGGCAGGTGTTCCATCTAGTTAAATTGGTAGGTGGTTATCATTGTCGTCTTCTCATAACAAAAGCGCGTCCCTGTGACGGTAGAAAATGATCACCTCGTTGTTGTTATTTCTTCTGATCCTTTTGAACAACCAAGGGAGATGCCTGACTGCCTTCATCTATAATCATTTCAGCACCTCCTCAGTCAGCAGTCTGTCTGATAAGCACGGTGATGCTCACAAGTTGGTGACTGACGGTCTGATTGCATCGGAAGAATGTCAGACAGTCGGATTCTTTGAACACAGCACTATGTGGAAAATCATATTCGAGGTTCATAACACACATTTAAGCCTGCTGACGTGTGTCTGCTATTAAATGATTTATGTGGGAAGACGCCTCCTTGAACTCTTTGGTTTAAATGAGAGATTCCTAAAATGTGGGTTGTGTTGTAGCTTTACATGAAGGGTACACGAGGGAAAATACCGTATAGTACATAGTAGTAATACTTGAGGAGGAAAAATAATTTCTCTGGTTAAAAGAGTACTATTTAGATGTTTCACATATGCACTCATTAAGATTTTTAGAAAATTTTGTGAGTTAGTTGTTCACATGTTCACTTCACAACAGGAGATATTTGCTGTCAGTTTTTAAAAAAGAATAACATAGAAATGGTCAACATAGGACCTAATCTGGTATAATGATTGAGTTGACCTTAATGCTAATGAGTGAGTAGACATGCGCCACTCCAGTACTAACCTGAGCTATACAGGCTAGCGCTGCCATAGTTAATGAACGGGACGCTTATCCGTGGCTAAAATACATGCTGAAGCCTCTTGGGAGACATGCAAAAATATCCTCTCGATAGGGGACGCTTTCAGAATGGCTTTTTGCTCTTGTTTAAATACATTTATTTATTTTATTTAACTTTTATTTAACCAGGAGAAAACCTCATTGAGATTAAAAATCTCTAAATAAATGTGGTCAAGGTCTGATTAAACTGCCACTGTGTCTACATCTAAGCTGACTGCTCCACCAGCAGCAGTTGAATACACCGACTCATACTGCAACAATCCCCCCCACCCCTGTAATGCTCGCAAACTCACATGCAATTTCCACATAGAACGACTGCGCCACGGACTGAAGCTCTGCAGGTTTGGTCTGACCGAAGGCAAGCGACCTTGCCCACTGGAAGCATGTCTAGAGCTCTGCACCGCAGGCAGAGATCACAGGAGAACCGCAAGATCACGAAGGAATAGTATGTCAACAGTGGACGATTTTACCTTTTGGGGTATATTTATCATCCATTCCGATTTAAGGCCATGATATTATTGCTTCCGCCACTGGGTGAGTACATTAGGAAATTTAAAGGTCAATCTTTGCCTAAAGGATCTGTGGTTTCATTTAAAATTCTTTGACGAAATAGTCTCAAAAGTTAACTTTTCCATGTCAATGGCGCCGTTGTAGCTCTGTGACCCACTGACTTCTTGGTGACCCTTTGCTCTCGCTGCAGGATGAAACGTAATGTTGTAGCGCTGCTGCCGGACTGTAGCGCCTGCTGTTAGCTGCTCTGGTAGACTAGAGTGGGAGCGATTTGCTCTGCAGTATGATTTGCCAGCAGATTGCGGTGCGGTCACTGTATGTGGAAATTGGAGGTCATGCCGGAGTAGATCAGCAGAAGAGCTTGTAAATTTTTTCCGCCATGAAAAGCATGCCTGTTCTTTTCTCTTTATTGCATAAAGAATTGTGGTCCAGTACTGATAAAACTGCTGCTATACTATAGCTATATCCAAGCTAACTGCTACACCGGTGTCAGCCATTGCTTTAAGCTTAATCCAGCCTGAGCTTCTGCCTCCTTCTGTTCTCCTAAAATGATGCTGACTGGTCCGAATTGTTTTTATGGTCTGACACAAAGGTTGAGGTTTGGGGCTTTGCAAGATTGTTTTTCCTGATGACAGGCATAGATTCTGGAGTCTGATTTGCAATGCTATTGTATCACCATGGTCAATAAAGTGTCACAGTCTTTAAGCTTGTGCATTTTTAGACATTTTTTATGCAAAGTGCTTGTTGGTACAATGATATTTATTTCTGCCTGTCATGCACAAGACAAAGTTTAATTCCCTGATGCTCTTGGATTTCAAGAAATGATTGTCTTATTTTGATTACACGCAGAGCCAATGTAAAACACAGACCTGATTTTGTGTTTTCAAACTGATAAGTTGAGATGACTTATTCATTTAAAAAGGAAATAAATCTGATGCAGAGGCCTCTTAGTTGTGGGGGTCAGTGACTGCTGTGCTGTTTCACCATAGTTTTATCTGTTTGTGTCAGCTGTCTTATAAGGTGTATCATTCTGGAAAGAATTACATAAATGATAAAAACATCTGTCTTTAAAAGTTGTAGATCATTAGTCACATCCCATTTCACTTCAATCTTGTTTAAACAATGTGCTTTACTGTAGTGCTGTAAAAACAAGAAGTCAATCCTCTGATTTCTAGGTTGTAACATATCAAAATGCTTTCCAAAGCCTTGCAGGCCTTACTTCTATCCAGTATAATAAACCAAAAGGGGCATGAAAGTCTTGTTAAACAACTTTCTCAGGTTTATCCAAACCTTTAAAATTTTTCACTCAGCTTTAAAAAGAAAAAGTTCTTTTGTTTTTTAAGCACTCATGACAAAAATGTTGCTCTGCCTGCCTCAGCGACACCCTGCAGTGTTAATACAAACTCTTCCTGAGGACAATTGATGTCAGCGGTATGTTTGCATGAGTGTGAGGAATTTCACTCCCTTATCTACTCATGCTAGTGCAAAACGGCCTTGACATCTACTCTTAAAGGTGACTGTATAGTGGGGGAATATTTTTACTCACACATGAGTTGAGCTTGGAGTAAAACATGGGGGACTCAATGTAAAATCAAAAAAATTGAAAAAAAATCTAAATGAAAGAAAGCTTGGGTAAAAAAATTGCCATGAATGTTATGGAGATACTGGAGCAGAAACAGACGGGCACAGTCCAAGGTTAGAGTCTAGATACTCAGACTGTCTGCAAGTGGTCTTCACTCTGCTTTATAAAACTTGAACTTTCAAGGGGAATTTCTAACAATGACCATTTAAAAACTGAGAGAAGACAAAGGAAAACAGAGAATAATACTAATTTTTTGCTTATGCACTCTATGCATCAATAAACCATCATGTTTGCTGAATAAATGCTTGAGAAAGAGAGCGAGTCTTATATTCTATGCCTTGTCTGAATAATAAACCCCAAAATTACTCACAAAATTAGCAGTTCTGATTTGAAACATCTAAATATGAATCAGAAAAGAGAAACTCCTGCTAAACACAAAGATAAGTCCAAAAAAAGTGTTTGTCTTTTCTAAAGTCTGAGTCATAAGTTGGCTTTACATTTTTCTATAAAACCAAAAATTGCAGCTTGTGGCGTCTGTTAGTGGTTCTAACTTAGAACTTCTAAGTAATTTTTCCACCAAATTTATCCCACCAATGGGTCCATTTTTTCTTTTGTTGGGTAAAGGAAAAAAAATCTTCAAACAAATAAATAAATAAATGATGAGTATAACTACAGGACCAATCCTGATCAAGCCCAAACTCACCACCTCCCATCAGCACACCACACCCACATTCCTCCCTCAGAGCAGCAGTGAGATGGATGCAGGCTTATCTACTGACAAGAACAAGACGGACTGCATTGTGGTTCTGGATTTTTTCTTAACATTAGTCTACATCCCTTCTGTCACAGATGCATTCATGTGCAGTTGTTTGCATTGCAGAGCTTCATACGTTGTGTTAAATGGTGTGTAAAAGGAAGAGGAAGCTTGGGTCTGAAAGTAATCCATGTTCAACGTTTGGTTGCTTTAAAGAAAAAATTAATACTACTCTGAAGAGTTTTAGCTGGTGGAGAAACAGAATGACATGAATACCAGTATCTTCTTTTGACCTATTAAAGCATACGGGAATGTCAGTAACACGACTAAAACTATTATTTGCATGTAGTATTTTAGTTTAGTTTATTTAATCTTAGTTCAGTTTGGTAATATAGTTTAGATTAGTTAAATAAAGACTAGTAAAGTTTATTTTCATCTAGTTAAGTGTAGTTGATTTTAGTTTTGTTATTTAGATTACTTAAGACTAATAAAGTTTAGTTTATTCCAGTAAAGTGTCATTTATTTTGTTTAGCTATTTAAGAAAGTGTAGTTTATATTAGTTTAGTGTTGTTGAGTTAGTTTAGCTTAGTTTTATTTAGTTTAGTTCAGTTCACTATATTTATACACCACGTTCCAAATGATTTTGTAAATGATATTTTTCTCTGATTTCCTAAATAGTCAATGGAAATGAGAGTCAGTATAATATTCAAGTCATCAACTGTTAGCAAATTTAATTGAACAAATCTCCCAATGGTAACTTTGTTTTTCAAAAATAAAACAAAACTCAAAATGCACTGTTCCACATTATTATGCACAGCAGTTTCAAAACATTTTATAGGTTGTAAAGAACTGAAATTGGTCATTTGTTTACTTCGTAGCATTAGGAGGTCATATTCACCGAAATCAGAAGCTATTTCAATCAAAAACATCTTAACAGGCAAAATTACATGTTAGCATAGGGCCCTTCTTTGATGTCACCTTCACTATTCTTGCATCCATTGAACTTGTGAGTTTTTGGAGAGTTTCTGCTTGAATTTCTTTGCAGGATGTCAGAATATCCTCCCAGAGCTCCTGTTCTGATGTGAACTGCCTCCCACCCTCATAGATCTTTAGCTTGAGGATGCCCCAAAGATTCTCAACAGGGTTGAGGTCAGGGGGGGATGGGGGCCACACCATGAGTTTCTCTCCTTTCATGCCCATAGCAGCCAATGACACAGAGGGATTCTTTGCAGCATGAGATAGTGCACTGTCATGCATGAAGATAATTGCTATGGGTGGCATGGTTCTTCTTTTTGTACCATGGAAGAAAGTGGTCAGTCAGAAACGCTATGTACTTTGTGGGGGTCATTTTCACACCTTCAGGGACCCTAAAGGGGCCTGTCAGCTCTCTCCCCATGATTCCAGCCCAAAACATGACTCCGCCACCTCCTTGCTGACATCACAGCCTGTTGGGACATGGTGGCCATCCACCAATCATCCACTCCTCCTCCATCTGCACCATCCAGGGATGCACGGCACTCATCAGCCAACAAGATTGTTTGAAAATATGTTTTCATGTATTTCTGGGGCCCAGTGCACCCATTTCTGCTTGTGAGCATTGGTTAGGGGTGGCTGAATAGTAGGTTAATACACGACTGCAAGCCTCTGGAGGATCCTACAGAGGTTTGTAGGACTCCAGAGGCACCAGCAGCTTCAAATACCTGTTTGCTGCTTTGTAATGACATTTTAGCAACTGCTTTCTTAATCTGATGAATTTGTCTGGCAGAATCCTTCCTCATTATGCTTTTATCTGCACCCGTCTGTCCTCTGTATGTGTATGTATATGTACTGTATATTCAGAATTGACACACTACAAAGTCATCAAAGCTTTAAGAGTAAATGAATAAAATTTGCCTCTCTTAGGAATGCTTCCTCTTTTTTACAGCAGATCAGAGATGGACAAGAAAATTGGGGAAAACAGATTATTACAACATCAAAAAAGAAACGATAATAAAAAATACAATAGGAACCACATGAATAAGGAATGCATACATAGTTTGAACCCCTCTTACTATGCAGATAGATTGAGGAGATTAGAATAAAATGTTACTGAGTAAATTTGACAGAATTTGTAAGCTTGAGAGTGTCATTTCTTGTGTCTTGTATTCCTCTTCACCCCCTGATCCATTTTCTCTTTTCTGTGATGATCTAACGGTGACAAATGCTGATTCAGCAGGGAATGAAAGTTTGCTTCACCAGCAGCTTTGACTCTTACTTTTCACAGCTCCTAAGGGTGTGGTGCAGTGATTCACTTTCACCTCCTGTGTAGACTTCACTCTCCATGTTGAGCAGCTGTACAGATATGACCACTAGATGGTGCACTTCAGCCATGAAGTGGCTCCGACATGTGTTGAACAGTCAGGGTGTGGCTGAGTGATAGTATGGTGCATTTTATAAGAAAACCAAAGGAGGAATAAGCCTTGAGACACTCTTTTCTTAAGCCTGTCTTATAAAGCCTGGGTGTTGGTGTTGGTGTTGGTTTGCAGCTTAAATACTCTGGGAAAGTTTACGATTTTCAGTTGTTTATTTTAAATTCAATGTGTATCACATGGTGATAAATTTTAAACTAGCAATGAAAAAGTCTGAAATGATTCGGAGCATCTTTATTATCTGAAAAAAACAGACACGGTCATCAGTGTTAAAGCTATAAATTACATTAAGAGGATGAAGCAGCCTTCTGTTTTTAGACATTTTTAAAAGCAGAGCAGACTGCATATGAAAATTGGTCAAAAAAGTTACAGATGCACAGGCTAAGATAAGGACATTGATAAGTTTCAGTGGTTTTCTGAAGGGCTGCATGGTGAGCTGTTGTTAGGACTGTTGCCTCACAGCAAGAAGGTTCCTGGTTCAACTCCTGCTCGGACAGGGCCTTTCTGTGTGGACTTTGCTTGTTCTCCTTGCGCGAGTATTCTCTCCAGATATTCTGGCTCCCTCCCACAGTCCAAAGACTTTCTTGTTATGTTAACTAGTAAGTCTAAATTGCCTGAATGTGAGTGTGAGTATGGCTGGTTGTTTATTCATGTCAGTCCTGTAATCGACTGACAACCAGTCTAGGGTGTACCCCACCTCTCTCTAACGAAAGGTGGGATTGACTCCAGCCCTCCTATGACCCTAAATGGGTTAATGGTGTAGATAATGGATGGATGGTTTTAGTAGAGGTGCAAAAACCATCGCCAACAGAAAGTTCCTCAAAGGAGCTTTAAAAGTCTAAAATGCTTGTTTGTCTCATGTGTGCAGAGATGGAAAGTTTAATGCATAAAATAGGTCTGAAACACATTCCCAACACAATAAAACTTCCTTACAGTTGTTCTTTAACTAGTTTATGAGCTGTTTAATGGTCAATTAAAAAAAAAACAATAGCAAAGGTGTTCAGTTAAATACTGAGAGAAACTTTTATGTATTCCACTTTCACAAAGGCTCTGCATCAGCTTGCATTAGAACTTATTTTGTTCTTCTATTTCCCTCAGAAGCAGCATTATACATAATACATATTGGGCAAATTTTATTTCTCTAACAAAGGAATGAATTGTGCTGATATAATGACCAGAGATAAGATTACTGCCTCTGGTTACAGCAGCTGAATAGATAAAGTTAACTTTGTCTGTTTGCACAGCAGATCATTCAATAAACAATATGAAGGTGAATATTGAACTTTGTCAACAGAAACTGGTCTCACAGTGGTAGAACAGTATATCAGCACTGTGCCACACCCATGAACACACCCTCACACATACACACATTTATGCAGGGATCCCATCTCTTGTTACACTTTACGATCCATGTTCTGTCAGTGATTCAGCCCAGGACCTCTGCCAGGACTGTTGCATGCTGGGATGTTACCGTTGCTTGGTGCCTGCTGAATAGTTGAGCAGGATGTGATAATGCCTGTGGAGGGGTGTGGTGCGTTTGAAGGAAGCTCTGTGTGCTGTGCTGCTCCCCACGGGCTCACATCTGTGATTCACTGTTGGAAACTTTGCACAGAACTGCTGTTTCTGTCTCTAAGCAGGACGTTTGCAATCATTCTGAGTGAATCCTCTAAAAACCTTGACATGTTTGGATGATTGACCAAGAAAATCTGATAATCTGTTTTGTTGCTCCTTCTGTGGAAAATGACGCTTTTATGCAGGGAAAGAACTTTAGATATCACATTGAATCTGTAAGAAAGAGGCAAAGTATCCCAGCCTACTCTCTGATGTCTGAGATCTTTTTGGATGAGTGGCCAAATTTTTTCTTTCAGTATTTATTTTGTGATTAAGACTGTCTAACAGTACTGAAAGTACATGTCCTTCATATCCTTTACTTTAAAGTCAGAGCTGTACTTCTAAATAAAAATCAGTTAAAGATTGTTGGTAAACTGCTGGAGAAACTCTGAATCATCCTACGATAATAACCAGTTTAGACTGGCCATCAACTTCAACCACGCTCTAAACACTGAACACAAATAGTGACCATCAAACCAAAGTTACGAGACTCCACATTTTAACAGGGTAAGACAAGGACACTCTGTTGTGCACCACCTAGTTAATCCTCAAAGTAAATATGGAGTCTAAGCTCAGATCAAATGTATGTATAATGGTCTTTAATTTTGGCCTCTTCTACCTGTCTCTGATCAAATGTGTGCATCTGATCAGATGCGAGCATCTTTGTAGCCTGATTTAGATTTTGATTGTTGATGATGTGATGCAAGTAAAATTTTAGACTTTGACAATAAAGGGGGAAAAACATTTCATAATCATCTCTTGACACAGGGTGGATGTTTTCACCAAAAGTCATAAAAGTTTGGCACTGATTTATAGAGCACTCATGGAGACAAACCCTTTTTTATTGGTCAGGACAAATCATCATAATCACAGAGGTCCGACCCAGTTTACTGCTCTGACATCTTTTCCAGTGTGGTGTGGCTCAGTGGTTACTTCATGAACACAGCTCTCTTTGTACCTGTTTGTACAGAAGCTGGAAAAAGGTGACTCATCTAGGAATAAGACATATTTGATTTCTTGTCTTTAATTTTTACAGTAGCTAAAGGAAGTCTACACACCCCTGGTAAAATATATTACCATATTTTTGTCGTGTAAAATAATGATAACAGAAAAAACTTAGCACACAAAGTAGGGAAATTTGTGTTTGGTAGATTATTTCTCTGCTGTATCAATGCTTCTTGGCAAGATGTTACTCTGTTGGTGCAGCTATCAGCATGGTGTTCTCTGCGTCGTCTCCTCATTTTGACCCCACAAACCATGTGCCGAAGTTATAATCTGGACTCATGGCTAGCATAACAATCCTCCACATGGTTAGGTTCCAGTGCACGTGTTGCTGGCACCAGCACAAATGGACCTGATGGTGAAGGGTAGTCATGGCAGGCCTCCTGGCAGCTCTATGAGACAAGAGATTGGCTGTGTGCAGTCTGTTCCAGATTGTCTGAGCAGAGAGCTGTCAGCCATACCATCCAGCAAACCTTGACTGCAAATCTGTAGAAGGCAGCCCACTGTTCCAAAGCTCTAACAGGTTGAGGAAACTATCTTCTTGGGGTGTCATCTTCTTGGGACACTCACTTGGTGGCCTTTCTGTGACATCCCCTGTTAAACAGAACTTGGCTTTCAGTTTGGAAATGGTACTAGGGCATAGTCCAATTAATGTCGCAACTTGGTTTTTGTGGAACACCAGCTTGAAGTTGCCCTATTGCATGGATCTTATCCAGATCAGTCAAAAGTGGTGTGACGAGTCTTGGAGCAGACAACTGTCACTCCATCTCATGCTTGGCATTGGACTTTGAGATATCAGGCTTGTATGCAGCTGCTCAGCCATGGAAACCCATTCCATGAAGCTCCCACTGCACAGTTTTTGTGCTTACATTAATGGCTGTGGAAGTTCAGAACTCTTCAGCTATGGAATCAGCAGAGCACTGGCAACTTAACATACCATGCATCTTAGCAGCCATTGACCTCACAGATTTTATTTGGTCTTCTGCTTTGTGGCTGAGTTGCTGTTGCTCCTAAACACTTCCACTTTCTAACAATATCATTCACATTTGACTGTGGAATATCCAGCAAGGCTGACATTTCATGAAACCCTCTTATTGCAAGGGTGGCATCCTTCACAGTACCATGCTTGAAGTCACTGAGCTTTTCAGAATGACCCATTTTGTATCAGAAATGTTTGCAAATGTCTGCATGGTGAGGTGCTTGATTTTGTACACCTGAGGCAACAGGTCTGATTGAAACACTTGAAATCAATATGTAAAGGTTTGACCAAATACTTTTGTGCATATGGTGCATTTTCCCACAAGCTTTAGGGAGACTTGATGTATGTTTCTGCAAAATTTAGCCAGGTTTTGATGTTGTTCCTCATTAAAAGGGCTCCTATCTTGCCACCTGATCCCATAGCAAGAATTTGAAGAAAACTGAGGGCAGCATCATGCTTTGGTGCTGGTAATCTTCAGCTGAAGTAGATTTTTAGTTAAATGAAGAAGATTTGAAAAGTTCCAAATACCAGTGGTTTAAAACTTTCAGGAATGTGCTAGAAGGCAAGAGAAAAAATGAATTTCACCTTTCGGCTTGACAATGGCCCAGGGCAAACATCCAGGTCTACAAAAGAGTGGCTTCACCAGAAGAAGATAACAAATTTGGACTGGTCACGCCAAGCCCAGACTGATCGTGCTGAAAATCTGTGGGATGGGTCAAACGAATCTTGCCAAATTGAGATGAACTGTAATTTTTTAAAATTGTATTGATGGTGGAAAATTTCTGAAAACATACATCTTGGCCCATTTTTACACCATAAATATGTGGCATTTTAATATGCTATTTTATATTCACTGTGTATAGCTGTGACTTGAGTTGACATAGCATGCAAATAGTGTCATGTTAGGATTCAGGCATTAGTCTGTTATGATTTTACCATCTTCTTTTAATTTTAACTTGCTTACATTTACTAAAAATCACTTTATTCAATATACCATTGAGGCAGAACACAAAGGATTGTGGCTGATTGTTTTGCATGAATTTGGTCATAAATCAAAGTATAGGACACATCAAAACTTGGATCTGTTGAAGGGCTTAATGTGAAGAGAAAGTAATGCTACAACACTCATGAACACTGCTCCTGATCCACCCCTACCTCCACCCTCCACCTGACACTAACTTCATGCAGCCCCTCAGTCACTGACATCCCAGTTATGCACAAACTCTGCCCAGCTCAAGTTGGGTTACATTAACCCACAGTGTGATGTACATTACTGTTTATGTCTTATTTTATGACTAAGTAAATAACTGTATATACCTGATATTATTTTATTCTATTCTAAATATTAATGCATGCACCTTACCTTATTTTTATTATTTATTATTTTATCTTTTACCTATTTATCTAGTTTTCTCCTATTTTTATCTACCCTGTGTACTTTGCACCAAGAACACCAGAACAAATTCCTTGTAAGTGTAAAAAACCAACTTGGCAATAAATCTGATTTGATTCTGTCGTCAGACATTCAAGTTCCATGATATTTCTCCACTGTGGGTAAATCTGTCAAACTACAATGCATTTGTAGCTCTTCTACCACTCAGCTATAGAAAGCATTGACCCCAGGTTTGGCAGAGTACAGAGAACACACTACCATGACTTGGTACCAGATTCAGGTAAAAGAATAAATGCTTGGACTAAAAGTAAAGACTAAAACATGAGGAATGTTTATGGACTAAAACAAAACTAAAATGGTATTGAGTTTTTGTTGTCTAAAACTATAAAGGGTAGAGATGACTAAAATGTGACTAAAACTAAAAGGAATTTAATCTAAAGACTAAGACTGAGAATTAAATAAAAAATAGCAGTCAAAATCAACACTGAACACAATCAAAACACATTTTATTGATTGCTGTCTGTTTAAAGATGTAACATTGTTTTTCTTTTTAAACTGCCACCTTAATTCTGTTTGTGATCTTATTCAGCATAACTGTTGGCCAGTGACTGTGTCAGGAAGTGAAGAAAATCAAGATGCAAGAAAAGAAGGGCATTTGACCTGAATAAAAAACTTTTTAACAAGCATCTTTCAGTCAGCTTCAAAAGCAATCCAAAGAGGTGAATATTTGCTAGGAGCTAGCACAAACTTCACTGATCCAACATACATGTAGTGATATTATTGAATGATGTCTGTGGGGGGCTTATTCCCTCTGCTTTTTAGGGCCCCAGCCATGCAGGCCTGCTGCTAGTATGACTAAAATCAAAGTGCTCTGAAACTTATTTCTACAAATTATTGGTAAGAGCAGGAACTCAACATGTGCCAGCCACAGTGGCAAATATCACAGAGAGGTGTGATGATGTGCATCTTGTCATGGCATTTTCTCATCACCTTTCAAAATAGAAGTACCAATTTTGTGAAGGACATGGGAATGCAGGCCAACTGCAATTCCCACTGCAGGATGTCACTGACAGCAAAGAAACTGTAGTTGACTGTAATCAGGTGCAGGAATCCAGACAGTCAAGACCTCAAGACAATAGACCAGGTTCACACATGAATTGTGACACCTACACGCTGACATCCTTATTGTTGCTATGCGGCAAACAAATAGTGGATTATTTTGATATTGTTTGGAGACTATGGTTACCTCAAGGTGAAAGGATTAAATGAACAAACAGAGCAGACTTCCGCTGTAGTCTCTTTGTTTCAACTTTGAATAGAAAGCAGTTGTCTATTCTTTTAAGTTTATCTCAGAATAAAATGGATGAAATATTGAAATGTTGCTTGAGTTTCTCTGTTATAGTTTTGTATGAGTCTACTGAACTGTGCCAGTCTGCTACAACATACATTCATCAAATAATGTTGTTCTGATACAGATGCATAGACGTTTACACTTTGTACCATCATCATAATGATATCAAGCTTCTGCATGACAATGTCAAAGTAGAATCAATAAGTTTCACAATGAAAGATAAGAAGATCAATAATGTTGGTCAACAGATGGCTCTGTCTCTCTGTTGATCAGCATAATGACAAATCTTATTCAAAGATATACAGGGCCATTCAGTTTGTCACTCCTACTGTGTGAATGAACCCAACAATTGACAAGATCATCAATTAGAGACGATTTTCAATTTATTTTTAAGATAACTGTTGCCATAAGTCTTAAAGGCACCACTTGTTTGAGTAAATATCCAGAATCACACTGTACATGCTAACCTGCTGAGCGACATACTTAACATGCATACTGTACATAAGGTATCTTAATCTAGGCGTCAACCCCTACCAGAGGCTTAAAATGCATTTGCCATGACACTCATTCTCTCACTCTTCCCGCTCATTCCCCTGAGGTTGGTTGTTTTGATACTGAAAATAAAACAGAGGAAAATATTGTAGAGAGGATATCAGTCATCCATGTGCATGAGTCTGGTGTTAGAAAACAGAACCTCCAGCTCTATAGGCCATGCAGACATGAAGTCATTCACTTTGCTTTAATACATAGCTTATGTGCAGTAGACACAAAGTGTTTTTTCTTTACATAGCAGTCTTTCAGCAAACAACCTTACCAACAAGATTATTTCCTATTAGCAGCTGTGCCAAGGCACACTATAAGGACAAAAGTATTTGGTTGCCTGCAATTACACCAACAGTAACTGTAATGATATTGTATTTAAATACATGTACTTTAATATAAAGTTGAGCCCATTCATTCTGTAGAGCATTTATGTGGTCAGGCACTGATGTTGGTTGAAAAGGCCTGGCTTGCAATCTCTGTTCTAGGTCATCCAAAAGGTGCTCTGTGGGAGTGAAGTCAGGGCTTTGTGCTGGCCAGTCAAGTTCATCCACACCAAACTCATCAAACCACGTCTTTTTTGTCCTTGCTGTGTGCACTGGGACACAGTCAGGTTTGAATAGAAGAGTGCCTTCCCCAAACTGATGCTTCAAAGTTGGAAGCAAAGTATTGTCAAAAATGTCTTGTTATGCTGGAGCATTAAGACTGCCCTTGATTAGAGATAAGGGGCCTAGCCCAAACTCTGTAAAACAGCCCCATAGCATTATCCATCCTCCACCAAACTTCACAGCTGGCACAATGCAGACGGGCAGTTACGTTCTCCCAGGATCCACCACACCCAGACTCGCCCATCTGACGACCAAACAGAGACACATGGTTCATCACTCCACAGAACAAATATTCACTGCTTCACAATCCAGTGTCGGTTTGATTTACACCACTCCATCTACTGCTTGGCAATGTACATTTATGCACAAAAGCCACAGACACAGAAACGGCTCATTCTGAGAGGGGCTGAAACAGAGGGGTTTTAAGATATGCAAAAATCCAATACTGGAGTGTTTTTTCAGCAACAAACTTCACAGGCATGTTTTGGGGACCTCTGAGAACAATATAAACTTGATTTAAAAGGGTAAAATATGTCCCGTTTAACACCTACCACAGTATCCAGAACCACAGACAGTATATAAAGATGGACAGCACAACAGTTACCGATAGGAGTGAAGCAAATAATCAAGAGCTACCATCTTGATGCACTACTGGACTGGATGCAGTATAAGTCAAAAATCATTGCATCCCACCCCAAAAGTAAATACTTACTTTTCAAATTCAGATTATGTCATGATATTTAGGTAAAATCTCTGTTTTATGTCTGCACTTTAGATAAATTCAGTCCCTTGCAGTGTTCTCACCTGGACTAGCAAGGGGGATTGGAGAACTTTCAAGGGCCCAGCTGTGAGGGAGTCATTGAGGCCAGCTGGGTGGGCCATTAAAAACCAATTGGCTAATAACTTCATAGCCATACCAAGTCCTGAAAGAAGGAGAAGGAGCAGAAACTGAGACACTTTTGAACCCAAAATAACTTTTTAAGTTACTTCTCAGCACCAAGAGTAGTGAATGTTTGCCAGGAAGCTTGCACCAGCGCTACCAATCTAAAACACATGCACTAAAATTTGGTTCACATTTTGAAAGGGCCCAATAAAAAGAGAGGAAAAGTATTGAATACTAACCGTACAGTCACTGAAATTTGCACAAACATGAGTGTTTGCTATTATCCAGAAGAGGAATCCATTCTGATTACAACATGAGCCATTCTGAGGGATGTTTGACAGTTTATTGGTAAGTTAAGTGTGTGCTTTGGTTAGCACAAGGGAAGTGCCATCGACCAGAAAGCTCCAAACTGTGCATACTTTGGCTCCAACTTATGTCACCAGTGCAAAACGTCAGTGTCTTTCAAAGGGGAACATAGCAAGCATCAGCACCTCCCAGGCTTTTGTGTGTTTTTCCCCTCTAAGCTGGGAGATTTTTCCAGTTCTCAGTAAGGGTCTTAGTCTGTGAGAGGTATATTTAAGTCTCTGTTGTTATAATGTGGGTGCTGACAGGCCCACTGGAACTACACATAACAGTGATTAAGGACTAAACAAATAAACTTGACTTGTTTAAAACTCAGATCAAGACAGAGCAACCGGGGCCATAATCATTTATTGTTTTTATTTCTCAAACAAAAAGCGCCCCTCTAAACAAAAGGAGCAGAACAAACTGTCTAAAAGGGTTGAGAATAATTCAAAATAAAGATCAGTCTGAATTAGTGTGCTGAAATGTACTTTAGTTTTGTCAGTGCACTTACTCAGCAGGAGCTGATAAGAAGATCGATGCAACTCATGACTATTACTCTGTTCCAGAATCACACACTTCTGTTTGCAAACTTTATTACAGCATACTTAAGTACAGTTCACTTTACTCAACAACAGTAGGTTAGTATCACACTGCCATTTGCACTTACAGGTGGTGACAACAGTCTAACTGCCTCTGTTTTCTTCCTCTACTTCTTTTTTTAACAGCAAGTTGTAAACAGAAATTTGGCTCAGGTTCAGGTTATTTTTTTGTACCTATAGGTAGATTTGTTTAGCAGCAAGTGAGACTGTAAGATCAGAAATTACAAACAGGCCACAACAAAGAAGAAACATGAAACAAATGGGAAGAATGAATGTTACTGAAAACCTATGAAAACATCACCCCAACCCCCCATCACACCCATAAAAGGAGATTTGAGTTATCTAAGGCCTTATCCACACGGAGAAGAAAGCAATATATTTCCATTTCATTTTAAAAACGTTTTCCGTAAACACAGGATAGTTTCAGGAAATGTCTGCGTAAGCACGGAACCACTGAAAACGACTGTCAGCGCTGAAGTATATGTGCCAAGCCCATAAGTGGTGCTGTAACACTGCCATGGAAATGCACCAAGGAGAGAGAGGAAGATTACGGACCTGTGCATGTGGCTTAAGTGGGTAAATAAAAAAGGTAAGGTAAAGGTAAAAAAAAAAAAAAAAAAAAAGACTTTGTACATCAATCAATTTTATTTATATCCTGTAGTGATCACTTAAACCTTCTTTTAAAACATCCTATACTGGAGAAGAGATCTGACATTACATGAAGAAATAAATGTGGGACCATATACAAATAAAGCCTGCAGCGAGGCTCGTGGGTAATGGTGAAAGGTGGATTTTTTTGCCACTGTTAGAGGAGAGCATGCCGCAGCAGTGTGATGTCAGTCTGTATTTTGAGACCATTCCAGTCACAAAGAATGTTGTCTAATGTTCCATTTGTCATGTAACTCACATTGCAACGTGTTTTTCCAACTACCGACCGGAAGTGGCAAATGGAACGTCTCCCAAAGTCGCATTTGCAAGTCATGAACTCGTTCTTTCACAAAGCAACCTCAACATGGTGGCACAAAGCATTAAGTGTAGTAAAAGCTGTAATTTTGACCTGTTTTCAGAAAGCCAGATCCATCTGGCATGCCAGGTTATAGAAATCATAGACACAGCCCTACCCTGCAGTTGCATGTAGTGTGTAGCAACAGCCTTGTAATGCATGAAGTATTGTGCAGTGTGTTGTTTTAAAGTCTCATCATCTAGCAACTGGTCAGGGTTGCTATAAAGAATGACTGGCTAACATAAGAACGGTATCTATTATTTTTCCAACTTGTCATGGCTGTGACTAAAGGAACGCAAACAACTGGGAAATCCATTTTTTCAGGCAAAAGCAACGTCATTCCCCATTACAACATCTGACTTCCAAGGTAAATGGAATGTAGCATAACTGTCCCTGTCAGAATGCGGGAAGTGGGACACAATTGCGGACTGGGGGGGTTCTTAAAGCTATCCCAGAAGAATAACCACTAAAATCGCAAGCGATATTTGGGAAAGGGAAGGAGAGAACCCAAACTGGTAGCAACCCAAACTAAGAATCTCCCCAACTAAAATAATACTGAGAAAAGAGAACAAAACCACCACTGCCTAGCAGCTGATTAGAAACAAAGCTCTAAGGGGGAAGAAAAGCTTTCTCCCATGAAACACTACGGTCACCAGAGCAGTGAAAACTAATCAAAAGGACTGGGCAAAGACCTCCAGCACTAATCCACTTCAACTGTTAATTCCCAGGTAATATTCCCAGGTAAGTTGTCGATGTTGGAGATGCGCTCACTAACTCTGAAGGTGAGGTAATGAGTCAGCACAGAGTGCTGCAGCCCAGGTGCTTAAATCAGTTTGCCACACCTGGCCCTCATCAGTGGCAATCAGTCCTCACACACCTGGCACTGCACTGATTGACTCACACTCAGTGAGAGGCCATGCTGAATTCTCACAGTCCCGTCTTTCACAAACACCTCAGTTTCTGTGTCAGGGAGTTTATTTTCCTCGACTTCCTTCCGCGTGTCTTCGTTGTTCACCTGCAAAAGCCTTTGATCTGTCAGCTCATTAATAGGCATTTTTATTCATTAGGAGCTTTGCATGTGCTGTTTAAGGTTGAATGTAGGCGTGTAAAGGGTGGAATGGGAGGCAGATGTATGTGCGCACATTTCCAGGTGGATCGGCATTTATAAGGAGAGAATTGCGCGAAGATGTTCATGGGCGCAGTTGTTTAAATCTGAATCATTTTTGGTTCACGCTATTTCCAGGGTTTTGGCCCCCTTACACTTTTGGTCTGGATACTACCCACTGTTTTATAAATGAGACCCCAGGACTTCTCAAAACAATCTCAGAAAGTGACTGGAACATTCAGTCTGGCACATTTATGATGGCCCAATCAAGAGTGACAAGACAAAATAAGGTTATGCTCATGCACTTCTCCTGAGCAGACAAGCTACCATTGATGTAGTTGTGAGTGGTCAAGCTCTTCTGTGAATAAATTTATTCCAAGGCCAGTCAGGAGATGTGCACAAACATCTCTGCCAAGACAAGCTTTCAGTGTGGCTCTTTGTTTTTGTTTCAAAGGAAAATTTTGTACAGTTCTGATTAAACTGCTGCATTCATACAGCTACATAAGAGCTAAAAGCTATTGCAGCAGCAGCCATTGAATACACCAGCAGACCCCACCTGTAACGATGACAAAGATATGCTGAAGCAGGCCAGGAGAAGAGCGAAAACATCGTTTCCATCATGAAAAGCACGCAGTGTGGCTCTTTTCTCTTGTTTTAATCAAGGAAATGTTTTCCAGTTCTGGCAAAACTGCTGCTGTGGCTATGCTTGAGCTAACAGTTCCATTAGCAGCCATTGTATACAACCACTCACAGTAAAACTAATCACTCCGTAATGATCAAAAACTCATGCTGAAGCAGGTCAGCAGAAGAGTGAAAACATCTCTTCTATTATAAAAAGCTTTAAGTGTTGTTTTACTCTTTATTTCATACAGATATGTGGTCTAGCTCTGATGAAACCTCCTCTATGTTGTGGTAGCCATTACAGTAGCCATTGCAGTCGCCTGGTACAGCCAAACCCTGACCATAATTACCAGAGCATTTGAGCGGAGCGGAGCGGGAGCAGGAGCGAGCAGGGAGCGCGAGTGGAAGGATTTTGGCCAGAGCGGGGAGCGTTTTTTTTCAAAAAAGCTGAACCAGCACTTTATCTTGCGCTCCATCCCGCTCCAATTTCGCTCCGGTACCACTCACACCATGCGTCTGAAGCATGTCTCACCCAGAATGCATCTGCAAGAATTTGTATCCGTGAAGCATCCTGTGTTGGTTTCACTGCTCCTGCAGAGAGACAGTGCCATCCAGCACGTCAGACTGGGCTTTCCGCCAGAATAATCCGAGAGACTTGAGATGCCTGCACAGTGTTGATATAGTAATATTAACACCATCGTCATTTTTTAAAAACATCAGTATTTCCCAGTGTCTGAAACTGAGAAGATGGTAATGGTAATGCACTTCCGTGTTGTCATTGAGTGAGCGGTGAGTGATTGGAGTGGAGCGGGTAGAAATTTGAGTGGAAGGTGGAGCGATAATGAGCGGAGCGGCGTGAATCCCCTCTGAGTGGATGAGCGGGCGCAAGAAACAGCTCTGTGAGTGAGGAGCAGGAAATTTCATCGCTCCACTCCGCTCACATGCTCTGATAACTACCACCTCCTTCTTCTCAAATGACCCTGATTGGTCCAAACAGCATGCTGGTTGGCACAAACGGTGTGGATTGGAGCGTTTCAAGATGGATTTGCCTTTTGACAGACATGGAGTCTGGCGAATTCATCTGCTCTGCAAGGTTATAAAATAGGATGTAAGCATTTGGATATTTTTGAGTCTTTCCCAATGCCGATACTGGCCATGAAGTGTCTATGCTAAAAGCCAGCATTAGCTGTTTGTTTGTTTAACATCTAATATAGCCCCTAAGTCCAGTCAGATTTTCACAATCAGAATTGCCTGAGTTTCTTGGCTCACAAAATTTGCAAAATACAAACATGGCACCTTGACATAGCTAAAGCTTCTTACCCAGAGCACAAGTTTAGAAAACAACAGCATTATGAATTCAGTTTAAAAGGTGCAACAGGTCCAACAGCGGTCAATAGGTAGCTTGAACATTCTTGCAGTTAACCAGTATGGTTAACAATGTCTTTCTAAACAGCTCACTAACAGGAATCATTATAGACTTTGTCCACAAGGATCTGCCACAAAGATGTAGTCATACAAACTCATTATGTAATGCTGTTCAGTATACACGCACATACAGAACTGAAGAAGCTTGATTCACTTCTCCCTCTAACCGAGAGTTCACCCCTATGTGCCTTGTTGCCTCCCCCCAGCTGGCGGCAGATGTTACAAGAGCACGGAAACTGGCCGGAGCCCAACACTGAGATAAGAAGGACACACAAAGACACACACATGGCTGCACACCCAGCAGCCCACACACATGAATACAGAAACACTTAAGACCCATCCCTTACGCAGCCCACAACACAGGCCAAAACTAACAAAATGAACTCAGTATGCATAAAGACACACACACACACACACAGGATGCAGGACTAAGGGGGGATGTGGAGTGTGATACCGTGAACAATGGGCACTGACAAATTTCCTTAAACTTAAAACAAGGAAAACAATGCAGGTTTGTGGTTCAAGGCTCCAAAGTCTACATGCAGCTGTCAATCAGAAAAGACTATCATTAAATCAGACTCCCCTGTATGTTAGCCACAATTCCTTCAAATGAAAAAAGTGCGTAATTAACTGTTATTTAGGTTGTCACACAATAGCAGCACAGTACTGTAAAGATTAATCACATGAATCATGATTAATTAGGGTCCATAACTGATGCATTCGTTTTTTTTTACTCGCTTAAACACATACTATATTGTTCCTTTCAGCATACTTTGGTTAAACCACTGCAGCCACAGTGATGCAAAATAAGTCCGCAACTGCTCCTTAAAGTCTCATTTCACATAAAAAACTCACAGGCAGGTCAGTGGAACTTTTTTTAAACTTTTCTCTTATTTCTTTAAAGATCCACAAGAAGCACCTTTTGCTGTGGTTAAGTTAAGATCAGTCATAATCTCTGACCTACAGTGCCTATGAAAAGAATCATATTGACACGGATTGATTTATGAAATAAATAAAAGGGTAATACTTTTTACAGGCACTGTATTAAAGCAGGTCTGTATTCAAACAGGAAGTCAATGACCCTTTGTGTATGACAGCAGAAAAGTCCCAAATGATAAAAAATGTATTATTTAACAAAATTGGCTGAATGCTGATATTAATCACTATTAAAAATTTTAATGTCTGACAGCCTGAAAAACAAAACAAAGCACTCGTTCTACACTGAATTAAATCAAGGAAAAGTCTTCACTTATGTTCTGGTTAAAAGGTGTTATAAATTCAAAATGAAATGTCTCATCTGGAGTAACTCAATACTAATGTAATCTTGTCATAATGGGGGATATCTTAAAAGGAGCCCTGGTGAAATATAATATTTGTAGAGCTTAATGTGAATGTTGACACATGGCAGGACACTGCAAGTATAACTCTACGCCTCTTCTGTTTGAGTAAGGATAACAATTGTCGGCTGATATCAAGACTAGACTGTCAGGTATTTATGACAGCATGAGCCATACATGTAGACAGACACTCATACACTCATAGAAACATGGTAACTGAGAGAAAACTCCAGGGACCAACAGAAACCCTCACACACAGAGAAACACAGACTGACACACACATTCCATAACAATTCCCTCACTGGAGTGGAGAGAAACCGAACTCTGGTCCTTGAAGGAAAACAAATGAAGGTTCTGCCAAGCCTGTGGCTGAACTGTAAAGGAAAACTCCCTCTTTCCCTCTGCTCCCTCCCTCCTCCCAGCCAAGCCCGCCCTAGGTCCAGCACTATATCAAGAGCCAGCCTCCTTCTATCAAACTCCACAGTCCTGCTCCAGTCCACAGCTGTCTAACGGTCCTCTCTCCTCGTGTCCTCTCTTTACCAGCACATAGCCAGCCATCATGTACGGAATGTACAGCGGCAGCAGCAGCAGCATCTCTTCAGGTCCAGTAATAAGGCAGAGCCGCAGCTTCACCTCCAGTGTGCCTCACAAGGCACACAGTGTGTCGGCGCTCAGCTTCAGACAGGGCCCCCGCATCTCCTCCACCCAAGTGCGCACCATCTCCTCTGGGTTTGGGGGTGGCATGGGGGCCAGCAGTGGGCTTGGCGGTGGCTTTGGTGGCGGCTTTGACCTGTCCAATGCCCTAGACCAGAGCAGCGTCCACCTGAATGAAAAGGCCACCATGCAGAACCTAAATGACCGTCTGGCCTCTTACCTGGAGAAGGTGCGCTCTCTGGAGGCAGCCAACGCCAAGCTGGAGAAGCAGATCAGAGAGTACTATGAGCAGAAGGGCCCTGCAGCTGAGAGGGACTACAGCAACTACTGGGCCATCATCAACGACCTGAAGGACAAGGTAAAGTGTGCCAAAGCCTCTGCTGTTTAAACACCTGACAAGTCAAATGTTTGCTGTCCTGTTAATGATTACCAAAGGAGGGCTTTAAAAGAGAAGAGGCATGACTTAAGTTTGCATGACCCACTGTGTTCCTGAATCCTCAGTGTCATGATGAATATATAACAATGATGCAGGACTTATGAAAGCTCAAAAAGAACATGAAACTATCAAAGCATGTAGGGGAATACTGTGCATGATTAATGGCTGTGCTGAGGGAGGGGGATGTTTCTGACGCAGCTCAGAAAGCATTACATGGGAAGTTAACTTGTGCTCTCTTAGCCATCAATTTTAATTCAAGCTGTTGTTGATCTTTAAAGATTGCAGCCGCCACCATTGGTAATGCCAACATCCTGCTCCAGATTGACAACTCCAAGCTGGCTGCTGATGACTTCAAAACCAAGTAAATCATAGCTTCCATACTGATGTTCACATGTCTCTTTGTTTCAGTCAAATAAAAAGGCATGACAGTTTGAGATGTCTCAATGGTTTTGGTTTTCCCAACTAAATCAGATTCGAGCATGAGCAGATGATGCGCCAGTCAGTGGAGGCTGACATCGCCAACCTGCGTCGCCTCCTTGACCAGACTACCCTGACTAAGGCTGACCTGGAGATGCAGATCGAGGGCCTGCAAGATGAGTTGGCCTACCTCAAGAAGAATCACGCAGAGGTTATAGATGCTGCAGCATCCTCTTGCTTTTATGATTACTGCTCAAACAACTGCCTCCCTACTTCTGTTGAATGATTGCAAGATCTGCATTTGTCTTAATGATGATATTATTCCAAACAGGAGCTGGCAGCACTGCGCTCTCAGCTTACTGGCACAGTCAATGTGGAGGTGGACGCTGCACCCGGGCAGGACCTCAACAAAGTCTTGGAAGATATCCGTGCTCAGTATGAATCCATCAATGAAAAACACCGTCGGGACCAGGAGGCCTGGTTTAATGATAAGGTAAACACCATATCCCACACTGTGCAAATGACTGGGTTCACTCCCTCAAGAGTCTAACTTGTAATTAAACATAATCTGTGAAACTGAGCTGAGCAATCACCAAGATTTCTTATCTCTTCTTTCACAACTGCCTTTCCTGCTCCAGTCTGCAGCCCTGAGCAAAGAAGTGGCCATCAGCACAGAGACAATCCAGACGTCCAAGACAGAGATCGGTGACCTGAGGCGCACACTGCAGGGCCTGGAGATTGAGCTACAGTCTCAGCTCAGTATGGTGAGGAAAAAAAACCTGAAACCCAAACCATCTGTTCACATCTCACTGAGCTTGCCTTATATGAGCAAAATTCCCGGATCCCTGTCTTGTCAGGGGAAGTGGAGAAACAGACAGTGATAGAGGGTGAAAGACCAGAAGGGAGGGTATGTGAAGGGGGCTTTACTGAAAGAGCAGGGAGAGAGAGATAGGAGTGATTGGAGCTCTGGTGAAGGGAGGGAGGAAACTGTTCACAGACATGTGTTCAAACTCTGGAAGACATAAAAACGTTTGAAGAAAGCTAAAGGAATGCTGAGCTGGATCGCCTAAAAGTCATACTGTGGACAATCTGTGCCTAGCTGCAGTAAATCATTTACAACTCCCAGCAAGAGCAGAACTCTGCTCCTGTGTAACAATGAGGGGCAGCTAAAAGGCACATGCATTCAAAAAACTATGCATACTCCTCTGCTCATTACTCCTCAGTAAAAAGAAGGGTAAAGCTAAGCAAACACAGACATTCTTTGTGTCTGGTATAATAATCCAGGGTGTGGATGGTGGTTGCACACTCTAGCTTTTAATGATCAGAGCTAAAAAGATTCACTACATTAGGCTTGATTTTGCAATTATAAACAGATCACTATTTCTACAACATGCCGAGATTCCTTTTTTGTCTCTCTAACAGAAAGCGGCTCTGGAGAACACACTTGCAGAGACAGAAGCTCGTTACAGCGCTATGCTCGCCGGTTTCCAAAACACAATCAACATGCTTGAAGGCGAACTCGCCAACGTGAGGGCTAGCATCGAGCAGCAGGGACAGGACTACAGGATGCTGTTGGACATTAAGACAAGGCTGGAGCAGGAGATCGCCACCTACAGGAGTCTGCTGGACACAGAAGAGTCCAGGTAGATACGCTTAAAGGAGCATGGACTTTCAGATCATTTAGATCATAAAGCTCCAGAGAGCTTTTAGCTAGGGATGAAAAAGTATTACTGAAACCTCTTTTTGACATAGAAGAACAAGTGAGACCATCAGAAATATGATTTAGTGTTTTTATATTGTAACTTTTAATGCTTAAATTCCCTTAAAGGCAGTGGTGTAGTCCAGGTTATATGCAGGTATCACTTATTTTATTGTTCCTATAGTGCACTTGTTCAACAACTGGTCAGCCATCAGGACCCACCACCATCTCCTTAAGAAAAATTGAAACCCAGGTTTATAAAAATCCACCCACTCTAATGTATCAAATGAAAACTGTCGCAGCTTGGACCCCAAATGGAACAAGACAAAGAAACAGGACAAAATGATTACTTTTAAAAAGCATATAAAACAGAAAGACGTGCATGCATATTTCTGATGTAACTCTGCTTGGAAATTTGGTAATTTCTCTGGGAATTTACTTTATATCCAGCATTGTTTTGCAAAGAAAAGGAGTCCACTTGGAGCTTCTGTACATAGACTTTTTTTGCTGTTTTTTTTTTTCTTGTTATGCGTTGGCAACCCTCTTGAAAGAACATTGCGACCCACTTTTGGGTCCTGACCCACTAGTTGAGAACCATTGCTCTATCCCTCTGATGCTCATAATTGTTAACTTCTGTTTCCTAGGATGGCAAAGATATGTTCCGCTTTACTCTGCCTCTAACTGGTCTGCAGAGGTGGGAAAAGCACAAGACTATTTTACTCAAGTAAAAGTCCAGTTACTCTACTGTAATTTTACTTGAGCAAAAGTAAAAATACTGGTCTATTAATCTACTCATGTAAAAGAAGGAAAGTATTTAAGTCAAAGTTTACTCAAAGTACTAAGAAGTAAAATAGTAAAATAGGATCTTTCTTTATTGCCATGAACAACAAGAGAACAGATGTCAAACCGGGTTGAATGGGGCTGGAGCCTATCCCAGCTGTCATTGGGCAAGAGTCAGGGTACACACTGGACTAGTCACCAGTCAATCACAGGGCTGACATGTAGAGACAGACAACCAGGCAAACTCACATGGCCAATTTAAAGTCACCAATGAACCTAATGAGCATGAAAGGCCCTGACCAGGAAGCAAACCAGGGACCTTCTTGCTGTGAGGCAACAGTGCCAACCCCTGCGCTGCTGTGCAGCCCATAAAGTAAAATATTCAGCAAAACTGAAATAGAGTTAAATTTAACACTTTAACTATGTCTACTTCCGTAGTACGCTACATATAGTTAAACTACACTTTTGAAAGTGTTAAAATATTTTACAATATTACGGAGCTGCAGTAACTCCTGAGAATCTGTGCTATGTCAGGTCTCCTCTGGCAAAAACAAAGACAGACAACCTTTTAGCAACACAATACATACTGATGAAGAATACTCTGCAACCTTTAGAAACCCTACAGTCACATTTAAACTCAGTGGATAACTTCACTCATGGTGCAAATATGTCTCACATCAAAAACAACAATCCACCAGAGACATGAGCAGAAGAACCCCACAACACATCTAAATACATCTAAAAACATCTTAAATACATCTAAACATTATGCCCAAGAGCATGATGGGGAACTACAACCACACACCCCAGATCTGAATTCACAGTGGACAGAGCTTAGATCAGTTGACTCTTTACAGAGTTGAACTAACACTGGTGGATCAAAACTGTCACATAAATCCAACACTGAAGACCATATCACTCAGAGTGGAGTTAAAATTACACTGAGAATTAAAATCTTGATATTGACACTCTAGTTTTTGTTGTTCTGGGATGTGATGTGGAATTATTCTCCATATGTGCTACTGTGTAGTCAGTAGAAATGGAATAACTACAAGACTACTGTATTCAAATGAAAGCACAGTTACTCTGGTTCAAATTTACTTAAGTAGAAGTAAAATTACTGATTTCAAAATGTACTCAATAAAGAAAAAACCTACTTAATTACAATAATCTGAGTAATTATAATTAGTTACTTTCCAACCCTGCTGGTCTGTTTTTCATTACTTGTTATTCCCTACACTGGTTAGGTACTAATACAGGGGCAAAGTAGGGTGGGTCAGCAAAAACAGAGCTGGTGTCGCTACTTTCTGGCATCATAAAATCATGATGAATCTTACTGTGCTGCTGAATGGCTGGCTAAGGAAAATATATAAATTAAGAGTATATCCATTTCTGCAGGCATCACTACACCACTGCTTAGAGGTGACAGGCTGCAAACCCCCCCTTTTTTAGTTTTCTCCTTTTAAGTTAGAGCCATTTGATTGGAAAAACTTGAAATAAGCAGGATGAGAGTGTTAATCAGAAAACATGATCAACACATACTGGACAAGATCAGCAAAGAGACCAGACCAAGAGTTACATACAGGAGCTTCCATGCTCTTACTTATTTCAGTACTGCACATACCCACTGACTCATTGTTTTTCTCTCTTCTTTCCCTTCTTTTCTCTCCCCTTTCCCTTATTCCAGACCAATTGGTTCAGGTGAGTGACATCATCTTTAACACGACATTACATAACAGCAGTGCAGTCGATGTAATGAAAAGTTAAAGCCCTGACATCATGATTTTTTCCCTCTCTTTTTCACAGGGGGCTCAAAAACCACAGTCACAACCACCACTGTGCGCACCTCCAGTTAGGAGGTCCAGCTGGCAGGACAAGCTGTTCTCAGGCACACACGCACATGAAAACACTCTAAGAAAAGCTGTTGAGAGAGATGGCTGAAGACTGAAAAGATGACGACAAGTTGAAAATGACGCATGTGTGAATTGAAGTACATGAGCAAAGAAGGAGACATGCCTTACTTATTGTGTGTGTTTGTGGGTGACCTGTCTGAAAAATAAAACAGCTGGTGAATACAAGTTGTACTATTTTGTGAGTGTCCAAAACTCTTTCAATAACATCCCTCTGTTTATGCAGTCACCATGGTAATTGCATTACATTTTGGGAGGTGGGATGTGGAGTTACGGAAATCTGTGTTACATAACAGGGCTGCTGTCAGGAAAGGATGAACAATGGTTAACAGGCTCAGCGTGGAAAGCATTAGGAGTTAGAAAAAAGACCCCTCAGTATGCTTTGTAGAAAATCCTGCTCCCAGAAATTGAAAAAGGCAAGAAAACTTGCCCAACTTCTGTTAATGCATGAAGAAGATGACCTTAGAGTTTGCTTGAAGAAGTTTTTTAAACAAGACACACCCAAATGTTGACTAATCTTTGCCCTGGAGGCTTTCAACACAGCATTACATGAAGCCTGTCTCGCTCTTGTCACCTAGTAACAAGAAACACACAGCTCAGGATAGAAATACTGAGTGGGAACGCAAACACTGACTAACTGAACAAAGAGAGTCATTGTGGAAACAGGTGCTATCAGGTCGCACTTTGGCCTGTCTATGATTGATGGCAAATGACCAATGAGCTGTTCTGATAAAGTGACATGAAGGGTGGAGCTCCTCTATTCTGCTGGTGACTTATTGCATTTTTGGTGAGAAAGAGAGGTAGGAAAATATGTTTATGAGGTGTGTTTTTGCGTGGGAGAAAGAAGCAGAGAGGAAAGAGAGACAGATCTGTCCAGGTCAGCAGTCACAGCCTCTGAAATTGCACTGAAATCCTGTTAAGAGTTCATCATTCTCATATGATGATGATGATGCAATGTTAGTTTTGGAGAAGAGAGATTATCAAGGGGATCAAATTGTTCAATCCAACCCCCTCTAAGGAGCTTTACTCACCCATATTTGGACCCATATCTTGCACATGATCCTCTCTTCCATGCTGTTGTAATGATAGTTTTTGACAAAGCTTTTCCAGTTCAGCTTGTATGACTCCATGGCAAGAAAATCCCAAGCAAAGGTCTTAAAAAGATGCTGTCCTAATGTCAGAGCAGATCAGTGTAATTTAATAATGCAGGGCAGCCAAGAGCAAACTATCCCAAAAATTAAACTTTTGTTAACATGAAGATTGGAGGCAAAGTTTACCCGATCTCCAAGGGAGTCAGTTTCTCACACTGTATTTGTGTCTGTTTATTATGGAGCATATGTCTCCCTTTATCACTTTTATGCAGTGGTGGATTCAAGATGTTTGAGGGGTAGGGGTGTTAAAAATAAAAAGGGTACTCTTGTGTGCTGAGGCACCACAGACAAAAAGTTGTGGTTTGTTACATTTTCTCCATTATGTGGCACATGCCCTTAAGAGCGCAATTTACTGAGAGAGCAGCCTAGAGGGACCTTTATAATGTCTCGTCCAATGGGATGGCACCTTGAAGGGTACATTGCCAGAGAGGGGCCTGTCCACAGACCGTTCATCTCAGACGGCCTCTCTCACAGAACATTCATCTGTGACATTGTCTCTTTCAGAATTCAAATATAAAATCAGATTAAAACCTCCGTATAGGGTTAGGGTAAAGGTTAATGTTAGGGTGACCAGATGCCCCCCTAATTTCTGGGGATAATCCCCATTTTGAGAAACCCCTCCCTGGAAATGTCCCCAGAAATTCAGGAAATGTTTGCTGTTTTGCTTCGCCTAAATGCATTTTGATGAACAGTTTAGGGCTAACGCTAAACGCAGGCATTTACTGTAAGAGGCCCCTTCAAAATAAAAGCCAAATTGTGCTTTACTAGTTAAATACTTTTAGTGGGAAGCTGCAGCTGCAGGAAATATTAGGTTTTCATAAGCAAAAACTTGACACAGCACCAAGGCAGCTCAGTGTTAAAAATATGAAAAATGAAATAAAGTTTAAAAAAATTTCCTGGAACCGGAATACGATTCAGATCACTGCCAAAATTTATTTCAGTATTTTTAACATTGCTGAATTGTTAACATAATACAGTCTCCAAACGGGGCTGTGTTTGATGCTCCCCCCAAAAAGTTAAACTTCCTGAAACTGTAGGAGTCCCCATTTTGTATTTCATAATGAAAATTTGAAAACATTTCTCTCCACTGAACAGAGAATGTCCCGGTTTTTAATTGCGAAATCTGGTCACCTTAGTTAAGGTATGGGTTAGGGTACCAGATGTTAAAATTTTATAACCTGACCTGCAAAACCTGATTACAAAACATTAACAGTCTGCCAACAGGAAAAAAGCTCACCCTCCATGAAAACATTTTAGCAAGTGTAGCTTATGTAGCACCATTAGCTGCATAAGCTACATAGATAATGTAGCTACATAGATAATGTAGCTACATAGCTAATGTAACTAAAGCTACACTATATTGTTTTGTACTTTTACAATGCAATGGCAATAAACAACTATCTATCTATTGCCGAAAGTATTTGTTCACCTGCCTTGTCTTGCATATGAACTTAAGTGACATCCCATTTTTAATCCACAGGGTTTAATATGATGTCGGTCCACCCTTTGCAGCTATAACAGCTTCAATGCCTCTGAGAAGGCTTTCCACAAGGTTTAGGAGTGTGTTTATGGGAATTTTTGACCATTCATCCAGAAGCACATTTGTGAGGTCACACACTCATCTTGGACAAGAAGGCCTGGCTCTCAGTCTCCGCTCTAATTCATCCCAAAGGTGTTCTATCAGGTTGAGGTCAGGACTCTGTGCAGGCCAGTCAAGTTCATCCACACCAAACTCTCTCATCCATGTCTTTATGGATCTTGCTTTGTGCACTGGTGCACAGTCATGTTGGAACAGGAAGGGGTCATCCCAAAACTGTTCCCACAAAGTTGGGAGCATGGAATTGTCCAAAATCTCTTGGTATGCGGAAGCATTCAGAGTTCCTTTCACTGGAACTAAGGGGCCAAGCCCAGCTCCTGAAAAACAACCCTACACCATAATCCCCCCTCCACCAAACTTTACACTTGGCACAATGCAGTCAGACAAGCACTGTTGTCCCGGCAACCGGCAAACCCAGACTCGTCCATCAGATTGCCAGATGGAGAAGCACAATTGGTCACTCCAGAGAACGTGTCTCCACTCTCCAGTGGCGGTGTGCTTTACACCACTGCATCTGACGCTTTGCATTGCACTTGGTGATGTATGGCTTGGATGCAGCTGCTCGGCAAAAGAAACCCATTCCATGAAGCTCTCTACGCACTGTTCTTGAGCTAATCTGAAGGCCACATGAAGTTTGGAGGTCTATAGCGATTGACTCTGCAGAAAGTTGCTGACCTCTGCACACTATGCACCTTAGCATCTGCTGACCCCACTCCGTCATGTGGCCTACCACTTCGTGGCTGAGTTGCTGTCATTCCCAATCGCTTCCACTTTGTTATAATACCACTGACAGTTGACTGTGGAATATTTCGGAGCGAGGAAATTTCACCACTGGACTTGTTGCACAGGTGGCATCCTATCACAGTGCCATGCTTGAATTCACTGAGCTCCTCGCCAAAGCTAAAGAGGCTAAAGCAAGCCACTGTTCTTGTAACTGCTTCTTTAAAAAAACATAATTTTATAATGGATTTGACCTTGGACCTTTTTCTGTTTTATTTCTGAAATGTTGCTTAGTTTGTAATGTTTGCAATGTGGTTATTTCATGGATGCAACTGACATTTGAAAATCACAGCACTTCTGTTCTGAATGATCAGATGAACGGTCTGTGAGAGTGGCTCTCAGAGATGTAGGTCAGACTATCTTGCATTGTCACACTTTGTCCACTGAAAGGGCAACCTGGAGGGGACTTTGTCAGGGACGGTCAACTGAGGGGTAATCAAAACGGCATTTATTACATTTTGTGCACTGGAAGAATACCCTGGAGGGCACTTTATCATGTCTATCTACCAAAGGGGAAATACAAGAGGGCACTTACGTGGTATTTTTCATATCAACATTAGGACACCGAGGGGGTAGGGGGGTGATTGCCCACTGCCCACTCAGACAAATTATTGGCACACTGCTCAAGTTAGCTTTTCTTGTTCTGAGTTAGGTGGGCTTTAACTACAACCTTTGACTTCAAAGCTGGAGCTGGCCATAACGATAGTGGTGATGAACTAACTTCTGGTAACCCAGCAAAGTTTGCTGCAAAGTGATGTTATACATGATGTAGCTGACTTTGTATGAGGTTATACAAATTTTTCACTTTGCAGCAAATTTGGAAATCTAACTTAGAACAAACATAGACATCCTTGTTGATCTTCTTGACTAACTTACTCTATGCACATTGTTCTACCATTTTCTCAGTTATAACTGTAACCACAACTTGCACAAATAACTGGATTCAGGAGCAGCCTGATGATTAGCATCAATTTTTTTGCTATTCCTCCGGGTATAATAATAAACAGTCATTATAAATCAATCATCTATCGGGAAATTGTGATTTATGAGGGATAAAACATACAGGAGGTTAAGATGAAGAGAAACGAGAAATACAAGAAACCTGACACTGAGTGACTAGAGTTGTTTTTAGCAGCATGAATAGGCCGGCTGTCTGCACATTGTCCCTCAAGGAAAATGAGAGGAAGCTGTGCCAAGTTGCCAACAGTCAGCTCAGTACTTTGTCTCTGTTTTGGTTGTTTGCCCTCTGATTATAGCCTGAGGCTAGCTAAGTGAGATCACAGAGACGGAGAAGATGTTACTCACTGATGTCATGAAATACTTGACTGAGGTCAGTTCAATTCAGTTCAGTTGCTGAAAGTCCATGATGAGAAGATAAAAGCAGCATTTTTTAAATCCTTCATACTGAAGCTCTCAGTTTCCCACGCCCTACTTGTCATCCAAATCAACACCTTTGCCAAATGTTTTTTTTCATAACATGTAATGTGCAGCATAGCCATGCCAAAATCTCCTGTGTTAAAAAAGCCAGAGTGGAAGTGCAAAGAAACTGCTTTTCCTAAAGTTTCCACTTGAAGCTAGGTGCAGAAGTCAAGAAATCTCCAAAGGTCACATGCTAGTTTGGAACAAACTAGATCACTATCAGTAGCTCGTTTCTTTGTTAGCAAACACCGTAGGGAGATAAAAAAAAAAATGTTGTTGGCTCATCTGTTTGGATTTAATCAACCGTAAAAGTTATGCTTGATTATAGGTGTGGCTGATCCGACTGACAGGTAGATGCATTGTAATGGTCACACAAAGGTTTCAGGCCCTTCTCTGCCTTTTGCCTCTTTTTACACTGATCTTTAGTCAGATGAAGATGACCTTTCAGTTTGATGACAGCCATGAGTGAGCTTCTAAATGCCTCCTCAGAAACCAGTAGGTGACATCAGTAAGCCTACTGTATTATCTACTATGAGTTAGCCACAGAAATACCCATTATGGCATGATCAGAGGAATCAAGTACTCTTGATAGAGGGACACTTTGTGGGACAACAAAGTAACTTGACATGCCAGATAGTTTCCGATAAATCTTTTGCTTGGGATTTTTCTTTTTTTTTATCTGGGTAATATCCCATTATCTGTGTTTAGGAAAGGCAAAACATGTAACAAATAACTTTGAGGGTGAATGGATGAATGCTCTGTCTATCAAATTCATTACAGGCCAGTCAGAGCAAAAAAACATACGGCATAGTGGGCATGCACAGCCCTGAGGAGTTAACAAGCAGCTGTTTCAATGGAGCCAGTTGGTGAATAAAACTCATACTGAAGCCGGCTGGGAGAAGAGCAAAAACAACTTCTGCCAGGAAAAGCTTTCAGTGCAGTTTCTTGCTTTTCTTTAGTAAACCAAGTTCCCCATTGACCCAGTTCTGAAAAACCTGTAGCTATAGCTACATCTGAGCTAATCACACTCGCCGCCATTGTTTACCAGCTTGCAGTAAAACTAAAACTGCCAACTGCTATGGCCCATTTTTCCTCAAATGATACTGAATGTTTGTTTGAATCTTTGCAAGATGGGGTTTCTTAAAGATATTGAATCTGTTCAGTCCATCAGCTTTGCAAGGTTCTTGAATAATATTAAACTATCAGTCTGTTTCCCTGTGTTTGAAGTATTCACTTTAAACATTTGTATTAGTCTTTCTAGTTTATTTCTGTATACTTTTACTACGATTTTAACATTTCTTACATTGCTACATTATGTATAAGAGTGTCTGTAATGACCAAATTCCCTCCTCAGATAGATAAAGTATTTCTGATTTATGCTAAATTGGGCTAATCTACTGCTGGTTGTGTTTAGCATAAAGGGGTACCAGTCTTCTAATCTCTTTGCAAAATAAAAGTGTATCTAATTTTCACTAACTTATAAACTTTTTCTTTTTTTTTTTACTGTGGTTCTGTGGAACTGGAAGAATAATTACTTAAACACAGGAGTGTACAAAGCCTTATCAGTCAAACTGCCATAGGCCTACAGTATTTCAAAGTGATTTTTTACCAAATCACTCTTAGCCTTCATATCAGTGAAATGTTTGCTTTAGTTTTACTCATATCTGCAACAGTTTAACCGGAGGCTGACGCCCATATCAGCAGGAATGTCTGATGGCTCAGGGTCAAAAAGCCCATAACGATGCTGGTGAGAGAGGGAGTGTTCTCTTCTCTATTCTGGAGCAGTGTTAGGTTTTACACCCAAGCCCAGAGGAATGCCTAACCTCTTTGCTAAAGGACTCTGTGCACTGTATGGCATTAGACCCTCCTGTGAAGTTTTCAAACTGTGAGCTGCAGCCAGGCATAGGAACATTTGAGAGGTAGAGAGTGGAACAAAACCAAATACACTTCAGGAGCCGACAGACTTGGCCAAGCCTGAGATGGATGATTTTTTTATCCATTTGAGTTTGGTCCTCCTGCTTAAGCAAGAACAGTTGTCTTTATAGACACTCTTTGACAATGTTTATCTTCTCTGCAGTGAAGGACAGCTCAGAGGAGGGGGTTAAACAGGTAGAACTGGTTTTAAGAATCACGCCCTCCGTACAGTCTAGAAAGTCTGCAGACCGGGGCGGATTACAGCAGTTCAGCAACAGTTTGCCTGCTATAATGAAAGAAGGAGCTTATACAAAGAATAGGTTTGATCCCTTTGCATTTTTCTGGAGTGACTATTAAAGGGACAGTATCCACTGGAGAAACTTCCCACGGGCTGGGCAGATGTTTCATAGTATTCAGTCTGTGTTTAAAGAAACATTCAGTTTTAATCTCTATTAAGATGCACAGAAATCACAGAGCAACCACAAAGGGAGAGACACGCCAATGAAAACCACTCAGGATAAAGTGAGGCACATTTTCCCTGCAAAACAGTATCTGACTGTAGTGTAACTGTGATTTTCCAAATTCTGTACATTTATGTTTTACGTAAAGGTTATGAAGAGGCTCACAATAAGGTTTATTCACCGCAGTAGTCATAAAATTAAGCATTAGTAATTAACTCAGTGTTCTACATGCTGATGTCAGACAGGGATAAAGCTGCAAACTATTCAGATGTATGCAATTTTTAAAACCAGGGCAACCTAATTTCAATAAAAGCAAACAAAAATGGAAAGTACTGCATGTGCATTTGGCCCTGAGCAGAATGCAGCTTTTAGGTCATCAGTTTTCAACATACAGGTCAATTTGGCCTCAGCCTTGAATGGACAACTCCCTTTTCTTTAGAAGGCTACAAGGCGGCCTCCAAAGCTGCTTCCAATCGGCTTGCATCACTTTATTTGAACATCTGATGAGAGAGACTTTGTTACAATCTTGTGAAAGACAAAACTACTAATATGTGTCTAAGTGTTGCTGACAACTCCAGACTCACTTTCTCAATATTTAGGCAATACACAGAGTCTTTGTTCATGTGTGGCTTTGTTTGAATAAATATGGCTTTGCTATGTGCTAAAAGAACTATAAGAAATAAGAAAGAAATATAAAAAGAACTTATATATTTGGAGAGTGTGTTTTTTGTACAACAGGAACATCTAAGTATAGTATGGAGTTTGTTTTTAGATCAGAGAATACTATTCTTGCAAATTAATACAACCCTGAGAGAAGGATCGTTTCGACATTACTAGCAGCAGATGACTCACACGGAGTGCTCCAAGAAGTACAAATAAGCACATCTGGCATTAGTTTGCCCTAAAAGGTCTTATTCTTTCACTTTGCTCTGCAGAAATACTCCTCCTTGAGTACTCACAGTCAAAAGAAACCTTCTGAGCTGTCTGTTTCATGGTGTCATGTTTATTTTTGGCCTGTTTCACCTTTCAAATATCAAACACTAACATCTAATCTGTGATGCCTTATAAAGCTGTAAACGCTGTCCAGCTGGGCTTTTCCAACAGGGTCAAACATTTTCTTTGTACAACTCTGCCATCTAGAGGAAGAAAGAGGTAACGACAGTAGGATGGGTAACTACAAGCATACTTATGAGGGTAACAATAATAAACAACTTGAGCTGTACAGGGTTGTTTTAGTCATCTCATCACTCAAAAGCCTTTTTACACCACAGACCACCCTTACCCATCCACACCACATTCAGACACTGATGGGAAAAGTTTCTATCCTGTGTTGCAGCAGTGGCCAAAGTTTGGAGTTCAGAGTCCGTCCCAGAGACTTTCGGACATGTGACAGCAGGAGCTGAGGATCTAACCTTTGACTTTACACAGCTGCCCTACCCCCTCTCTGTCTTTGTCATGTCTGATTAAATACATTTAAGTGTAGGCTTTAAGGTTACACTAGATTATCATCAAGCAATTTCAAATCTGTTGTACTGACTGTTAGAACTGCTGTGATCTGGTCACAGTCACAAAGCTTCAGTTATGATATTCATCTATAATCTCAGAGTTACCATAGTGATGACTAACCTCTTTTAATGGCACATTTTGAAGTTTCACAATTTTGCGTTTAAATCTTCCTTTTGCTTTATTTTAGATTTTTTGTACTGTCTTAAACCAAGGGTAATACTTCCTGTTTGGATACAGACCTGCTTTTACATTTGAAAGTAAATAAGGAAGTTCAGAGGTTATGATGAAAACTCAGCAATGGAAAAAATAATTTACAAGGATTGAAAAGGGAAATAAAGAAGTTGTTAAGGAGGTAAATGTTTGATACAAGAGGTAAAGATGGCTTCAATTGTCCACTGAACTGTCTTTGAGTTTTTAAAGTGAATGAAACTTTAAGGAGAAGTGGTGGACTTATTTTTCAGCACCTATGGCTGCAGGGAGACACTGCAATGGCTTCACCTGCTAGGGAAAACAAAGCAAGTGATTAAAAAAACATAATGCAGTAATTATGTGCCTTAATGGCATCCCAATGTCATTAATTCAGACAGCAACCCAGATTTGCTCTTACAGTCTATCTTCTTTGTGTCCATTGGTACAGCAGAGCTGAACATTTACGTAGTTGTATGTTATAATTTATAATGCATTTATCATGCAGGGAGTATTTTTTGTGATTCAGAGATACAAGCTTGATCGATCAAAACAAACCCTAATGTTGTACTCTACACTCACTGGCCACTTTATTAGGTACACCTGTTTCATTGCATGTTAACACAAATATTTAGTCAGCTAACCATATGGCAGCAACTCAATGCATTTAGGCATATAGATGTGGTCAAGACTACTTACTGAAGTTCAAACTGAGCGTCAGAATAGGGAAGAAAGGGGATTTAAGTGAGTTTGAAAGTGGCATGGTTGTTGGTGCCAGACAGGCTGGACTGAGTATGTCAGAAACTGCTGATCTACTGGAATTTTCACAATTTACAGTGCATGGTCTGGAAAAGGGAAAATACCCAGTAAGCGGCAGTTGTGTGGATGAAAATGCCTTGTTGATGTCAGAGGTCAGGGGAGAATGAGCAGACTGGTTTGAGAAGATAGAACGGCAACAGTAACTCAAATTTTCATTTTCAATTTTTTGTTAAAATCAAGCTATGCAGAATATCATCTCTGAACACACATGTCCAACTGTGAAGCAGATGGGCAGTAGAAGACCACACCTGGTGCCATTCCTGTCAGCTAAGAGCAGGAAACTGAGGCTACAATTCACACAGGCTTACCAAAATAGGACAATATAGAAGATTGGAAAAATGTCGTCTGATCTGATGAGTTTCAACTTCAGCTGCAACATTCAGATGGTAGGGTCAGAAATTGGTATAAACATGAAAACATGGATGTATCCTGCCTTTTATCAATGGTTCAGGCTGGTGGTGGTGGTGTAATGGTGTGGGGATATATTCCTGGCACATTTTGGGCCCCTAAGTACCGATTGAGCATGGTTTAAATGCCACAGCCTACCTGAGAATTGCTGTTGGCCATGTCCATCTCTTTATGACCACAGTATGCCGTTCTTCTGATGGCTACTTCCAGCAGGATAATGCACCACGTCACAAAGCTCAAATCATTTGAAACTGGTTTCTTGAAAATGATAGTGAGTTCACTGTACTCCAACGGCCTCACCAGATCTCAAACCTTTGGGATGAGGTGGAATGGGAGATAGCAGCATGGATGTGCAGCAGACAAATCTGCAGAAACTGCATGAAGGTGTCATGTCAATATGGACCGAAATCTCTGAGCAATATTTCCAACACCTTGTTGAAACTTACCATGAAACATTAAGGTAGTTCTGAAGGCAAAAGGAGGTCCAACCCTGTACTAGCAAGGTGTACCTAAAAAAATGGCCAGTGAGTGTCCAATCACAGTAATTGGTTGAAACTTAACTAGATTTATTGTACTGTTACTCTCACTCTTTACTTAAATCTTCTTCCAGATGAGTTCAGAGGACTGATGAAGAGCACATGGTACTATAAAAGACAGCATCAATAAAACTCATGAGCTCGAGGTGCATTAAGCTTTGACTTACTGAGTCCTTGCAGAAGATCCTCTGAGGTCTTGTTGGATGTTTGGCTCAGGTCTGCTGCACATCATCATTACAGAACGATTCAACATGTACACTTCCACTCTCTAAAACCACCTTCACTGTCACTGGTGTGTATTTACAGATTCATTCTGTTAGTGTCACATCTGTTGTAAGCATGGCTGTGCTAGTAAAAGGGATTGATCCTCTGCTTTCTCTGAGTTTCTTGTACAGCATGTTGTCTATAAAAAGGGAGCTCCACCTTATCCAAGATGATGGTTCAAATAAAGGATGTCTTCATTGGGAAGCCCCTTCAGGCTGTTTCTTTTATTTCCTCTACAGAGATAGATTCACACAAAACATCTTTGACTGACTTACAATCTTTATTTTTGTCCTGCTGTATCTCGATTTGTTAGAGAGGACCTAGAAATAACAAAGCACCTCATACAGGCCAAAAAACTGACTGAACTTAGAGGACGCAAAATTGTAGCCATGATTGTTGTGCACATTGTAAAATATGATTACAACCCTCCATTCTCTTTTAGAGCTTTTGTGTAAAATAAAGGCCAGGAAAGGGATTTTGCAAAACGTCATGTCAAGGTGACATTGTCCTTGCATATACTTGGATATACTGTAGAAGTTCATACCTTTCATTGGACTTGTGTAAACCATTACTCCTCCTGCTGGCATGTTGCTGAAACAGCTGCTAAGTGTAAGGCTCTTCAGTATTAAACCAAAAAAATCTCTAATTGAAATCTCCTCTCCTGTCCTGTTAAACTGAACCTTTTTAATTGTAACAATCATAAAAGACAAAACAGATCAAGTTGTTTCGTATCACTTTAATTTTATAGGGGAACCACAAGTACTTTAAAAGAAGGTTATACAGCGCTGTACATCTGGGAGCAGTACAGACAGACTTGATAGTCAAATCTTCTCCCTTTAAATACTATTCATTAAATGTCTATAATCTTATAATGATACAGTGATACAATAAAAGCTTGTTTAACTGGTCCTGCAGCTCTTCTGATATGTCGGTATCATTTTTGTTGGGACTGTTATTTCCTTGTCATGTTTTCCAAAAAAGGAAAATAAAAGTTATGATCAAAAACCATACGACAGGCAGAAACTGCCAGGCTGTAATCCTGTATGACTCCCAATTCACTCACACAATAGAGAGAAATAGAGAGACAGAGAAAGGGAGAAGGGAAAGAGAGAGAGAATTTCCATGTTCTGAAGGCTGGTCCGTGATGGAGTACGGCATCAGTTCATACCGAGGCACAGAGAAGCGCAAGATACATTTTGCACCGTCTGTGACGTAGGCTCTTACTCTGCCCGATAACCAACCCACTCGAAGACTCACTTCCACAGCTGTGTGCTCAAAGTCTGGCCAGATCCAGCAGCGGCCCATCCACCCATGGCTGACGGGGGCTGAGCGAAGGCCATCTGACCACCAGCACCATTCAGAGTCAATCCTGACATCTGCTGATTCATCTGAGGATATCACAGAAGTTTTCAATTACTAAGGGAACAAAACAACTTGTAGACTGTCCAATGGCCAGTGACTGAATAAAATTTTGGAGTGACCCATAGTATTCCCCAACTGGCTACTTCATTGACTATATGTGCTGAAGTGCTCCATAACACAAGTATCTATTCAGCCGTGATAGCAACCATGGCATTCAAATTTAGTCAAGACAATTTGCTGAAGTTAAAACTGAGCATAAGAAAAGGAAAGAAAATGTATTCAGCAGACACAGATCATGCCATGGTTGATGACCTCATATTGTTGCATTTAAGACTCTTTAATAATTTTGTAATCACTTTAAAAGCCTTAATTTTAGGAAAATGGATTTATCAACTTTTAATACTTTGAAGACCCTTAAAGCCTAAATGCATCGGCTGCTCCCATGTGATGGCTGACTGGTTAGGTATTTATGTTAATGAGCAGGTGAGAAGATGTACCTAATAACGTGGTTGGGGATTTTTCAAGTCTGCAACATGTAGTATAAATAAACACACAACCAACTGGACTTTAAGTTTTCAAATTATGCATTATAGTACTTTTCCTTAGTGTTCCCCTGAGGATGGGTAAAAGAACTCATGCACACATTGATCATTATTACAGTGAAATTTCACTACTTGCACACCTGCACACATACTGTTTAAGGCTATAATAATTCAACGGAGGCAGCGCTGCATGCACAAGGTTAGCCTTGATCAAGAAAAATGATGGCTGGAAGTAGTCAAACAAAGAAGACGGTATTAATGTGCAGTACATGATATTTTGTGATAAATTTGGGAACCACGGAAATACTTGTGTGATGATAGAGCACATTTACATAAAGTATGAGAAGAAACCAGCTGAGATGAAAGCCAGGCTTATATCAAATCATTGCTAGCCTTGATATCACACGTCATTATGATGATACCAGAGCAGAGCAGATTAGCCTGCTATAGGAAGATGGTGATGTGCTCTTATTGAGTTTTGTGGCAGGAGGAGCTTCAGCATACTGATGGTCAGCTGGAGTGCAAGGCACTATCACAGCAAATACCAGCTACAAGAGTGAGTTGAGTGAAAGCACAGCAGAAATATGGGTTGATTTGCAATGTGCAGACAAAATGGCAGCTCTAACCATGTGTTACTATTACATGTAATTCAAGCAGATCTAAAGCTGTCCTAAAGACATGCAGCACTGAGGAGCTGTGCACTGCAGGAAGCATTATCACCAACAATCATAAAATCTACTTATGTTTTATGGTATTTCAGTTTGAAGTCCTGCTTGTGCTGCCATCTAGAGGCCACTCACTCTTCTGTTCACATCCTGTACAGTAAAGCACCTAACAATGGACTAGTTTGAAATGCATCACCACAGCTGGGTGTGGTCACGTGTAAAATAAATCCTCCCTGACAGACACTTGAACACAGTCTAACAGCTGTATGAGGTAGGCTTTTGAATATCTCCCTAAACATGGCATTTATCAACGTACCTGACCCATGTTCCACTGAGCCTGTTGCCCAGGCTGGATGGCGTACATGCCCTGAGCTGGCATCATGCCTGCAGGCATTGCGCCACCCTGTGGTCCCATCATCCTCGGTGCCATGCCCATCACACCTGTGGCTTGTGCATTCCCCATGAAGCCATTGGGCATTGTCATCCCAACCATCATGCCTGGATTAGGCCCCATCATGCCCGCCCCGCTCTGAGCCATCATGGCACCCATGACAGTTGTAGGTGGCATGGCGGTGCCCATGCCAGGGAAGGTCTGATAACCAGCAGCAGCCTGGACAGGAAACTGCATCTGGGAGGGGCCCATGAACATGCCAGCTGGGGTGGAGAAGACACGATAAGAAAAGGGAAGATATAAAGTTATGTCAAAGTAATGCTATGAATGACGTTTCAAACCAGTATTTTGAAGTGTGAGGTGAAATATGACTTCCAGTATTACTTAAATATTTGGTTGTTTGTTTAAGGAGTCTTTTGTTGTACAAGATGAGAAGTTAGTGTAGCTCTGTAGGGCTTTGTCCGGTCATTAGAGCAAGTTTCTACCAGGGGATTTACTATGAAGGCGGTTCAACTTTTCCAAGATATCTTTTGTTATCTTAAAAAAAGGTTTACAATACAAGTCTCACTTAAAACACAAGTCTAGATCTTACAATAAATTTATATCCATGGACTCCATACGATAAGATGCTGTAGAAATGTATTTTCATTATAACGTTTTTGTCTGAAAAAGTATGTATTATATATGTTGCTCTGCTCTCAGTGCTCTTTTCCTCCTGTACAATAAGAAACCACCAACTTCCAGTGTGAGGACAACTTCAGGTGTTGTTTTTACTCTGGCTGATCTTATACCTTGAAGCTAACCTGCTCTAGAGCAGGTAAGTTGTGTAGGACAAGTTACCATAGAGATATATCCCAGGGGTCAAGTTACTTGCTAAAATGGTACTGAGGCTTGGGATTTCAAAGTAGACCCCTGTGAACCCACCACAGGGAAAAAAACAGGACATCTTTTTCATCAAATCATGGGAAAAAAATAATAAAGTACTCACATTAAATACCCAGTCATATTTGAAATCATGCTGGCTCATGCCCTGACTGACGTAGGCTCAAAGTGTCAGTTTGACTGAATGACTAGACAGCATGCAGTATTTAAAAAAAACATGGCTACTTCCGTTGATGAAAAATGTCTTTTAAAGAAAATATTACAGAGAAAATCACAGTCACATCCTCACCAGCAGGGGCTTGTTGTGACATGCTGTTTGTCCCGTACAGGGACAGGATGGAGTCCTTGGACAGGGGCTTCTTGGCTGTGTCGTCAGTTTTAGTGGTGCTACTGCTGTCACTGAACAAGTCCAGGTCTCCCTGCCCTGACCCTGAGCTGGCTGTACCTCCTGCTGCTCCTGCTGATGGAGCTTGTGTCGGAGTGCTGGCCGCATTACTAGAGCTCACCTGAAAGGAAACACATTAATCTATAAAGATCTTTTGATTGTGGACTTTGTTGTACTGATGAAGGGGAAAGAAAACAGTCTTTTAATTTCAGTTCATGGCCTGGGTGCTGTCCTGGCTTTACAGGATTCATATGAACATTGAGTCATCAACAAAGCTTCAATAATTAAATATGTGACACATTCTGTTACTCCTCTCGTATTCAGACCAGCCCTGAGAGCAAGTTAAAGCCCTGGATATAATTTTGGCAAAGTGTCAGCAGCCCTGGTTTGCCAAATCTGACAGAATGGTTCCCATATTTTATTAATTTAGAACTGAAGTAACAACGATCTGTCTTGAATGGTAATGCCCCATATATAAGCTTAGGCGTGCTGACAGGCTGTTTACATCAGATACTGCCGTTTTTATCGAAACCTGATCAATCTAGAACCAGTAGATATTTCATATAACTTTATTTTTGATCTGTCTTCTAAGCTTTCTTTCTTTTACCAAAGTCAAGAGGCTCAGCTTCCTCATCAGAAATACAAGTACAATGCTTTGATATTAAATTTGTAGAGTACATTTGCTCAGTACCGTTTCAATGCAATTTTACCTTCCAGAAACTGTTAAAGTTTCTCAGTGTCTGGTAAGCAATACTTAGAAGAAAAATCATGATAACTAGTGTTACTGTGTGTTGAATTACTAAAATCCTTATTTTTGGGGGCAAACCAAACACTAAGAGGAAACTTCAGCAGGTTTTGAAGCCCTTAATGATAGAAAATTCAATTCTTTTACACAGCATGATTCATCAAAGTAATCTCAGAATGAATCTATAATGAAAACAGTCTGTGGTTACAGTCTCATTTAAATGCTTAGCTTATTGCTCCATAGCAATAGCTCCATTCATTTTCTCTCACTGTCTCTCCGTTTCACTGTGGCTGTCTTGGGCTACTTATGCTGTTCATCAACATTTCATTTTTTACTGCAACTTAATTTAAGCTTTTAACTGAACAACCTTGGCTGCCCTGAGCTTTTTGATAAATTAGGGCAAGTTATGGATGAGGGAATCCTTGCTTGGTCGTACCTGAGGAAACTGAGCTGCCGACGAGGATGCAGGGAGGGGGTTGGACACCATGGGGCCGAATATATCCAGGTCATTGTTGTTCTGGCTTGTGCTCGTGCTACCATTGTTAGCTGATGCAGCTGTTGGTGCGTCTGTGACAGAAAGGTGAAGAACCAGTTTTACAGGTGGAAAATGAGCTCACAGTTAGAGGAAACAACAATGAGGGAGTACTCGAACAGAAACAGCATAACTCACTGACACATTCCCAAGAGTTCTGCATGAATTCACAAAGAACTTATGTAATATAAGAAAAAAGACCCAAAGACAGTAATTGTGGGCAAAAGAGCTCTGGTTTGCTATAGTTCAATGTGTTCTTTGTTGTTCACTTAACAGTGAATTACAGAACTACAGAGCTGCTTGCACATTAAGCAGAATGATTAGTGCAATAAAAAATTAATCAGCTTACTCTTATTAGTTCATTGGGCACAAAACAAAAATAACAGTAAATCCAAATACCAATGCACCTACAGGGCAATCACTATCCTTCATATGTTTAATGAAATTTCTGTAATGAAGTGATAACACCAGGTACTGTGAGTAATGACGTCAATGATTGATTTCAAAGCCATCTCATTGAGAAGATAGATGGACTAGAAAGCTAATGAATATGACATCAAAACTGTAACACCTGTATAAATGCTACTATTACACAACAAAACCTCCAGTAAGAGGTCTAGAGATCAAGCAGCTGTTTGCAAACCTGGTCTTCAAACAGAAATTACTCACCATTTTTCAACATAGTTTGCAATTTTGTGCTGCGACAATCAGTGACCAGATGTCACCTATTTTTTGAATTTCAAGCCAATCTCATGCCTATCATTTAACAGCTTTGTAACACCGATTCCACAAAACAAGTTAGAAAAAATAAATATGTAAAAACAAGAATTCAACAATGAGTTATAAATCTCAGAGACTAAGCCTTAAGATTTAACACTTGTCTTTACACTTTTCTAATAACCCATAACCCTCAGCAGTGGTTCACTGGTTCAAAGTTTAACTTTGGAGGAGCATGAGTGCTACAGTTAAGATTAAGGAAGATTAAAAAAACAGCAGACACATCAGCAGCATAAAAGGTCGACAACTGGTCAGCACAAGCTGTTAAGCCCAGTTCAGACCAAAGATTTGCGACGCGATGAGACGGTTCTAGAATGAGTCGCAGCGGTCTGAACTGAGCGCTGCAGCTCGAATGAAGCCGTCTGATGGAGTCGCCAGCAATTCAGCCTGTTAAGCAACGCAGCAAGCAGAGAAATGTTAAAAGGGAAATATAAATCTCATTTTGAAAGGCTATATATGCCAATTCCATCAGATATTCATGGTATTAATTTTAAAAATATCTCTTTTCTCATCGATCCTCCTGATAATCACTTGTTATCACCATGCAGCACGGCAGCGAAATTTCACGGCACATTAAAGTCTAAAATGCTTTTTTTTTAGATCAGCCTTGTTATAACAAAGATATCCGCTAAGTATAATTAAAGTTCTACTGACATATTCACCTCCTACAGCCTTGAATTTCTCATGGATTATCCAGTAAAGCGCAGCGCTTCCTACTTATGAGTGCAACTAAATAAAGTTAAGGAGAATCTTTTCTAAACAATGTTTCTATTTCAATTTTATCTATCAAATCTATCTGCTTCTTGGAAATATTAGACAAACATCGATCTTTTTAATGATTAAACATGAAAACTTCTGCCTACCAAACTCCAGTCTCCTCCATCAGCTGTCATCAGGCTAAACAGCTGATGGAGGAGACGGCAGAGTTTTCAGACTGAGATTTAAGGGTGAAAACTAAAAAAAGAATATATAGTCATTTCCAAGGAGCACACATATAATAAAGGGAAATAGAAACAACCTTTTAGAAAAGTCTAACATGCTCCAGCTGCATTTGTATGCAGGAAGCGCTGCGCTTCATGTGATAAACCATGAGAAATCCAAGGCTGTAGAAGCCTGACTTGTTCACAAAAAAATAATAGAGGGACCCAACTGCAGTCAAGATGGCTGACATCCAATCCATGCCAGAAGTCCCAAGCGGAAGTTTCTTCTTCGCATTGGACTCAGCTGCCAGTGTTTGTCAGCCTTTTCGCGCCTAAGCCTAACCCTTGCTGCTGGGTCTCAAATATATCACCTTCCCCACTGCCTTACCCTGAACCTAACCCTTCGGGTTTTAATGCCTAAGCCTAACCTTAGGCGTATGGACTTCCGGTATGGATTGGATGTATGTCAGCCATCTTGTCTGCAGCAAGGTATTCTTGAAAAATAATAGCTTTCAGCAGATATCTTCATTATGACATGAGTGAGCGAGACAAGCATTTTTTTGTTTATATGTGCCATTAAATTGCTCTGCAGTGCTGGAAACTTCTGCTTAGACTCCTGTCTCCTCCAGCAGCTGCATCAGGCTTTAATGTGCAGCTGATGGGCTGAAGGTTCTGTGTAATAACAAACAAAAAAGAGGATCGATGTGATCATTTCCAAGAGGCAAAAAATGCAATGAATAAATAAATGAAAGGTTAATAGATTATATCATTAGAAAAGGATCTCTCTTTCCAGCTGCGCACGGACAGGACGCACAGTGCTTTATGAGATAATCCATGGGATTTCAACAGGCTGAATGAGCTAAATCTGTCCATGGAAAAATAATTTTTCTCAGCGGATATGTTCATTATGACATACGTGAGCTAGAAAGGGTTTTTGTGTTAGATGCGCCGTTAAACTGCGCTGCCATACTATAAAACTTCTGCCTTTAAACTCCTGCCTGCTCCAGCACATCAGGCCTAAATGCACAGAAAGAAGTTTCAGCGTAATAACAACAACAAAAAGGATCTGTGTGATCACAACAGGCAGTAATATAAAAAATAATGAAACGTTACTAGATTATATTGTTTTAAAAGGCTCTCTTTACAGCTGCACACGGACAGGACGCACTGCGCTTTATAAAATAGGCAGGAGAAATGAAAGGCTGTCTGCGCTAATCTGTCGGTGGAAAAAATATTTTTCTCAGCAGACATTTTCATTATAACAAGACTGATCTAGCAAAGAATTTTTGTATTCATATGTGCCGGGAAACTGCACAGCTGCACGATGTTGATGACAAGGAGGAGTAATCACTCTCATGCACCTGCATGTGATATAAAGGCGTGATCATGACGACAACAACACAGAAACAGTGAATGTACATTTCTTTCCCTCTTTAAGAGACAGATTTATTGCACAATAACTTAGGTATATCTTTTTAAATTGAGTGACGGTGAGAGTCATTGCCATGGAAACGATGCATCGTCTCACTCAATCACAGTAGTGTGAACTGGGAGGTGTTTAGAGCATTGCAGAGTGGAACGCTGCAAGCAGTTGCAAGCAGTTGCAAGTTTCAACTTGTCTGATCGCGAATCTTTGGTCTGAACTGGGCTTTAGATGAAATAACAGTAAGAATGAACAGTCACAGTGACTCCTGTTAGCAGGAGCTAGACACAAACCAAACCATAATCACAAAAGGGTTGTCAGTTTGTCACCATATCAGACTGTTTTAACTGATACGGTACTAGCTTAAAGAAAACATCAGTTAACTATGTAATGATCTGAAAATTTCATGTTTCTAATACAGCACCTATCCTACGGCACCTATTGCGAAAAAAAACACGTGCTTCACACACACCGATGTCTGAAGGTAAATGCTAGCTACTCATTGAAGTGTTTGTATTGTTGCTAAGGCGTTTGAAAATGATTAGCTTTAAAGTTGAGCAACACATTCACTTGAAATCTTTGGTGAAACTGAACAAAACAGCAGTTGAATCTTTTTGTACATTAACTGAGGTGTATGGGGAACACCGCATGTCACGTGCACATGTGATTGAATGGCACAAAAGATTTTATGGAGGCAGAGAGGATGTTCAAGACCATGAATTTTCTGGGCAGTGAACTAAAGATGTCACTCATTGGAAACGTACTGCATGTGTGCATTAATACACGGGCCTTTAATACATAACAATTTGGACTATATCTGAACACAGAGAAATGGAAAACTCTCTCTCTCTCTCAGTCCTAGTTCTGTATCAATACACATCTAATCAATGAGTCTATGATGACAACAACTTCCTGATTGTTCAGCCTTGTGCCAAAAGGGCCAAGATATTTCACTTCAGTGCAGTTATTATACGATTTAACAACACGTTAAGGGGTAAACAATCACAGCCGTACTATATTTCAGCATAAGCAATAAGCCATATTCATATGAAACCTACACTCATTATTTATTAAGAATAATTTCAACATTATACAAACAATGTCTCCTGGTGTTAGCAAGCTGAAGGAGAGTGATCAAGATTTTAAAGTACCATAAATCCATAAATCCTGATTCCATGCTAAGAATTTCCCCTCTGGGGATCAATAAAGTCTTACCTTATCTCATATTAAACATGCAGTCTCAGTCAGCAGATTCAGGAAATGTATCTTATGTATCAAAAAAAGTGCACAGATACTCACCAAGGCCTAGTAGGTTCACAGCAGGTTCTGAAGTCTTAGCAGGGCTAATTTTTGGAACTGGCCTGGGCTCTTCACACTTTGAAAATACAGAGCATTTTACATATATAAACAAAACTTGACAGTTTCTGCAGCTCTCCTTCAGAGTTGTATGTGTGTAAGAATCTTACCTTGCTGTACGATGACACCTTGCTCCCTCCATCTGGCTCCTTCTCTTTCTTAACTTCTTTTGGCTACAAAATAAACAAACATAAGCAAACTGAAACTTAAAAAATGACTTAGATGACGCTGCAACTTACAGTAAAAGTCTACTAAAATGTGCACAACTGTTTAAAAGGAAATGACACGTACACTGCTTCCATTGGTCACATTCTTGCTGCAGTATTTCTTCTTCTCATATTTATCCCTGATGAAGAATTCCACAGCTCTGAGGTCAAAGTTAAGAGAAAACTGTGACAAATAGGCTAAAGGGAATAATCAAAGTGTACCACACTGAAAAGAAAGATAAAAAGCATCAAGTGATGCTGAAGGATACTGGTCTGTTTGAGGTCTTCTGAAGCTTTCTGGAAGGTTGGCCTCGTAGAGTTGTCTGGCCTTGGTGTTACCCATATCCTGTATACTCTGCAGAGAAAGGACAGGATGATCAACAGAGGATAGGGACAATTTATGTAAGCATGAACATATTTAAAGAGTTATTTAGTTTGAATTATCAGGGAATAGAAATACATTAAATGTATCACTTTTTATGATGTTTTAATGTCCCTCTTTAATATATTGTATTTTAAGACCACTTTGCATCTTCAATTTCTAACTGTTTTGTGCAGATTTTAAGATAAAATGTGACAAGAAAGTCAAGAAGATGCAGATAGTATCTGATACTGTAGTATGCAAATAAAGCATTCTTTGAGATGCTAGCAATGCTAACATGTTCAGACTGTGTGCTAGGATCACACTAGGCAAACACTTCACTGCAAAGCTGCTGTTTATTTGCAAAATACTGTAAAATGTTAACAAGTATTGGTCTCAGCCCCAGAACCAAACCCTCCTCCTACAACCACTTCTCAGAAAACTTGCATTTAACTATCAATTATATGCACATATTACTTGATTACACAAGTAAGTAGCTGAGCAGAGATATATGCATAGAACATAAACAAGCACGCAGACTGACATCTGATCTGGTGGAGTTCCATCAGAATCTCACTTAAGCTCAAAAGGTTGTATTAGTTAATTTGAAAACAGATACAAAATTAAAGAGCTTATGATGTCAAATGTAAGACTTTTTAATATTTCTTAAAAGCCTTAATTTTGGCTTAAATGACTTATCAAGTTTTAATACTTTTTAAAAACCTGCAGACACCCTGAATAACTAGTGATGTGATGGCTTTCTTAAAGATTTAAAAATCCAGATTAAGTCATCTGGGTTTAAGAGAATGGCTAACTGGGGCCTGGGGTTGTGATGGGTGAGTGAGTAATGGGTATTGTGAGCAGATGTGTGGGGAACAAAAGAGAAACTGTCTCAAATTTAAGATTAATGAGCAAACACAGTGGACAATGGCTGACTTCAGATAGCCAAGAAAATCTAATTTCCAGGCAATTTGGGATTACTTGGCCAATGGAACAAGTCGCAGCTTTCAGAAAAATAGTTCAGAGCATATTTGTTGGTTTCTTTTCGGCCTTTTCTTTATTTCTTAGTTAGTAGGGCAGATTGAAAGCAGTTACTAAAGTTAGGCTTGAGAGTTGGGTGTCCCTGATAGACAGAGCACTATTTGAATCGTACAGCATGTACATCTTGTGTATTTTTTATTTTATGGTTAGCATGTTCTACTTAAGTGAAAGAGATTTAAAAACCCAGAGTCTGGGTTTGATTGTTTGACATGTGTGGTCAATGTAGAGACCGACTAATTATCAGTTTGGCTGATAATCATCAATGATTTTCAGGATGTGGCTGATGATCTGCATCTGCACTGGCGGTTTATTTTACTCATTGCTGATAAAACTTAATTAATGAAAAGGTGCACCACTTTGGTTCTGCTGGGAAGTGCATCTTGCCAACTTCCACCAAAGTTCCCACCAACAACACAGCCTCATTGGCTATGATGATGCGTGTAATAGCCAATCAACACGGAGGCCAGTGACACATATCGGTGCCAAATATTGGTAATTGGTCTCATGAACTGCAGATAAATGGCATCAGGCTCAACCTTGACAACAGACTTCAGACTGTAGACGTCTTAAAATTGCCCTTATTACATTTAACAGCTTATATCCCCCCCCCCCCATGAGACTTTAAGTTGAACTCTGGTCCGTCTCTTCCAGTCCGCTAGATTAACTCAGGGGCACTAGTTCAGTTATCATGAGAAGCCCTTAAAGTGTTTTTGTGTTGTCACTGAAATTAAAAGGTATAAGGAACAAAAAGGGCATGTATAGGGACACAGTGACTAAGTCTCGTCTCATAAAAGATCTGACAATAATGCCTCACCAAAACCACTAACTAAACAAACTTCTGTGACCCCACCACACTTAAGTAAACAAACAAGAAGACAGCACCTGGATTTGTTCTGAAGTCCACTGGTCCAGGTTGACAGATTTCACTCTGGATATGTGTACTCCCAGGTTCCTGTGGATGCCTGCACATCGGATGCAGATAAATACTCCTAGATTCCAGGAAGCCCATCTCGGACCTACAAAAGCATGAAAGAGGCTTGTGATTTGTTGTTAGACGGACGTCTCTGGAAAAACAGACATGAAGGATCGAGTACCGTCAGCTCCTCAAAGTGCCAAAGGCAAGCTTTACATTCTTTAACGATAACACAACATGAAGCTAAGAAATCCTGAAAATAGTCTCAGAGGGGGATTTATACAAGTTCGTCTATGAGTTGAAAGCCGAGGGCGGCGGCGGCGACGCAGAGGTACCGTGGGGAGCTTATGTAGATTTAGAGAAGTTAGCTTGCTAGTTAGCCACTTAGTTTAGCTTAAAGGGAAGAGATGTCAGCTGACTTGCCCGAACCAGTTACACATAGACGAGTTAGCTTAGCTGGGCTAACAAACGCCGATGCTTAATTGATAGTTATCGTAAGCGATGGATTCTGTGTAAATAATATAAACTTTATGAGGTAAATTGGATTTATTTCGATAGCGTAACTGTCGCACCTTTCGCCTCGCAGTCGGCGCAGTACTTGTTGTCTTCCTCTCTCAGCATTTTGGACAGGATGGCCTGGTGCTGCTCGTTCAGTTTCTGGGCCTTCTCCCTCTCCGAGCGGGTCGTCATATTCACGGCTTCAGCTGGACTTTCTCAATAAAAACAACTCTACTTTAATGGTCGTCAATCTTGAAAAGTTTCTGATAAAAGACCATAATCAGAGGGATGAAAGCCTCCGAGACGGATATGAAAACACCCGGAACCGGAATCCCTTCTCCGCCCACAGGAATTCTAGAGCTGACGCGGCGCTGAAACGCGATTGGACAGTAGCTCTGACGTCACATGACGCACATTTTCTTGTGAATCAAGTTTTACATTTACATAGAATATTAACTACTAGTGGTCTAAGTTAATTCACAACAGTCCTTATTAATATTGGAGTATTTTTTTTCTTTCTGACTCCCTTCTAAATAAACTGACTGCATGTATGTATTTTAAATAAACAGCTAATGTAGTTTTTCACCGTCTATGTCAGTGGTACCCAACCCTAACTTTAAGTTTTTAATTGACAGAACCCCAGCATATTAGGCCTACATACACTTGTTCTTTACAAAATATCTATGTATATACTGTATATTATTATGACGATGTTTTAGACATTCTAGAAAAAATATAAAGAGGATCTGTTATTTTTCAAGAAAAAAACTTGAAATTCTTAGGTTTAAGGTGTTAATTTATTAGGAAAAAAAAAAACTTTAAAAGTTGTGAATGGACGTGAACCAAAAACCCAACCACTTTTTCATTTTTTTTTTGGTAAACTTTTTTACCTTACACTGTAGTAAACTGATTATTCTAACTATCCAGATGTAAATACCTAGAAATAAAAGATGAAATGTTGATCACTTGTCTCATATTCATCTTTTGTTGTCAAACCCAAATGTTGTGTTCAATGTTCAGTCTATAGCAAAAATAACATCTGAGCAGACAGGGTCCTGTGCCCCAAACTGGGAACCACTGGTATGTCAAGGCAAAATCATCTTTACTATATTTGTGACAAACATTACATGAAAAGTACAGATGAACATTTTAAATAAGATAATAATGTGCATCACTTTTAGATAACAAAACCTTGCCTTTGAAAAACAGAAAAAGTTGATCCAAAGACAGCATCTAAGAGAAGACCTACAAGACATCAGAGTTCAATCAGTTTAAATGAAAGTGACAACACTTTATCCAAATATGACTTCATTCAATATATGAATACATGCTCTCAAATGTTTTAAGACCCCTTTGCTTTTTTATTTCATACAAAACAGTTTATACCCAGACCAAGCTTAAATGGGCACTTTTTAAAAACCTTTTTATAAAGCACACAGTTGTGAAACATGTCAATTTACATACATACAGCTAATCATAGCATCATGTCTTTTCTAGTTATTGTTCTACGCACTAATTTACAGAAGTATACACCCTGATATCACCATACAAGCACACATTGAAAAGGAACAACTTTAGAAAGGTGGTGCTTGAAGGCCAGATTCACCACTGCCTCACCAAAAGGTTTCCAGGCGTATCTTGAAGTTGTTTTCTTGGTGCCTCACTGCAATACCATAGCGGAGCAGCATCTCTACATATGGAGGCCAGAATGTGCCATCTATCGTCACATAGGGGTCATGTGGGGTTGTCAGAACTTTGTTCATAAGTAGCTGTTACAAAGACAAGACAGAGAACAATTTAAGCCAAGTATTATGGGTATTTGATACAATTTACAAAATACACAAGTACACACAATTTAACCTTTGAATAGTGACTGTTCTCCAATGTTTAGGTACTAACCCTATTAAAAGTAACTAGTCTGATTTTAGCAATCATTATTGAAAATAGAGTATGATACGGTTTTGGAGAAAAGGAAGTCATTATTTTCTTTGCTCTTTCAATAAAAATATGAATAATAACAGTATCATGCGATAACGTTTCTCTTTTCACGTTGACGTTATATAAAGCCTTTACTAAGTCTAAACTGCTGCCTTCTGTGTGATGCCTATGCGTTGAGGAAGGAAGCCTTGCCTGTGAGCCTGTGCTAAGGGCAACAGACCCAGCTCTTATGCTTACGGATCTGAGTACACATTTGCGGATCATGTGCGGTACAAGTGTTGCAAAAGTCACATATGTAAGACAGCCAATTGAGAGGCAGATTTCGGTTGTAACTGATGGCTTGTGAGGATTTTGAAAACTTGAAGCAAAAAAGAGTGAATTTTCTGAACCAAAATGAACTAAGTCCACAATTACAAATTGGTCTACATTTTTGTAGATTGGTGCACACATTTGTGGATCTTGACACACTTTTCATATCTGTACACAAATTTGTGGATTTTTGCACGCATTTCCAAATCTACCTAAACATTTGTGTACAGATCATTGCAAATAATAGCCCCATAAGAGTCAACTTCATAGTAAGACAATACATAGAATAAGCCCTATGCGTCTTGTAGGAACATCTAAAGTCACAGGTGGGAACACTGACTCGGTGGATAACTTCACTCATGGTGCAAATGTGTCTCACATCAAAAACAACAATCCACCGGACACATGAGCAAAGAACCCCAGCAGGGACCCATGCACAACAGGCAACATTCAAACACAACTAAACACATCAAAACACTTTGCCCAAGGGCATGATGAGAAACTCCATGTACACATCCCCCCAAATTTGAAATCCCATTGGGTAGAGCTTAGATCAGTTGATTCTCTACAGAGATGAACTAACACTGATGGATCAACACTGTCAAATAACTCCAACACTGAAGACCATTTCACTCAGAATTGAGTTAAAGTTACACCTTGGGAGGTAAAATCAAGTCTGAAATTTTTCACCCTATCAACACTCCATTTTTTGCTGTGTACAGCAGCTGTTTTGGGATGTGATATGGAATCATTCTCTCACTATGTGCTACTGTGTAGTCAACAGAGGTGGTAAACATACAAGTAGGGCTGTAGTCAACCAAAGAAAAACCTGGTCGACTAAAATCGCACCAGATCATCAATTAATCGACTGGTCGTGGGACAGACTTTCTGGGTATTTAACCTGTAATTAATGAGCCTTAAAGGCATGAGTAAATTATATTTGAATAGTTAAATTCATTGTTTTATTTTATGTAAATTATATTTGTAACACTAGATGACTGAAAAAAATAAATACACATGACTTCGCCCTTCTCACCCCTGCAAAAATGGATTCTTCCAATTAAAGTAGCATGTCCAATTGTTCGACCAATTGGATTTTGGTCGGACATGAGGTCATCAACCAATTAATCGACCAGTTGACTTGAGGCTGTCAGCCCTACATACAAGAGTATTGCACTCAAGTAAAAGTGCAGTTAGTCTGGTTAAAACTTACTTAAATAGAAGTAGGGTTGTAACGTACGAGAATATTTCGGTTTGGTACACACCTTGGTTTTGAAGTCACGGTTCAGTACAGTAATTAAACGGAATAAATAACAAAATGTATTTATCTATTTATAATTGTATTCAAATAAATAGGCTGAATAAATTCCATTTAAATTACTAATAATGCTGCAACCTCCCTCCAAAAGGTCTTCAATTAATAAAAATATTAATAAATACATATTGGAATTACTAGGTTATTTTAATTGATATATTGACATATTTACACCCATTCTTTAAACACTAAAATTTCCCAGCCAACTTGAACACGTCATCATACAACTGTAAGTTAGCTTGTTAAGTGTGCTAATTAGCATCTATCCTGCTGGTTTCAAAATAGACTTCAGCACTGGATTACTTTTTTAACCAATGGGACCTACTACAAAGTTTGGAGAACTTTTCACAGCCCATCTTGGTGGATAAGGATGTTGGAGCCGTGTGAAATCTGAGGATAACTTTACCACTGATGCAGCTGCAGACATGATTAAGTCCCCCCTCTCCGTACTCTGAGGCTGGCAGTTGAAGGAAGAATTAAAACCAGAGCACCATCGTTATAATAAAAACATCTTAAATCATGGGAAATTCATAACTGGCTGGTGAGACTTTTTGTTGTTCGTCCTTGTTACAGTGACGTTATTGTTTGAGTGGTGCCCTTTTCAAATGCTTTGATTGATCCGCTGGACGATGTGCTGTCAGCGACACACCTGCTGAATGATGTCAGTGCTACTGTTGTTGTCTTTGTCCACTGTTGTATTTTACTGGGAAACAAAGTGTCACTAAACAGGGCACTTTTATCTGGGAATACTCAGGCTGTTGCTGTCATTTGCTGTGGTTGCTAGGACAGTGTGACGGTGAGTTGTTTTCTGTTTTTCCGTCAGTGTATGAGCTTCGTTCAACGTGTGTCCGTTTGGTACACGTCTGTACCGTCCTGAGAGGCCTGTACCGAATGGATACGGTACGAATACATATACCTTTACACGCCTAAGTAGAAGTAAAAACACTGATTTCAAAATGTACTCAAAAAAGTACAATTGCCCAAAAAAAACACTCAATTGCAGTACTTTGAGTAAATGTAATATGTTTCTTTCCACCCTTGGTTCAACAATTAAAATGTTCCTTTTTGACTTATTATCAGTCCATAAAAATATATCTGAACCTACCTAAACTGGATGTTTATCGGGCATAAGTGATCGGTGAATTGATTCATGTATCTCAATTTACGTATTTACCAATTAAAGAAAGCACTCTGAATGCATCTGACAGCCAGGACCTTTAAGTGTTAACAGAGCTCAATGTCATTCTTATGCCTACCACACATACAACTCACAACGATATTAACTCTATATTAAATTAGATGTAATACATTGACCCAAAACTATAGATGATCATTATTTCTTAATACCGTGATGTTTTACACATTCTATCCACCTTATTTAATCACTATACTGCTTTTTCATTTTTCAAATGTTTTGCAAACATTAAATCTATAATTAATATGCAGGTTCTTTGCTTTTACAGTATTTACTGTTCTCTTCCTTTTATTTGGATTGTTATGAACTATACCACTAAAGAAACTAATATTTTATTTCAAAACCAACTTGGCTATAAGCCTGTTTTTATATCTCAATGGACATTGTGCTGATAGTATTGTCCATCACAACTCACCTCAAGAATTTCGTTAAGTGAAATCCAGTCTTCATGTAGCTCTGAGGTTATGTTCTAAAAATGAAAACAAAATTGTTTAGCTGGACCAGAGTAATAATGGAACAGTCTGTCAATGCACAATTGCTGCAAAGCACAGGAGATCATGAAACACAGAGTGACAAACTGCACCTTCTTCTTTTTGTTTGCACTGGATTCATTCTGAGGCAAAGGGGCATGTTTCTCTAGAACTTCGCCCAGAGACTCCATCAACCGTTCCTCATACACCTTCATCTTCTGAATTTTGGCCTTGGTGTCATGCCATACACTGTAAAATGGATGACACAAACATACTTTTTAAAACATTCACAATTGTCTATTTATGTAAAATGTGTTATAATGTTCAATACACTTCTGTCACTTTCACATGCTTTGCTGCCCTCTAGTGGAGTAACATTGCTTCTAAACTTTTAATACTTAGGTTGATCTGACTCTACCATCACACTTACCTGAGCTCTGATAATTTCTCCTTCTCATTCTTAAGCTTTTCAACATGATCACTGGCAGCTATCAGCATATGTTTCTTCTCCTCCAGCCATTTCAGTTCCCTAAGAGACAGAAATTTTTCAGAACACACAGAGTAAAATGAATTAAATGGCAAAATGCTCTCTTCAATTCACCTCTGAAAGCCTCTACATGCCCAGAGTAAGGAGAGTGAGATATTAAAAGCTTGCACTATGACTTAAAGGTAACTTACAGTTCTTTAGTTTCTCTCAGTTTGTCTCGCTTTGCTTCATAGCAGGAAACAATCATTTCAAGTTCAGAGCACAGCTTGAGCATCTGTGACGTTAGAAAATGGATTTTAGAACTTCTGCAATGTATCTAAATCAGACGGTTTAATAAGAAACATTTCAAAGGTGCATTTTACAAACAAACATACCTCATCTTTTCCAGCTTGAAGTAGAACTTCAGAATTCCGTGCCAGTACTGAATGGAGCCAAATAAAGAAAAAATTAAGATCATTCCAAAAAGCACATTGCTATATTTGGAAAAAAAAATGCATCTTCTCCTATTTCACACAGGGCAAAACTTATACTTTCTTTTCAATTGTTCAATGTGGCATGCCTCAGACAGTAACTGTGGCATAAACCTGTGGCCCTGATTTCTGATATTCTTTTTCTACAATACTGATTTATGGCGTTGTGGTCAGAGCTTCACTCACAATGTAAAACAGGACTTACATTTTGGTTCCACTGTCATCCACTGCTTCAGCTCAGCTTCTGTTGCCATCAGCTGATTCACTGACTATTGAGGGGAAAAAAATCACAATGCATGGAAAAAAACAAACAAATGCAAGTTATTTGTTTACAATATGTCACAACTAAAAAGATTACAGCATTTTAAAGTAGTAGCTGTTGGATATCAGTTACAGGAGAAACAGTGCAAAATGTTTTGTGAAACTACAATTACTAAAGTCTTGTAAAAATATTTTTCAAAGAGATTCTACAACACTTAAAGCTGCTGTGAGAAACTTATGGTTGTCTCAACTGTTCCCATAACATTCTGTTACTAACTTTGTCTGATATCTAACCGGTAGCAGTGGAAGATGTTAACATACCAAAATAGAAATGGGCAATCTTGTCATTAATGGGGTTTTTTTTGCCTTAAAGTTACATAGGGGCGTCAGTGTTTATTTATGTTTTATAACCAGCTAAAAAACATCTCAGCCGATTAAATTTCCATTATGATTTTTTTTACAGACAAGTACAGTAATAAAACAGAAATGTTCACTATCTGTTTGTTGTGTTGAAATATTCAATTTCAAAGTTTTCACTTCATGCATATCAAAAACAAGCCTTTTAAGATTTAGTAATACCTTTGAACGGGGTGTGTGTACAGTTTTATCAGCTGAGGTCAGTGAGGTCTCTGCTGTTTGTGAAAGAGTCAGATTTGTTTAGACACAACTTAAATCAGGCCTATGTGGTATGATAGTGAATGATGAACAAAATAATGGCAATATAATAATAATTTGATTGATGATGAATAGTGCACTGTATTTAATCTGAAAATGATATTACTTGTTGCTTCATCTTTGAATCTCCTTTTTAAAGTTGTGTACCATTACTACTGAGGAATTTTTCCCCAGTGCAAAAAAGGCGTTGGGGGTGTACGGGTTAATCTGACAACCAAATGGACTGAATTGCATATTCATGTCGTGGAAAGTAGAGCTAGGTCAATTATTATGTAAACAATGACAGAATTTTTACCATTTTGCCTCTATTCACCATACGGCTGAGCAATCAATCAAAATTTAGATTAAAACGCTATTTGGGCCTCTGCAATTTTCAAATCGAAGATCATTTTTTGCAGCAGAGATGTTAAGCTTTACCCGTTGTGCAAACATTCCAGTGTCAATTTTTTTGCAGATTAATTAGCAAATAATCTTACATTTCGTAGTTTTTATGCTCCCCTCATTAAAAATGAGAATGACAAAAAATAATCACTCTTCAATTAAACAATTCATCTTGAATTTGCAATATGAGTGTGAGTAATTGCAATGAGCAATTTTTTTTTTTTTCAAAATCTTTCAGCCCTAAGTTAAATCTATCTAATATTGTGTTGGTTATAATATAGATTTATTGCTTGTGTTTGTTGAAAAATACAAAAGCTTAGGAACTTAAAAAAATACTAGCACTAGTGTTGATGACAATTTACACTTACTTACGTAACCAGAAAGTGCCATTTACCTTTATTTTAAATCCCCCCTTTAACACTATATTTCAAAAATGTCATCATGTGTACCCTTGATACCTCAACAAGTAAAAAAGAAAATGGAAATGTGTTAAGGCATTGCAGCTTGAAGGTTTTCCATGTTGTACGAGTAACACAGAAATGTAGAGGTAAGAGTAAAGTGCAGAGATTAACAACTAAAACCAACTCACCTGCTCCTGTGGACTCTCACAGGAATCTGGTTCACAAAGTATGATCTCATTCTGAAGCTGTAACACAGAAATAAACACTCCAGTTTTTACAGTTTCTCTACACATCTAATGATCAGACATAACCAACGCTCACAGATATGAGTTTACCTTTTTAAGCTGAACAAACTGATCTTCACACTGGTCCATCAGCTCGTTTCGAGCTTCCTCTGACAGCTCTACTGGCTTTAACTCTGCCTGAACACAGAGACGGTAACGGTGTTATGATGAGTAAATATGGGGTTTATTGTGAAAAGTACAGATTAACAGGTGTTTATGCAGTTCATGGGTACGCTTTTGTTTTTGTTGTGGTTAATGACGAAGACAGAAACGCTGACTTAACACAACTTTACTACGTTAGCACGACGGATATTAATTCAAAGAACGAACTCAGAGTTTTATTATCCTATAAGTATTGCAATAAATAGTGACAAAATGCGCATTCTTACCATCATTTGCGAAATACACAGTTTTTTCTCAACGACGCGGGTAACAACAACTTCAGACTGCTTATTTTTCAAAATACCGCCAACACTGATGACGTCACAACTGCGACGGCGATACTGCGCAAGTGCAGGACCACTGGGGCTTTTCTGCCCTGGCAAAATTGAGTCTCTGTTTTTTGAAATAGTAATTAGCCAAACAACATGTTGCATCTTGCACCCTTACATTATAGGCTATAGCATTACGACTGTCATACAGTTAGCATTTTTAATCACAATCATTTTAAAATTCCAATATTTATTATTTAACACTGTTTTGATTCATTTTGATTTTTGTACTGTTTTAAACCAAGGGTAGTTTACTTCCTGTGTGGAAACAGATCTGATTTTATTTTGAAAGAAAGTAAGACATTTTGAGTAGATTCAGGATTATGAAAGGAATTTAACCATTAAAAAAATAATTTGTTATGGACTGAAAAGTAGCCTACATAAAGGACCAGTTAATGGGTGATATTTGGTATCACAAGGTGCAGATGACCTTTGACTTGTTCACTGAGCTATCAGAGGTTTTTTTGTTTGTTTGTTTGTTTGTTTGTTTGTTTTTAACAGAAATGAGAAGTCGCAGTGTCCTTATTTTACATAACTGTGCCTACACAGAAACACTGAAATTAATCTTGATTTTATAAAATTTAATGCACAAATGTTGGATCTAAATGCAACTAATGCATAAAAATATATATTGAAGGCACATTTCATGTATTGACATTCAGTAAAATATAATTTTAGATTAACGTTACCAAGCTCCAAGTAGTGTATCACACTAACATACAGTCACGGATGAAAATATTGGCACCCCTGGAATTTTTTCAGAGAATACACCATTTACTCAGAAATTGTTGCAATTACAAATGTTTTAGATACACACATGTTTATTTCATTTATGTGCATTGGAACAACACAAAAAAAAAAAAAAACAAGAAAAAAGCCCAAATTAACATAATTTTACACAAACTCAAAAGTAACAAAATTAAGTAAAGAAAAGAAAAGCACGTCATTCCACTGTTTACAGGAAACGGAATGAGGTCTACAAAGAAAAGAACACAGTGCCTACAGTCAAACATGGTGGAGCTTCAAAGATGTTTTGGGCTTGTTTTGCTGCCTCTGGCACTTGGTGCCCTGACTGTGTGCAAGGAGTCATGAAATCTGGAGACCATCAAAAGATTTTGGGCCACATTGTAGGGCAATTTTTAGAAAGCTGGGTCTGCTTCATAGGTCATGGGTGTTCCAGCAGGACAATGACCCCAAACAAACCTCAAAAAGCATGAAGAACTGTTGGAGACAAAGGGCTGGAGAGTTCTGAAGTGGCCAGCAATGAGTCTGGATCTAAAGCCCATTGAACACCTATGGAGAGATCTCAAAATTGCCGTTGCAAGAAGGCACCCTTCAAATCTGAGAGACCTGGAGCAGTTTGCAAAAGAGTGGTCCAAATTTCCAGTTGAGAGTTGTAAGAAGCTTGTTGATTGTTAAAGGAAGCGATTGGTTTCAGTTATTTTTTTCCCAAGGATGTGCAGCCAAATATTACATTGAGGGTGCCAATAATTTTGTCCGGCCCATTTTTGAGTTTAATGTAAAATTGTGTCAATTTTGCCTTTTTCTTCTGCTTTTTTTGTGTTGCTCCAATGCACATAAAGGAAATAAACACGTGTATACCAAAAATATTCGTAATTGCAACAATTTCTGGGAGAAATGGTGTATTTTCTGGAAAATTCCAGGGGTGCCAATACTTTCGTCCATGACTGTAGGTCATTAAGGGTCAGTCCCATTTCTACCCCTTGTCCTTCACCTTTGCCTGTCCCCTTTGTCTACCCCTTCCCCTTGCCTCTTGAAGTAGAATGATAAGGGGTAGGGGTGAAAACGTTCCCTGAAGAATGGAAACGCTATAACCTGAATTGACCTATGGCTAAGTCCCGCCCTCAAACGCGATGAGCCAATCCCAGTGCGTATACCACTCCAATACACTCGGACATCGGCTGTCTGGATGTCTATTGAAATGAATGGGAGAAGGTCCGTTTTTGTCCAGTTTTATGAGTTTTTTTTTTTGAGATTTTAAATTTAAAGATGGTAAAGATGGTAAAAAAGGCTGTTATATTTTTGTCATATTATGAGCCAAAACCTTAACTTCAGTGCCACTTTCATGCTGATCCTCTATCTTGTGGTCTGAGATTGTGATGGCAACGAGATGCAGTTTATCACGTTTACACTGGGACCTGTAAATTTTGGCTTGTAATTGAAGCTTTTTATCAACCGTCTTGACAATAAAATGATTAATATATCCCTCCAATGCGTAGTTTAGACCCTCTTGGTGGCTTCTAGATGATAAGTGATCTTTCTGTCTCCAAAAATCATCAATGACCTCCAGTTAAATGTCTCCTACTATGACAACTGCAATAGCGTCTGTCAGTGAATGTTCATTGTTTGTCCGAGTGAGTGGAGGGGGCGTGGCTTAGCCATAGGTCAATTGCACCGGCCTCTTGCTGCAGCTTGTTTGCATCACAACTCTGTCGTGCCTGAAAGTACTGCCCCTCGTCGTTGATTGGTCCTTTCACTTTCTAACCGGGCCCAAACGCTTCAGATGGGAGTTTAACAAGATGGATTTGCCAGTGAAGAACAAGAAAATGGGCGTATCCATCTGCTTTGCAAGGTTATGGAAACGCCACTTGATTGCTGTAACATCATCCCACACACTACCGATAATAAATAGCTGTGTCATCAGAGGTGATAAGAGTTCACATAAACAAGTTGCCCACATGCTTAATGAAGATGATAAACAAGGTGAGCATTAGCACAGCTGAACATCAGAATGTCAGCATCGCTGCATTTGTGTTCCAGTGTGTGATTCTGCGTTGTGCATCAGCTAGAGATGCACAGATTGTGAAAATTAAAGCTGATACTGATGTTTATTTTGTTACTTCTTTTGATACTTCTTTCGTATTTGAAAAACACATCAGAGTTTGTCTAACTGGTCACACCTTTTGTCCTTATCATTTATTGCTGTTGCAGTAAGTGAAGAAACATAACAGAACTGGCGACTAGGCTGTAAAGACTCATTAAGTGTTCCGGACACCAACATGGAGAAAGGTCTGAGTTTCATCTGCCCGGCACCACAGTGTATGGAGTTTGTAAGTGTGAAGACCAAGGTAAATAAACAGATGTGATAACGTTGCTGCTGAGAAGAAAGCACATAACACAAAAACCTCTGGAAGTGTTGGACACATGGACAGCTTTGATAGCACCGTAGAGGACTGGGAAACCTATATGGTTGTGATCGATGACATATTTCCATCCTTAACACATGGTGAGCATTTCTCAAAAATTGACCTTGCACAGGCATATCTACAGATGGAAATGGAGGAATCATCAAAGAAATACTTGACCATAAACACCCGTTAAGGTCTTAGTAGGTTTGTGTTTGTCATGACCAGCGCCCCAGCCATCTGGCAACAGCCATGGGCCAAGTATTACAAGGGATACCAGGCACTCAGTGTTACCTGGATGATATTATTGTGACTGGCCTGGATGATGCCACTCATTTGGCAAACCTAAATGCACTGACAAGGCTAGAGGAGAATGGACTGAGAGCCAACAGGACCAAATGTGAGTTTTTAAAGATGCAACTGAGTATTGTGGACACAAAATCTACAGACATGGACTCCACAAAACTCAGGAGGAAATCAGCACTATTTTAAAAACTCCACCACCAGAAAACATGATCCAGCTACATTCATTCTTGGGCCTAGTTAACTATTACCACAAATTTCTGCCAAATCTTTCAACCATGTTGCACTCACAAATGCCACAAGACACCAAATGGAGACAGACTAAAGACTGTGAGGAGGCACTGACAGCTGCCAAGCAGCTGGTAACATTAGATGAAGTGTTAACACACTATGACCCATGCCTTCCTTTGCCCCTAGCCTGCCAATCATCTCCATACGGTACTGAAGCCGTTCTATCACATAAAATGATGCTTCAGAGTGACCCATTGCTTTTGCATCACAGTCCCTTACACCTGCTGAGCATAACTATGCTTTGATTGACAGAGAGGCTTTGAGCATGGTGTGGGTGTGAAAAAGTTCAACCAGTACCTTTATGGAAGAAGTATCACCCTGATCACCGATCATCAGCCCCTGGTCTCCATCTTCAGTCCCCAAAAAGGTGTTCCCTCCATGTCAGCTGAAGAACAGGGAGGAGGAAATCTCCTCCCTTTATTCTGAACTGTTTTGTATGTGGAGAGGACTCATCACTACAGGAGTCGCGCAAAAACATCATCTCTGCCAAGACAAGCTTTCAGTGTGGCTCTCTGCTCTGGTTTTAACAAGAAAAGTGGCCCAGTCATTCCTAAAGTGACATCCAAGCTAACTGCTAACATGCTAGCAGGCCCTGAACATACTGGACAAGCCGACCGAAATGATCGGAAACTCGTACCAAACCGGGAGTAGAGTGAAAACATCTTTTCTTTCATGGAAAGCTTTCAGTGTTGCTGTCTGCACGTGTTTTAATAAAGACACATTGTCCAGTTCAGACAGAAGCGCCGCTGCAGCTCAGTCCAGGCTAATGACTGCACGAGCAGGCCTTGTATCTCACAACAACTAAGCCTGTCCCCATAACTACCACATAGTCATGCCAAAGCAGCTCAGCAGAAGAGTGAAAACATCTTTCCCAACATGAAAAGCTTATAGGGTTGTTATTATTCTTTGTCATACATAAATGTGACCCAGTTCAGGTGAAACAGAGGCCATGCTAAATCTACATCTGAGGTATTTAGAGCAGTTGAGACAGCCATTAGTGGGCTTTCAGCCCCAGTAAACCCCACCCATAATGCAACTCTGTATATATGGCTTCAGTTATCACAGTGGAAGCAGCCATTACTTACAGCATTCAGTAAAAGCGAACGAAACTCTGTATGCTATGACCCATAAAGTAGGATCACACACTCAGTCAGTTACTTAGTTACTTACTCAGACACAGACAGAGGCATCTGTAGGGATGACTTCTTCTTCTTCTTCTTTCTTGGGATTATTTGGCGATTGGCAAACAACGAAATGGTGCATTTCCGCCACCTACTGGTAAGGAGTGTGGACCAGAATATCTAATACTAACACTTAAATGTAAAAGAAAAGAAAAAAAAAAAGGATAATAATAAGTAAATAAATTAAATTCTCTCCTCTCTATCAACTATGTTTGTATGAGATACTGAAATAACAGCGTGTAGCACTTATTTTCTGAATCCTTGGGGCTGACCTCAGTGGTCAGCCAAAAAGAAAAGAAGGAAAATGTATGCTGCCAGAAATATTTTCATTTGTTTGTTATTGTTGATGCAGAGTTCATAAAAGCTGGAAGGGAGGAATTGTTATGTACAATATAAAAAATGCTCTGAGTTCATATTTTAGAAGCCATATTTTGAATTGGCAAGCAGCACTACTTTTTGTTAATGATGCAAGTGTGAGTACACATTAACGAAAGTTTAAATGTGTCTCAGTGGAGTGATACCTGTGTGATTGAATGGGCAATTGAACAGTAAAGAAATGTTAAAACTGTATCTCGTGGTTTCACTCGTCATTTATTGCTGTTATTGTCAGTGAAGAAACAACAAAAAAACCTGAATTTGATTCAGCAGCTATACCAGATGACAACACAGACTTAGTTGGACACAACAGATAAATACATCCCAGTTACATGGTTGGAGAAGCATGAGAGGCGTGGTGTGTCCTCTACCCTTTCAGGATTACTTTTCACCCCTTTTCTGCCTCTGTCTGCTACACTTAACATAAAAGGTCCATCATGGGACGACCATGAATATCTCACCTTTTACTCAAAGTAGCAGTACAGAGGCTTAACTTGTCTCCTCAATGTTGACAGTGGCAACAAGGCATGTTGTGGTCAAGTATTTGGTTCCATAGATCAGCAGAAAATCACTCTATAATCATGAGATGCATGTTGCTTGTCCTGGAGAAAGCATCTCTTTAAGTTTATTAATCCAGTCACCTTGTAAAAATCATGCAGCGAAAACTTGTCAAATCCAGGTTTTGCCTAGTGTACTTGTCAAGTGTTCTACACTTATTTTCACTGATTCCTCATACACAGCTCTTTTCCCGTTTCTGTCTTCCCGAACATTTTTTCCAATATTTTTATGCTCAAATAACTCAGTTCTGCACAATATACCCTGCAAAAGTCAGCAAGAACTCTGATTTTTTTGACAAATGGAGAAACCTTCACACCAAACCAAGTCAGTATGCAATGATCAGTTTTTCTTTATCATGACATCATTAGTAGTTAGTAAGTAGCCTTTCTCCATCAGAAACCTCCCTACATCATTAATCTGTGATTGTTGGGATTAACTTTTTGTAGAGCAAGGTCTTGACTAAAAATCTTGATAATTTTGTTCTGAACTTGACTGTAAGTTTTGGCTATGAGCAGGATGCTGTCTACAGATCCCTGTCTTTAAATATCAGCATTTGAACCGCATTGATTATCCAGTTTACAATAAAGGGGGCCACTGTGTTTTCCTTCTATACAGAACTACATCCAGCCTCAAGAAAGGCTATAATCCTTGCGTGCCACCTGTCAAACACAGACAAAGAATTTGTCAGAACTGGAAAACGACCGTATTTATTTATTATTTATTGTGTAAAAACTGATTTTACCATAGCAGGAAATACTAGAGAAAGTATCCATATAGTGCAGTATCTGCTGTGAACAGCAGGTGTCTCTGTTTCTCTCCTCAGTGTCAGAATAGCTGATTGGAATTTGTCAGCAGTCATGCTTCACTGTTCACTTTCACTTCCTTCCTGTTTATTTTGTAAAAATTAACATATTGTGACAAATAAGTGATCTGACTTTTAATTGACACAGGTTTGGATGTTCTACAAAACTATCATCACAGAAAATTTTACTTTATCACACTTTAATTATTGGTTTATCTGTTCAAGTGTTTCCCCTTTATTTCCTTGCAGTGCTCCTTTTTACTTTAGTTTATTAGAAATTGTTCAGTGCATTTCTATCATTGCTGGACTAACACATTTCCCATAAACTGATCTGACCATCTGAGAGCATTAAAAACCTTCTCTGCAGTCATTCCATGACACATATTGTATGGAAATCCAAATTTTCAGTCAGATTTTAAATAATGTTAATTGGGGCTGAATGGACTTCAAGTGATTATGTTTATTAAATTCAAGTCTTGTGTAGTATGTATAATGTGGGATATGCTGTGTGTTGTATGTGGTTTTCTTTGGTATGTGTGTTGTTTACATTTGGATCCTTTATATTTTTATTAATTGCAGCTACTGGGAGGCAGAAAACCTGGTGTACTGGTGTTCCAGAAAAAAAAATCCTCCAAGGGCACAATAAAAATGTGTCACATCTCATCTTTCAGGTCTTCTCAAACTGAAGTATGCCATGGCAATGTCTGAAACCTGAAAATCTTTGCTACTAGAAAAGTGTTTGCAGAGTTGGAGAGTTCAATTAATGAGTCACTACTTTTTGATGCTTCAAAGTCACCTACTTTTTTTCTGATGTTGATCTTTTTAAAGGGACAGTGTGTAACATTTAGCCTAGTAGCATTTAGCTGAACAAACCTGGTAAAAATGAAACATAATTGGAGTTTAATTAATAAGGATAAGCCTTTATTCATACACAGGGAGGGTCCCCTCCACTGACACTGCCATCTTGGATTTTCGCATTTTTCAGGTTTTTATGGTACAACAGAAAACAACAAGTACAGATATACATTTTTTAATTCCACTGGTTGCCCCAGATTTCACCTGAGAAATAAGAATGACAATCTACAACTGGATATCGCTGAAATTCCTAATTTTACACACTACAGCTAAAAAGATACTTTGTGATTTTGCAACCCCTTTCCTGATGACTATAATTAGATAAGAAAAATTCAAAAAAGGCTAAAAAAGGGTTTTTAAAAAAAGGCTTTATTGCTTTATTAGCATGAATGGTGAGGACCAGTTGCCAAAGCAGAGTAATATTAATTTAGAAATAATAATAATATTAATGGGGCCATAATAATAGTAATAATATTTATTATTACTATTATTGTAAATATTAGATATATATATTAATCAAATTAAATCAAGAAAATAATTACAAAGAAACTGATTAATGAAATGTTAATGGAGTGCCATTAATTACTTCAACACCAGCTAAACAATATCACTGGTTCTCCACATCTCCAAATGAAGAAAAGTTGACGTGTAAGATTTATTTTCATGCTATGTATTCACCTGACACTTTTGAAAAAAGTAAAAAAAACATGTTATCAAATATTTAATGATCATTGAGTGATTTCAATTTTTAATATATCTAAATATAACTTCAATGATATTTATGATTTTTATCTACAGTAAATGACCTCTTGCACCCCTCCAGTGCCTACCACAGGGCCACAGCCCACACTTTGGGAAGCACTGATGTTTTGTATCCTGCAGTACTGAGTTCAAGTGTACTCTGTCGTAACATAATGGTATGGTATGGTATCATAATGTAAGGTATCCTATTGTATCGTATTGTATCATATCGTATTATAATGAACTGATCATACCGTATTCTTTCATTACCTCCGCCAAGGAGGTTATGTGATCGGGTGGGTTTGTTAGTTTGTCTGTTTCTTTGTTAGTTTGTTTGTTAGCAACATAATTCAAAAAGTCATGGATGGATTTTCATGAAATTTTCAGGAATTGTCAGAAATGGCATAAGGAAGAAATGTTAGATTTTGGGAGTGATCCAGATCACCGTCTGGATCCAGGAATTTTTTTAAGGATTCTTTACTATTGGGAGATAGGGCTAATGGCGGACGTCTGTGCTGTTACCACTTTACACCAGGAGATGGCGGACATAAGAAACTTCAATCCCAGCAGCATGTTTGATGTGTATCTATTCAAAGTTTTGGAGTTTATAGAGTTTGAAAGATGCACGCTCGGTTGAGGAGACAAGTCTGAGCGTAACAGAGAGAAAGACAGCGAATTGTAGCGAGAATACTCACAATGCTGGGAGAAATAGAGGAGTATTCACCATCTGCCATGACTTTCAGTCATTCAGTGAGACCATGGGTGCTTATGGCATGACAGTCCACATGGTCACCGTGTCTCCACCCCACCGGGGAGGGAGTAATTGCCGAATTAGATTTTAGGAGTGATCCGGATAACCGTCGGGATCCAGGAATGTTTTAAAGGATTCTTCACTGGGAAATTGGGCTAATGGTGGAGGTCTGCGCTCTCTGAGTGCTTTTCTAGTTTCTTATGATTTAGTAAACTGTGTTTGAAAAAACATCATTTACTCATAAGATTTTTTGTTCAATAAAATCTTAATGATATAAATGTATCTATTCTAGAAATCACCACTGAAGAAAGACTTCTTTATGATTATCAGCAACTGAACGTCAAATCAGGCTTCAATGCTTCATGTTTCTCAGACATACAGAAGTCTGCTATGTTTAACAAGTTTCTCTCTACAGTAGTTGTTTGAATGTTCAAAAACTGGTCTAACCCTGCTGCCAGAAAGACCATAGAAGCAGGAAAAATCAACCTCCACATTGAGGAGGTTGATGCTTTATGCTCAGTGAAGGTCACAAGCATGCTGATAACACAACAGCCAATCTTAATTTCAATATGCTCTCATTTTCTTTCAATCCAGCTCACTCTCCCCTCCTTTTATCATGCATGCAAACACAAAAACACACAGGCACATGCTGATAGACATAACTATAATCTACCGCTGCATTGGTTGTAACAAAACTAGATAAACAATTTAGCCTAAATGAGCCTTACTCAGTGATTGGATGGATTTTATTACTGTGTACAGACAGTAGCAGCAGCAGCAGAAGCAGAAGATATACATGCACGTGCTTACTGATTTTCCTGCCATATTTTTACCAGCTATTCACCCCCCCTAAAATCACACAGCCCAGATTATTTGAATGATCAACTAGAATTTGATTAATATGCAAATTTCCAAACAAACTGTTCCATTTGAGCCTTCAGCACAACCTAATTAATCAACAGTTAAAGGAAATTAATACATACATCAATTCTGTCAGGAACATGCTTAGTTCAATCGCCCGTAAAATTGAAGTTTGAAGTATTAACTGGCTCCACAGGAAGGCTATGATTAAAACTCTACAATTCAGACAATCCAGGCGACATAATATCACTCATTTACTGATCTCCTATTTAGACTTATTCATTAATAAAGATAATAATAATAATACTATTAGAATGAAGTCAAATGATGAGTCATATTTTTGCTATTTAAAAAAAAATAATCAGAGATCAGACTAAAAACATCATAAAGCTTTTCTTTAACAGTGATAGTGATACAACATTTCTTAGTTTACAGTTTGCACCTGAGAGAGAGAGAGAAAGAGCGAGAGAGAAAGACAGAGAGAGAGAGAGAGAGAAAGAGAGGGGAGGGCAGCAGATGAAAAGAGCGAGGGCTGTACCATTGTTTCAGTAGGGACTCATGCATCAAACTTCAATTTTCCGGACGATTGAAGTAGTGATTTTTTTCCATCTTGAAGTGAAATACTGAAATACACTTAAGACCTCCAGATTAATTACCACGAAGTGGTCCCACAGACTGTAGTATTACTTATCACCAGGCCTGCCTGACAAGCCCTCATAAAATAAGCAAGTGAAATCCATAAACTTAGCTGCCTTAACACTCTCTCCCTTCATAAATATGCTGCATTGAGAAGAAGCTGCAGAGACACACACACACACACACACATATCAACACAAACACAAACACAGTTTTGGAGTGTACTCCTAAAAAGTAAAGGAGCAATTACCTAAAATAGGGTCTTAAAATTTGAAACTTCCTCTATTAACAAGTCGGTCCAATTTAAACGTATTGACTGGGATTATTTTTTTGCTGTTGAGGAAATTCAGATTACAAACCCATCATACCTATAATCAACGGTTTACGCTGTATTTATTATATTCATTTAATTAATCTCATGTTGAAAAGAAAGTGTGTTGCATTTTAAGTGTAGATCATTTTTAGTACATTTGTATTTGTTTACAGATGCACCAGCTGTGAAAACTAGGGCCAACATTGATACCAGTCTGTATCAAGCATGCCAACATTTTCAGACCAGGGTTTGGTTTTCTGGTCTCTTTTTCTGCACTGTAAAAAAATCTCTTATTTGATTTTGCAGGTAAATGTACTAGATTACCGGATTTCAGCATTAAATTGATTTGGCACAACAGATCAAAACTGATATCTGTTCATTCTGCATCATTGGACGATGGCAGATGTTTCTAGACAGAGCCGATATCAGCAGATATGCATTTCTAAAAAACAGCAACAAAATTCTAAATGTTCATATTCAACATTATTTATTTATTTATTTAATTTATAAAGCTGTCAAAGGATTAAAGTTTTTCATTGTGATTAATCCCAGAATTTCTGTAATTAATCACGATTAATCACACCCTTTCTATTGCATTTTAAAATAGAGCTAATTGGCATTTCAAACTGTTGCTGTTTTATTTTGGATTTTTATAACTATTGATAACTGACTTTGTGTTTGGCTGCTTTTAGAGGTAGATCAAAGATTTGAACATGGACTTAACCACGGGAAAAAGAACTTGTAATGGATTTAAAATGAATTAAGACATATTTAAGGTTCAGAGGTTCAGTTTTCAAAGTGAAGTGAGATATCAAGGAGCAGTGGTGGTCTTATTTTACACAAATGTGGTGGCATGGGATATATATATATATATATATAATTATTATTATTATTTACCTCAATATTTTAAATATTTCTTAAATATTAAAAAATATTTAATATTTAAAGAACATGAAATAGTTTGTAATATTATTTATTTATTTATTTATCTATTTATTTATGTGTCTATTTGTTTATTTATTTATCTATTTATCTATTTATTTATTTATTTATTTATTTATATATTTATTTATTTATTTATTTATCTATTTACTTATTTATTTATTACTTTTTGCATTTTGCTCTTAATGATGTGATATAAAGCATCTGTGATTCCTGGGTACCCACATAAAGAGTTGATTGTTGGACATCAGCCAACATAATGAGCCATTTATTCATCTTATTAAACTAAAGTGAAATGTGTAATAAAGCATTTATAAATTGGTCCTAAGAGTTTCTTTGGTCAGAGTGAAGAGCTCCAGATTGATATTTTATAAGGACTAATTTCCCCACAGAGAATTTACAATAGTTTCAGTCATATTAAGAGCTTACAGGTCTATAAAGTATTGAGGATTTAGTGAATAAAAAGTTTTCAAATAAAGAAACAGTGTGTGTAGAAAAGAGTTGAGCAGCAGACAGGTCTACTTATCATTTGTGGAACAAAGAGAGTTAAACGGGAGGCACTCTTTCACTTTCTGCTCTGGACACTTTCTCTTTCTCACATCACCATGTTTTCAGCTTCATTAAACTCCTCAAAGACAAAAGAAATAAAGAGAGGACGTGAAATAAAGAGTGGAGAAGAAAACAAACAAAGGACTCCCTAACCAGACTTTGGCATAAATGTCACAGTCCAAACTCTTTATGGCTCCCTGCTTCACATTCAAAAACAAAATCCATTTCTTGTTTAGAAACCCTTCTTGGACAGAAGTCAAACATATTATTCCAAAGCTAAAAAGCGGAGAAAGACAAGCGGCGCACAAAAAAAGGCCACTTTCATTGTAATTCATTGACTTGTTCAAAACGCCAGGCAAAGAAAAGGGCCAGACATTAACAGCCGCAGATGCCCTCATGAAGGGAGAGTCTATGTAGGCATTATGGCCTTTGTTCGCTCCCAGTTAAAGTGTTTAAAAGGAGGGTTAACTCAATCCATCAAATTGTCTGAAATTGTGAGGAAATTTCAAAAACCATATGGCCTCCAAACGTTTGCGTCTTTTTTGTGCGGTGGGACACACTTGTCTCAGTATGGCTGCCTGCGGGGGTCCGGCCCTGCTCCTTTGTGACTCGTCCCATCAGGGGCCGCGGCTCATTTGTCCCCACTTTTCATGCTTTACGCTCAAAATTACGGCCCAGTCCCGCAGAACAAAAAAGCTCTATAAAGGCTTGGAGAAACTGGCCCAAAACTTTGTGTTTTTGTGGCATCCTCGCCCCTTTTTTCCCCCGGCACCAGATTTGTGTTTCTCACATAAATTTTTAGCTCGAATGGAGAAACACGTCTAAGGGTCAAGAAGCCACGATACGCATTTAGGAGGTGAAAGGAGATGTGAGATTCCGGGCCACAAAATGTTTAAAGCATCAGAGTAAAAAGGACACAAAGGGACAAAATAGTTCAGAATAATAACTCTAAATGGGCCTTTTTGATTGGCTTACACGCCAGGATTTGGCACCGAGAGCGTGTTTCTTCATTTTTTTCTAAGTTAGAAAAGAGTCACACAATAACAGCCGGATAATAGTCACAGAATTATTCAGAAAAGCCATTTTATTCCCATAGTAGCCTATATACATTACAGTCTGTGCATTGGTTTCAAATAATGTCCTGATTTTAGAAAGGCACTTACAGGTGTAGAAAACATAACAAATTTAGAACCGTAAATCTATTGTATCCAAACAATACATCTAAAAAGAGCAGAGTGTCTCAAAACCACCGCAGGAGTCAGTTTTGCTTCTTAAACATTCCAATAAAAGCAAAATTGTGAAGCCAGAGTTTGCCTTTCCACTCCTCCTCCTCCTCTTCCTCTTCTTCCTCATGAGCCGCAGTCAGAGGAGAGCCGGCAGTGACACAGGGTATCATGGCGATTTGGCAGAAAACACAAAAACAATTAAATAAAAAAAAAAAAAAAAAAAGAAAATATAATAATAAAGTAAAAATAAATAGATAATGATCACAAATCAAATCATGCATTTACATGCAAAAGAGATGAAACTGGAGCGTTTTGATGGTGTGTGAGGGTAGGCCTTACAGGAAAAGCGATGAAACAGGTGTGTGTGTGTCTTTGCGCGCGTGTTTGTGTTCGAATAGCGTGTGTCGGTGTGTGTGTTTGAGTTGGCCTTTAGTGTAAAAAAAATAATTTCCTCATGTCATATTGGATCATATTGCTTTGATTGCAAGAATGAATAAAACATCACTGCATATTTCTGCGTCTGTGTTCATGCGTCACTATGAAGAGTTTCTATAAAAGTCATTACATTTTGGTACATGTTCTCAGATATGGTATACAATATATGAGCAGTAAGTTACAAGTCCTTGCGAGGATTTTGAAAATCGTCTTTTTGTGCGCCAGCTTCACGCTGCGCCATCAGTCATCCACATCAATCTCCACGTCCTCGTCCTCCGAGCACTCTTTACTCGTTGTGTGGTCTGAAAACGGAGACAGCGGCGACGAGCGCAGTTTCTGAGCGAGCTCGTGCTCCTGCTGGCCGCTCCGCGCGGGGGACTCTCCTCGCGGGTGGCCCAGAGTGCCGTTGGCGCATTTCTCCAGGTCCGCCAGCTTGGCGAGCTTGTCCAAGGGGACCTGTCCGATGGCCTTGGCAGACTCCACGTCGGCCTTCATCTCCTCCAGGTCCCGTTTTAGCTTGGCCCTCCGGTTCTGAAACCACGTGATGACCTGCGCGTTCGTCAGGCCGAGCTGCTGAGCGATCTGGTCCCGATCCGCCGGGGACAGGTACTTCTGGTACAGGAAGCGCTTCTCCAGCTCGTAGATTTGGTGGTTGGTGAAGGCCGTCCGAGACTTCCGGCGCTTCTTCGGGGTGCTTCTCTGGCCGAACAGAGTCATCCCGTCCCGGCCTGTGAGGGGGGAAAAAAGGCGCGGTGAAAATCAACAAAAAGAGAAGGTGCTGTGCGTAAAAATCACATTAACGCAAAAATGAGGAGAAAGCTAATACAGTGAGAGGAACAGTAAAACATCCAGCTCTGGAGAGAGCAGGTCATTTCAGGAATATTACCCAGACACCACTGGGAAATATAAAGCAGCACACACACGAGACACTCATATTAAAGATAAGCTGCTGCGATTTATTTCTTTGAGAAACAGACAGCAAATTAACACATCTCTGTTCATTCCACAAATAGAGAGAAACAAATGCGCAATAAAGGGATGAAAGGAAATGATTTTCTCTGGCTGTGAAATAATTATTTCTAATGAACTAACTGCACCAGAGTGCGTAAAAACAAGGAGCCACGTCGACCGTTATCTATCTTGTGCAGGAGAAAAAGAACACTTAAAAAACAGTCAGTTAAATTGTGTGTTTTGGAGTGTGACTGTACCTTCCGCTGCCTGTAACACGCTGACTTCCAGCCCTTTGAAGGTCTTGCTGGCCAGCTCCTCCAGCGCGCAGAGCGGGGAGGTCTGGGTGAGCAGAGCCCGGCTGGACAGAGGGATGCTGGACGGACGGTGCTTCTCTGAGGACGAAATGAGATGAGCCGTGCCGCAGATTGTGTAACTTCGTTTCACAGACGGTTTGTTGAGGATGTCCTCGATGCTGAAGGGGGTCAGCGGTTTGTTGGAGTTAGCAGGAGGAGGCAAGTGGTCCAGCGGACTTCGCCTCCTGGTTTCCACTGCATCACATTTGGCCACTTCTTTGGATGTCATCATTGGCTGTGCGCGGAGTTTGTGTGGGACTCTTGTAGAAATATTCAGTTCAAAATAGACGGTGCTATCGAGGGGTGAAGAAAAAAAGTCACATAACAGTTAGGGGGGTTAAAAAACAAAGACAGGGAGGAGAGGGGGGAGAAAAGGAAAATCTTATTCCAAAATGGGATGCCTTCAAAGTGTGGATCCTCGGGAGCAGCGGGTCCGCAGGAGTGAGAAGCCTCCCTGAAAATGGCGAGGTCCAAAGAGTTGACGATTACTAACAAGTTCTCATTGATTGGAAGGTAATCAATTATCTCCAGTGGCACTTTCGCCCTCTTCCCTTTCACTCTTTGACTATGTTGCAGTCCAGTGCGGGGCTTTTTGCGACTGGGGGTGTCCCATTAATTAGGACGCATGGCTGGAAGGAGGAGGAGCCCGGCGGAATTATAATGCTTTGTGCTCTTATCATCTTTGGTCTAATTTAGTCGTGTGCTGAGATACCAGAATAGGTTTGTGGGGTAAATGAGGGGAAGCAGAAAGAGAGAGGGAGGAGAAAGAGAGAGTAGTGTGGTAGAGATTTTTAAAAAATCCTCAGATTATTTTTGCGTTTTGCGCGTAAAAGTCAAGCCTCAGCCAAGGACTTTTTAGGCTTTTATTCTAAAAGCATTGGGATTACCCGGATGCTGCCAAAACGACACAGGTGGTATGTTAGATGTCGCAGGTAGTCAGAAGGATATTTTCTCGAGCCAGAGCGCGGATGATCCTTTGTTTTGTAAAGGTAAAGTAGAGCTGGGCCATAGATCAGCTCTGATGATTCCTCCTCTGGGGCGGAGAGAAGGAGCAGCATGCATCCCTCTCAGCTACGCCAAAGCCGGGCCATAACTCAGGCGAAAGGGCTCCTTTTAGATCATCTGAGAAATATTTCATCTCCTCTCAAATTTCTCCTCGTCCTTCAGGTTTGATATGATGGGTTTATTTTGGGGCTGCTCGAAAACCGGCGAAGGGCTTGATGCCTGAAACGAGTTTACGCACGAGGACGAGACGCTGGATTTAATATTTTTATTCCAACAATATATATAAAAAAAAAAAGAAAAACTGTTGAAATGTTTTTTTAATGCAATTAGATTTTATTTTCATCTTTAGAAAAACGAAGTGTCGATTAACAGCGGATAGTGTCGATTTAATATCAAAATAGTGGTTTATTTGAATTTTGTGTAACTGTGAGTTTTATTACCACATTTAGTTTCAGTTTTATGTCGCTGATTTTGAGAAATTAAATGATTATTGCTCAGCTTAAGAATTATTTTCCTCAATGACCTCTATAGATTTTAAAAATTAATATCGTAATATTTGATTTGACGTCACTGACGGAAAAAACAAAACAGAATCAGAGTGACGATGATGAAGACTTCATTATTTAGATATTTTGATTATTTAAAAGTTTCATATTTAATTATGCTCCATCCTTTCCTGTATTATTATTATTATCATTATTATTATTTTTATTATCATTTTAAAAACAAAAGTAGATTTTAAAAAAGCGATTTTAACAAATGTAATAATTCTTTTAACACCCTGCCACCCCTTCCTGTGTTTCTGATACTACAGCAGACATCAGAACACCCTCATTTAAACCTTTTAAAACAAATGAAAAAAAAAAGGCGAAACGTTGCAAATAGAGCAGTAAATATGTTGCTATATGAGCTCAAAACCTCATTTAAGAAGTTGAATGTCCTGTGGATGATGTGTTGAAATCTTACTTATTTTATTCCTAGTTATGTCTTTGGTTTTCCTTTGTTGTTGAAAATGTAGTTTAATTAAAAAAAAAAAAACACAATAAAATAATACAATAATTAATGTAATTAAATGTATTCATGTTTTATTTATTTATTAATCTAAAAAAAGCAAATGACTCATGATCATTGAAACTAGTTCAATCAATGTGAATAACCTAAAATGAACATTACTGCTTAGTCCATCTAACATTCTGAAACAAAAAAAAATTATGGTTTTAAAATTTAAAATTTAATTCAAATATTTGGAATTAGTACATTTTGAATTAAATGCCACACTGATCTGGTGTTGGGGATCTGGTATGTTATAACCTTCTGTTCTCTCTTTGCAGCCTGCTGAGCTGACTGGGGTCTCCTCCATGTCTGTTTATAAAAGACAGATATTTGTGTTGGTGCGTGTCATCATCTCTGTGTGTTGCTCGCCAAGGTCAACGACACAGCCGGCCTCTCAGCTCTGCTTCAGCCACACATCTTAATCTCTTAATCTGGCAGACTGAGCAGGGGACAACACACAGCTCTGAGTGTCTGGGAAAGGACCCTCTAATGCCACTCTCTCATAAACTGATATATTCCTTTTGGGGTTTGCTTTGGGAAAAGGGTTCTCTCTTTTTTTTAAATTGTTTTTCATATTTTTTATGAACTAATATTGAATTTATGTTTGTACTGACCTCACTAAGCTCCAGTTGATTGTAAGCCAGCCGTGCTGGTTCACTATATTTTCAAGCGCCACTGAAATCTGCTCCTTTAACTCAAGAGTCTTTATTTCTGCACAACCAGGTGTTGATTTAGGCCGTCCACACTGCGGTCACTTAGCTTACAGTGCCACCCTGCATCATGTGCAGCAGGACACACACTCAGCGAGGGCTCAGACAGCTGCAGGGGAAACTATCCACTTTGTAGCCATCTTGTGAGACCCCAAAGATGGGTGTCATGTCTCCCTCTCCCAAAGGCCTGCCTGTTATCTCACATGACACCAGATATAGATACAGAGGGAGAGGTGTATGTGTCTCAGTTTAAAACATGTACTGTATAAATCACATGTCATTACAGAGGTCAGTGGCTGAGGAATGCCATTGGCTGGTTTCATCGCAGGGGCCAGTCTGGTTGGAGGAGAGTGGATTTATCTCACCGTTGGATCTCAGGAGAGGCGGCCATATTTTATGTGACTAGAGATGTAATAACAGGCCTCTGACAAATCCCTGACGGCCCGGCTTTTCCTGCCTCACCAGAGCTGCTGAACAGAGGACCAGGAGCTGCTCTGTTATCACTGCACTCAAAGCTCTTCTTCTCATGTTTGGAGGGCTTCTGACTAAACTACAGCTTTTTTAAAAGGGTAACATACAACAAATCACTAAAATAAGCCTGACATTCACCTCTGGTGGCATTAAACCATGCATAGAAAAAGAACCTCTAAGACATCCATTCATCCTACAAACCGTGGAGATCCAAATGTACTGAAGAACATCCTAGAAAAATGTACCCCGTGTTTTGCTGTTGAGGCAAACAGGGTCTGCTATGACCACTAGATCATGTTGGCTAATTTTAACATACAAAAGACTTGGTTGATATCATTTAGTCATTATTTAACACTCCCATCCATCCACGTAGGTCAATGAAAGAGCAAGAAAGGTTCAGAAGATAATAAATGCTACAATAACAATGAAAGAAACAAGGGCTAGATAACAGCGAAGCACACCGACTGTGTGACACAACTTAAAATCAAAGTAACGCTTGAATTGACTTTTATCTTCAATAATCTTTAATCAGATAAAGTCTTTAGAGAATACTTTGACAAATTTAGGAATAAATGCTAGTGACAACAGTTTAGAGCGGTCCTGTTGTCTCTGATTTTATTTTAAGGCAAACATACTGCTGTGCAGCTGAACATCTGAATTTTTAAAATACTCCTAACAACAAAAATAATTTTATTTGTGTCTGTCATCATGATTAAGAAGCAGACAGGTTTGGGCCCATAACTCTAAAGATAAACTCTAAACTATCTGCAGGGCAGGTGTAAAAACCAGGCAAGAGGAAGAATTATTCAGATTCTGTAGGTAATAAAAAATATTACAATAAAGCTCCTGTGAGTTTTTTTAGCTGGTTATAAAACAGACTGAAATTATATTGTTTCCTTTATTATTAAGAACAAAACTAAGCTATAAAATCGGCTTAAAGGCTGATTAATTTATTTAACCAGGTTAGTCCCAATGAGTTTAGAAAGCTCTTTTTCAAGGATGACCTGACAATACCAGAAAATTATTATTATAATTATTGCTGTTTAGATTAATCACATTAATCACGAATAACTATGAACCACAATTAATGCACATTATTTAGAATTGGGATAAATTCACAAATATCTCATTCCGATTGAAAAACTCACAGACCACTCAGTGGACAAGTCAAAAGTCCCCTGAACTATGTGTTATCAAGCATTTTTACTGTTCACTTATTTCCCATTCAGCACATTAAAAGTTCCTTTTTCTGTGTTCAAATACTCGATCTACTTGTAAAAGCAGTTCTGTATCCAAACTAAAATTCTACTACCTTTAGTTTAAGATGGTAAAAAAAAATCTGAAATAAAATAAAACAGTTTTAAATACAGAATAGTGGAACTTCAAAATGCTATAAAAAGTGTGCAATTAATTGCGATTAACTACAAATATTCTGGGATTAAATGCGATTTAAAATGTTAATGTTTTGTCAACCATAATAATAATAATAATACTAATAATAATAATTTTCCCACAAAAAATATCCTCAATAAGTGATACATCAGAGAATTTAAAATCAGAAAAGATTTACCAAAAACAAAGTCAGTGAAGCATAAAAATGTTATTCAAATTGTCACAAACCCAAAGTTCCTCCCAAAGATTTATAACCCTCCATCAGTCAGGATTATAAATCCATCTGCGAAGCCTTGCATTCAAAACTGGACCGAATCAGCTGTGAGGAACTTCCAGACTTTGTTGATTTTGGCGCCCCCTGTGAACAAAGCAACTTCTATTTAAGGTGCAGTGTTTAAAATTGTGAATATTAGCAACATCTGATAGTCAGATTGCTATGCTGGTCGCAACAGTTGCAACCAATGGTATTTAAAAAACAAAACACATAGTAGGTCCTTTGTGTGGTGTAGAAACATGCAAGATGCAAAAATCCAAGATGGCAGAGTCTGGGAGGGGGTCCTTCCAGTGAATGAAAAAAATGCTTATCCTGAGTTGATTAAAAAAGAAAAGTATATATTCAGGTGATTGACACTCATTTAGAAAGGCCTGTTTTTCATTTTTATGTTTCATTTTAACAGGGTGTGTTCAGTTAAATTATATTACACACTGTTCCTTTATATCTCTGCTGGTGAAAAGCCTCACCTAAATTTTACCCATCAGTCATATGATCCCTGATTGTAGGTCTTTGTAGTGGAAAATGTGAAAAAGAGTGTTACTGCAGCATGCCACCTACCCTGTGGCAGCAGTTTTAGTCATAAAAATAAGTAAATAGACACAGTCAGTCTTTATGCTGATGGTCTCTTTTGCTCGTGTAAGTCATAAAGAGGCATCAGTATTTATTTCAGCTAATTTCCAAACCAGTTTAAAACTCCTCATTAAGCTTTAACAGATCTTAGTTCTGTCAACCTACAACACACTGTTAATAGTAAAAATATAAACATACAGGCAGCATTTTACTGCAGAAGAGTGGAACCAGAAATGCTGGTATTTGATTGCTACGTTAAGTAAATTTCTACAAGGTGCATCATGTATTATAACCAGAGTTTGAAGGGTTTATGATTGTTCATTTTTGAAAACCTTTATCTACAGAATTTACTGTTAAATAAATGAATTAAAGTTGAGAAGAAGCTGTCCCTACTGATCCTAAAAACAAGAAAAAACCACCTTAACTCTGCCCATCACCAAGATAAGAAGACATCTTGATCTGTATTTTTAAAAAGTGGATCAACAAAAAAGGTTGACTTCCTCTGTTAAGTTTTTTTGCCCTCAAACTGAAAGTATAAAAAAGAAATTAAAAAATAAAAAGAAAGCTAAAAAATGAATTGAACACAATGGTCAGTTAATAAAAACGTCATTCTCTTCACACAGTAAAAAAAAAAAAAAAAAAAAAACAGGTGCAAAATCTCCCAAGAAACACAAGAAGTGCTGAAGTGACCTCATGTGGAGCGACTAATGCAGAGTCACTTTCTGCTTTAAGAAACCTTTTCATGCTCTCTGACTGAGGTAATACAGAATCCTCGCACTTAAATGGACTCTATAAAGACCCAGTCACTCATTAAAGAGTTTGACACTGATGATTTAGAGCTCAGAGAGTTCAAACATAGTGTTTCTCTCCTTATAACAACACTAAAATCAGATCTGTTTGCTCTGTGCCTCACCTGGTGGAGCAGTTGTTCCTCTCACTGTCGTCTGCCAGCCTGTAACAGACCGTCTGCACGCCCCTCATCACACTGCTGTGGTTTGGGGCCTGTACACTTGTTGTTGGCGCAGACAGAACATTCCTAATTTACAGAAAGCACACTTTGAAACGGAGCATATGCGGCCTTTGGGGTATGAGTCCGAGCTAGGCCAATATCAGTCACTAATCTGCTCCTGCAAACATGTTTCACTTTGTTTTCCTGAATGAAAACATTTACCAGTTTTACCAAAGCCTCTCCTGTATGCAGGTTTCTTTCTGCAGCTCCACACTCACAGAGCTGCTGAAGGATTCCTCCTCCAGCAGCAGACAGTGCTTCATTTGAATGTGCTCCCTCTCTCATCTGCACTTCACCATAAAGCACAGTAAGCAGTGATGCTGAGGGATGGTGTTATTCGGGATGGCCAGGGTGGAAAGAGATTATTCACCGCCTTTGGTAATAAAAACCGCCAGAGGAGAACTGCAGAGAATTATGACAACAATCCTTTAGTTTTAATCTGTGCAGGCTGTTTTTTATATTCATGCAAGGAGAATAAAGAGACCTTGAGGTGAAAAACAACAGAAAATCCAATTTGTCACATCCAGACGTGTAAATACCAGCTGCATTTCTTTTGATTACTCATATGTAAAATTATGCATCAAACTGGATCTGGCTGTTTGTTCTTACTTTTTATAGCTGGCTGTAAATACCTGCTGCACCATTTCTGACCTGCAGATTTCCACTCACCATAAAAAAATGTCTCCTTTCTACTTTTTAAAGACAAAATCTGCTCTTATATGATTTAAACATGCATTTACAATAACATAAGTCCACCAGGCCACTCTAATTACATGTAGTGGGTTTGTGTCGTGTTAATTCAATGCCCATAGGGGCTTCTCCAATATGGCCGCATGGGAACAAATGCTGACAGGTCAGCTGTTCTCTCTGTGAGGAGAGGAATGTCTCTTTCTTCTCCTCACTTCCTCTTCTTCACTCTCTCCTTTCTTTTGTCAATTATTTTCCTCTCTTCTCTCCTCTCTCTCTATCTATCACTCTTCTTTGCATCAAGTTTCCCTCCCAGCACACACTCACATGCACACACAAATGTTGTCTTTGAGAGATGGCCTCTGTCTTTCAATTAGCCTGCGATGGCCCTCTTACAAGGCTGGCGTCTGGCGAGTACGGCCCGCAGCAGATGCTGCTGTGGATTGGCCGTTCATCTGCAGCCTGCAGACTGTATTGAATAGTCATTAGGGTGGAGCTGACTATTCATGACAGGAGAAGTGGCTTTGTGTGGGAGGAGATGCTACTACATCAGGTTATCTTTATCCCCTTGTTCTCTGTGGGGTTTTTACAGTGTTCAGAGTGGGGGGCTGTGATTAGGACGATAAACAGATAATGAATGGTGGCTCAGCTTGACAGTCATCAGAGAGTGATTTCTTTTATTTGAGTTGTTAAAGTGTTGTGCTTCGCTTTTAAATTTTGATTTAAGATGGAAAGGGAAAAAGCAGAAAAAGAAAGAAACAGCCAGACTCAGAAACCCCCCGATGGGCCGAAGACCACGGGCCAGTCTGCTGCGTTTGTGTATGATTTGTCAACTCTCAGTGGGTCCACACATGAAGCACCTGGCAACCCTGCACAGAGGAATATGGTGGCTGCCATGAGCATACAGCAACACAGACACAACCATATGCCCTCATTGTCATTCCAATGAGCTCGGACAACATTCGCTCTCCCCTCCTTTCAGCAAACACTATCAATGCAAACCCCATGTGGAGGGGCCCGGGTCAAGAGGATGACTTGCTACAAAGTGGCCCGAGCACACACACTGAGGCCCCAGCAGACACACACAGCTCCTCCCACCCCCGCCGCTCCTGAACCCCCGTAGGCTGGACTGAGGAAATGTGAATTAGCTTCATCAATGCAGAGGTTAACATTGCGCAAAGACGATGTTGACCTCTCGTTGTATTCTTGGTTTGATGTCTTTCTTAGGGGCCAAACACTTATGAATAAAAATGGCGAGGGGAGAGGTTGACAAAGGGATTTGCCTGACTAATGCCGAGGGAAAACCCCTGAGGGAGAGCCTGGTTAAGCTGAACACCGCTGAATCCCCCTCTCATGTATTATCAATCATAGAGTGGCTCACACAGCGCTGTTATTGTTTCTGCCATAATTGTGTCACAATAGCTTTCATTTGTCTCTGATAAAAAGTGTCTGCATTCATCATGTTAATGCAGCGGCACACATGAATATTACACGTGGCAACCTATGGCGTCCTCTTTTACATATACCATTAAAACATGCAGGAAACACATGTTTGTGATCATAAATAAATTCATTTCTCTGGAAAATTAAATGATGTGTTCAAATCTAATTAGCCAAAGTAATGTTATAAATATATCCATAATGCAAATATAGCTTCATTTAATGAATTTGGACAAGATATTCCCTTATGTTAGCTAGCTTTGCAAAGTGATTAATCCCATTTGGGATGAACTAAGATCCAAAATTTGTGCATTAATTTTTCAATCACGACTTATTGCATTCTTTCAACACACTTTGGTTAAACCACTGCAGCGTCTCCCTGCAGCCACAGTTATGCGAAATAAGTGCACCAATGATCCTTTATGTCTCATCTCAGTTAAATAAACTCACAGACAGCCTAATAGACAAGCCATCTGCACATTGTGTCATCAAACATTTACCATTTAATCTTCCCCTTCTTTTTCAATCCATAACAACTTCCTTTATCCGTGGTTGAGTTAATGTCCCGATCCAGGATTGGACATTGCCTTTTTGCCTACCTGCCACTGTGGCAGGGGGATTTAAAAATCTACCAGTCATTCACATTTCTTACAAGCCTCTTTATTTTAACATGCAGAATGATGGTATGGGGTACAATATTTAAATCAAGAATGACAGTCCTTCTTGATAGTATTATAGTGTAATATTTAAGATCTTGTTTATCAATCAAGATCAGTAAATTAGATAAGAGTTAGTGCACCAATGATCCAAACTGTCGCTCATTTCAAAACATGTTTTTGAATAGTTTGTCTTATATCTGTCCATGCAGAAATTTGCTAAGAGACGAACAGGGACACTACATATTCATTGTGGTATTTTCCTGCGTTACGAGTGTCAGTCTTATGAGAATTAAAGTCCCTGCAAAGTGATGTTTGAACTGATTCGTTGTATGACCAGCCACTGTGTTATGAATCACTAAGCTAAATTTCAGTCATAAAAACATCTCTAAGTTTATAAAATTAAGCTTCAAAATCATGAAAAATGAGGAAGTAAAATCTGCTCCAGGATGATGTGGGCGTGTAGGTTGAATGAGCTGAAGCCACGCCCACTAATAAGAAATAGGACCCTCTTAAATGAACTAAAATGCTTCTGATCAGAGCACAGATGCCTGGTTCTGCCAGAGCAGAGAGGCAGAAGTTGGGGATTAAATTTACTGTTTTCTGGCACATTTCTCTATGTTATGACACTTTAATGACTGTTTAATGACCTGTAGGCCATTGTGGCTGATGGATTTGGGAAATTGACCTCACAATGAACAGAAACACAGCATGTACAGTAACTGTCTGTTAACTTTCAATGAAGGCAGTGACATCAGCTAACAACCGACTGCACTGAGATGAACTGCTTTGTGATTTTATATCATTGTAGCGTTTAGGGGGCTGGTTAATTCACCATCAAGACTGGTGATGTCAAGGGCTCAGATTTTTGATCATCTCAAATTAAACCAAGCCTGGAAAGAAGCGAACAACTTTGTAACGATGACAATAAAAAATTCAGTCACATAGACTTCAGTGTTTTCATATGTTTAAAGCAAGCTTCTTTCAACATAAATAGTGTGTTAAAACACACATTTCGGTTTTCACTTTAGAGGGACTTATAAATATTTTGTGGACGGCTCTTGCAATCTCACATTGGAATTAAAGTCGTATTTAACTATCTTGGACAGCAAAACACTGGTTTAAAAACATCTTAAGCAGGTATCGAAGTTACAGCACTACTCATGATACTGAGTCAAACTATTCCAGTAAACAGACGACTGTAAACATTTGACAGCAGCCCTACAGTGAGGAGGAGGCAGGGTCCTTTGGTCAGTTAGTAGTCAGGCCTGCTCAGTTCTGGTCACAAAGTCAGTAGCTAAGAAAACCCCTAAAAAACTGTACTCAATTTATGTCTTTTACCCTCTCAAAATAATTCTGTTATTTGGATGGTGGTGGGTGTCAATTTCCCACCCTGCTGCAATCTACCTATAAAAGTAGGTCTGTGTCCAAACAAGAAGTCAATTACCCTTAGTTTAAGACAGTAGAAAAATCCAAAATGACAAAAAACAGTTTTAAATGCAAAAAAGGGGAATTTCAGAATGTGATTACAAGGACTCCATTAACTGGGATTAACTATACAGAAATTCTGAGCTTAATTGAGATCACACTTTTAATCATTTGACAGTTCAAGTTTAAACAAATTTTTATCATGGATGTCTGCTGAAATTTTTATATGATGATCATATAAGAGGAACATTTAAAAAGGCAGCGTTTTCATTGTCAAGAAATCGTTTTTCCTTTTATTCTAAACAACTGGGGAAACTTTTTACAGGTGCTATTTTTTGGTTGATGAAAGGTAGCATGCTGATTCTCAGAGTGTTTCCCAACCCTGCATTTGTCTCTCTCCTCAGTCCTTACCAGGAAACACCTGACTTTGCTACAGGTGTCCGAAACAAAATGGCATTTTTTATTAAGTTAAGCATGAAAAGTGCATTTCAATGTGTTAATAGTTAAGAATGAAAAACTAAGTATTTCTACTTTTTTGTAAATAATTTCATAAATACTTACACCTTATACCTTATAGTGTTACAATATGATTTATGCTGCTGATTTATATGGCCCATAGATGGAGAAGGATCTGGCTGCAGACTTTTTATCTCTGAAGGTCACTCTCACAGACTGTTCATCTGAGACACCGTATATAATGTGCCATTACAACATACCCCAGTTTGGGTTTTTTTTATTCAACTTCTTTCATAAAGAAAATACAGCAATTACATTCATGAAATAACTACATAACCGGTGGCTCAATTTAGCTTCATTAGCTTTAGCTAAAGTTAACATAGCTACGCTAGCTAACGTTATTGTAAAGGTTTAGCAAATGTAGCTAAAGATAACTAGTAAAATATAACATACCTATGTATCTTACATGGCTGCTTTGTGAGCTTAGCTCTAGATACGTTTTCTACATAGCTATGTTAGCAACGCAGCTGACATTACTATAGCTAACTTAGCATTAGTAACCTGAGCTTAGGCAAAAATAGCAAAAGCTAAATTAGCTAAACAATTAACGTAACTTATATGGCTACTTTGTGAGCTTAGCTTTAGCTCTGGCAGCTAACAGAGCTTTGTAAGCTACATTTGCTGTGTCAGAATGTTTTCACTGAGGACAAACTTTTATCGGTAAGAAGACTGTTTACTCGGCTTTATTAAATGTTTTGTAATTAGACTTTGCAGGTTAGGTTTTTAACTTTTAAATTAAGGTGTCCTAACCCTTACCCCAACAGAAGTTTAATCTGATTTGATTTCTGTAAGTGTTAATGGTATTTCTGTCCGGAGATATACGGCATCTCAGATGAACCGTTGCGACTGTGGCTATCCGAAAAGAACGAACTGCAGCCTGACTGTCTTGGATACATCAACTGTAAATAACAACAAATTTGAATATCTGTCAATATCAATATCAACATCATCCATCATAACATTGTGCATTCCTAGGAAAAATAAATGTAAATATAAGACTCAACTATCAACACTTTAATTGATTTAAAACATATAAACGAAAATACTGTCAACCTTATATGCACAGTGGAAAAATAAATAATAGATTTTTAAAAAATAGCATATTTGTCTGAGTTTTTATTATCAACGATATATTTCTAATAGTCTTAGTCTAGTCTTCCACCTGGATAATTTTAGGTCTAAGAAATTAACACCCCTCTTAAAAAATCTTGTCTCATTTTTAGGCTTCGTTCACACTGCAGTTAAAAGGGACCTGAAACTGATTTGTTTTTTGCTCATATGTGACTCATTTGATTTTTTTCTGACTTTGTGAACAGCACGAATTACAATGAATCTACATTTTCAGATCAGATTCAGGCCACTTTCATATGTGGTTCCAAATGAGAAACGTATCTGATCTTTTGGAATTCAACTGCAGTGTGAACAGCCAAACAAAACAATGAGATCTGGGCTAAAGATCAGAATTTAGCATGAAAGCTGAATTTAAGATTAATAAACCAAATTTATTTTAACTCAAGAAATGATGTAAGATATCAGCTAAAAGTCAAGAAAAATAGTCTGTTATTTTATGGTTCTGTTGACCTGACTTCTTCTAATACTTATTTTAATGTACTGTAAAATAAAAATCTGATTTGTGTGAATCTACATCTTAACTCAGCATTTTCTATGACACATCAACAGAATCAGCACTAATTTTACAAGCACCTTAAACAGGATTTGCTGGCATCCTCTATAAAGGCACTGACGTTAATAGCCATTGGTCAGAACATAAACAACAGAAAACCCGGGGCAAAAAGGGCGAGGCCAGCTCTCAACCTTTAACCCTGATATAATTGAGAAACATGTCCGTGATGGTTGGTTACACAACGATACAAAACAGTTTGTTTTAGTGTGACACTAAAACTAAAGAAGAGAATGTGGTTGTTTCATATTTAAAATATGCTTTTGTGGCTTTTTGTGTGTATGAGTGTAGCAGCAGGTGCTTATCTTTGCCATTTTGTGTGCAAACAAATTAAAGACTACACACTCCCACACATTCACACATTTTCTGCTCCACAGGGCCCGGCCTTGTCTTTATGAGTTTATTAAGAGCGTCTTATTTTGCATCATGCTCTCCCAGCTAAGAAACCATATCCACTATATATCACACTGTTATTGTAGGTAATTAAGTCCAAAACTTGGTGGCTTGCGGTGCCCGTTGTGCATAAGCAAAATTGACCATTTTAATTGCAAAGGAAATATTTGCCTGCACTTTATCTAGCGTGAAAGATAGTATTACTCTTCTTAATATTGAAGGAGGAGGCCCTGCAGAAGATAGTCCAGGCATTCATTATACTAACAGTCCCCTTTAAAAATGAATGGTAATGAGACACAACAGCTATTTACTTTGCTTTAATGCTGTGGCGAGTAGCTAGCAGGACCCCCCTCCCTCTTGCAAAAGCCCCCGCTACTGCCCAAAGCTTTTTAAATCTTCAGACTTGTTACACTGCAAAAAAACAACATTGCATTAAAAATTGAAGAGATAAAAGTCGAGCTAGGATGGAATTCAACTCATGCTTATTATCTTGCTAATCAGTGCAACACAGCATCTGCTCTCTACTGCTTCTGCCTGCATGTTGCCTTAAACCTCACATTTTTTATTATCATCATCCACCTCATCTATCAATCATGATTTCCTCCCTTCTCCTGTTTTCGTCTCTTCTTCTTCGTGTCAGTGTGCAGTGTTTTCGAGCCCCCCTCTCTCTCTCTTTTCTCCCCGACAGATGAGCGTGGCCTGGAGGAGGAGGGCTGCCATTCATCCAGATCTGCGCCTGTTCCTGCCGTTTAAACCCGAGCAGGCTCGACTAATGCCCCTGCCTCACTTCTCCGCCACGCTGCTGCTTTATAGGCTTTGTTCGAGGCAGCTCCTTTACCCCCCCCCACCATCCATCTTTATCCTTTCTTTTCCTCCTAATTTTTCCCACATTGTTTCTGTCCTCTCTTCCACCTTCTCTCCTTCTCCTCTTGTGCTTTCATTTATTTACCTGTTTCACCTTTACATCCTTCTTTAGCATTTGCTACCTCCTTCTCCTTTCCCTCTTGTAGAAAAAAAGGGGGCCTTAGACGAGAAGTCGGTGGCGTTGAGCCGAAGAGGACACACTCCACTTAGATAAATATCCCCATCGCTCTGAGCAGAGCCAGGGAGATTTATTCATCCGCCGAGCTGGCAGAAAATTGACTTGTTTCATGGGGGCAGGCTAGTGACGCATCGCCATGAGAGGCAAAGAGACAGGAGGAGGGAAAGGAGGGAGGGGGAAAGGAGATATAAAGAATGATAAAGAGAGGAGGCGCATGGAGAGGAAGAGAGAGAAAGGAGGGAAAGGAACACGGAAGAAAGGGGGGAAAAGCGATTTAGGGAGAGGGGAGGGAGAAAAACGATAAAGAGAGATGAGAGAGAGTGATGTCCCTCCCCTTGTACCAGAGGATAAAGCCAGTGGGGTGGTGAAACAGTGATGAGGGAAATGGTACAGCTGACATTTATATAAGAGGATATTGATGAAGCAGAGACAATAGCAGACTCAATCCACTCCTCCTCTTCGTCTTTTAGCTTCTTTCTCTTGTTTACTACTTTTCATTCCTTCTCTGCTTGTCTTTTCTCTCTTCCACTCTCTCCATCTTTGCGCTGACAGAGCACCGTTATTGGCCACTACATCCTCATTGAGAGAGAAGGGCCACAACCTTAGGTGACTTAAGACTACAGCGGCTAATGCATCACAGTGATAATCTCTAGTTTTCTTCCTCACACACAAACGCACACACCAGCCAGAAAAACTACAGTGTTCCTGTGTTTCATATCGCCTCCATGCTAACACAGCAAATAGAGAGGAGATGAATGCTGCCTCCCCTCGGCTTCTCTGAAGAGCTGTAGTGAATGGAGGTGTGTGTCTGCCTGAATGTATTTGTGCTTACTTTCTATGTGTGTTTGTGCGTGAGCGCGTATGTGTTCTGGGAGCGATGGGGCGTGGAGGATTTCTGCTTGTATCAGCACCTGAGCTGCACTGAGAGAGAGGTATACAGGGGAGAGAGATGGGGGAACTGGGAGTCTGTGTGTGCGTGAGTGAGAGAGAGAGGCAGGGTGGGGGTGGCTAACAGGGAGTCGAGTATAATTTAGTCGCACCAAAGCTCAAGGCTCATGTCAACCTTGGATAGGGACCCAGGATGATAATTTGAATTGGGAATTAAGTCACCAATCAATGGTTATGCTTATGCTGAATCAGTGGTTTATTAAGGGAAGAGAACTCAATCATCTGGTTGTGTGTGGGAGTGTTTGTGTGTCTGTGCACATGCGCAGGTACTACCAGAGTGTGAGAATATGCAAGATACCTCTCTGTGTACACACCAATGTTTGAGGCCTGATTTGTTTGACATTGGTCGCTTCATTTAGAATTCTCCTAAGATGCACAGTTCAGTAAAGCCAGAAAGACTTTTATTTATCCACATTTATCTGGGAAAACTCCCATACACGTTTAGGAAGGGCAGGACTTTTCAAAAAATGATTGAATTCGAGTGACTTGACTAACGCTCTGTCTGCAACATCCATTACAGACCAACCAGAGCTACAAGACAAAATGAGGCAGTAGGCATGGACGGGTCTGGTAAGTAACGTGAGCTCGGCAGTCAGGCCCTGCCGTAGTTTAAGAACGGTGGAGCAAGTTAATGGATCAAACTCATGCCAGGGAAAAAAGGCTTTCTTTGCTCTTCTTTTGATAGAAATATGTGGTCCAGTTCTAATAAAATGCTGCCATATAATTGCCACATCCAAATTCAAAACTACACCAGCGCTAGCCATTGCCAATAGCCTGCAGTACTAATAAACCGTAGTTACCACCTTGTTCTCCTCAAATATTGCTGATTGGTCTGATATGTTTTCAGACCTGACACATTTGTTTCAGGTTGGAGCTTTACAAGATGGATCTGCATGATGATAGACATGGAATTGCAATGCATCTGCCTTGCAAGGTTACGTCAAGCCTTGGTTATAGCTTGACTTAGCCATTTACCGTATTTTCCGGACAATAAATCGCACTTTTTTTCATCGTTTGGCTGGTCCTGCGACTTATAGTCAGATGCGACTTATATATCAAAATATATCTAATTTAACATGTTTTTAAATGTTAATTCATACTGACTGACATGCACAAGGAGTAAACATTACTGTCTACAGCCGTGAGAGGGCGCTCTAGGCTTGTAACAACTATATGCTGCTCCTGTACCACTGAAAAAATTAACGAAAACGGTAATCGAGCAGCAGAGAGAAAGTTTGGAGTGAGTGAGAAACTAGTGAGGGACTGGCGAAAAGCAGAGGTTAGCCTATCTCTTATTGCAATGAAGAAAACAAAGAAAGCTAATCGTGGGCTGAAAGGAAGATGGCCAGATCTGGAGGAAGAAGTCTACAGATGGGTGTTTGAACAACGTGCTGCCGGGAGAGGCTTGTCAATGGTGCAGTTACGTCCACACACCCTGGTAGTTGCCAAGGAGATGAATATAAATTACTTTGCAGGCGGGCCTTCTTAGTGTTGAAGCTTCATGCAACACAACCGCCTCTCTATCAGAGCACGGACAACGGTGTGTCAATTTCTAAATAAATGTGACTTATAGTCCAGTGCGACATGTATATGTTTTTTTCCTCTTCATGATGCATTTTTTGACTGATGCGACTTATACTCCAGCGCAACTTATAGTCCGGAAAATACGGTAGCTTGAATTGTTCTGATCTAGGTATACAAGTGACAGTAGTTATAATTCATTGAGGAGTGTATGTTTGACTTGGCAGTGGTTGTTTGTCACCATGTGCTCCGTCACCCAGTTACCACGGGACGTTCTTCTATTACCTAACACACTAAAATTTCAACAAACAAGCTAGAAACCAGCAAACCCATTATAATCTGAATGGTAAGCTCATGGACAACTTTACAGCTCTTCATATTCTTTTGTGAAGCCATGCAGTTGTGATTGATGTGCTATTTGGTTTAGCATTGTTTTGCTGCAAGGGCTTTCCTGAAAGAGATGTCTGTATGGAAGCATGTACCCCTAAAACCTCTATGTACTTTTCAGCATTGATAGAGCCTTTCCAGATGTGTAAACTGCTCATACCATATGTGCATTGACTATTCTTCTCTGTCTTGACAGATGTCTTTCAAATACAGTCAAAGTCTTTTATTATTTGCACAATTTACAGTATTTTCAAGTTGGACCAACACTGAATCTGCATAGTCTTAATATCATTCTTAACCCTCTTAGCCCTAAGCTATATTTTAACTATTTTGTCTCGTCTGTACTAATTGTCATAAAAAGCTCTTAAAACATCAGCCCTGTGATGCAAAGCCAAATTCTGAACATCCTTTTTCCAGGACACCCTGGGCTTTTAGAATATCTGTGCTGCAGTCATGTCACTTGAATTTCAAAAAATATTTGGGACTATATAGACAAAAGAAAAAGAATAAACAGAAATTAAAACCCTAAGATTTTTTTATGTGTGACACACATTTAACAATAATGACAGTGAACAATAACAAAGGGAAAATATAATCACTCTGAGGCAAAAAGTCTCTAAAATATTCCCAAATTTACAAAAATGTCCTTGCACTTCTTTGCATCAGCTTTCTTTGTGCCATTATTCAAAGTAGTTCCTGTCTGCAGTGACACAGAGCACCTCATCTCAGGCTCTGCATCTCTCTTTCTCTCCATTACAAGCTCTTCAGGCAGTTTCCTCAAGGTTCTAAGCATATACACATGTGCTGTTTGGCAAAGCATGACACGACAGTGGAATAGGCAGTGGTCAGTGGTTGTCACAGTCCATGTGACATCCATTATGGGAAAACAGTATGGTAGCTAATGCTAAGCTAGCAGCTAAAACAATCTAGAAGGGATTAAATGATTAAAAAGTTGTTTAACATCAAAATTACTGGTGTGGATTTTGTCTTTAAATGTACTAGAAAGTCACCCAAGTACCAGGCTCCTTAAAAAAGTTACCGTAAGGGTGAAGAGGTTGTGATGGCCTCATTAGAATGGCACAAGGGAGGGCTTCCAGGGGAAATAAGTGGGTATGACTTATGGTTCAAGAGTTATTTAACTTTAAATAACCTGCCTCTTCTCATGTACAGTGCTTAACAAATTTATTAGACCACCTGTCATATTTTTCTTCCAGCATCATGAAGTGCTTTAATGCTGACTCTTTCATTTTCAGTCAGCTCTCCACGTTTTACCGTTTTGAACAGGAATGAGAAATTTCAAACTGAATTCACCCAAATTTGAGCTGGCTCACTGGGCTTCTCTGAGAAGTCAGAAATCAATCAAGCATAACATTTAAACATTAAAACTAAGTTTTCTGTTCAGGAATGCAAGTAATAACTATAATTTGACATATTAATCAAGAAATATTAATGTGCTTTACTATTTTTTCAGTTTTTTTGTAAATCAGTACATTTGAAAATTCATGGATAACAATAATAATGATATTTTAGCATTAAAAGTATTATTTGGGTTAAAGAGCTTCTACATATTGGTGTATTAATCATTGCAGAAACATAAAAAATGATTTTGGTAATTACCAATGCTGATAATTTAGGGTAGCTGTGGCATAAACCTTACTTTGGTTAGGGTTAGGGTGGTCTAATAAATTTGTTAAGCACTGTAGGTCCCAGAGGGTCAAAGCACTATTAGACAGGATTATTTAAATTGAACAATGAAGTGGCTCCTTTCCTTTAATAGTACTGACTTGCCATTAAATCTTGTTGTTATGTTGTTTTGAAAGCAGTCACAATCATAGCGAGCATACACTGGCTCCCTGCAAACCCTTTAAACATTAAGATTTAGCATCCAAATGCATTCCTTTTCTTTTTTTCTATTGTACAGTATATGATAACACTACATGTTGGGTATTTGCCTGGCAATAATACCTGCAGCTTAAAAATCTGAGAGGAGTGAGTCAGGAGAAATAATTCTATCAGGACAACTCTCAGTTGGTTTTAAGTAGATAAATATAATATTAAAGAGTAAAGGGGGAAAAAACAAAGCTGACTTTGATTAAGAAAATAGAAAGTTCTTCCTCTATGGACTGGCCTTGAAGATTCTTCCTCCTTTGGTCCTTTCATATGTTTTAACTGAGCTGAGCTGATTGATAAAAAAAGAATATTTTGTGACCCTTTGCCCAGAGGGAGGTTGGATTTCTTAACACTTTCAGCGCAGCTCACTCAACAGGATACACAATCTGAAATAATGTGAAAGTACCATTTGCAAAATGTTGATTAAAGAGACAAATTCAATGCTGTTTACCTTGAGAATTAGTGATCTCCAAATATAGGAGAGCTTTAACTGCCTAATATAAAAAAAACAGGCTCTCTCTCTCTCTCTATATATATATATATATATATATATTTTTTTTTTTTTGTCTTGAAATCAGGGTCAATAAAAATCTATTAGTCTAATAAAACAAACTATGATATCCTTGTAGTTTTGTTAAATGTAAAGCTGTTTCAACATGCTTCCTGTACAGTTGTATAAGTTGCACAACGTGGAGTCAGTATCAAATATGAGGTTTATATGCAGCAATAACTCCACAGTGATCGAACATGGCACAAATGTAAAACACCCCAGAAAAACACACTTCAGTTTCAAATGACCCCAGGTTTCCTTAGGGGACTAAGGTGTGTGAGTTTGTGTGTAATTCCCCCATGTAAGAGTGTGAACCTCTGGAGTCTGAATGTGAGTGGCAGCCGTGTTGGAGAGGCACCGTGACCTTCTCTCTCTGGACTGTAACTCAATCAGAGCTCAAGGCGTGACACGGTAACCCTGCGTGGCAGGAAGCGGTCTGGCTGCAGCACTCTGCTAATGCCTCCACTAACGGCCGTGACGGCAGCGTGCTCATATCCCCCCAGAAAACCAAGCTGCTCCAACATCAGTTCCTTAAGAAGAAGAGATAAGCCTGTTTCTGTGATTCACTTCAAAATGTGTGTTCAGGATGACAAGTTCACAGGTTAACGTCTCTCAGGTTACAGGTTCATTAAGGGAATTAATGATGCTTCTGTTGCAGCTGGATTAAGAGAGTATCTGCTTTCTCTGCTGGCCCACCCTGTAACAAGTCCTTTTGAAACATTGTGTATTAAGCATGATTATTTTAAATGGCCTGTAAATGGACAATGGCCCTTTTAAAGCACGAGGATGAGTGTTGATTTTTCACAGGCTATAAGGTGGCATTAGTATAGCTCAGTAACACTTGTAGATGTTTAGATAAGGGAAGCTAGATAATGTGATTATGTGCAGTTCATCACTGAGTCCAAAGATGCAGGCTGTCTGTGTTTCATCAGCTGCTCAGAGGAACCAATTGGCTTATGATGCTGTGCTTATAAACACCTGCATACTCACTGAGGGACTGTGTCACATGAATGTCTCACTACTTTATTTTTCTTACTGTAGTGCTGCAGGTGGTTAATGTGTCCAAGACGTAACATGCATTGGAACTTGGATTATGTCATCGCATACCAGAATTTGCCAAGCCAGTCTGGCTGCTGACCGTTAATTTCTGACGGCCGCTCTCACAGACCATTCATCTGAGACGCTGTATATCTGAGATCGGAAATACAGCTAAAACTTTAAGCCCTTTTCACACCACCGCACGCAAACTTGCCGCCTCCAGTCATTTTAATGAGGGAAGGGCGGCAGACGGGAAGTGGTTTTAACCATGGCGGTAGGACCCAGAAGCAGTTGCCGCCCACATGAACGTGCACAGATTTTGCCCTGAACTTCCTGGCAGCAGCCAATCACATCGAAGGAGGGAGAGAACCTGGAAATACCATGTTGGTGTCGGAATATCCTGAGCTCTACAACACAGCTCTACCATCGTACAAAGACAACCAGAAGAAATGTATTTTCTAGGGGGAATTAATCTGATGACGGAACCATATTTTTCCCTTCATTTTATAGTACATTTCTAGTACATAGTACATTATACATACTAATATACAGAGATTGTGAGGTACTCTACGTGTTTTTGGGGAGGGGGGTTGTGATGGACTTGTGGGCGGGCTCTGCTGTGACGTTCACTGAAGCACCTCCATGTCATTGCTGCCTCATACCGTGGTGGCAGCAGCCACTTTAAAAAACACTCGGCATTTCGGGGGACTCCTCCAGCAGGGAGGTGGTTTTCAGGGTAGCTACTGCGTGGTGGTGTGTAACCGTCCTTAGAAATAAAATCTAATTTAACTTCTGTTCAGGATTAGGGCAAAGGTTAGGATACTAATAGTTAAAAACCTCCCCTGCAAAACCTAATTACGTTTAATAACGTTTACTAAAGCCAAGTAAACAGTCTGCTTACAGGAAAAAAATTCTTCATCCATGAAAACATACTAACGCAGTCAGCATAGCTTATGTAGCTCTGTGAGCTAAAAGAAAAAGCTACCATGGAAACCACTTGGTTCATGACCTGATCAATGATTGCTTATGTTTTATGCCAGCAAAGGAGCCCATTTTGCTACCATGAATGCCTTTTCAATCATTTTTAAGATGCCAACAACAACCAGCTTCGTACTTAAACATCTATGTGCAGCACAGAGGGTGAAATGGGCCGTGCCTTATGGACCCAACGTTTGTTTTTTTAAGACAGAAGTTAATTGCCTTCCACCTGCAAATCCACCCGCTGACTACTTGCTGTCATAGGTAAGGTGAGTCATAGCAGACCATTTGTTGATTAGACTGATTATTTCCGCTGTGAATTTAGAAAAGTGTTGTTACGATGACATGAGAAATTATCTGTTTCATATCAGGTCACGTTTGCTTTCTCATCCCATTTGTAGTAGAGTCCACTTGAGTCATGCCCAAGACCACCCCACCAAGTACCTTGCCTGACCAAACCAAATCTGACTCTGGGCTCAAGTGTATGTAGATACGGGGCCAGGCTAAAACCAACAATGCATAGCCTTTCAGGCAGAGGAGCAAATCCAAGTGATACTCTTTCCATATCATTTTTCATCTCCAGCCAGTGACAAGTTATATATTAATTCACAATTTGATATTATTAAGCAAAATGTGCGACATGCACAGTTAGAGTCTGTAAAACAACCAGGTGAGGCCCCGTCATGGCTAACCTCGAGTGTGCCCTTAATATTATAAGTAATTAGGTTATAGAATGAATGAAAAGCTGGTCCCTCCTCCCAGCTAGCTTGGCTGATAAGAGGAAGCAGCACAGTGACTAAAACAGTAAAAAATGGCACTGACCCCCCACCTGTGCGTAATGGTACTGTTAAACATGGAGCAGAGGGGAGAGAGGCAGAAAGCTTATCTTCTACTCTAGTGAATCTCTGTTTAAAAAACACTGCAGACTTTCACAGAACAAATGTTTTTGGAATCTGCATAAGTTATTTTCTGAAATTGTTCCACTAGAAAGGTGTGGAAAAAAATTGCCTCCAAATAATTTGCAAATTTGTGTTGTTTATTTGAATCGTCCCTTATGTGGAGAAGAGAGATTACAAGTATCACAGGTCCATAAAATAAAACATGAATAGATGGCAAAATCAGTGAAAATTTTGGGGAACCTAAAACAATATCAGTAAATATTTAACATGAGGCGAATGATTAAGTTTTCCCTTATTCCTGACACTGTCCATAAGTTAAAAGTCCTATTTCTATAATCTGTTTTCATTTCCTGTTTTATTTTGTTACATTTATCTCTTGGTGTCTTTAAATGGGATCACAGGATTTTTAGAAATGGTGAGGCCCAATGACCTCAGTTTACAGACACACAGGACCAAAAGGAGCTGTGGTAAGTGTTAATCTAGATTGTCACTGTTGTCGTCTCATCTCTTGTTCTTCTATGTGGCGTTGTAACACAAAGATATAATGTTAGCATATCTTTGCAAAAAGTCAGGAGGAAAACAGGCCATCTATTGCATCCACATCCTTGCCCCATATGGTTACCACTTGAAAATCAAGCCTTTCTAGTACATGACTTCCCAGCTTAACAAGGACTATTTGAATGCCACGTACACCGTTCCACCCTTACCTGATTACTCTCACCTGCGTCTCATTATCCTCTAATTGGCTGTGCATCCCCTTGTGTCCCAACTTCCTTTGTGTTTTTTTGTCCCAGCATTCTTCTTGTAGATCTTTCATGGCCTGTTTTCTGCTTTTCTAATAAGCAAGACAGCTATAATTGCAATGGAAAAACATTACATCAAGTTATAAAGCTATTTAATCTCTCGTGGTAAATTAAAGTTGTGCTTAGCATTTTTCGTTTTTTTGGTAACACATATGTCGCATGTAAAAATAGATAATCATGCCTTTATGTTCATGCATGTGATGGAACAGGTGCAGCTTTTCAAGCGAGAGCAGTTCATTCTCATCGTTTCTCTTCATGAGTCGGAGATCGTGAGAGGGGAGAAGGTCGTCACTGCAAGACGCACAGTCTTGACCCTGATCGTAAACGTTGAGGTGCCACGGATAAACAAAAATGTCTGAAATTCACGTTTGGGAGTGATGGAGAAGCCTGCTGCTCTCTGCCTCGGTATGTGGGATCAGCTTCTGTGAGCTATTTCAGTCTGCTGTTGGGTTTTTGGTGGACACACATGCAAAGTTTTGAAATGAATTACACGCAGAAAGACAGACAAAGAAATGTGAAGTTGTGAAGGCATGCAGCAGCACATGAACACACAACTCTGCAGTGATACTCATGTTTATTATCTGGCTGGCGTTAGGGAAGGAGCTTAGTGGCAGGTCGGAGGTCGTGATGGTGGGATTTCAGGGCTAAAGCGGGGATCGGGGACACTTGTGAAAGAGCGTGGCCTCGCTGAGGTGCAAAAACAAAAAGAATACTGAATGAACACAGAATAAACAGAGAGGCTTCACTGAGAAAAGAGAATGCTGTGTTCTATTTCTGTTATGAAAAGTTCAAACAAATATGCAAAAGAACTGTAATAAAAACAAAGCGAAAGAGATATGATATTATTTAAAGTCCTTTCTTTCCTATCTCTGTGCTGATTTGCATGTGTTTGTGCTTTCCATTTCTCTCTGCTGGTAAACAATTTAATATTAGAATAAATTACAAATGGAAGACTGATGCCTGTGATAGATTTTTCTTGTGGGAAGTTTAGACTCCGCCAACATTAACGTCCCTCGCCACCATCGGCGGCATAAATCTCCTTTTCCCTCTTTTTGCCTTGAATCATATAGGGATATTGAATTACTCCCCTGCTCCACACACATCGAGGCATTGTGCATTACATTGACTGATAAGCTGTCAACAGCAGTTTAACTTAGAGACATTCAAAGAGTAATACACCAGTTGAGGATAAACTAACCCCAGTCCCCTTAGAGTAAGCTATGGCGCTGTCAGCCTGAAAAATACGGCGGGGGCATTTTATATAACATGCAGCATCTGGCATCAGAAAATAGAGGAAAAAACCTCTGAACAATGCTTGGTTTATGGCTGTTTTCATACTGGGCGACAGTTTTACCCTTGAACGTAAGGGGAAGCTTGGTTCAGAGAAGCAGAGCTCAATAAAACGCTGATATACAAGCCTCACTGTAATCTTTTGACAGTGGGAGAATAATTGTACCATTTATGAAGCAGAAACTTGATTCATCAGTGGTAAACAATGTTTTTCTTTCATCAAAACCATTATTAATGTATTCTTACTACTCACAACACCACCAGCGGTCGTATTCTGAGCTCATGTGTGTGCAAACCTTCATAACTCCTGTGATGGATCAGTCTTATTTTTTACCTCTTTACCATATTTATGAGAGCAGCTAAAGGGCCTTTTCACGCTACAATCTGGGAACGGCCATTAACGCTTGCAGACGGACCAATGGGAGCAAGCCGTCTCTCACTCGTCGGAGTTGGCATGAGAGCGGGTCGATCCATCATGGCAGGTTTGGCGGCGGTGAGACTGTTGGTACAGTAAGCCACAATGCTTCGGGGTGGTCTGTCCAATTCCACATCTGCATGAGAGACTCCGACAGAGCAGCTGTGTAGGGGGCTGTTCCTCTGTGTGAGAGTGTGGGGGGGTTGTTTTGATGCTGAAGTGCTGCATTGTTACTGTCTGGCCTCTGAATGGGGAGAGCAGAGACAATATTACACCATTAATAAAGCATTGCTTATATTAACACAGGAGGAGGGAAGGAAGGAGGGAGGACAGTGAATACGGCAATGTCTTGTTTTTCTTGTATCTTTGTATTTATGATGCTGGAAATACATTGTTACATAAGTATTCACAAACTACAGTGTTGTCTACAAGACTTTTAGAGTCTTGGTAAAATTTCAAAATCTTACAATTGCAGCCGTCAACATTTTTGATACTTTGATAAATTCTCCATTATTTTACTGAACTAGTCTAGAAAAGCGCTAACGCTTCTAAAAACTACATCTATTTTGTAAGCCAGATGCTTAGGAGAGTTGAGTCCTTTAAAAATTGCAGGCAAACTCCTACACACTGTCCAAATTATGTAAAAATATTGGCAATATTGGAGTTTGCTTGCAGTTTTGGATAGCTGTCAACAAGAAATCACCTGAATATCAAGATGGCATTAATTTAGATTAGCTCAGATCCATAATCAGCGCATTCATTTTTTAACATCGAGATTAATTGCAAGCTTATTGTACCTTTCAACACCCTTTGGTTAAGCTACTTCAGCATCTTTCTGCAGCCTTAGTGATGTGAAATAAGGCAACCACTGCTCATTAATGTCTCATTTTACTTTAAATAACATACAGGCAGTGCAGTGGACAAGCCAAAAGTCATTTGCACATTGTGTTATCAAACATTCATTGTTTTACTGTGCCCTTATTTCCATTTCAATCCATCAAAAGTCCTTTTTTCTTGGTAAGATCATGTCATTAATGTTGTACTCTGGACCCATGGGGAGGTTGCGGGAGGCTTTCTTAAAAAAAAAAAAAAAAAAGACATTTAAAATGGAAATGAAAGTTGTATGTTATATCCATTATGATCAAATAATTCAATAGCAAATAAATTAATTTTTGATAAGAGAAGATTTTGCTTAAATGTAACTTATGTGTGCGAAAAATGACTTAAAATGTAAATTTGCACATGATCCATTGTGCAACATCACCTGCTTTATCAACCTCCCAAGGAACGGTGGGGGTCCCCGGTCTATGGCACTGTTATTTGGGGGGTCACATGCTCAAAAATTTTGGGAACCCCTGGTTTAAACAATAAAAAAACCCAAAATGACACAGGGACAGTCTTGAATGTAAATTAGTGAAATTAGGATGTGATTTTAAAAAGATCCTTTTGATCAGAGTTAACATCAGAAACTCTGAGATTAATCGTGATTAAAAATTTGATCATTTGACAGCTCTACTAATATTTGGTTCCTTGGCCTAAAGGCTCATTTATACTCTCCTCATATACAAAACCAGTGTTGTTAATGCAGGAGTCCGCTCAAATGCTGGCTCTTGTACATGAATGATCAGATCAGGATAACATTTGAGAGCTGTTTTATATAAAAGTTATTGCTGTTAAATGATTGAAAAAAAGGTCAAGTTTATCACATCACTATGCTGTGATTAATCATGATTAATCATGCAGTTAAAATATTATTAGTAAGTTACATTTTTATTTGAGGTAAGAGAATACAAGTATGGTGTTTAAATAAAGAAATGTTTATCACACTGGTAACTCTCCATAGTCATGTTATTCTATTCTAACCTGGCATTTTACTCCTTATTTTTATTTCAATGTATTTATGGATTTAGAACTACAGAAGAAACAACGGTGCACATATTTCATTATTTTTATCTATAAGTGCTATTATCAGCCAGTGATTATTTATTTTTACCCTTAATGATGCTGATTTAATTGTTATCATGATTACTTTATTCTCACACATACACTCATTACACTTACTGGTAGAGAATATTGAAATTGCCTACTATTCACCTACAGACGGCCACTTCTCTACTTCATCTCCTCACTCTTTCACATGCTGCTGTCTGTCTATGTCACATACAGGAATGCAGTAGGAAAGACATTTTTTGGCCTGTTCAATAAACAACAGCATCCATGATCAATGAGTCATGTACTGCATCAACAATACAACCAGGACAGAAGGATTTGCTGGAGCAATCTCGATTATCACTAAAATATCCACGAGGGTAGAATGAGCTGTTTACAGCCTTTCTCCCTCTATGAGTGACAGATGTCAGTCAGCACCATGGACAGCACCACATTAACACACATGACATTTTCAGCACAAACATCAACAGTCTTCTCTTTTACAACTTAAATGCCCACTCCTACAATGTACCTTACATTCATTACACAACAAATTATTGAAACCATCACCAAATTCATCAATTTTCTGAATCTTAATGAAGACTTCACAGCAGCAGAGTGGAGAATAACAATAAAACTTGAGCCTACCAGTTAAATTACCCCACTATTGATCCCTTGGCTTCCTTTCTTTCTTCACTAGGCTGATGCTGCCAAATGTGTCCTTGTCTTAGTTTTTCATGCTGTTAAAAAAATTACCACAATTCTCCACTGACACTACTTTCGTCCTCTTAGGGTCTGACGGACGCACCTGTTTGATATGAAACTTGTCAAAGTTGATCATCGTTTTCCACATTTTCTCTGCCCTTCTTGCTGTGCTAAATTAGATCGCAGATATTCAAAACTTAGCTTGTGAAATGTGCTCAAAACTCATGCTTCAGGTGTCCCTTGTGACATGACAGCATCCTGACCTTTGTTTGCATGACAGGAAAGTGCCAATATGTACTGCACCGAAGACATGTGACATGACACACATTTGAGTCGATAAAATATTTTTTAAAAATAAAGTTAGAAGTAAATGAAAAAAGCTGCACGTTTTACGGATAAAATATACCAAACTCTCTCAATAAAGCATTAGAATATACATACATTTATTCATGTTTAAAAAAGTTTTCCTTTTTTTATTTTTTCTGGCACATCTGCAAAGAACCGCTCGGGAGGGGCAAAAGAGCTGCAGAGCTGCGGGTTGCCGACCCCTGGCTCAGTTGACATTCTGTTGATGAATCTGGGTCTGCTGCACTCCACCAGTGTATCTTGCTGACCATGATTTGATCCTGTGCTGTTGTTGGCATCTTTGCTCATACTGGCAAAGATGTGTTTTGCTCAAAGGTGGTACTTCTGATTTGTGCTTTGGTGGAAAGACATTTTATCACTGTAGTAAGTACACACAATTTTGGCTTTTTCTAAACTTCCATCTGGCAGCTTTTTAAAAAGAAATTTGCTGATGAGCTGACCTGAGTCATCTGTTTACTTATCACTACTGGGTGCATCTGACCCCCCTGTCACCTCTTCAGTGGTGACAGGGAGATTCAGTTACTGTAACCCTGTTATTTCAGCCAAAGACTTTCTCTTATTTGCCTTTGTGTAAGTTGTTTGAGCAAACAAAATGAAAGCTGAGCTTTTTCTTACACACATACAGTCGACTGCACAATATACGCCTACTTTTTTTTTTTTTTTTTTTTTTTAAAGATTTATTTTTGGCCTTTATTTGATAGGACAATGGATAGAGTCGGAAACAGGGGAGAGAGCGGGGAGAGACATGCAGGGGATGGTGCCACGGGCCAGGTTCGAACCCGGGTTGCCCGCGCACATGGCACGCGCCTCAACCACTCAACTACCGGCATGCCGATATACGCCTACGTTTAACACATAAACAACAGCACTTAGCTTCACATTAGCACTGTTAGCCTGTTAGCATTAGCTGCTACCATAACTTAACAGCTTACAACAGCCAAATACTGTGCTCTACTGACAACAATGAATCATCCTATCAAATAAATAACCAGTGCTCCGTTATCTAGACACCACATTAAAACTCTGTATTTCAAATGAAAATTAAGTCTTACCATCAGTCGTCCAATATCAGTCCTCGTGATGATTTCAACTGCCGCTGCTAAAGCAGTAAATCCAGCCATCAAGGTTTATTGGGAGTAGTCCCGAAGAGACAAAAGTACCACAGTGGATAGTTTGGTCCAGTCCTCCGTTCATCAATGATTTATCTTACGTTGCTGCTGCTAATTAGCCAGGACACCTCGAGCATTAACAACCAGCCTTGAGGAAGAGAGATGAGCGCTTGCTATCAGCCCCATGCCACTCTGCACAACATGACCAGCGTAGGCCTTTATCTCCCGGCTGCTGCATTTGTTTTTTATGCCGCTCCGCTGTCTACAGTTTTTTTCAGTTTCTTTATTAATTGTAGCGATGACTAACTCAAAATCCTTCTATACTGTTGATTTTATTGAAGCTTTATTTAACCAGAAAAACCTTATTGAGATTAAAAATCTGTTTTCAAGAGTGGTCTGGTAAAGATTTCCTTGCATAGTTTTCCTCAAGTAGCTCTAAACTCCCTCCAAGATAGGATTGGTTTGACATCATCTGCGTTGTACTTATGCATATTAATGTGCCTTAATTAGCCATGTGCTTGCTGCCTGAGTAGAAAAACAACCCCATCACCACACAGAAACTAGTTTGTTGTGTGAATTACTTTGAGTTCATGTTAAAGGATTCATGCAACATATCTTCTAGGTGACAATATATATAATAAGTACGTATTAAGCAGTTAGTTATCTGGTAACTGGCATATTTTCTGCCGGTCATTTTGACCTTTAATATTTTAATGTGCCTGACATCCTCCCTTGAAACCGGCCAATGAGGGGCAAATGCCAGTTAACAGAAACTCAGGCTCTGCCACAGAAAAGCCATGCATTTAGGACACAAGCTTGATGGTGTACCATTGTTTTATATCAGGTATGTCATACAGCCAAGCCAGTGAGCAGGTTTTACCTGAGCCACAATGTAATTTTGGGAGACGGTGCATGTCGAAAAATAACTCCATGACATGTTCATAAATTAAAAAGTAATTCCCATGACTGCTATGAGAGAATGGACGAAAATTTGGGAAACCAAACTCAAGAGTTTGGTTCTCTGTTATTGTCTTTGGTATGAGTATTTAAGACAATAACAGAGAATCGTGTCTGTCTCTACAAAATGCTTAATACCATGTGAAACTATACCTCATTATTGGATTTAACAACAGATTCTTTCTCTTTAGAACATAAACACTCCGTGTCTAAGATCCACTGTTAGTAGTAACAAGTTTCGACTTTATTCACGCCATTTTGACTTGAATCTCAAAATTGTATTTCAATGTTATTCTAAATTTTGACATTATTGTCATCATTTCAACTCAACTTGCCCAAAATTTTTTTGTCCTTCGAAGGTGTCCCTAATCCTCTTCCATACTAGGCCCTTGTCTGGATGTGGTTTGAACGTAGAGTATAAACGAGCCTTAGGACTGCTGTGGTGTTGAAAAGTTTATGGGTATCATTTGGTTTTAACGGGTTTTGAATTGAAGACTTACTTATTGGTATCGTGGCATTACTATCTTCAAAAAACATTTGGAAAGTCTGGTTTTGCTTTTTTATACAGGTTATGGCCTTAGAAAATGTTAAAATTTAACAAATGAAGGAAAAAATCTCTTTTTGTGCCTGACAACTTGCTTTTTGATCTTTTTGTGAACTGAGATTTACAAATGGAGCACCAACTAACAAATAAATACAAAACTGTAAAAAATAAAAAAACGTACGAAATTTACACAATGTTGCTAAAACAGGTGCCTGATTAGTTGTGCATAAGCAGCTGCAAGCTCTGTTATCTGGATGATTTTTGTTTTATTCCTCTTGTTAAAGTTCTGAAAATCCTGTATAAAGAAAAAGGAATTCAGTCTGTCTTGATAGTCATACTTGGTGGTGAAGAGCATCTATACAGCAGAGTTAGCAGGTTTTCTAACAACAGCAGTAATAAGTATAGTACACAGAGGCTTTATCTTTTGAACATTGCTGCAGAGGATTAATTCAGTATCTTTAAATCTCAGACTCAGTGTGACGAAGAGCCGCTTAAAGGTAAGGCCGTAAAAATGTGATATAGCAAAGGACTGCCACTGACTGAGAGGCTGAGAGAGGACATAAACAAGACGGATGCCCGTCCCTGTTAATATAACATAAAGAGTGAGCTGGAGAAAATAAAACACCCCATTGTAATGAAATGCATTTACTGCTGCACAGGCTTGAAATCAGGCAGAAGTGAGCACAAATGTCAAAAGAGCTCTCCTGTTGAGCCGGGCGGCAGAATTAAGAGGCCTGATATCTAATCCATTTCCTGTGAAACCGGCGGTGTAGAGGACATCAAAGAGAGTTAAAGGGGATTCAGCAAGAGCTGCTGGAGTGGCGAGGCGGTGAAATATGGCACATTTGGTTTCTTCTCTCCCCCGGCACTGGGCCTTTGGAATAATTAGAGCCTAATTCTGTCTAATTAACGGACTCAATTACTCCTGAAGAAAGCTCATCAAAAAGATGGCGGGAAAGCAGAGAAGAGAATGGTGGCGTTTTTTCTTTAATTAATGAACTGAGTTGAATAACGGCCATGGAATTAAACATTTCCCCCAATGTGTATGAATTGCAAATTGGAGCATCGTTTTTTTCCAAGACGGGAGCCCAGGGGCTAACGCTGCTGTCAAGTAGCTTTCTAAAAAGTCAAAGCGCCGATGCAGCACTAACAAATTACTTAAGATTACCATCTTTAGCACATGCCGAGGTTCTAACGGATAGCGATGAATTAATATGCCGTCTGTGTTTCAGCGCTCCCATTGGCTATGAGTTTCACTGATCCTAAAAGAGCCAATAAAGCCGGCACCAGCGTGAACTTTATGGAACACTTTTCTTCCTGTACAATCGGTTGCCTGTCGATTGCATATTTCACATCCTTGAGACGTTGATATAAGTCTTGTTAAATTACTCAGCTGAGATAGAGCTGTGCATACACCGGTGTTTTCAGGGGTTGAAAACTTTTTATGTGCTATCAGGGCCGTGTGTACGAGGGTGTGTGTGTGTGTGTATGTGTGTGTGTGTGCAAAAGTGCTGTGCTGTGCTCAGCAGCTTTAAAGGCCCAAGGGTCGGCTAAGCTAACTCACTGCCTCAGCACTCTTTAGCTCGGCTCCTCAACACATTCGCTGAGGCACTGGGAAACAAACTTAAAGGCCCAATATTACCGCCCATATGTAGACGAGGAGCAGCACAAGAGCACAGGAGACATTTGTTTTTATCCTCAGTGTAACTACTGCTTTTCTGCAACCTGGCATATCTTTGCTACTCAATAGGTATGTGCAATATCGAGCTATGACTTTATATTATGACGCTTGGAGGATTTAGCTTTGTTTTGGCAGTGATTTTGTTGTTGCATTCAAGCTGGTGCAAAGTCTTTAAAGCCTTAGAGACAGAAGAGGAAATGAAATCTTCACACAGCTGACTGAATGCAGGTACAAGTCGTCCTAACATAAGATTTGATCAAGAGTTTGATTTCCTGTGTAATAATGTGATTAATCTGCTTAGAATAAAGAGAGGTCTTAAATAAAACTCAATATTATTGATGTTAAATGGCTTTAGCATAAAATTACCCTTGCAGCTCATTACAAAGGACTTTCTGCTGCTGTGGTTTTGTAGCATGATCATCTCCTGCATAAGTGGATAGGGGATAATGCTCACATCCAGCAGCTCAAAAAACCACACACACAGTTTTCAGAGAATATGTTGATTTCAAACACAACGCACCTGAAAAAGTCTTGACTACTTTTAATAAACTTAATTTAAAAACATGTTTATAGTTCTTTTTAGAATATGTAGCCTAAGTTCAGGAGGGTGATGTTTAAAACAATTTACTTCCCCTTGTGACTTTTTCTGTTATGATATTCAGCCTTATCCAAATGTAATGTTTTGGGGGGTTTTGTAACTTTTTTTAAATATATATAAAGTGTAATAGATATATTACATTCAAGTAATAAGTAGTAAGAAGATCATGTGTAAAGCATGAAATTATATAAATCAATTATAATTCACACACATTAGGTTATTTTTGGCAATACATAATTTTGAGTAAATGTTCTTGTATATTTGTATTGCTGTTACACATTACAAACCAAACTACCCAGCTTTGAAATTATTTTGTGACAATTAAGAAGAAACAAAAAAATCAATAAAAATAGTTAAATATGGTGATTAATGAATATGACAGACTAACATGGTGATTGATTTTCTTTTCTCCTTGAATATGGATCTCATTGGATGTTATTTTAGAGCCAGGAGGAAGATTTTTAAGACTCATTGGGAAGGTCAGTGGTGTAGAGGCCAAAATTTAATCCCCACGTTGTCTTGATAAAACTCCTATCAAAAACAACCATACAATGATAATAACAATAACAATAATGCTAGTTATTATTATTATTACTATAATCGTTATTAATGTTGTTATAATAAGCTAAAGTTACAATTTGTAATTTTTTTATGTTCCAAATTTACTAAGTCTGAAATGCTTAATCAAAACATTTTAACATTTTATAAAACAAATCAACATCAGCCAAAGACTTTTACAAATGATTTAAGCAAATTAACCATTTTACAAACAAATTTACAGAAAGTCTGATACAAAATCACAAAGTCTAAAACAGTTATAAAACATAAAACAAAGTTACAAAGTCTGACACAAAATTAAAAAGGTCTGAAACACTTATAAAACTTGAAACTAATTTGCAAATTGTGATACAAAATGACAGTCTGAAACACTTCTAAAAGTTAAAACATAGTCCCAAAGTCTGACACAAAATTAAAAAGCCTGTCTGATAAAAAAATACAAAGCATAGAGTGTTTTACATGACTTCAAACAAATTAATAGTCTTAACAAAATAAAGTCTGAAACACTTTCACCAAACTTCAAACTTGGGTCCCTTCTGGCATTTGTTACATTCCTTTTCCTGTAGGTGTCTTTGTTTGTAAATTAGTTTCAGGAGTTGTAAAGGGTTGAAAACCTTTACAACTTTGCAAATTAGTCTCAGCGCATGTAAAAAAGTTTTGTGTTTAGTGTTGTTTTGTGAATTGATTGTTAAAAGTGTTTCAGACAAACTTTGTATCGAACTTTTTACATTTATTTCAAGTCTTAAGTCTTTCAGACTTTGAAAATTTGTATTGTACTTTTCGTAGGCTACATTTGTTTTGCAAAATTTGAATTTGTTTTGTAAAATGTTCATTTGTTTTGTCATTTGTAGAAGTGTTTTAATATAAATTTGTATAATGAAATGCAAAAATGTTTTGGTTTACGCAAATATGTTTTAAGCGTTTGTATTGCACTTCCACGCCACCGTAACTTCCAAGCCTCTAAAACAATGGTCCTCAACTGGTGGGTTGGGACCCAAAAGTGGCTCGCAGAGCAGTTTTCAGTGGGTCGTGGCTAGGTGTCAGTAAAACAAATGGTGGCAATAAGTGCTGAGGTTCTTGGTAGATATGCATTGATACCTTTTATTTTATCCTGTGTTATCATGAAATGGGGTAAATGTAAATGTTTGATCAATATTTCGACTAATTTAACTCCTTTTCTTGCAATATGAAAGGCTACTTTTTCCATATTAATGGAGTAACTTCGCAAGATCTCTGGAAAACTGGCAAAAATGTACACGTAATGATGGGGAAAGAGGGTATAAAACTTCTCAGTTATGGTCGGATCATCCTCTAGACCAGTGGTTCTCTTTTTTTGCCCAAGGCACACCTAACATCCAGCCAAGTTTTCAAGGCACACCATATTTATTTCCATGCAAAACAACCTATCTAACATGCATTAAAAAAATCATTTCCTAATATTGACTTAATCTATTCAGTATGATGTCATCTAATAGCTAATATAAGCCAAATGACAAATAATTACCATGATATTGTCTACTGGTTGTTTTTTTTTTTCTTTCTTTTTTTTTCTTTTTTTTGGTGGGTCTTTCTCATAAACAGCTCTTTGGGGTTTAATATGCTTAAGAAAACGATCAATTTCCCCTCGATTTCCCTCACAAAACTGTCAATCAAGCCCTTTGATGTGTGTCGTTCTAAGAATCCCCCCACCCACTGATTTAACAAACTGCAAAGACGGCATTCCTTTTAAGGTGTTATAGGCGTTTTTAAATTAGGCGAATAGAATTTGCAGTCATACATGGAAATAAATGTTTATAAAATACTGATAATGTAAATTTAAAAAAAAAAATCAATAATGTGTTGCTGAATAGTTGTAAATATGACTTATAGAAGCACACCATTTGAGAACCACTGCTCTAGACAGCTAAATATTCAATAAACTAAACATGCATTGTTGAAAATTTTTTGGAAACTTAGGTTGCGATTTGACGTAAGACAGACTGGTGGGTCCTGAGGCTGGACTGGTTGAGAGCCACTGCTCTAAAGGGACTGCTCCTACAACTGTGTGTGTGTGTATATATATATGATATATTAAACATAAATTTACTGTGTCTGGTCCTGCTTCACACGTTAAGGCTCAATAAATGATGTCACTGAACATCAGGTCATCTTAGATTTTTAACAGTTCATAAGATCAAATCTGACTCAAAGACATACTCTCTTTGGAGAGCTGTGGGAGTCATTACTGTTTAGTTATTAAAGAGGCTAATATGAACATTTATTTACCAAAAACAAAACAATAACACAAGCTAACCAATGACAAAAATATTGGCTAACCTCTGCTTTTAACTTTAATTGAGGTGCCCAAAATGCAAAACTGCATTTATACAATAAAGCCAGCTCTATTTTTCTGCAGAAATGAAGTGCTTTCAGAGGTGACACGGTCCTGCTTTCACTCCTTGACCTTAGCTTCACTGTTTTAGAGAGAAAAAGGCGAAGTGCATGGCCATGTGCTGGCATGACATCATGTTAGGAAGGACGAGAGAGAGAGAGAGAAAAAATGGAAAGTTCTTAAGGGCATTTTCATGAGCTTTTTTCATTAGGTGTTAGATGTGCCATGACACGCCTTGTTTACATTTGGAATTGGGAAAAGGACTTTCAGATGATCCAATTAAAGTTGTCCCCCTCCAGAGACCCGGTGCCCTTCCTCTCCTCAGCTTATTGGGCAGCACCCACTGAGAAAAAGCATTTGACTGCATTAACAGTAAATGAGGCCAACTTGCTTTTGTTCATTAAAGCACCATTGTGGAGATGATAAAATTGATAATAGTCAGCGGCATGTATTTCCAAATTTGCGCTCTTAATTTGACGTTTTTCATATTTGGGGAGATTGGTGTTGGTAATTGAATACATTTATAAAAACAAAAACAGATATTGTTACGCTTGGACTAGCAGTATAAAAAAGATGTATGATAGCCTGCTTTCCTGCACTGTCTCCAATGATCATCGTTTAGGAGCACCTACTGTGTTTTTAATATCCTGTAAATCTAATTAAGAAGCAATACTGTGGATTTGGGCTTGTGTGCAAACAGTACTGGCTCCATAGTGGATGTAGAAATTGAAATAAGAAACGAACTAAAACAAGCAAATCGGAGCTCTCTTAATTGTTTATATGAAGACGTTAAAATCAATAACAAGCAGGTTTTATTAGTTTAATCACTCTGCACTGGTTTCCTTTGAAATGTGGTGCTCATTTCTTAGCACGTCCCTTGTGCTATTTTAAAGCAGCAGAAGAGAGTTAGCAGGTACATGGTTCGAGTCAGAAGGAGCATTTCTCAACCTCAACACATTTAAAACACGAGAGAGAGAAAAAAAACAATACAGATGGCTGGGGCACCCCATCTGTTAAAGAAATGGTGCAATCTCAATCCGGAGGGTTGTTTCGCTTTTAGACTGAATAGCATGTGGCACGACATAAACAGAATCCAAGCTTATAAAAGGCTTCGCTGGTTTTACCATTTGTAATTAGCAAAAAATAGACGCTAGTAATTCGCCCTCTCGTAATAGCCTACAAGAAGTCATTAGTTCATCACATTAGTTTGCAAAGTTCAAAGATAATTCTGGACGACGCAGAGAGCCAAACATAGCTTCACTGATAATAAGGCTGGAGATAAAGTGTGTTTGTGTGCCACACATGTCGACAGGCAGGAAATGGAAAAGAATCAAACTTTTGCTCTCGTTTCGTCTTTAATCCCATTTTATGCAGCACAAAAGCAAAGACACACACCAACAAGTTCACAGATGCAAACGACAACAACACACACACTTAGACACACACAAAGGGGCAGGTTCCACTGGGGGGCATCCATCTTATGGTAAGCACAGCTGAACCATTAACCTCATTAGTATAATGGTCACACATGAGTGGAATGCAGCTCCATGCTTCATGATGGCAAATTGATGCTGATACACTCCTAATGTTGCTTTGATAAATATAGGCAGGAACAGGGAACTCACACAAAACTGGTATATATCATTGTTAATGAAAAGAAGCGAGTGCAGCCATTAAAGCCTCCTGGCTGCTGATGGAGGTCTGTTTACAGACAAGGAAAACAGAGAGGTGACAAAGTAAAACGAATGATGCAGATGAGATCAAACAGGGGGCTTCTGACAAGAAAGGAACTCACTTGACTTGATTTTTGTTCTACTAACAGGCTCACTTAAATCACAACGCCCTTACAAAGATCACCACATGACCTGTGAAACCTTTAGAGATTCCGTGCTGCATTTGTAGCCTTTTAAAGTCAGCTTTGCCCCTGCATATTGAGAAAGAATACCAGCATCACAAAGACAGTCAGTGTGTCCACGGTGCGCTGCGCAGGCCGTCTGCCATGACGGGGAGCGTGAGGCTCAGGCTGCGCCCCGGTGTCCTGCAGGCACCCTGTTAAAAATGTCACTGCAGGGAACGAAATGGCCGCCCCGGGGCATCACGGCCCCCTTTTTTCCACGGAGATAGAACACAAATTGCATCCTGGCAGTCACGATGGCTCTCCAAATGTTAGGTTTCAGTATCATTTCCTCCGCCCAGTGGCCTCAGAGAAATAAATAAAGAATATGTTTATAAATATAAATACATTCAGAGGCGGCAAAACGTGTCCGATAGGGCAGTAAATGATAACGCAGCGGGGAGCCATGTGGAATGTGTGTTTATCCCTTTGGAAGGCAATGACCTCTATCCCTCCTGACATTTCCTCGCCGCCCATCCCCAGCCAACACCAACAGGGGGAGAACGTACGTATCTGTGTGTGTGCGTCTTACTGCTTTACAAGAAACTACCACAACATGCCCCCGAGAGGTACCCTTTTCAGGCCGAGCCATAAAACCCACCAGCTTCAGCAGCCTTTGGAATCATTCAGGATGAAACATCGGCAGTTCGGTATTAAGTGTTTTTGATAAATCACTTTTATGAGAAATGCTCGGAAAACAAACCGGGGATAAACTGCAGTGGGCAATGGCGAGTGAACTGAAGGAGAAAAATGTCTCCAATGCATTTGGATAGACGTGTTCATTAGTCTTGCTTACTAACATATGGCACAGGGATGAAACAGAGCAGCTCCTCCAATGAAGAGTGTAGCTTAAAGATGCTAAAGTACTCGCTCCTTATAGGGATTCACAAACAAGACAAAACATTAAGAGAAGAGTGTGAGGTGATAATATGAATGTGTGTTGGGAGGTTGATAGGTACAGGAAGTTGTTGCAACACTCCTCCTGTTTGGCCCTTTGCCAAAGCTCCAGTTTGGGTTGTATCCCTGAAGCATTAGCATCACACATTCAAGCTGTTCCAACAGCCTGAGCGCTAACGGGCTAATGGGCTAATGGCTAATGGAAAGACTGCATCACAGGCGCAGGCTCCGTCTCACCAAACCAGCCTGATAATACAGACACGCGACAACATGGCAACAAAAACTGTGCTATCATTAATGAATCTGTGTGGATACAAGAAATAGTCCCATAAACCTGTTCTGCTAACATCTGCCAGCTAATTTTAAACAGGCCTACGTTTAAAAAAACCTCTTATGAAAGAACATTGAAATTAGCCTGGGCTGATAAATTTACTTGTTTACAATCCTCAGTTTACTTTTTCTGCCTCACTTGCTGAAAGGACAACCTGTAAACCTGCTGAAACACCTGCCTCACATGTGGTGTTGTGGAAAGAAGCTAGCTCTTTAACAGCTTGTGCTCTCTCAAAGCGCTGTGTTGAGGAAACAGTGATGCAATTTTATTGACATGCAATCAACAACTCTCTGCAACACTGACTTTAAAAAGCAATAAGTATCTAATTTCTTAATTTCTTAGTGCTTTGGTCAGACATAGGCCATGATTTACCATCCAAATTTGGGTTGCCAGGTCATGAAAGCTTTCATTTTCAGGTTAGATTGAAATGCTCATTTCAAGAAATGAGGCCTGTACAAAAATAATTTATTGACAGTTAATATTTTAACTGCAAATTTAATGTTATGAACAGCAGTTAATGAATCAAATATCTAAATAGTTTAATTATGAAAAAAGAGGAGATGTTTCACCTAACAGCAAAAATAAAACATGTTATAATAACTGATTTTAAAGCCTGTGATTATTGAACATATGTCAAATTAATCCTGAGGAGCAGGCTAGCTGCCTTGTACAGGGTGGTCTATCATGTCACTTTGCATTTTAAGAAACAAAGATATTACATGTTGTTTAAGGTCGCTGCTTATTCCACTTAACTGTTCTGTATTTGCTGGCTAAATCTTTTCATATCATTAAATATAGTCAAAATTTTGCATCCTTCTCTTCAAACTTAAAACCACGATATAATTTCAGCTTAAATCTATTTCTACTCATTTTATTTTTCATTTTCTTAATGTTGGTTTGAGATGAAATAAAATCACTGAGATATAGATGACCTGTTTTCATGGATTCTTAACTAATTTATTCACTCATTCAGATATCTGCTGGTCAATGTGGGTTCATTTTTACTAACTGAGTGGACTGGTTAAGACGTCACTGGTGTAAACTACTGCTATCTAGTGGTGTGAGGATCCATTACACTGCAGGATCAAGAGCAGACCAGAGTCACCGATACCTCACTGCTGCTGTCCTGCATTAGTCAGTCAATCATGTGTCATAAGATGTACAATAAGTGATGATCTATGTTTTTTCAAGATTTATCTCATTGTAAATAACCACAAGAAAAAAAAAACTATGGACAATAAAAATGTTTCTTTGTATATTTTCCTCTTTTAAAGTTTGGCCACAAACAGCAGAATTACTGTTTTCTCCTATCTTCTTTGTGCTTTTATGATGAATTTTCCTTTTGCCCTTTGACTCCAAACTTTATTTTATTTGAAATGTTGTGAAGAAAACCACAAAGACCACTAAAAACTTATTTTGAAATCCCAGATAACATTACTCCATTTGAAAGCTTGAGTGAGACAGGAAGTGTGTGTAAGAGAGTGGGAGATGGCATGGGTCTGTGCTCATGCTGGCACTCTCCAGTGAAGGTTAAAGTCATCTCCCGCTGGAATTTAACAAAGGTGAAATTCTAAAAATCTATTTGACACTTTCAAATTCTTTTCTGTTTTTGTTCATATTTTTAGAGTAGTGGCCAAACAAGCCTACAACTGTTGTCACATCTTTACTGAACACTCATGCGAAGAGACAGATAGCAAATCAGTCTAACAAAGATCTCTGAGATGTTCAGCAAATCAATTTTTTGTTCTTTTATGACATGATCCGAGAGAAGCCGATGGATAGTGAAAAGGGTTCCTAAATGAAGTATCTCTAACAGATATGAGGAGTCTCTAATTGGTTTGATCAGCATTATTTTAATCATATTTGATAGAAAGATACAATAAAAAAAAGAAGAACGACCTTAGTATATCCCACAACAGGTATGTTTTAGTGTCTTTGGTGAAATATCACAAAGATAGACAAAAACGAGCAAACTGATCACAGAGCACAAATAAATATTTGACAGCAGTCACAGAGTTTCAGTTGTTGCCATGTAGTTTGATCATTCACAGAAATAATAATGACCATTCACACAGTGCACATAAAAAGTTAAACATGATATTGCTGATGTTAATATATTCAGTGTCACTGCACGTCGTATTCCATTCAACATGATTAAATTGTTAACTTGGGGCCTAAGGCCAGCAGCAGCATTGTGATAATTTGGTCTCAGGAATCACAACTTTAAAATTACCTTTGGTTACCAAATCTCAGACCAGGCATCTTGCAGTCAGACAAAAGACAATGTAACGATCAGATACTGTCTAGATTTGCTTGTTTTTAAGTTTCCTGATAAATGTTTAAGATTCGTCAATAAATTAAAACCAGATATGCTAAAAATGCTTTATGTGTCGGGAGCCTGAAATTGCATTTAGTCCAACTCTTCATTTAAAAACACTAAACAAGAGAATTTATTTTACGAAATACTTTACATACATGTCACTTGTCACACATGTGAAGGCCGATCCACCAGCCAGGCTTTTGGTTTGGATGAGTCTCTGTGGGGTGGTAGCTCAGTCTGCAGTCACATCAACATGTACAGTCCTGTCTATATAGGAATATGCAGTCACACACACATCACCTGCTAGTTCTTGAACACTGTTTTTACCCATGGCTAATCTAGTCGTAAAGGTGTGTCGCAAACCCACAATGCAGTTCTTGCAGTCTGGCATTACATACAAGAAATTTTCCTAATCATTATCAAAAGAAGGAATTATAAAATGAAACTTAAGTAAATTTCAGTGAGCATTGTAGTCCAAATACATAGTTCATACACTACTTATATTTAGGATTTACAAGGTTATTGCTGGCTTTCATGGGCCCCCTTTGGCAGCTGGCTCCCAACCAGACTACTGACATACACGTATACACAGTTGCACTATGTTGATGAACAGACACCTAAATGGACTACTGAGGTCACTTCATTTTTGGATTTAGTGTCTAGACCAAAATGTCCTTTAGTTTTAGTCACATTTTATTCATTTTCACTCTAGAAATTTTTGGTCAACAAAAACACACTTTAGTCTAGTTTTAGTTCATAAAAAGTTCTTGTATTTTAGCTTTCACTTTAATTCAAAACAATTCTCTTAGACTCACAAACTGTTCATGTGAGACGCCATCTCTGTCAGAACAGAAATACAGTCTAAAACTTTTGAAAGAAAATTGGATTAAACTTGGCCATGGAGGAAAGTCAACAGGAAATCCATTAGTTTCTATGAGATGCTCTGTGATGTCTGACATGCCGGCGAAACTCCTCCCCTCGTGTAATATTTCGTGCCTTGAGTCAGTTGAAAAGATGTAAGTTTTGTTGTGGATTTCAGAGAGTCCGTATGACAGGGTGCTAGCTGACCAAGCTGCTAATAAGATAACAAGCTATGATGACTCATATTTATCTGCTTGAAATAACATGCAGTCATATTAACCACTTTGATATGAAATATGTGAGGATTTATCACTTGATATGTGCTATCAGATTGCTTTGGTAATTTAAGATTTATTTAGACATTTAAGTGAAAAATTAGGAAGGTGTGATTAGATGAAAAAGTGGTTATTTAACATACAAACTAACATCTGAATGGCTAATCAAGTTAGCTTAGCTTAGCCTGTTTGGCTGTTCATATGTCTGTTTATGTGATACATGATGACTTCTTGGTTAGACAACTTCTTCACTTATTTATTGATATGTAATGGGCTATTAGTCTTGTTTTAGCACAGTAGTTCCAGAAGACAAATATTTAAAGCTGCCTTAATGGCAAAAAAAACTGACACTATCATTCTCTCCTAAATAGTTACATGTACTTTATCAGTTTTTAATTCATCCATTATACAAAAAGGTTAAGAATTAAAAACCTGACCTGCAAAACCCAAAAACAAAACATTTCATAAAGCTGAGAAAATAGTCTGCTTACAGACAAAAGCTCGTCCTCCATAAAAACACTCTAACGCAGCAAGCATAGCTAGCTGACATAGCTAAAGCCAAGATTACAAAGCAGCTATGAAGCCATGTTATCTATGTAGCTATGTTAGCTTTAGCTACATTTGCTAAAGCTCACATGGCTTAAGCTAACTTAGCTAATAGCTTATGTAATAATGTTGATTCCGTTGTTGCAAGGTTAGCTATAACTACAGCTAAAGAAGTTAAAGCAAGCCACTGTTTGTGTAACTACTTCTAAAATGGGTTGATACATAATCTAATCCAGACATAAGACATTGGACCTTTGTCCCTGTCTTATTTCAAAAATGATTTAAGAAATATTGCCAAGTCTGTAATGTTTGCATTGTGTTTTTTCATGAATGTAGCTGCCACACTTTTCTTTATGAATAAAGTTGAATAAAAAAATATATTACATAAATATATATATAAATATATATAATTGTATTATATAGATATATTGTACTGTTCATCATATATGCATTTAGTTGAATAAAGTTTGTTTACAAAAAAAAAACAACACTGATGAAAATACTGACATACCTCATATGCCCAGTGGAGAAAAATCCTGCATTTTGAATGTTCAACACTCCAAGTTCTATCTTTAGCACTTTTAGTCAAAGTTTAAGTTGATGAAATGAACACTGCCACATTACAACACTCCAAAGATACAAACTCTCCTATGAATGTGGGGAGACTACTGAAAACTGTTGAGGAAATGTTCACTTCAGGGACACTGTTGCTGTCTCTGAGTGAGCTGGACTTGTTTATAGGAACAAATAAATCCTTATACCTACCACTGCTATTGTGTGCTTCTTACAGTGTGTATGTCTGTTTTTGCATGTAAATGTGGACAAAGATGTGTTTGAGAATGTCGTGTGTGTGGACAGGATTGTTATTGAAAACAGAGGAGGAAATACCGGCCTTCTTGTGGGCAAGACCTGAAAAACCACATCACACCTTCAGCTGCTCTTTTTCAGGCTCATTATTAAAGAATAAATATTGTGTAATAAAGTGTAGTTTGCTTCTTTTGAGACGTTATGGATGAGGATTTAATTCTAAGTGCATTCACTTGAGCTCTTAAATGAAACAGTTTTTCTTCAAGCAAAATAAAGCACTGCTTAGTCACATCACATCATCTTTAAGAGGGCTCTGATTAATCCTGTCAAAACACTTTAAAAGAGTCTGTCTGATCTAAATCCTCATCATTTCAACTAACTCTGGCACCCTCTTGTCACCCAACCTCCACCACCTCAGCCCCCACAAGCGGTGACATCTCTATTGTCCCCCTCCTTCCTGCCCCCCTCCTTTGCTCTCTAACTGAAGTGTGGCGCGAATGAGTGATGAGCCAGTGTTTGGGTTAACGACAGGGACGGGGTGTTAAACCTGAAGTGTTTAATTAACCCCACAATGGGCCTGCCTGTCAGCCCGTGCCCATTCCCTCTTGATGGAGACTTCAACACACTGACACACTCAAATACACTCATGCACCCATACACACTTCAACACACATATGCATGCACATACACACACATATAATCAGAGGCAAGTGTGCACACTCATACAAATTCACATGGAGGCACTCTGGCTCACAGGCCCTGGGAGACACACGTAATGGCAGGTGCACACACACACATAAGCGCACACAGCAGCCCAGGAGGGGAGGGGAGTAAAGTGATAATGCTCCGCCACAAACGCAAGATTGCTTTTTTTTTCTCCCTCTCCTTCTCTAAAGTCCATTTTCTGGGTCACTGCATTGCATTCATTACTGTCTTTGAAGACATTGGGCTGGGAAGGAATAATGCTTCCCTTTCACTCGCACTGAGAGCGAGCAGAGAGTTGTGAGCACCGGAGTCAGGGCCAGAGGCCTGGGAGGGAGGAGAGGAGGGCGGGGACGCGGTAATATGTGACATCTTTATCTAGTTTTAATTTCAGTCATAAATATTGAATGCTTTATTTGCTCATCTGCAGCTGCCTCCACTCAATCTGGGTTTGTGTCTCCTGTCTTGTTTTTTCTCTTTCTGCTTTGCCAGCACACTCAATGTTTCTTATGTTGTAGCTCCAGGGCCAGAGCGATAGGATTAGGTAACGATTTTTCCATTTTCAAATGAACTCCAAAATGGACTTCAGCCGATTGAAACACTAAAAAATCCAGCGTGTGGATCCCCTCCAGAGTGAATGAATATGAATAAAGGTTGATTTAAAACGCTCAGATCTCAGATCTACATCAGCAAACAGGGAGGAGAGAGGCTATCGGCTGCTCTTTGAGAGGGTGACACTGACATAGAGAGCATTATGGGAGTCATTTCATCCCCTGGGTGAATCAATAGGTGCCATATGACAGAGGCTCACCCATCAAGTGGTGCAGTGACTGGGGCTGCTGCTGGAAATTTGCTTAAAGCCTACACCAATTAACTTCAACATGACAGATTCAGGCAGCCAATGAGTGAGCGCTTTGCATTCTGCCGCCTGCCCGACTCTGTGGGTACAGAAGGGGAAGCTCAGCTGTTAGACGGATGGTGGGCTCAACTTGTGTGTGTCTGCCCTGCATGCACACAGGCATCAACTATAGTGCATTTGTGTGTGCATGCAAAGGCAAAATGTGTGTGTGGGAGGTGGTGGGGAGTGGAGTAAATCTGCAGTGATTCAGGCCCCTGCTCTCGCTCCTTAATGATGATGTCAATCTGTGAAAATGCACGCACACATTGGAGCTGTCAGGGCCTCATCAATCAGAGAGGGGTTTGTCAAAGGAGCCCAGGCCCAGATTAACGAGGCGGGGACAATGACGGCAGCCCATTTGCATAGAAAATTACCCTCATCTTTAGGAAAGTGATAGCGCCAAGGAACAGAGGCTGACAATGGTGATGTTAGTTGTGGTGCTTATTGAGGGAGAGAAGCACTTTGATCTCTGTTTTTGTATTAAAGTGGGCTGTAGGAGCATAATTAGAGGATTTCATTGCAGTGTTTTCATGAAACACTTCCAAAAACTTGCCTTTACATTTCAGCTGTGATAAATGGATTTAATAGCATATATGGAAGCAAATAAAGTGAGGTGTTTCTGCACTTTTCCCTGCTGACTCCACACTTATACCTCCCCACAGAGCACACTACTTCAGTGTATCCCCCTTATCTGTCTGTTTGCCCAAATGAGACAGTGATGAATCAAGTGGGTTTAAGCTCCGCTTTTATGAACTCCTCCAAGGATACACGCCAAGTCCATCTTTAGTCGCAGCTCCAGCTAGCGCTCCTCCCTCCTTGCTCACCCCTTTGTCCTGCAGAGGAGACAACGGTTAAAGCTACATATTAACTCGGCCTGTTGTTCGCAGCCATTCTGCTCAGCTGCCATCTGGCTGCATTGGCTCGTCTCTTACTGACAGACAGGACAGTAAGGGTCAGGTCACCTGCAGGGACAGGCCAGAGTACATTAAGGCAGCTCTAGTGTTTGTGTGTATTCATGTGCGTGTGTGAAAAAGGGAGTCAAAAGGAGAACTGGAAGTGGAGAGAGTGTGTAGTGTGGGAACTGGGATCAAAGAAAGTGGTGTGAGAAGCAGAAAAAAACTGGAGTAGGTGTACGTTTGCCAAGTTTGTGCAGCCATGTAGACGTGCATGCATTCACATCTGCACCTGTGTGAGAAAGGAAAGTGAGCGTGTGCACTATGTGTCATTGTGTTTGTCCTTTCACCGCCACAGGAGAAAGCGTTGTGGTGTGTGGTTTGTGCGTGTTGGCAGGGGGCCTTCCTCACTGAGCGAGAGCAGGACAGTTAAGGTGTCAGCGCCATGATGGAGAGGCTCCTCCTTCACAGGAGGCCAGCAGCTGCCAGGTTTTCAGCAGCTTGTGCCGACGACTCCACATAAGTTAGTGGTCAGAGTTTTGGTGTGAATGTGTGAAGAAAAGAGCCAAAAGCACTAGATTTACAGAGGTCAGAGGTCAGAGTGTGGAAGGTCAGGAAGTGCACTTTCTCTCGCACATATAAACACACACTTCACAGCACTTATGAATACTGATGTGACACACGGCCGCGATGCACTCTGGTCAGCCTTTGTGTTTGAATTTCTCTTTTTTTTTTTTAATGTTACCTTAGGGTCATTTCACCTCATCAGCAAAATTACATTTCCTCTCCTGTTTTGGCTTTACGGAGCCTTGATGGTTGTTTTGGATTTTATTTCTCCATTTTTGGAAATTTAAAAACCAAACTCAGCCAATAACAAGGACCAATTTTCGATGGATAATATGTAACATTAAAAGTGTTTACGATGAGGCCTGCATATTATTCACAATAAGCAGAAAATTAAAGCAAAGAAGAATGAATTTTTAATGTTATGGCCACTATAAATGCCTCTGCTTTCTGCTCTTTTATTTGGAAGCTGGCAGAAATATTAGAGGGAAAAGTGTGAAAAAAAAAAAAAACTTAGTCACACAAAGACAAATATTCATAGGTTTCAGTTACATGACTAGCACAAAGACCTGGAGGGCAAAAAGAGCTTAGGAAAGTGGAAGCTACCATTGAACACTATGTGGAGCTACAGCACGGACTTTTTCATTTTCCATCTTTCCAAAAAGACTTAAGACTAACGTAGATAAAGTAACTACACAGCTTACATAGCAAACATAGCAACCCTTGCAGTAATTAACGTTACTACATCAGTCAATTTAGCTAAGTTAGCTTTAGTTGCGCCAGGTTTAGCAAATGTGGCTAAAGCTAACATGGCTACGTAGATAACATAGCTAAATTTGCTATGAAACTTCTACATAGGTTAAGAACATAATGGCATTACAAAAGCTAGGTTTGCTGTGTTGTAATATTTTCAGGGAGGGCAAGCTTTTTTCCTGTAAGCAGACTGTTTACTCTGCTTTAATAAAAGTTTTGTTATGAGGGTTTTCCAGGTCAGATTTTTTCATTTTTATTTTCGGTATCCCAACCCTTACCTTAACGCTTACCCTAACCCTTTATGAAAGTTTAATTTGATTCTATTTTTCAAATTTGAGTGTGGATTTCTGTCCTGAAATATAAGGCGTCTGGTCTGCAGCCAGCCTGACTTGTTAAAACCGGGAATGAACTGAAATCCATGTAAACTCGGTTAGTGATTCCTATTATCCTGACAGTCTGCAAGCGATGCAGTGTAATAAATGCAAGGTTCCCCCATCTCCCAGTTCCTATTTTACTGTCGCTCGCATTGAGATGAGTGAGGAAAGAGGTAGATGACATGGCATCAGGAGTGTCCGATGGGATTATTTCCCTCACGTTCCTCTCTCAGGTAGCTCGTTGCCTTGCTTTAAAAAGTGGAGCTAGTTGTGCTTTAATAATATCCATGTTTGTTTGAATTGCTATAATGAGACTTGTGTCGACAAAATCATACAGCTGAAAGGTGTCAAAGGCTCGGTAATACAAATCGCCACACTGCTATTTTTTCCACATTCAAAATAAAAGTAATTTTATTCACAACTGCAGCCTGAAATGCACTGTGCCAAGAATACATTTTAAATGGATGGATGCACGTGCTGTTAGGACATTGTGTCATACATTACTTGGAATAAAATTCAAAAACAGCACAGTCTTTGACAGAACTTCATTTTGGTGATGTTTTGCATATCCAGTGATTTTTTCCCTTAACAGCCGCCAAGACAAAAGTCTACTGAACATAAACAGCTTGATGCTGGGTAATTAATGCTGCTGTTTGGGAAGTGAAGGACTAGGTGAGTAAAGCACAGGTGAGCACTACATAGCCATGTTGTCCTTGTTGATATTAGCTATCGAGATAATCATCTTTTAGTTAGTGTTGTGGGGCAGTGCTGTTAGTTAAAAGGTGGTCATATTACAATAATCCAATATTTGATGGCAGGATGAGGCAGCTGTGTGTTGTAATATACAGAAACAGCTGAACAACATTATTGATGCATTCAACCAAACAACAACCGTCTTTCATTTTATCAGGGGTGTAAAGAGAGTTAATATTCACAGTTTAAATAAATTTGTATTTGTATTAACTTGGAAAAACGTGTGCACATGCTGCCTTAAACTTCTCTGAGATAAGTTAGTGACTTAGTATTCATTCATTTGAAAGATCCTGGTTAAACTGACCACTATTTGTTATCTTTCAGTTTACTTGTGATCAAATTTTTATTTTTGGCAAAACTCAATGCAAACAAGACATTTACAGTTAATAAAGAAAAAAAGCACTAATATAACTAAACATGTCGATCAGTAGAATAATAAAATCATACAATAGTAAGAAAGAAACAAGAAATCCAACTATAGATCAGACAGTGCCGATGCTGCCTGGTTCCTTCCATTTTAATCTCTGTAAATGATAGAGACTGGAGTGGCTTCAACCGAACAACTAACATCTTCTAAGCAGCAGTGCATGATAATAACCACAACAGTCTTTGAGCCTGGTTGATTCAGACTGTCTGCCTGCCACATCAGCATTCAAAAGCATGAATTCAAGAGCACAAATGATTTTCACATCAAGCGTTTCAGAAAGAGGATCTGTAAGAAACTTTTAACAGGTGGACATAACCACTAAATGTAATGTCTCCAGTTTGTTTAAGTTGCAAAGGGAATGGTTGACCACTGGGTGTCAAACTAATTTGACAGATTTTTAAATGTATTATTTAAATTATTATCATGCTATGTATTTTGTCAGTAAATTAGTTTATTTCATGGAAATATACAGTTCTGTTCTCTTGGAAGCACAGCCTTTCCTCTCCAGTGATGTAAACTAGCGGCCTTCTATCTATGAGGCAACAGCCGTGACTACCGCTCTATGCAGCCACTTTAATATCATCTCAATTAGATATATTTACTGTATATTTAGGTCAAATAGGTCATAAGGTACACTTTTGACTCAATCCTATTTTCAGTTTAATCATTTTGGTAAATTTTGACATTAGTTTAGATTATTATAATAAACACAATTATCACAATAATTACATCTTTTAGTTTAGTAGTTCTCAGCTGGTCGGGTATCAGGACCCACCACCAGAGAAATCATTACCCAGATTTATAACAAATTTTGAACAAGTTAAATGTATTTAATGAAAAAATGTTGCAATCTGGACCTCAAAAGAAAGAAAGCATAATTTTGCAAAGAGAAAGGACAAACATGTTTAAAAAGCAAATCACATGTATGAATGAATCTTATTTTACTTCATTTTCCCAAGACAGCATGGAAATCTGGTCAATTCCTCTGGGACTTTCCTCATTATCTTAGGAAAACCAACTTTGTTCAAAAGAAAAATGGAGAAATAATCTTGGGGAAAATATTGCACTTTACTTGTCTTCACGGAAAACTTAAAAAATACTTACATGAATTTACTCTATATGTACTTGTGGTTTTCAAACATAGACTTTTGCAGCATTTTTTCCCCTTACACACCGTTACAACCCACTGGAAAGAGCTTCACAGCCCACCTTTGGGTCCGGACCCACCAGTTAAGAATCACTGTTCTAGTTTAACTGAACAATTGCCCTGGCGACACAAAAATAGACTCTTCTTCTCTTGAAGTACGGAGTGAAGGTCACTGTCAAACAACCATAAATTAATAAAAAACTTCTAAGAAGTGCATAATTATTTTGATGTTTCTCCTTTTTGGCCTGTTTTTTATTTTAATCTAGCCCTTGTATCCCAAAATCCTCTCCCAGAAATCAGCCAGTGATATTTACCTCCGCCAAGGAGGTTATGTGATCGTCAGGGTTTGTTAGTTTGTTTGACAGCATCAAAACTCAAAAAGTTATGGATGGATTTTGATGAAATTATCAGGAAATGTTAGAAATGGCATAAGAAAGAACTGATTAGATTTTGGGAGTGATCCAGATCACCGTCTGGATCCAGGAATTTTTTTAAACGATTCTTTACTATTGGGAGATAGGGCTAATGGTGGAGGGCTGCGCTCTCCGAGTGCTTTTCTAGTTTCTTTCTTTAATTATTTAATCTCTTTGTTTTTCCAATCTAGACAATACAGAATCTCCCCTCCATTCAATTTTTGATTTTCTAAGTTTTGAAATGTAAATAGACACAGCCATAACGCTAAATAACCAGAAACTAGCTGGGGGTTTTTTTCTTAATAAACCCCTCTTTTTATACAGAAAATGGTGTCCCTGTCTTGGGTGGAGAAAATAGGCGAATATCATGGTATTTATTGATTTGGTTAATCCTTTGACAGCTTAGTTTCTTGTGTCCACTTTCTAAAAAAAAAAAGAACAACAACAACAACAACCCATGTACAGAACAGTTCTCACGGTTTCTATTATTCTATTATTCGGCTATTCTATTATTTGGCCTTATGTGCCATGGCTTACAGGGCTTAAGCCCCAAATGTTTTCTCAAAAGCCCCAGATCTTTCAGGTTGGTAAAAACTATGTTGCTGCTGAGTTTTATGATAGATAAAATAATAAAAGAAATATATTTAGAAATGGGCACTGTAAATCAGAAAATTCTAGTCTTGTAGCCAAACTGAAAAAAACAGACTTTTAATTTTTCACCTCCTAGCGCTTACAAACACTTTACTATGTAAAAAAAAAGCTTTGAACATGGCATTAAAAACAACATCTTCTGCATTTTTATTAATAAATCTGTACCTGCAGCTTTTTTGTGTGGGTGTTTTTTAATAAATGGTTCCAATTTTAAACCTTTACACAAATTCTTAACCTCCCTCTGTTATTCTTCTAAAAAATTTGACAATGGGATGATTCTGCCCCTTTTTGGGAGGCAAAGGTGAAAATTACTGATCTTCAACATGTATTATGATTTTACAACATTGAGGACACTTTTAAAACAATTTGAATTCAGACAGAAAATCAAAATGGGTGACATTTGATACTTATTTCAAACCATTCAGCCACGAAAAAAGATTACAACAACGTCTCAACTAAGGAATCACAGCATGGCACACTACAGAGAAGGATGGGGAATCATTAAGCGCCAAGTAAATGCAAGATAAACATGAATACTACAAGTATCCACTGCTAAGAGGTTACTACAAGGCGGAGGTCAAAACAGGCCCCTTCAAGGAAGTGAATGTTGTGATCATGCTAATTCTACAACTGCACAAGGGAATTTAAATAAAAAATATTATTTCTATATTATATCAATCATTTATTGTAAGTAAGCACTCAACTCAGTATATCAAGGGAAAAAGGGAATCAGAGCCCAATCTAAACATCTCAGTTGATTACTGGTATGAAAATACACCAAACATTCACCAGTTCACAGATATGGAGGGAGTTCTCCAACCACCAACAATGCCTTTAATGTTGTTTTATTGTCCTCTGTGTTACTTCTGATCATTTAATTTAAAGCCAACATGTTCATCTGTGGACTGTATGTGTATAACATTTTGAAATAAATGATAAAGATTCAAGTTACAAAACAACAACAACAATAAAAAAAAAATGAATAAAAAAACACTGACTCTAAAAGTGTTTTATTAGTTGAAATTGCATCACTTATTTTCAAAATGATGTATAGATTTTTAAACAAGTATTTATTTTGTGTATTAAATCCAAATTTGTATTTGAAATTGCATGAAAGCAGTGCTTGTAACTGTCTGAAAAGCAAAACAAATCAGACTAAGCCCAGGATATTTTGCACTTCCATGAGAATTGTAGGTGTTTAATGTGACCTCTCTCAGCACATCTTGAACTCTTTTCAGGAAATATCTAATAATAATGATAAATCACTGACAATAATTTTCTGAATTAACCCTCTGTTGTATTATACCAGGTTTCTCTCAGCACTCCTCGGAGCTCTTCTTCAGATTTAAGCTGTTTTTTTAAAATACATCTTTAACCGTCCTAGTTACCATACTGCAGCAATCATAATCAGGTGTGGATCATAGAGTCAGTCTATGTCTGTCAGTGTTTTCCTGTCGATATATGAATTTACTGCATCAGTAGTCATAATAAAAAATAAACTCTTTCCCAGTCAGGTGTTTTCAAGAAAGAAAGGCATGATGAATTTCAGAAACATCGCTAAATCTGAGTGTAACTCACTCTGTGTTTCTGTTTTTCAAAAATATATTTTGTAAAGTCAAACAAGAAGAACATGCACCAGTTTTCACTATGATTCAGTCTTTCTGAATGTCAAAGTTGACCTTTAAACCTACTACAGAAGAGTATCTTCACAGCCTGTATTTAAGTCCAGTAAACAGATAAACATTCTCATTAATCACCTCTAGATCAGAGCAGACACTTTAATGTCCTGACAGTCCACTTGGCATCCACCCTCATTACACTGTCATAGACCAATAAACACTCATGCCAGCGCCACTCCACCAATCAAACATCTGGCATTTGCAGGTCATTAGGGACGAGAGCGAATCAGATCCCTTGCTCAAGCAAGGGGGGTGGGGAGTGGGCTCTGTGCCCGGACCCTCCTAATCTCACCAATGGGAATGCAGCACTCCTTGTAATCCAATTAAAGGAGCGTAAGCGGTTTGTTAGACACTGTGTGTTAATGTAAGCTCTATCCAATATACTGTGGGCTGGTAACAGCATGGCTGGGGAGACACTTTGGTCCATGAACAGAGAAGTATACAGCTGGAGGGCCTGCTCTAATATCAGGATAACCTCACAGAGCAGGCCCGTAAATGCAGCAGGGGAGAGTGGGGGTCTCAAACACTCAGAATGATACTCCTATTGACCTTTGATTGTTCCTTTTAAGGCATGATGACAGATATAAAAAGGTGTGAGAGAGAAAGACACCATAAAGTCACTGAAAATACCTGCTCAATATGCATTATCATGTTATAACAGAGGATTTTGTTATGAGGATGCATGCAAACTCTGGGTGGGATGGTTCCTTTGTGCTTCATTGCTATTCAGCTCCATTCCTGCTGTAAATGTACAGCCGTGCATCTTAATTGCATTTTCTAAGCAGCATTTAATAACCATAGATTTGTACCATTTGCATTCTTCGCAGATGTAAGAACATGTTTTCTCACACTGGCACCTCCCATTTCCTCCCATCCAGCAGCTGCAAGTGAACACGCTGCATCTGACAAAGAGGAACTTAATCATATCTTCTTTTTCCTCTTTCCCAGATGCACCGAATTGAACTTAATTAGATGCTACATCACCTCAGTGAGGGGCTGCATGGCAAATCTTATTAAGAAAAAGCAGTGTGTTTCTCCAACGCTCGCTGATTCCTTTACATCACAGCGTCTGTGGGAGAAAACCCCGCTGAGGCGTATTCTCCAGCCCCTGTAACTAATGACAGCGTTGCCCAGATCTGACAGTGAGCTGTGTCTGTATATTGTGCTTAATATCATAATAATAATGAGAGCAAATTAGAACAATCAATTTCCATGGCTGGTTGTTGATTGGAGGAGGAGGTGGAAGTGACAGGCGGTGATCCATCATCCTCAGCCAGTCACATTAAGGAGAGCGCCGTGGAGCAGGTGGGCTGGGCTGGCAGCCAGCCGCAGCCAATGGAAACAGGCAGGAGAGGAGTAGGGAGATCCATTACGTCCAAATCAAGTGCTAATGTAGCTGTGAAGTGGGTGAAACACAGAGCAGGGGAGGAAGGAGGGGAGAGAGGGTTATGGGGTGTCGCTGAGACTTACGGGCAGTCTGAGTGTGTGTTTTTTTTACCACAGGATGTAACTCTTTTCCTGCAAGTGTGTCCAAGCATCCTCCATCTAGAGCCACTGATGATACACAATGACTCCACAGAATTGTCATTAAAATGCAAATCTGAAGCTCATGCAAAAATGCACATTTTGTCCCTTCTAAAGCCCACAATCTGAGTCATCATAAAATGCGATACCACAAGGGGTCAGTAAAATCCAACTTTCTTTATGTCATGAAGTCACTACTGTGCTCAGCAGCACATCAAATCAGTTGAATCACAGAATCATGTGCTGATTCACAACCCCAGTGTGAATAAAACACAAAATTGTGTCTGATAATGGAAATTGTATATGTTCTGCTTCAACTGCTGACCTAACCACAAGCATGAGGAGATCAGATTGCTATGGAAACGATTGTGAAAATAATTAGTGAAGCAGGGAGGCCTGGTCGATGATAGTCACTCCACTTCACGGCCTCAAGATATATAAAGTGTGTGACCTTTACTCTCTCAAAGCCACTTTCAGCACACACAAAGAAAAGCTGCATCCATCAGTCATCAGGAAACGTCCTAGACTCCTGCTCAACCACAGCCCAAACTCCTTTAAGTATCAGAAAAAGCAAAATTACATACATTTTCATCTTTTATCAACTCATATAGGGGTCTTTCTCTCTGATCCTGTTTCTGCAAAACGATGGCATGGGGCGAGTATATTAGATTTCATCAGCAGCCATCAATCACGGCTGCACTTAACACGATCAGCTCCCCAGTTTATTCAGAGCGAACAATGGGGGACAGGCACGTCCCGCCTGCAATAGAGTAAATGAGGAATTTAAATACTGCACAAGAGACTACGGCAGCTAGGAGGGGGCTGACTGATTAAAGGCCACAATATCGGCTTTTCTAGGCAGATGATCTGTCAACGGGATGCAGGAGGAGGTTTATTGAAATAATGGGCTGCTAATGTGAGGTTATTCGCCGCCACAGACAAGCAAATGCTTGTGAGGATACTCATTGTGGTAGCATGTCTTTGCAGCACACAAAATTGACTCCTGAGCAAGCAGACATGGTCCAATTTTCACACAGTGTCTCACATACAAGCACAGACATCATCTCCCAGCACAGCTTCCCCTACTGTCTGATATTGATGGGTAATTCATCAAAAGGCATCTCATTCACTGTTGAGAGGAAATTAAATCATGTACTTCCAGATCCTCATTACGATCATGAGATGTCCCTCTTGTAAATTATGAGTCGTTCATTTTTTTTCATAACATTAATTTTGCCAACACGGAGGTGCCTCTCTGCTTTCCCTCCTAATCATGGTGTTAATAAGCAGATACAGTCAATGCCAGAGGATGCTAGCAGAGACAGGAAGGCTAGGAGAACGACCTTGTGATGCAGAGAGGAATATTTCAGATTTCTATATTGTGGGAAAGTTGTGTGAAGAGACGCAAGTTATGCAGAGAAGTAAACGCCCACAATCCAGAGAGTCACATGAGTCTCACTGTGTTTTCAAATGTAGAGAGCATCACTACCAGAGGAGGATGCAATGAATACAAATATACTGGAAAAGCAGATATATGTGCAGGATTTCTACAGGGTAGGAAAGTTACATATTACAATTACTTATGTGACTGTAGTTTAGAAATTTTACTCATTTGAGTGCTTTGTTTTTAAATCATTATATTTTGGAGGGAATCTAGCGCTTGGCTGCATTTTAGTTAAGTTAGAATCAAACTTTAGGGGTAATTGTTTTAAATCAACAATAAAATTTAGAGATGTGAGTTTTAAACCACAATTGTAATGGAATATTCTGTTTAATGTATTGAATTCTGCATGTCATCAATTTCATGCAGAGCCAATCATTAGGATTTTTATCAGTGTTTACCTAACTCCCACAAATCAGCATCTTTACAGTGCCAGTGAAAGTTTTCACCCCCTTGGATGTTTTACCCGTTAGTTGATTTTAAAAATCAATCATGGTCAGTATAAATTGGAAATTTTGAAAAAAGAAAAAAAAATACAACAAAACCTCTTTCTACAAAGTAATTTCAATTAAATGAACACAAAACTGCTCAAGCTCTGTCAGGTTGCACAAGGATTAGGCATGAGAAGCCCTTTTCAAGTTCAGCCACAAATTCTCTATTGGATTGAGGTGTGGGCTTTGACTTGGTCACTCCAGAACATTCACCGTGATGTCTTTAAAGCATTTTTGTGTAGCTTTCATTGTCTGCTTTGGGTCAAGATTGTCCTCCACTATTTTCCTATATTTTGCCACATTCATTTTTCCCGTTACTTTTACAAGCTTTCCAGGGCCAACAGCTGAGAAGCATCCCCACAGCATGAAGCTGCCACCACCGCATGCTTCACAGTGGGGATGGTGTGTTTGTAGTGATGTGCAGTGTTTGATGTCCACCAAACATAGCGTTTTTGTGCTGGCCAAAAAGCACCATTTTGGTCTCATCAGCTGTGACCATGCAAAAAAGAGACTGGTGAGGGAGGTCACCAAGACACCTATGACTACTCTGAAGAAGTTACAAGCTTCTGCAGCTGAGATTGGAGATTCTGCATACAACTGTTGGCTGGGTTCTTCACCAGTCTTTGGTTTGATGAGACCAAAATGGTGCTTTTTGGCCATCAGAGGAGATGGTTTGTTTGGTGGTGGCAGCATCATGCTTCTTGGCAGCCAGCCCTGGAAGTCTGTAAAATTAGAGAGTAACATGAATCTGGCAAAATACATGTAAATCCTGGAGGAAAATCTTTTCCAGCCTGCAAGAGAGCTACAGCTTGAGAAGATTTACAACCCAGTAAGACAATTACCAGAACATACAGAAAAAGCTACACAGAAGTGGTTTAAAGCCAACAAAGTGAGTGTTCTGGAGTGGCCAGTCAAAACCCAGACCTCACTCCAATAGAGAATTTGTGGCTGGACTTGAAGAGGGCTGTTCATGCCTGATCCCTGTGCAGCCCGACAGAGCCTGAGCAGTTTTGCAAAGAAGAATGGAGTAAAATTCCAGTGTCCAGATGTGCAAGCCCAGCTGAGACCCATCCAAGCAGACCCAGTGCTGTGATTTCAGCCAAAGGTGCATTTACTAAACACTGAGTTAAAGGAGGTAAATATTTATGCAATCACTTATTTTACCTCACATATTTTCATTTTATTGACCTCACTTCGTAGAAATCTGATTTCACTTTGACATTAAAGGTTCTTTTTATATTTTTTTTTGTCAAAAAATTAAAATCATATTGACCATGATCGATTTATAGACTCAATAAAAGGGGTTGAACACTTTCTATCGACACTGTACATGTGATTCGAAGTATTCACACTGGGTGGTAAAGAACATATTATAAGCAGAAAAGACTGATGCTGCCAGTTGTGTAATGTAAATGTCATTAGCCTCACCTGCTCACTTGAGGTGAATACCCTTACTAGTCTTTTACCTGCATTGACACACTGGCTCACTCTGACTATGTGCAGGAATTTCAACAAGCAACTGGCAGAAAAAAAAATGGGGAAGATTTTCTGGAGTTTTGAGCACGAGTGAAAACACCAACAGTCTGACGGTAATGTTAACTTCATCTTATTCACAACAAGAAATGTTCACAAACTGAGATCTGTAGTTTCAGCCTGCAATGCTCCAAACTGCTTTTCTCTCATCTCATATTAACGGCAACATAAGCATTTTTCCTTTAACATGTCCACATTTTGAATGCCCACTATCAAAGGTGAATGCTGCAGCAAAAGTAGGTCAAACGGACAGTCTCATATATCTCAAGACTCCTTCTCTGCCTCCCTGTTGCATTAAAGATCCAGTTCATAATACTGTTTTTCTTTAAGTTCATTCTTAAGTCAGAGTCCAAAATACATGTCTGATCTAATCCAATGTTACTTAGGACCCACTCCCCTCAGTTCAACATGGGTAAAACTGCTGTCAGCATGCACAATGAGGACTGTGCTCATTGAGCGTCTCGGGCCACAGCATTTAAGCTGTGGAATGTTTGGCCCACATCTGAGAGGTCTGCTGACCTTGCTGATTCCTAACAAAATCAATTTACAGAGCTGTTTGGGCAGGAGTCCAGTTAATGTGTTTGGCCAACGTGAGGATGTTGGCGCATGTGACAACTAAAACGACAGATAGTTCACTCAGGAGCAGGTGGTGATCAAAACAGAGAGGAAAATAAACCCTGAACTGAAAAGATGATGGAATTAAAACTCTTCAGAAGAGTTTTTGATGAGGTATAAACAGTGGTGTAGTGGTGCCTGAAAAAGTGTGTATATTCTTAATTTAATACCAAAATTTCTAGTGGCCCATGCAGCAAAGGATAACATTCCTGTATTATTAAAAAAGACATGTAATTCTATCTTTGATAAATAGCTCACCAAAAACAGGCCTTTAGTATTCAGACATTGTCATTTAACTTCTGCATACTTCTTCTCTATATAAGCACACTTAACCCATATTTGCTCCTGTTGCTTCGTGTGCTGTGCAGTTGTGTATGGATGTGTATGATTGGGATTAGCTAATACTGATGGCTAATTCTCCATGGCAATCTCTGCCATCAGTGTGTGATTGTGGAGTAAATGCGTGTGAATGGGTTGGTGTGACCTGCTGTGTGAAGCTATCCTGCACCTAAAGTCTAAATTGTGGCGCTGTATGATTACTTCTAAGGAAGTGTAGTCTTAAGGTAGGCGTGCAATTACCTTTCATTGCTTCCTAATATCTACCCAATCAAGTCAACAGGCCCTTTTGACTATTTTTCCAACTCACTAAAACTTTACCTAGCATCCAAGTTCACAGAGGATAGCTGCTGTTAACAGGGGCAGCCGATATCAGTATTTGGTTCTGAGCGACTTAATCAGGTGCATCAGAGCAAGCAGGGAAGACATCTGGATGAAGGGAGTTAGAAGCCAGAGAGATGGAAGGGATTAGGTACATCCTGTACAGGAGTAAACTAAAATATGACAGCATGAATCCTTGTGTTTCACTTGACTGTTTGAGAATCCTGTGATGGTCACATTTAATTATCGTTAGTTTGTTGTGATCAGTTTCCCTGAAAATGTTCCATCTTGTTCTCACATTAGCTCAACCTGGCTTCATGGGTAAAATCTACAAGGTGGTAGAAAAAGTCCAGAGTAAAGACTGGGTAAATCTGTTTTTGTTTACACATGCAGATCATTTTCATCAGTTAAAGAATAGATATTTTTTTTCTTTCAAGGTCATCTGAGTTCATCTGTGAAGTCAGCTGTAATCCAGCAGGACAAAACTTGAAATTTGTTACTCGGTCACTCAGAAGCTGAAAAGTCTTATGTTACAGAAGTAATTGTCTCATTTGGTTTTGGTTGAATTGATTTGTTACAAAAAACCCATGATGGCATGGGTTATTTAAGTCAAAGAAGTCATTTGACACCGGCTGTTTGACTTGTCAAATGGTTTTGGATGGTTTTCTGGTTTATTGGGCTAAAGGTCAGAGTACAGGTCTAAAAGTTTACTGGTTTTATGTCCCACCTATATTGCTACAAATGAAAAAAGTATTTTTCATGGCATCTACAGTATGTCATGGATAAGAAAGTAATGGGTGCTTATCTAGGCAATCAAGATTTCAAGAGAAACCATTTCTTTAAGACTTTACCTGAATAACACACAAGAGTAATAGCGTAAGAGTCAGAGTGAAGCAGGCGTCATGTGACCAACCTATCTGAGAGGTGAATTAACAGTAGTGCAGACATGTAAGGAAAGATACAATGCATATCCTTCAGGCTTGATTCAGTTCAACTATGCTACTTCTGGAGAGGCCTGATCGCAGAAGAATCAACCAATCAGAAGACAGCACCTGCAGACTCTGCTCTATAAAGGCCTGGTCCGCAATGGATTCAAGGCACAGCCTTGTTTCAATCAGCACACCACTGTGCCTTTCATTGTCTTATTTTGTGTATTGTTTTAAGAAAGAATTCATCCTGCATCGTATGTGTTTTTGAGGGACTCACTTGTGTGACTGGGCCAAAGATTAGTTAGATAAATGCACACACTCACGCAGCTTGATTTACTTTTATATTTAGTCACATTAGGGCTAGGAATGCTGTTAATTTGTTGTTTGGTTTGGTCAGTTAGAGAAGTGAGTAAGGACTTATTTTCATTTCTTTCTCACCAGTTAGTTGGTTGGTTAAAAACACTAGTTTAGAGATCTTCTGTTTGATTGGAGCAGCACTCGTCAGTCCCTTGATTTTGCCTCACCTGTTAATTGGTTGCATAATTTCACTGCTTTTGTAATAAAAAACTTTAATTTACCGACACCATCTGGTTTTATGTTACTACTCCACCCAAACGAGCTAAGTCGTTACATAAAAGGGGGCTTGTCCGGGATCAATCTGTTAAGGGATTCCTGGTTATCAGTGTTATTTGTTATGTGGTAAGGTTGTCTGAGTGCAGTTTGTGTGTGCAGCTAAGTTCTGTTGTTGTAATTTTGTAAAGTGAGTTTTTTTAAAAGTCTTCGGTGAAAATTATTCCTGTGGAATTGCAATACTCACTGTATTGCAAAATGTTTAAAATAGCAATAATATCCAATCGTGACCCGAGTATCATGATAATATGGTATCGTGGGGCCACTAGTGATTCCCACCCCTAGTTAACTGTTGTGTGAGCTAAATAGTCGTCTTGGGATTTGTACTGCTACCTGCCCAGTTTAGCAACTCTGTGTTAAGTGTAGTTTAGCAGCTGAAGCTGCTCCTTCTGTCAAGCACCAGCATGAGGAATTCTTGTGTTGTTCTGAGTTTTGGAAACGGGTGTGGCTGTTCAGTGACAGCAGCAGACCAGAACTAAGGCAAAGGACAAGTCAATGTCCTTCTCCAGAGCGAAGGAGAAATGGAGGTCAGAGAAAAGCATACCTGTACACTAAAAGCTCCAAATGCGGGACAGGGCAAAGAACTGTGTGAATTTTCCTTCAAAATCAGCTGCTTCATCATTCACGGGGGGTGAGGCAGTGCAGTCCAAACTGCAGCTCCTGCAGGTTAAATAAAAAGATGACAAGACTAGGTTAAAACCTAGCATATGGCTGACTGCAACTATCTGGGATGCCTGTTGAAATGCCTGACTGAATTGTGTGTTTTGGCAGAGTGATTGGTTTTAGGGGAGTGTAATTGTACTGTCCTTTATGTTTGTGGAAAACAGCCAACCCGACATTCATTACATTGATATATAACTAATTTATCTGGGAAAGCTCTCATAGAAAGTATTTCGGAAGGGCAGGACTTTCAAAAAAGATTCTCGAAAGCTAACAGGAGAAACGCTCTGTCTGTCACATTCATGGAGGACAAATCAGAGTGACAAGGCAAAATGAAGTTGTGTGCATGCACTACTCTTGAGCTGGCAGGCTAACGCTATCTTTTCTGTGAATAAAACAAATGCCAAAGCAGGTCAGGGGAGGGGCAAAAACATCTTCTATGCCAAGACAAGCTTCAATGTGGCACTATGCTCTTGTTTTAAAAAATGAATGTGATCCACTTCTGATTAACCTGTTGCTCTCCTACAGCTACATTTGAGCTAACAGCTACCGCGGCAGCAGCCATTGGCTTTACTGGCAAACCCCATCCTAAATGATCATAAACCTATGCCAAAGCAGACTGGGAGAAGAGAGAAAAAAACTTTTCTGTCACGAAAAGCTTTTGGTGTTTCTCTCTGGCCTTGTTTTAATGAAGGCATGTTGTCCTGTTATGACAAAACTCCACTATCAGCTATTGTATACAACCACTCACAATAACCAACCCTCTTACCTGTAGATATCAAAATGTCATGCTGAAGTAGGTCCGCAGAAGAGTGAAAACAAGCTTTTAGTGGTGTTTTATTCTTTATTACATACAGAAATGTCGTCAAGTTCTAGTAAAACTGACGCTATGATAAAGCTAGATCTGAGGTAATCATCGCAGTGGAGGCAGCCATTAAAAACAGCTTTGACTACAACTAAACCCTGCCCATAGCCCAACTCTGTATGTACAGCTCTGAAAGAATAGTCAGTCAGTCACTCAGTCAGGCCGACCCCAGCGGTCAGCCAAAAATATGAGAAGCCTTGCGTAGCTGCCCTGATGTGCCATACGGCTGAAGAGCAAGCACCATGACATCTTCTGTATGTCTGTTTTGTGAGTAAACTGGTTGAAGTCATGTGAAGGAAGGAGGCTGGCAATGATGCAATGTCTGACCAGTTTCTCAAAGCACTTCATGGCTACTAGTGTGAGTGCGATCAACACTGTCAGTGGTGTATTTTTCAGTAGTGTGACGATTGCATCAGATTTCAGGAAGGCTGGGGTTTTGGCGGATTGTCTTTATGAAGACTCCAGCCAGCTGGTCTGTCAGTCTTCCAACACCCTCCCAGGTACTCCATCAGGTGGCCCTTCTGAGCCCCTCTGCTAGACCTGGAGGTGATTTTCCTGTCATTTAGCAGGATTTGGAATTATTTTGTCATCTGGTTTCTGGTTAGGATAGCTACAACTTAACACAATTTTTTCAGACCTTTATTTTTTATTTTTTAGAAAGGAGAGTTGTCTGCAAAGTGCAGGACACATATTTATCTAACCAGTTGAAATTACCGGTTGCCTACTAAATCATACATACGAAACGTACCTGTATTCCGTGAATCTCTTTACTTAGCGGAACATTTCTCCTTCAACTTTGGTTTCGCTACCGCCACCTCAGCATTTATCAAAGATTGCTTATTGCTGATGAGAGCATTCACTTCATCCCCAATTCACTCACACAAACAATAGCTGTTATTGAAGGAGCGAGCCGTTCTCTTGACATTTTTCATATCCTAGCATTTGCCACGGGAACGTGAAGATATTTTAGTATACACCTCCTGAACTTGGTGACCTCAAAGGCAGGCACGGCCATGCGTATAACCCTGTGACACTAGCTGTGAAGGCTACAAGTCCAAAGTGGCCGTTTCTGTCAGTAGGAGTCCTATCTCTTACATTACTAACCTCTGTTTTTTCCTGCCATTTATTAAAAACAGAAAGATTTCTTCTGCATCCTGACATCTGCATCATGCAGAATTTTGTGTTTTTGAAGTGGTGGTATATTTTTCAGTTTGCTGTAAAAAAAAAAAAAAAATCTCACAATTTGATTCTGTGATATGAAAAACTAGAGTTGGCTAATGTGTAAGAGTGCTAAACTACCTAAATGATGAAAATCTTTATCTTCAGGTGGTGTTCAACTTATAATATTTCATTTTTAAACTTTTATTTGACTCAAAATTTAAATAACAACTTCGGCAGCTCACTGCTGCTGACAAAGAAGTTCATTCTTTTAATAACTGAAAATAAACTGTTAAATATAACTCATCAAATAACACGCACCCATGTTATGTTTATGATCCACATCAGTTATCCCAAATCCCTTGACTGAAAAGCATGATGGTGTAAGCAGGGGTAAGTAACTAATTACATTAACTCATATTACTGTAACTGAGTGTACTTGTACTTTTTGAGTAGTTTTTAAAATCACTACCTTTACTTTTACTTCAGTGTATTTTGAGTAAAGCATTGTACTTAATTGCATTTTAAAAAAAACATTGAGTACTGAGTAAAAAAAGGAAACACTAAAAGCCACAACAAAGAGGTCCAATCTTTCTGCCAACAACATGAAAACAACCAGCCGTTTGGCTTCACAACACATGACGGTCAGTTCATAGAATGATTCCATATTTATTCCCAAAATAGCTGTTGCATTGTACTTTAGATTAGGTCAAACCTTATAATAAATAACCTGGTTGGAGGTTCATGTTTACTTGCTGTTATTGCACATTAAGGACAGGTCATATTTCACTGTGAAGCCCCTTGGGTATCAAAAGTAGCTACTCAGAACTTTGAGTAAATTTTAAATGACTTACTTTTTACTTTTACTTGAGTAGATTTATAGACCACTACTTTTACTTCTACTTAAGTAAATTTTAACCAGAGTATCTGTAATTTTACTTTAGTACAATAGTCTGGTACTTTTTCCAACTCTAGATGCAATATACTTTTGTGTCAATTCCCAATTTTCACCAGACATTCTGAGCTTACTAAGTGTTTTCTTTGGTCTCATTGATCCACCCAGCAGTCACAGAGTTACTCTGGTTAGTATTACCACCAGTCAATAAATCAATCTCTGTTTGTATAGCAACAATTCACAACTGAAGTTACCTTTTCTATCTACAGTTGAAACCAAGTATTTAGCATCTTCACATGTTCTTTTTCTTTTGTTTTAGGGTTGATATGCATGATATCTATCTATCTATCTATCTATCTATCTATCTATCTATGAAAATAATATGAAAATAATTCCAACATTAATTTGATGAGTCAACTAAATAATTTTGATGAAAAATCTCTAAAAAAAAAAAAAAAACTTTAAATAATGATGAAGTTGTCCCTGAATGTTCCCTATTTTCCCAGCCAAGCCCCAATTGTTCATTTATCCTAAGACCTGCAGGCACCTCGGGACGTGGGTGAGCCCACTTGGCTCATGTGATTGCTGATGGACCAGGGGAAACGATCATGGCTGGGTCCGAGCAGCTCAGCTGTACGGTGATTGGAGGCTGAGAGTTTGACAAGCTTGTTAATTCCACCCATCAACAGCACGCCTCCTCCCCGCCTCACGCGCATGGCTGAAAAGTACAAATAGAGATGCCGAGTGTAGAGAGTTGTGAGGAAAGTTGTGAATGTGAGTTTCTTCTTTTGTTATACGAGAAAAGCACGTACGGGTTTTTTTATTATTCATGACATAAATGGCGGAGGAACTATTAGTGGAGAAAACTGCGAAGCTCAGCACGGTGAGTGTGCCTTTAAAATTGACGACTAAAATGAAAATCAAACTATTAGAGTCGCTGTTGTGAAATAAGCTAACAATAGCAAACATTGCTTTTAACATTTTGACAATCCTCCTGGCTTCACCTTCAGCTGAAAGACCCCGTGACCTAATTTCTTTCAGTGCTGTCTATAAAGACAGATCAATACACCGTCGCCTATTGTTGCTCTACTTAATACCTATCATGTAAAAATATCTGGCTCAGCATCACATGTCATAGCCTAATAGATGCTGCATGGACATTTGTGAACTCTCTGGTTCACAGTCATGCGCGAGATTTCATAGCTCTGTTATAAATCCTAATCAGCTTTCATTTCTTAATAAAAGTCATACAAACAAAAAATTACAATGAAAACCTATGGGAAAAAAGCCTTAAACTCTCAAAGTGCACAGGGTTTTGACTGATGGGATGCAACATGTGAAGAGCTGCTCATCTGATAATGAACTTAAGCTGAATGCAGACTGGGCAGCATTGTCTGCCATGAGCTCCCCTCACATTTGTCGTCCATCAGGCTAATACAGATGAAATTGGGTTTCTTTTAAGCATCTATGCTGTTATTGTTCAGTTAGAGCAGAGGAGTTTCTCCTCTAGTTTCTGTCATACCAACATCCGGCAAATAAGTGGACCTCTTCAGAACCCTGACATGGAAGAAAAGGCGGTTTTGTTTACACTTATTTCACCCAAATGATCAGAGTTGTAATGTGTAAGGTTAAAGTGAGGCTTACATTAGTCCTTCCAAATATTTATGAACTTTAAAATGAGATTCAAATCTTTCTGAAATTCTTCCATAGAGGTCATGCTCACTTTCCTTATGTTCATACTTTTAGCAAAGTGGATAGCTCAATAGCCCATAGCTTCATAGAAAGTAAAGTGTCCCCATTGCTTTGAAAACAGAAAGGGGACTGATGTCTAGGGATGTTAAATCAAATACTTTATTTGGCATCTACAGTGTTGATTTTTAGCCTGTCCTCAAACTGAACACAAGTTTAGTTGCTTCACTCGATCTGCAGATTGTTCAGCTCATTCAGTGTGCCTAATCCACAGCCAAATGCTTTAATAGTACAGTGAACAGGCCTGTATCCAAAAGCTGGTTTATATCCGTCTTTTGATTGAAAAATTTGCTGCTTTTTGCCTGTTCAGCTCTGCTGCAAAATCTACAGATCAGGCTGGTATGCAACTTTTACACTCAGTGAAATTAGAAAGCTGCAATTAGTATCACAGAAGGGGCTGGTGTCTTTACTGGCTGCTGATAATTGTAGAAAGCTAGATACAACATATCTACAACATTTAGTTTTTTTAAAAACTTATTTGGTAATTATTATTATGGAGCCTTTTTTATTGCAATGTTTTAAAAACTTTTCTGAGTTGCAATGAAAAAACAGACTTGAGTGTCTTGTTCTGAACTTTAAAAGAATGTCAAACTGTAAAGCTGTTAGTTGTATTTATGTACATATAAGGTATTTAATGTTGCCTTTATCTTACATGGGAACTCCAATTGTTGTCAATAATCTAAAGAAATTTAGAGCTAACATTTTGTGTTAATTAGTTTGTGCCAACATCTGTGATATGCTCCTAAACTGGAACATGTTCTTTTGCAGTTCTTTAAAAAAATCACTGTGTAGTTTTCTGTACAATATTAATGGCTTTTTTCTATCCCATCTTTTCTTCAGCATCTTACAAAGTCACTGCTGGCAGTGGCTTTTCTGTCCTCATTTGGCAGCTCAATGCTCTATGGCTACAACTTGGCAGTGGTCAACTCCCCAGCAGAGGTTTGTGACACACCAACGACATCGACACCTTTGCTGTGATACTGATCGCTCCCATTGCTGTCGTCATTGTTAAAATTCTTTTCAAGCTTTTCCTCTAATCCTCGACTTCTCCTTGTATTAATGGGAAAGGACTCAGACATGTGGGCTGAATCTGGGTAGTTTCTGAGAATTAATGAAATAATACAGGTCTGATTGTATTTCATTGTCATGTGAATTCATGTGGCTTTGTGTCTCAGATGTAGATACTGCTATGTGCCTGTCCATGACATCAATTTTCTGTAGTTTTTATCTGTCATGTGCTCAGTTAAGTTGCTTTGATGATCATTTTGCTCTGGTGCAGTGACTAAAATGTAAACCATTCCTGTTTGGCTATGGACTGGCTCACGTTGGCTCAAGTTAGTTACATCTCACTAGTAGAGCATGCAGTTTCTTAGAAGAAAGTAACGTACAGGCGGCTGTGGCTGCTGCAGAAATCTTTGCCCTACTTTTTCTGTGACTAACTCTCCTCAGTGAATGTGCATTTACTTTATAAAATTATTTTTTCAAACAATACTGAGAATCTTGGTATCATTGGTTTGATTGCACTACATGGAGACTTTTGTTTATTGATTTGGCTTATCTTTTTATGTATTTGTAGCGCTGAGCTACATGGTTTATTGTTCAAACAGTGTGTGGTTGCATAGTAAGATTTTTTATGTGTTGATATTCACTTTTAATGGTTTTGATTAAGGCTGTCAGCATTAATGCATTAATTAAGGTCCATTAATTGCATGCTTTATTGTCCCTCAGTACAATTTGGCTAAGCCACCTCTCTGCTACCAGTCATGTAAAATAAGCCCATCACCCTGCCATAATGTCTGATTTCACTCTTAAAATACTCAGAGATAGCAGCTACCTTTTTTCTGTTATACAGTGTTTCATGTATTGTACCTCTCTTGTGATGAAGTGGGTGTCATAAGCTTGATCTATCTGAAGTTGCTTATTTTCTTTTGAAATTAAAGTAGGTCTGTATCTTATTTTATATTTTTTAGGGAGCCAAATTTAACATCTGGCCAGGGATTGCTAGCATCGCAAAGCAGGTGGATTTGCCAGACTCCATCTCTGTCATCAGGCAAATCCATCTTGAAAAGCTCCATTCCTCACTGTTATGCTGCTCTGAACATGGTTGGGACCAATCAGCATTGTTTAAGGAGAACAAGGCGGTAGCTATGGGTGGGGATTAGTTGCACTGAAAGCTGTTTGCAATGGCTACTGCCAGTGCTGTGATTAGCTCAAATTTCGCTATTTTCACTATCAAAACAAGAGCAAAGAGCCACACCGAAAGCTTTTCATAATGGAAAAGATGTTTTTGGTCTTCCTCCGGCCTGCTTTGGCATGAGTTTGCAATTGTTTTGGTTTTAGTTTGCCGGTGTATTCATTAGCTGCTGCTGTGGTAGCTTTATGCTCGGATGGAGCAATAGGAAAGTGGCAGTTGAATCAGAACTGGACAACATTCATTTTTAGAACAACAGCAAAGAGCCACACCAACAGCTTGTCTTGGCAGGGAAGAGGTTTTTAGATGGCATAAATTTTATGCACCAAGAAGCTCCACCATTCAGAAACTACAGCAGCGGTAACCTGCCAGCTCAGGAGTATTGCATGCATACAACCTCATTTTATCTTGCCACACTGATTGGCCCGTCATGAACTTGATGGACAGATTGTTCGTCCAATCTTCCAAGAATGTTGTTTTTAAGACCTACCATTCCCAAATGCTTTCTATGGGAGCTTTACCAGATGAATGTGAAACATATCAATGTAATAGATACAGTCATGGACGACAATATTGGCACCCCTAGAAATTTCCAGAAAATCCATCATTTCTCCCAGACATTGTTGCAATAAACAAATGTTTTTGGTATACATGTGTTCATTTTCAGAATTTCAAGATCTCTGGAGATGGTCTTGAAACCTTGAGATTGTTCATATTTTTCCACAATTTTGCTTCTTAAGTCCTCAGACAATTCTCGACTCTTCTTTCTCTTCTCCATGCTTGGTTTGACACACAGAGGCACAAAACACAAAGGTCAAGTCCACTTTTATACATTCTAACTGGCTTCAGGTGTGATTTTTATATTGCCAGCACCTGTTACTGCCACAGGTGAGTTTAAACGAGCATCACATGCTTGAAATAAAAGGATTTACCCACAGCTTAAAAAGGGTGCCAATAATTTTGTCCAGCCCATTTTTTGAGTTTTGCGTAAAATTGTGTCAATTTTGTCTTTTTTCTTCAGATTTTTTGTGTTATTCCAATGCACATAAAGGAAATATGCATGTGTATACCAAAAACATTTGTAATTGCAACAAATTTCTGGGAGAAATGGTGTATTTTCTGGAAAAATTCTAGGGGTGCCAATATTTTCGTCCATGACTGTATATGAAACAGTCAATGTAGTGTGTCAGTTTAAGGGACTACAGATAGAAACTAGAAAAGCAATCGGAGAGCACAGACCTCCACCATTAGCCCTATCTGCCAATAGTAAAGAATCCTTTAAAACATGCCTGTATTCAGACGGTGATTCAGGTCACTCTCAAAATTGAATCAGTTCTTTCTTATGCCATTTCTGACATTTCCTGAAGATTTCATCAAAATCCGTCCATAAGTTTTTCAGTTATGTTGCTAACAAACAAATTAACGAACAAACTAACAAACCCTGCCGATCACATAACCTCCTTGGCGGAGGTAACTAGCTTCTCGGCTAACTCTGGCATGTTTACAGGAATTGTCCCTGTAAAGCTGGGTGTATACTGTGTGATTTTCCTCCAATTCAGCCATGAATATTGAGTCGCACGACTCACTTTAAAGGCATGACAAACAATGCCCCATCCGACTTTCAGTCAGATGGGGCATTGTTTGTCATGCTGTGTACAAGGGTGTACGACGGCCGACCACGGCCCAACTATGACCTGATGACCTGATCCTGACTGGTTGGAAGGATTTCTGGCATGGTCGTGCATCATAAGCAATTCAGTCTCACAGTATGAGATGACATTCTGCCATGACAGTCGTATTCGGCTTGAAATTGCATAGTGTATGCCTGGCTTAAAACAAATAAATACATCTAAAAGGAGGTCAGCTACTCTTAGTTTAAGACAGAACAAAAATAACTATATTTTAAAAAACTGTTATAAATGCAAAATAGTGGAATGTAAAAATGTAACAACAAGAGGAGATTAATCTCGGTTAACTACAGCAACAGTCTACATCTTGCTATAACTGATTTTTTTGGCCTGTTGGTGGCAGTAAAAGAAGTTGTTACCACAAAATTTATTCAATAATTGTCATCTTTAGAGTTAATTGTTGACTAACACTTTCTTACACACACATCTAGTACTTACACATATAGTTCCTGGCTACTCTTTGCTTGAAAAGTTAATCAATATTCAGTTTTTTAAGTTAATTTGCTTGCTAAATTGAAGTTTTACCACTCAAACATGTTAAATTGCTGTTATTTTTCCATATATTATCAGAAAAAGTACTTCTGATTGTTTAAAAGTGTTGAAAAGTTCAGCAGGAGATAACTGCACACTACCGAATGACCTCTAACATGGCAAGATGAATCCTTAAGACATGGGCCCCATGTGACTTTGGTAGCTTTTGTTAAGTTCACTGTTGACTGCTGCGTGTCATCTGACATTAGTTACTCAAGTGTGCTTCAAATCAGATTTTAGGTGTGGGGGAGGTCAGCTGGCTGTGAGTTCAGCGTAAAATAGCAAAAGAGGTTTTTATAGGACATCTGAAAAAGCAGTGGTCTGGTTTTAGTGTATCCCAATCCCATTACATTATCAGAGCCCCCCACCCCATAGTGTGTACTTTAGATGGTCAGAGCAAATGAGGAGTGAAGTGGTTAGAGTCACAATATTTTAACATGGTTTTAATCTGTGACTTCTTTACAGACCTTTATGAAGTCTTAACTTCAGTGCAGGAATCAAAGACTGGCCATCAAACTGGAAATGTTATCTTAACAGAGAGACATAATGCCGGGCCCCTGCAGACTCTCGAAAAGTCTGAAATAGTCCTACATTGCACATTTGAAAATAAAAGCCTCAGAAAGTCTTAAAAAGCCAGATTTTTACCAGTGAGTGGTCCAAAATTTTAGAAGGCACTTTGACTAAGACACGTACTTCTTTAGTCTTATACAATTTTAAACATCTTCCTCTACAAATTGTTGCATAAATATTCTCCAGAAAAGAATTCAGTGTTGGATGTTCCAAATTTCTTGGGGTAGGACCCCAGACCCCTCTCTGATTTTATCTGGCTCACTGTGATTAAATAAACTCTGTACTGTTGTAAAATACTAGTCTAGTTCTCTTAACATCTGGGCTACCAGGTTGCCCACCTGGAAACCAATGCAGCCAGCCCTTATTTTAACAGGTCTTCACAGACAAAAAGCATTATTCTGCTTTTCAATATAACTTCATTGTTCAGAATCAGCTTACCACACCTTCTGAAATGTGTTATGATAAATATCCCCAGATGGCATGGTGATAGAATAAAGGCATTAAATGTGCTAAAAAGCATAAAATTTGGGTGTTTATGACCAAAACTGTCCTTGCCCTATACCATTTGACATTTCATAAACAGATCATTAAATAAAAATATTAAGCTCTGATCCAGTGTAACAAGAAATCTCATATGCCTTTTATTATTTGACTGTGTGCAAAAAGTGGTATTGAGTTTTCTCATTCCAGGTCTTAAAGCGATCCTAAAAAAGTCTTTAATTTGATTTATATATATATATATATATATATATATATATATATATATATATATATATATATATATTTATATATATATTTATTTATTTATTTATTTATTTATTTGAAGTGATTGGTTAGACAATAAGTCAATTTGCCAACCACAGTATCTCAGCATCAAGCAAAAGTCAGGGTCTTTTGGTCCTTGGTCCTCCCAGGCTTACTGTACTAGGATGCTGGCAGTCAGCCAGCCTAAATGCTGAATGATGGCCAGAGATGCAGACTGGACTCCTTTGTGATGACATCCAGCTGGAGCAGCTGTTGTGCTTCTACCTGGTGGGCTGGACTGAGCCTCTGGGGCAGCCACATGCGTTGTGTAGGGTTCAGCTGGTAGGATAGCCGTAGAGATGGGGCATGGGCGCAGGCCTTGGCAATGACCATCAGGAGGTAAGAGCAGTACAGGGCTAATGTTGACACAGTGAAATGCACAACTGGAATATGATCCTATACCTGACCTGACCTAGAATAACAGCTCCCTGTTTCCATTAGAGAATTTCTCAACATCCCTCTGAAATACAGCTGGGCAATACTGCCTAACATTTGTATCAGTTTTTTTTCTTTTTGTGGTAACAGTATTATATTGTGGTATGCAAAATTAAAAAGTATTGCACAAACTGAGCCGTTTCCTATTACACATCATGCTGCTGCACTAGTTTTATTCACTAACCACCATGGCTAGTAGTTTGAGCAATCTGTGTCATCAGTTGTGCTTTGTTTGTGCAGAATCACACAACTCATGTGTTTCAACGTGTGATGACGGGGTTGAAGAAATCCATTTTGGGGCAGAGATAATACCATTGACGGCATTAATACCAGTTTACTGCCAACCGCTATGCTGAAACCTCTTTTAAGTATGTTTAGCTTTGTTTTTGACAAGTTAACAAATCTCAATAACTAGAGGGAATATTTGGTAATAAGACCATTAAAACCAAGAAAATATCAATGTTGGATTTTTAAAAGCATCACTAATCCACCCCTGCCTGCGTGTGTGTTGTGTGAAGGCCCTTGCTTGTAAACAGTAGCTTTGTGTACTGTATGAACTTGCATAACGTGCAACAGCTGTTAATATTGATCCATCCAGGTGTTTGTGAAAACTCAGTTTACCGCACGTGCTGAGAAAATAAACAGTGTGTCAAAAATATCTCTGTTAAAAAGATGTTTTTGTCTCTGTTATTGCTGAATTCCTGTCAGACCACCTACAGTATTAATACACTTCACTTTTAAAAATTATTACTGATTTACAAAACCAACATATTTAATCCTAGTGTTTAAATAAATAAATAAATAAATAGTGTTTAATATGATGGATTCTCTCCTGCTCTGCTTCACCTCATTGGATTGGTCGCTCTGTTAGATTAGCCAGAGTCAAATCTGATGGTGTTTTTGGGTGTTTTATTACATTTGTTCCAAACTAGTAAGAGCCACTGTAATTTTATCAGTCACACAGTTTATGATTGTCTTCTGCATTATTCGGTTTAACTCAGGCTGAGGGAGCTCAGTGAACTTCCTGTCTTCGCCAAATTAAGAGGAAAAAAAAGGGAAAATCACATGAATATGGCTGCCTAATTCGTCACATTAGTACAACCCTCAGCCCACTGTTCACCCAGTGCTGTGGAAATTCCAAGACGGTTGTTGAGTTTTCTGTAGTTAATTATGTAATCATATTTCAGACTGCTGCTTTTATGCCCTGTAGTTTTCTTGAGTTTTGACATACAGATCATGAGGATAAAAATGATTAGCCCACCCTATGAAAATTTCACTTTTTAAAGTATTTCCCAAGTGCTGTTAAACAGAGCGAGGGATTTTTAACACAAAACATCCTAGTTTTTATTTTGGTTGTTATGTTATTTTACTCTGCAAACAGAAACAAAAGTATTTAACAGAAACCAAAAACTACCAGGATCTAACTGATTAGCCCCCTGATGCTAATTGTTAGTTATGTCTCCTTTTTGGCTGGCCGCTGAGGTCAGCCCTACAGATGCCTCTGTCTGTGTCTGAGTAACTGAGTAAGTAACGCACTGAGTGTGTGATCCTACTTTATGAGCCATAGCATACGTTTGCTTGTACTGAATGCTGTCGGTAATGGCTTCCTCCACTGTGGTAAATAGAGCTATATATACAGAGTTATGCTATGGGCGGGGTTTAGTTGTGCTGAAAGCCCTCTAATGGCTGCTCTAAATACCTCAGATATAGCTTTAACATGGCCTCTGTTTCAACTCAACTGGGCCACATTTATGTATGTCAAAGAATAAAAACAACCCTATAAGCTTTTCATGTTGGGAAAGATATTTTCACTCTTCTGCTGAGCTGCTTTGGCATGACTATGTGATAGTTGAGGGGGAAAGGTAACTTCTTGTGTAAATGCTTGTGTACAATGGCTGCTAGTGTAGCGATAAGCTCTAAATTGGTCACAGCAGCACGTTGTCAAAACCAGACATTTCTTTATTAAAACAAGCAAAGACAGCAACACTAAAAGTTTTCTGTGACAGAAAGGGTGTTTCTGCTCTTCTGCCAACCCGCTACAGCATGAGTGAGTCATAGTTAAAGGGGGAAAGGGTTGCTTGTTGTGTCAATGCAGTGTACTCTGCTAGCAGACCGTTAAGCTTAGCCTTAGCCAGACCAGCACTTTTCTCAGAAATGCCCAGCATTTCTTCATTACAGTTAGCACTGAGACCAACACAAAAAGCTTTCTTTGACAGAAAACGATGTTGTCGCTCTTCTGCCTCCCCGCTTTGGCCTGACTATGTGATAGTTACGGGGAAAGGCGTAGTTGTTGTGAGATACAATGCCTGCTAGTGCAGTCATTAGCTGGGACTGAGATGCAGTGGCCCTTTTGTCTGAACTGGACAGCATGTCTTTATTGAAACACATGCAGACCGCAACACGCTTTCCATGACAGAAAAGATGTTTTCGCTATACTCCTGGTTTGCTTTGGTATAGGTTTCCACTCATTTCTGTCGGCCTGTCCAGTATGATCAGGACCTGCTAGCGTGTAAGCAGTTAGCTTGGATGCCTTTCTTGGAACGCCTGGACCACTTTCCTTCTTAAAACCAGAGCAGAGAGCCACACAGAAAGCTTATCTTGGCAGAGAAGATGTTTTGCATGCCTCTTCAAGTGATGTGTCACTCCCTGCACAAAAAAGCTCAGAATAAAGGGAGGATATTTCCTCCTCACCACTCTGCTAGCAATAGCACTGTTGTTGACTAGACATCTTTGTGTTGTGGTCACATGATTCTGTGTAGCCAATCAGATGCGAAAAAAGAAAATCAGGAGAGGAGGGGGGATGATATCGCTCAGGGCCCCATGTACCATTCGCTCTCCACACAGAGAGGAGAAAATATAGCCGTATTAAGTAATCAGTAACAATAACTTCCATATTAATAAGGGCGGTACCTGGTTGTATAACATTATGTGAAATGCAGTCATTCTTTCAGTTTTATGGTTTATTTATTGTCCCCATGCTCCACTTAGAGTTTGATTTATTTGGAAATAAAGAGTCCAAGAGCTCAAGTTTGGTCTCATCTGACCAAAGGACATGCTTCCAGTATGCATAATCTTTCTCCAAGTTTTCCTTATTATTTCCTTAATGTACTCTGCAAAGTAAAATAATGAAAGCATCTTAAATAAAATTAGGATATTTGGAAAAGCAGTGTTAAATACTCCATGCTCTATTTTGAAGCACTTGGGAGATACTTTTCAAAAGGAGAAATTTGCACAGAGGGGCACTCAAGTTTTCTAATTTATAAGTATTATGTTTTAATATATATATTAAAATTAATATATATTGTCCAGCAGTAAAAAGATCATTGGATTCATAAAAATAAAGAATAAACATGTGACGTTACAAGATCATGCTTATTTTCCTCATTGCTTATTTTTTTCATGAACTCTTTATTTTTTCACAGACATAAAAATATTTCTTGCTGAATGTGATCTTCAAATTCAGCCCTTAGTTTCAGTACTTTTCTTCCTTTAACTTTAAGACTTTCATTCCAAGTTAGAATGACTAATTGTTTCAAGTGTATTAAAGTTTGTACATTAACTATAAAAATAGAAAACATTAAAGCTATGACCTGTCAGTTATTACTATTCATTGTTTTTCAAAATGTTCAAATGTGCATGTCCATTTTAGGGTGAATTTTCTGTCAGCTATTTGTTTACTCTTCTTCCAGTACATCAAAGATTTCTACAATGAGACACTGGTGGAAATTTACGACTGGTCTCCGGATGAGGAGGTCCTCACTGTCTTGTACTCCCTCACCGTGTCCATCTTTGCTATTGGAGGGATGTGCGGGGCCCTGCTGGTGGGCAGACTTGTAACCAAATATGGAAGGTAAGTGTGTGTGTGGATTTATTGCTGTACAACACATCATATAAAAGGGCATCAGGCTTTTTTTTCTTAAAAATTTCATCTTTTAGTGCTGTTGAGAAACAAAGGGATCCTTGTGTGTCAAAACAGGAAAGGGACACTGGTGAGAGCCTCTGTATTGGTGTTCATTGGAGCATCTCTCATGGGCTTCAGCAGAGGCTGCAGGATGCCCGCCATGGTCATTTTTGGACGCTTTGTTACAGGAGTACACTCAGGTATGAATCTTAAATTAATAATGTGACAGAAACTAATGATTTGAATCAAGCAGTGACATATATTTCCAGCCAAATACAATTCTGCATTAGTAAGTTAAGAGGAGAAAATGTGAAGCTGTATGTTTGTCTGTTGTAACTATACAGAGTTGTGTCACATACTTTTCGCCGTTTGCTCTTATGTCATTAGAAAACGTGATCCTTTGTTTTGAAAAAGCTTTCTATGTCTGATTTTGTTGATTAGGCCTTTTTGGAATCTTTCCTACTTCATTATGATATTCAGTGGATTTTCATTCACGACATAACGCGTAAATAGTAAGCTGCTTATACTGCACTAAGACACTGAACTATGAACAAATACAACATATTGACACATGAAGGACAGTTACTTTGGGTTTTATTAGACTATTTTGTTTGAAAGTCAAACTAACATTAAAGTTGTGCTTATTTCCCCCCATGTTATCTTTCTTTTTTCTCCAACAGGTATTTCTCTAAGTGTGGTGCCAATGTACCTCGGTGAGATTGCCCCAAAGAACCTTCGAGGTTTTCTTGGCCTTGTTCCCAGCATTCACATTTGTCTTGGAGTCTTCACCGCTCAGGTCCTGGGACTCCATGAGCTTCTTGGAAAGGTACTAATAGCAGCTTTTAATCACCACACAGGACTTCAGTTACATTTGTGAATGTGCCATGTTCCCTTTCTGCTTCCTAAGTTTTCTCAACTTTGTACTGGTGCTGCAGTTCAATTGTGAACCCGTTCCTTCTTTAATATGTCAAATAACTGATGGCATAATCACACTTGTCATGGTTTTATTGTAACTTTGAGGCATACTTACAAGGTAGATTTTCATTCTTCCTTCATATACCTTTCTGGGTATACATATAGAAATCAAATGTTATCAAACTGTTGTAAGTATACAAGTAAATTATTACCAGCTAACACAATTCAACAGCCTACTTATGTCTTCTTTTTTCTATAAAAAATTCATAACTATTTCATTTGGCTAGGCATCATTGGCAACTGCTTCCTCAATCTTAATGTGATGGTCTGGAGGCACAGAAATTCAACATTTTTTTTTATTTTGAAGACCCTTTTCTGGCAGACAGTTTGAAGTAAAGTTCAACATATTTATATACACACACACACACACACTATATATATATATATATAAATAAAAGTCAATATAAATTGGCTCCTTTGACAAAGATTTAACAAAGATAACCCTCTTCAATGTCAAAGTAAAAACAGATTTCTACAAAGTAATGTCAAATAAAAGTATTTAATGTAAAATAAGTCATTAATTGGTAGATACACCTTTGGCTGTAATCATAGCACTGAGTCTGTGTGGATAGGTCTCAGACCTGTCCACATGTAGATGAATTCAGGAGAATACGCAAAATTGCGTATTCAACCACACAGAAATGGCGTTTTAGGAGGCCGTAAATGCTACTTTTTGAAACCAGGTCCCAGAGTGAATAAATCTGTAAACGCTTACTGTTTCGCCTCCGTGTGGACAGCCAACCACATCTTTCTTGAAACGATTACATCATACATAACATAGCCCACTTAAGCTGCATGCGCGGGTCAAGCCAAAAACAACTATGGCAGATTACAGGGCTGTGCTCGTGCTGCAAAAGCTGCTGAGCTTATTATGGCTTTTACAGCAAAATCTGATGCTCCTTTACCACCACCTCAAACAGCATACACCTGATGTTCTTCGATCCACCGTGGAGAACAACCAGAAGGACAACCAGGAGAAACTTTCTGTAATCTTCTTCTCCCTTTTGGTGCATTTCCGTGGCAGCATTACACAACACTTAGAGGTTTGCCATACATACTACAGCGTTCAGTCGTGTTCAGTGGTTCTGTGCTTACGAGGAGGTCTGGGCTTTGACTTGGCCACTTCAGATCATTCACCTTGTTGTTTTTAAACCATTTCTGTGTAGCTGTTGCTGTATGCTTCCAGTCATTGTCTTGCTGAATATAAACCTTTCTCCAAACTGTAGTTCTGCTGCAGACTGAATAAGATTGTCCTCCAAGATTTTCCTATATTTCGCTCCATTCATTTTACCCTCTACCTTTACAAGTCTTCCAGGGCTGGTTGCAGAGAAGCTTCCCCACAGTATGATACTGCCAACACCATGCCTCACGGTGGGGATGGTGTGCTTGTGGTGATGTGCAGTGTTTGGTGTCTGCCAAACAGCATCTTGTCTAATAGTCAAAAAGAACCATTTTGGTCTCATCGGATTAAAGATCTTTTTTCCGCTTGACCATGGAGTCTCTCATGTGCCCTTTGGTGAACTCTAGTCAAGATAAAATATGTTTTGTTTTTTTTCATACTTTGTCACTCTCCCATAAAGCTTTGACTGATGAAGAACTTGGGCAACAGTTGCTGAAGATTGTAACTCCTTCAGAGTAGTCGTAGGTATCTTAAGGTATCTTGGTGGCCTCTCTCGTCTCCTAGTCTCCTTCTTGCACGGTCACTCAGTTTGTGGGGACGCCTGATCTAAGCAAATTTACACATGTGCCATATTCTTTCCATTTCCTGATGACAGATTTAACTGAACTCCAGGGGTATCCAGTGCCTTGGAATTTTTTTTTTTCCCTCCCCTGACTTATACTTTTAAATCACCTTTACTCTGAGTTGCTTTGAGTGTTCTTTTGCCTTCGTGGAGTAATGGTAGCCAGGAATACTGATTAACCTGCAACTGGACCTTCCAGACATATGTGTCTTTATACTACAGTTACTTGAGACACATTCACTGCACTCAGGTGATCCCCATTTCAGTAACTGTGAGACCACTAGCACCAACTGTCTGAAGCTCTGTTGAGTTAGGTCAGTCACTTTAAATGAGTGAATATTTCACACACTAATGGAAGGAAATGGTATGTAAAGTGCCCATCAGTATTAGCTCATACCTGTCACACAAATGTACACACCACTGACTGTGCCACTCTGGAACAATCTGGGGTTCAGTGTCTTGCCAAAGGACTCTGTCACTGGGAATCAAACAGAACAATCTTCAAACTGAAAGATGACTAGCACTTAGCCACAGCAACAGTCACAACAGCTGCAAAGAAGGATTAAGGGCTACCAAATGTGGGATTTATATATGTATCATACCAAATTATAACCTTGCAATGACTGGAATGGATTTACCAGATTCCATGTCTGTCAACAGGTGGATTCATGTTGCAAAACTACAAACTGAAATGATTGTTCCTGGGCAGAAAATGTGGGACCAATCAGCATTATTTGAGGGGAACAAGGCGATAGTCATGAATGTGGTTCAGTGTGAGACCAAGCCTGTAAACACTGGCTGCCAGTGAGACTATCATGGATGCAGCTTTAGCAGCAGTTTTACTGGACATTTCTTTATTGAAAAAGGCAAAAGGAACTACACTGAAAAATTTTCTTGGTGGTACATATGTTTTTACTTTTCTTCTGACCTGCTTTGCACTTTCGCTGAGCTCCATGTTTACACATTGGACTTTTTCCACATACCAAACACACCTTAGATCTACACTATACTGAGTGCACTTTCCTGTTCTTTCTATATCAAAAGGGGCTAAGAGATAATTTTCATCATAGCTATTCTGTCTGAAAAAGGCTAAGAGGGGAGCTGTTGGATGAAACAGACAGGCAGAAAATGATGCATGCAGTGGAAACAGTGGCACCTTGTCTTTTAAATTCATCCTTATGATAAATCTTATGTTTGTTGGAGATGGTAGCTAAATAGGTCAAAGTTCCTGACTGATAAATTCAGTAAGGTTTTAATGCTGTCTGTGTTTTCCCCTATACAGGAAGACCACTGGCCCCTCCTCCTGTCACTGATAGTGTTTCCCACTTTGGTCCAGCTGATGCTGTTGCCATGGTTTCCAGAGAGCCCCCGGTACCTGTTGATAGAGAAGGGAAATGTTCATGCTACCATTGCAGGTTAGAGTGGGCTCTCCATTATTCACTGTTGGGATGTTTTTAATATTCAATCACATGGAATATGATTGTTTTAACATATATTGAGAATGTAAAGCTACTGTTTGTTTTCTTTTAAAGGCCATCATTCAAAGTTCATTGAATAAATGACTTTGTTATTGTGTTTGTAATAAATTTAGAGGATATTCAGATTGTCACTTATCAAGTCCACTTATAGTACATGCTTCCATCATACATGTTGAATTTTTTTGTTCTTTAAATGTAAGCAAATAAATATTGCATATAGATTCTACAATTGATTACTCTTTAATGAATAATGGCCAAAGTGTCAAAAAATGCTATTAAGTTCAAAACATTGTGGATATTGTAAGTGTTTACATATCGTTTGTTTTCTCTTGAATTTTAAGTTAATTTGAGTTATCTTTAAAATTATGTTGTTGGAGATTGGTGTTTTTGCAGGTAGGTAAATCTTGTTTTCTTCTGTCCGTTTAGCTCTAAAGTGGTTCCGTACTAAAGGTAACATCCAGGCAGAGGTTGAGGAGATGCAGGAAGAACAGCGCTCTCTGTGCTCAATCCAAACAATCTCTGTACGCAGCCTGCTCACAGACCGCTGTGTTCGCTGGCAGGTCATCACCATTTGCGTGGTCAACATTGGCATGCAGCTGTCTGGCATTGATGCAGTGAGTGTGAAGAACTTTAATTCCATGTGCCCCTATGTTCTTAGGCTCATATTTTGGAAATGTAAAGACTATAGAGTTATTATACTAAAAGTGAGAGCTCTTACTGATGTAGTGCCTAGCTGTGCTCTACCAATCTGCACCTGCTCTTGTCCATGCATCAGTCTCAGTAAGCAGGGCAACAGGAGCAAGCTTCATTATCACCTGGCCCTCTGTGTTATATAAAACTCACCGACAGCTACATCATATTGAGTCCCAATAGCTAACTACATGAATTATTGCCACAACATACTTTATCTTTTAAATTACCCCTGCATATTGCTCTTTTCTACAATACTGTAAATTTTACAAAACCAGTGGCATTGCACATTCCTGTCAAGGTTATTATAGTTAACTAAAACTAACTAAATTACTAAAACTAAAATTCAAAAATCATTTTAATTAACTGAAACTAAATAAAAACTAAGCTTTACCAAAAAAACGAAAACTAATTAAAACTGTATAGAGCGCTTACAAAACTAACTAAAATAAAATAAAAATGGGGCAAAATATCCTTAGTTTAGTCTTTGACACAACCATACTGACTGGCACCTATACACAAGTCAGGGGAGTTTGAAATTGCCTGATCTGATTGATTAAGACTTTACACAGTGGTAGTTTATCTCTGGAGTTGTATTCAAACATCATCTTTGAATAAATAAAATGATAAGTGAAGAGTAGCCTGTTAGAATATGCTTTAAAAATTGTATGACGTTCACTCAGCCCCGACATGTATCCGAAAAAACTAAAACTAATGAAAACTAAACTAAAACAAAGCATTTTTGCAAAATAAAACTAAACTAAACTAACAAACCAGCAAAAACTAATTAAAACGGAACCGAAGTTGAACACAGAAAGTGAAAACGAAATAAATATAAAAACTAATGAAAAATCCCAAACTAATAAAACCTTGGTTCCTGTTCATACTTTTAAACTCTTTTCATATACCACATACATCAAATTACACTTTTCTATTTGCATTTGTAATATTTTTAGTTTAAACATTATTATAGATATGGTCATAGTGCTTTTAGGTAACTTCAGGTACATAAAACAATAAAAGTATTAACCACAAAGCAAGACTAACTGGTAAAATCTTACATTTTTTTAGGTGGCAACTGATTTAATTTATTTCAATGTCATATAAGAGCTCACAGTTAATCTGTGTGGGGGGTTAAATGATCCAGGAAAACCTTGGAGTTCAGGGTTCAAATTAGTCTATTCAGACAGACAAGGTGCTTCCCTCTGGCTATGTAAGTAGGACAGGACCTTGTTGTACATCCAGATGCACCAAAGGGACATCACTGGACAGGCATGAAACAGCCTGGGTTTGGATTGGAATCTAAAGGAGGTCTCAGAGGTAAACGTGCCTAGGATGGTCTGTTTTTTTTCAGGTTATGTATAAGTAGACTCACAGAATTCCTTCAATTCATGGCTGTAACTGGTATCCTTTAAATCCTGGGATTTAGCAGGGTTCTGTTGATGTGATGAAATGCACAAGTATATAAAAAAAACAATTAACTGCACAGATCAGTGTATAAGTGTATTTTTTCACATTTGGATTATTGTGAACAATTTATGTTGTTAACATGAAAACAACACCCAGGATGCCGTTTCTTCTACTTTTTCAGTGTGTTTGTGTATGTTTTCTTCTTTGATGAAGGGTATGCATGAACACATTTCTGTGCTGAAATAGTGATGAAATAGTATATGTTTAGTTACTAAATCAACAAGACAGCATTTTACCACACCAATTACCATGGTGTCCACACCTCATCAATGATGGATGTTGCATCAGCAAAGTGTGATTAATGAGAATACACAAATTAATTTCAGGGGGAGCTCTTGTCAGAAGTCCATACTGATGAAACATCCTATCTCAAATGCATGAGTGATGGTTGACGTTCAATAATGATCACTATGATGAATCACGTGAAAACACTGAATAAGCACAGTGTCTGTTTGGCAATTCATGCAAAAAAGGAGACAAATTCTGAGTTTCAAAGCATGTCTATGTTTGTTTGTATGTATTTGTTTTCACCATAATAATACAACTTCTTATCACTGTAAATTTCAGATCTGGTTCTACACCAATGAGATATTTAAGAATGCAGGAATCCCCGACCCTTACATTCAGTACACAACAGTGGGAACTGGTGCCATTGAGGTCATCTCTGGGATGCTTGGGGTTGGTAAACATTTTCAATCATAAAACATGACATTATTATTAAATAATGACTACATGGATTTGTTTTATGGGTTGTGGGTTTCATTTACAAGATCTACTGCCTCTTCTATTTTATTGAAACATGAATATCTTTTTGGAGTGTTTTTGCTCTGCCAGAACTTGGCTTTTTGAATGTGTTTGGTTTGTGTTTTTGTGCAGGCTGTACATGTACTCTAGAAGATACACTGTACACTGATACACTGTTAGCCACTAGCTGCTAGAATGACAAATGACAAAAACCCAGTCATGGTGATGTGGCATATTGAGGCTCTGACTGGAATTTACATCTGCTTTTAAAGTATGAAAAGTTGTGTCAAAATGTCACTGTCCTCATTAGGATGTAAATATTGATACAGACATTTTAATTTCTGATTCACTCTAATAATCAGGATTATTGTACTGTTACTATGGAAACACTGGTTTGACAGAAGGCACAGGAAGTCACACACAGAATAGGGTATAAAGGATTAAAGAGAATACTGCCTTTAAAAAATATTAATTATTATTTCAGAATGAAATAACAACAAGGTTAGCTAGTCCTACATAAGCAGTATTCAAATGACAGATTACTTAATGACAGTTTCCTTTATGTCAATCGTACAGAATTAAAACTTGAAAATAAGAAAACTTACTGAGTTTTGTTTTGTAAAGGTTGTAATACATAGACTTGGGGATAAAAATAACCCAAAATACTGGAAAATATGTTTTTGCTATAAACTTTTCAGTTAACAGTGTTTTTGTACTCAGTTTCAATCTCCATTCTGCTACATTAGCTATGTCCCAATTCAGGGAGGGCATACTTAGAAAAATGCTGCCTCCATAGTCAGCAGAAACCACTCCAGATGATCTGAAATGAGACAAATATCCTGTTTGCATGTTCCTGCCCTTACCTTACCATTAATACAGTAGTTTTAGTACACTTGAGTTCAACTGAGTTAAAACCACATGCTAACAGGGAAAGGAGGATGCATTTGTCAGCTATATTTGAAGAAGAGGTCAGCCTTTGACACACCATTGTGACACCATCTTCAAATGGGTCCTCCTAGCAGCCCCTTAAATTTGTCATACTTTAAACTGATAACATACACACCACCTTATTCCAGATCCCTGTATCATGTGTGCTTATTGGCATTATTTAATGAATGAATAAATCTTTATTTGTAACCATAGTTTTATATAGACAGTTTACAAAGAGGGCAGGTCTAGACTAACCTTGCAAAGCAGATGGACTGGCCAGACTCCATGTGTTTCATCAGGCTGATTTATATTGCAAAGCTCCAATCTGAAACTACTGTGCCAGGTCTAAAACTAACCTAGCCAATCAGTGTTGATTGAGGAAAACAAGGCGGTAGCTACGGGTGGGGTTTAGTTGTACCAGAAGCCAAAAGGGAAGGCTGCTGGCAGTGTAGCAGTTAGCTCAAATGAAACTATAGTATAGCGACAGTTTTACCAGAACTGGGACACATTTCTTCATGAAATAAAGAGCAAAGAACAGCACTGAAAGCTTTTCATAAGGTTTTCACATTTTCCCCAACTAGCCTCTGCACCATCAGGCTCCACAACTGGAAAACTACGACAGTAGTTTCCTACTGAGCTTAGGTTCTGACTGAAGCTGTGCATGCTTTCTCCCCCATTTTGTCTCATTGATCTGATTGGCCGGTAATGAATGTGATTGACAGAGCGTTCATCCAGTCACCTTCCTAGAATTTTTGAAAAAGTCCTACCTTTCTCAAACACATTCATCAGGTTTTCCCGATGAATGAGAAATTTATTCATACTATGGATATATGAAAGTCTATCTGATTTGTCAGTTTAGGTCTAGAGTGTCTTCTTGGTCATGCTTTTTATCAAGACTCAGCTTTAAAAAACCATGAGCCGAGCACTAAGCATCTTCCTTTTACCAGGCAGAAACCATGAGCAGAACCAAACTCATGTTGAAAAGCTATCTGCCAAAGCTGTGTTGGGGGTTTTTAATAGAGTTGTCGTGAATGAGGTCTGTGCTCTTCCTGGCTGGAGGTCTGTATTGAAAAGGTCTATAAGTTTGTGGTAATGGGGCACTTCCCCTACACTTGTCCCTTGAAACTTTTGTTTAAAACAATCTTTTTTAAAGATCCTCATCACTTTTGCTTTCTTATTTATCAACTCATATTTTTCAATCAGTGCTATTTGACTAGCTATCTAATTACTCACTATGTGTTGCATTAAATAGAAACACAGAATACTTACCTTATTGTTATGGCACACAAGTCAACAAGACAATGACTTGATTATCAGACTTAATAATTTGCCCTTATTCTTGATAATTTGATTAGTTGTGAGCTAATCCTAATATCTATTTCCTCTTGAAGTGCTTTACTATCGAGCGTCTGGGCAGAAGACCTCTGATGATTGGTGGATTCGTCTTCATGGGACTCTGCTGCTCAGGGATCACAGTGTCTATCCTTTATCAGGTACGGCATCTGACACTCGTTGTGGACTGGAAAACTTGAAGTTGCAGATTTGCAAGGATATACTCAGATTTACAGTACTGTTTTACATGAACTGAAATCTGTGTTTTTGTCTGGTTTTGGCATTTAAATGGTGTAAATACAGTGGCATGCCTAAATTGGTATTCCAAACCGTGCTTGTTGTAATCTTTTCTGATTTTAATGCTGGTGTAAGGGATTGGGAGAAAATCCGCTGCCTGCATGTGCAAAACATATTCAAAAGCTTAATTAACAAGGGGCTTAGCAGCCACAGCTACACAAACCAAGTGAATTTGTCACAAAATTGATCTTGTTTTTAAAGTGTAATTCCCTGTTTTTTATGAAAATAAATAATTTGTTACATAACACTGGAAGGAAGGCCACAAGAAGAGAAAGGGGCTCATTTTAACTTGATTTATATGTGACTTAATACGTTTTTTTCTGCAGTGGTTATGGAGCTGCAGATTTTGTCCATTATCACCAATATGATAAAGATAGAAGGGAGGGATCTCTTGACAGCCAGAAATAACATAAATGATCAGACAGTTGATAACAACAAGCAAAATATGCTAAAAAAATATGAAGTTAATGTAAACCATACCTCTAAAGTGGAGGGAAGCAAACAGTAAGTACAGTATTAGTCAAAAAAAAAAAAAGTCTGTCACTGTAAACATAGTGAAGTCTATAAAGCTCCTGCTTAAATTGAAGCACAAACTCATCATGAAATAAATGGTATGGAGGCCTGCATGGATCATGCTCCTCATATGTTTCATATTTCATAATTATTAAACACCAGCAAATGAATAGCAATTAAAAACTAAGCAACTATTTCCAACTCATGACTTTGACTCATGACTTGTCTTTAACCCTTTGTAGACACAGCTGTCCTTCATGCGCTACATAAGTGTTGCCTGCGTCGTTGGGATAATTGCTGGATTCTGCATAGGTCCAGGTTAGTAGTGAATGTCTGCACCCCACCTGAAACTTTTTTTTACACTCAAGTCCAGACACACAGTTCTGCCTTGTGTGTAAGATAACACTGCACCCTGCTGGAAGCTCACACAATAGCAAGCACCAAATCCAGACAGCAGCAGCTCTCCCTCCCTGCTCCTCCTGACTGTGAAGAGATATTGTATTTCATTAGTCTTGTAAATTAGGAAATTATAAGTGCCACACTACATCCATTCCCGCAGCCATTTGTACACTGGATGAGTGAAGTGAATTAAGAGGCAATAGTTTACAACTTTAGGAGCCAGGCTGAGTGGACCTGCGAGGATGATGAATTAGAATGAATGTGGTTTACATAGCGCCATTCGTCAAGCCAACAGAATCTATAGCTCCGCACGCAGACGAGGATTTCTGCTGCTGCAATTAGACTTTTAATGGCTCATTGTTCATAAGCTAGCTGGGATGAATACGGTTTCCTTCAGAAGAAAACCTTGCATGCACAATGACCCCCTCCCTCCCCTCGTATATACCACAGATGTTGACAAATTATGCCTTAGTTATTGGTTTGACAATATTAAACCTTTCTCTACGCAATTATCATGCACGGATAATGAGGACATCATTTGGAAAGCTCATCAGTGGAGCATATTAATGCATATTTCTCCTTCATAGCTTTCACTTTTAACAATGAAGAATTATGTGTTCAGAGCTCAGAAAAAATCCCATGGATTCAAAGTATAAGATTTATAAATATGACAAAAGTCCTGGCAAGGCTATCAGTTGTGTGATGTTTCAGAGTTTTGCCAAGTTGACAATTAATGATAATTAAGAGCAGTAAAAAAGAAACTAATGCCAGCACTTAAGAAATGTTTATCAATTGTTATATTGTGTTTTGTTTCTTTGAATGACTGCCAGAGAATAGTCCTTTGTGGGAATATTGATAAAGTAATTGATGAATGAAGATGGTGGTGTTAATTTCTCTACAGCCAATAGATTCTTACAGCTGTACTGTGTGCTTTAAATAGGATTTGTTTTATGACAGCTCAAAAGGAAGCCTTGTTAGAACAGACCAATGAATTAAACAAAGTGGATTGAACCGTGACTGACTGAATGAGAAGGTTGCTGCACTCCAATTGTTCTTTTTAAGTAATGCAACTGTGTTTTTGTTTTTTTGCATAGCTGGAGTGCCTTTCCTGATCACTGCAGAGCTCTTTAAGCAGTCACATCGGCCAGCTGCCTACACTGTGGCTGGCTGCCTCAACTGGCTGTCCAATTTTACAATCGGCTTCGTCTTTCCCTTCCTAGAGGTCAGAGCAAACTTAGTACAGCCAAAAATGGTATCTATGTGTATATAATGCATTTGACTCTTTAAGTCTGAACTCTTGCATCTAAAACAACCAAAATGTAGTCAAAACATGAGCCACCATCAAAAATAGTCATGTCCTTTGCAAAAATAAAGCTGTATTCAAAATGTAGACAATTCATCAAGGATGTGTGGTGGCTTTACATACTTGCATTGGCATTTACTTGGCATTTATGGTACGTGCTGCCTGGTTTTGTTTGGATAGAGGTGACTCTCAAATACCAATAAAATTCTGAATTAAAAAGGCGACCTTGTCGTCTGACTTTGTCCTCCGTTTGTGTTGTTCTGGTTGAACAAACACAAAGCAAGAGGACATAATGGTTTTATAAACCAGGTTTATACCCAGTGTATTAAAAACCCACATGCTCTGTCTGTGGTCTATAACCTTACCAATAGATGTCAAAGAAAACCTGTAACCTGCTCTGGTTACTGAAAACCTGTAACCAGAGCATCATCAGGACTGTCGTCACATAAAGCTGTGTGAGCTCTTCCTGAACTTTGTCTTCGCGCAAAGCTGGCTAAATATTCCATCACTGGCAGTTTCAGTGTCAGACTCATTAAAGAAGTAGCCTATATGTTATGTTTCACAAAAATTCTAATTGAAAGCTAACGTGTTTCGCTCATGCCAGTAAAACTTGAGAAGGGTAAGTCTCATCTTGCTGAACTACAGCTTACTTTCTGCTGCCCCTAAGGAACCAAAAAAGGAAATTTATTTAACCGACTAGCTGACTAACTAACTTACTTAAATGTGTTATATGTGACATTTCCATTTTAAAATATCTTAAAGTATACTTGGTAATGTTCTGTGACATTTAGTTTTGTAATGAAATGATCCAAATGTTTCCAATAGATAATCCCCCTCAAAAAGCTGTAATTGTATTCAGGCTAATTTTATTTATTTCATGTTTATTTGTGTAGGGATAAGTATGAAGCGAGTTAATCATTGCCACGTACTACAGCATTTTTAGCCAGAGATCATTTGCAATGCCCATCCCTAGCTGGGTCTTTTGATGCATAAATTCAACAACAAATACAGACAAAACAATCTCCTTAGGTAACAAAACAAAACACAGAATAAATAAAGTACATAATATCACACAGTGCTTTATTTTGTTCTTTCCTTTGATGGAGAAATGGGAGACGGTTGGCGATATTAGCTAACACCATTAGCCTTAGCATAAAAAGCGAAAATGTAATGTGATTCAAACTAAATACAAAACCTTGTCTTTGAACTGGACTTTATCAGCAACACTGGTTTTTATTCAAACTTCCAGGATCCCACACTTAAAATGTCATCTGAGTCTTTAGTCAAGGTTTTGATATGAAAATGACAATGACATTTTAGAATTATCAGATGTGTTGATGAAACCTGAAGGAGCCTACCTCATGTTTTCTCTGGTCATTTTTTATATCAAATTAATTTGCTGTCAAACTTCACTGTCAGCATATACAGGGCATTTAGAAAGTAGGCAGACCTCCTTCACTTTTTCAATTTTGTTATGTTGCAGCCTGATGCTACAGTAAAAAAAAGTCATGTTTATTCTCATTAATCTACACTCAGAACCCCATTGTGAAGACAGAATTTTAAAAAATGTGATTTTGAAAGGTACACACCATGCAAATTAGAGCAAAAAACAAGCCATGAGGTCAGAAGGACCTTAGCAAGAGGGGTGACCTAGAACCCGATGGCCACTCTAAATGAGCTCCAGAGATCCTGTTTGGAGATGGGACAAGGTTCCACAAGGACAACTATCACTGCAGCCCTCCACCGATCTGGGCTATTTGGCAGCAGACATTTTTTTAGCCTTCCACAGATCTGTGCCTTGCAACAATCCTGTCTCTGAGCTCTGCAGGCAGTTCTTTTCACCTCATGGCTTGGTTTTTGCACTGATATGCATTGTCAGCTGTGACGCCTTTTATAGAGAGGTGTGTGCCTTTCTAAATCATGTCTAATCAATTCAATTTACCAGAGGTGGACTCCAGTCAAGGTGCAGAAACATCTCAGCAAAGATCAAGAGAAATGAGAAAAGAGAAATAGACAAAAAAAAAAAAAAATCAAAAATTCTGTTTTGATTTTGTCATGAGTGTAGATTAATGAGAATAAAATGTTTTTCAACTAGAATCAGGCTGTAACATAAGAAAATAGAAAAAAGTGAGGGGGATTTGAAAACTTTCTGAATGCGCTGTATCAGTATAAAGAAAACATTCTTATGTCTTGTCCTTGCAGTAAACCATAGCTGTTTGAGATACAATCATCCAAGTTTGTCTTCTAATCTTCTGACGCACATTCACCCGTTCATACCACATTCACACACCAATGGCTGATTCGCACTGCTAATGTAGCAGCACGAGAAACTTGCAGTTCATGTCTGTCTTGCCTAAGAAGACTTTTGCATGTGACTACAGGAATTGGGGATCAAATCAATGACCCTAGATGAAAGATGACTGACTCTACTGCTTAGTCACAGATGTCCCAAGAATTTGAGCTATAACAATATGGCTGTTTTGCTCTCATTGATCAATTAACACTTTGTTAAAAAAGGAACTTTTATTTCAAGACAAAGAACACAAAGAACAAGACATAAAGCAACACAGGACAGGCAATAAAAAAAAAAAAACACAACCAGGCTAGTTTAAAGCTAGTCAGGAAAAAAGAGTGATGGAGGGGTTATTTTTCTTTCTAATGGGACCTACAGTTTATCAGCAATGACAAGGGAAAAAGGTGGAGAAATAAAGAAGAAAAAATAATCACATTGACAATTCTGCTTCTGCTAATCATCACAGAGTCAATAACAATGTTTGTATTGGTTGTAATAATAATAATAATCCTCAAATAATGATGGTAATTAGTTGTCAGGAGAGTACTGCCCATCTCTCCCCCTCCAGCAGTCTGACCAGATTGGGACGACATGGTCATTTAAGTAAGGCTAACTACAGTACAAAATCATGTGTTTATTTTATTATCCACTTAATTTTCTAGAGGTTTGTGGAGGAGGTTGAGGAGGGAGCCTGTCTGTCAGCAACAGGGGTGGCCCATAATTTTTTAACTGTTTATGGAAGTGGACAAGGTCCTTAAAGACCTTAAATACATGTCATTTATATATCATGTTTTTATGATCATGCATTTGAGGTTTTATCCAATGTAACATGCTGTTTCCTCCATAGATTGCTACAGGTCCTTACTGTTACCTGATCTTCTGTGCGATCTGCTTGAGTGTGGCCCTCTACACCATCTTCATTATCCCTGAGACCAAGAACAAAACCTTTATGGAAATCAGCCAGATGTTTGCATCAAAGAACGACATCCTGAAGCAAGAGTTCACTTCCAGTGGTCTTCTCAAACTGGCTATGATGAACGGCTATGGAACCCTTGAAGATAAAAGAATTGAAGTCATAAGATAAACACTAGTCTGTAGAGGTGACAGTTGTAGAACTTTTGTTGCCACAGAGAGATCTCTGGAGAAACTATGAATATCAATTCATCTATGCGTCTATTCTGGTGACAGTGATCACTCTCTGCACACAGAATAGTCCTGAGTTTTACAGTTGATCCGCAGTGGAAGTGTAGCAACATCTGAGACAGAAGTCATGCATGAGGCACGCAGTCATGCATTTCAAATTGACTATCACTGACATTTTAATCAATTTCTCTGCATCTTAAAGCAATTTTATGGGAGCTAAGTTGGTTTCTCACAGTCGTCTGAGAAGGTTTTAATTTCAACATTAGCTTCACTTTGTTTAAACAAATCCCATGATCACTTTGTGGTTCACAGTCAGTCTTTTTTTAATTCAGAGTAAAAATGTTTATGGAGTGACACAGAAATAACACTTCATTTGTGCTGATGTGTCACTTGTATACTATATTATTTACTGTTTCTTCATGTTTACAGTTTTAGACACAAGCTTAACTTCCTGAAAAAACACAAGCTTGTGTCTTTTTTTTGTCTCTCAGATTATTTTGTCTCTTTTTACACAAGAGAGCTGGGTATCAACGGCTACTGTAGTAGTCATTTCAAATGTCTTGTCCAATTATATGCACATGTATGTAAAGCAATGTAGCTAAGGAGTTTTTATTTATCAGTATTTCACATATAGATGCTGTATAACTTTACCTGGTGGTTCTTCAGCTGCTGGTTGTTCAAAAGACCTCTTTGTAAAATATATATCATGAAGTCATTAATAATGAGAGATATGAAGTCAAGACTTTCTCTAATATACACATTTGAACATGAAAATGTCTCAGTTGTCTTTGTTCTTCTGCTTTGATGATGAAGCTTCACAACACAGGGAAGCAGCCAACAATGGCGTCCAAATAGAGTGATATTTAGGGCTTAACTCACCCTCAAACACAGAACAGCTCTTCTGCTATTATTTTAAATGTTAGACTGTAGGCTGAAAGGCACTGATTAATCATCATTCATAGTCGAATGGGTTTCTAGGTCATAAACACTAGATTTATTAATGGTTGAAAATGTTCAAAAATCTATCTTGACCTTGAAAACAGATGTTCAAAAATGAAAGCTCTCTTTGGTCTTGGTTTGGTTCTGTTTGGGTGTCATCATCAAGCCTTAAAAATGCTCAGACATGTTTTTCCATCAGCAAACTAAGCTGCAGGACAGCTATATTTAAAAGTCTCTTTTCTCCTCTCGTGGTGCTTTATACTAGCTACAGTATATGCTGTAAAAACCAGAGGTGCAAAAAGTGCACAGCTATTGTACTCAAGTAAAAGTAAAGTTACTTTGGTAAAAGCGTATTTAAGTACAAGTAAAACTAGTGGTCTATAAATCTTCTCAAATATAAGTCAAGTTTAATTGAAAGTCTATGTACTGAGTTGCTACTGAGGAGTTGTTCAGTAGAATAAGATTTTTCCTTATTGGCAAGAACAAAAGTAGAATACAAAATCTGCGGCAAGGTGGGTCTTCTCTGGTGAGAACAAGGTAGGAAATTAGCCTCCACCACCAGCCAAAGGCGGGTGTTTTTGAACAGTGTCTGGGGAGTTTGCTTGACCTGCCAGCCACTGGGACAGGTAAATAAGAGCAATGTAACAGAATGATGCTGTGATGGTAAACCACATTAAATGGGTCCCTTTTTTTTGTTGTTTCAACTGACTTTATAACCAGAGCTGAGCTAGACCTAATCATTAATTGACTGAAGAATCCTTCCTCCTCCTCCCTGTACCAGAGCTGCTGTCAAATGTTTGCAGTCAGCCGTGTGCTTCAACTGTTTGAGTATCACGTGAGAAGTGCTGCAACTCTTCTACCTGCTATAGGTGTCTTTAAACCAATGCTTTGTTTGTTTCAAGTCCAAGATAGTTAAACAAGGCCTGAACTCTGGTGTGAGATTACAGGAATCATGCATATAATATTGAATTATCTTAAGCCTGGTGCAAATATTGCAGGAAAATGTCACCTAATCTCATTATGCTGCTTGGTAAAATAAAGTGGCTGGTAAAAAATGTGACTGGCTGGTATATTTTTAAATCCACCAGCCAAGGTGGCAGGTAAAAGTGAAAAAGGTCATTTCCAACCCTGGGTAATAAGGAAGCAGAGTCAACCTCATGGTAAGGCCATGCACTCTGATGAAGAATATGCACTATGCATCTTTAAGGACCACTGAAAGTCACAGGTGGAATCTAACTCTGTGGATAACTTCACTCATGGTGCAAATGTGTCTCACATCAACAACAATAATCTATCAGAAACATGCGCAAAGGAATTCCAGCAGGGATCACCGTACAACAGGCAACATCCAAACACAACTAAACACTCTGCCCAAGAGCATGATGGGAACTCAGTATTGTACTCAAGTAAAAGCTGTTACTCTGGTTAGAGCAGCAGCTAACTGGGACCTAATAAACTAAAACTTGTTGCAGAAAATCCAATTTGCTTGTGTCCCTTCAATCTGGAAATAATATTTAATAAATGCAAGTTAACTGATAAAAGTTTACTAATTTTTCTAATGAGTAAATGTTCACAACCAGTTTGTGTTGCCCCCTAGTGGTCAAGAAGTCTATTCATAAACAGTTCAATGATCTACAGTATGGGATGCCTTTTGTAAGAAGTTTGCTGTATTTTTCAAATATATACATTTAACTAATTCTTATTATAATATCAGATTGAACATTTAGATTTATTATTTATAGATACATTATAAAGTTTTAAGAATTAGGTTTAACTTAAGTATTTAGATTTAGATTTATTATCAAGGTTTAGTTTTATTATTGAGAATTAAATTATTTACTTTTAGATTTATTATTTAGATGAAGATATATTATTTAGGTTTATATTTATCATTTAGTTTTAGATTTATTATTTTTATAAGTATATATATTTAGATTTTTTTAATTTAGCTTTAGATTTATTGTTTAGATCTAGATATATTATTTGTCTCTTGATTGATTATTAAGATTCAGATTTGTTATATAGCTTTAAATTTACTATTTAGATTATATAGATTTAGATTTACATCTAGTTTGTATATATAAACTTATTAATTAATTTAATTTTATATTTTAGATTAACTGATTTATTTTTATCATTTCGATTTAGATTTATTTCATGTAAGTTTTTCATACAATTTTCTTACCTGAAAATGATTTTTTTCAATTAATTATGCCTCTTATATATGTAAAATCATCTAAATGTGCAGAAAATTAGCTAAATGTGGAAAAATGTATGTGTTCAAAAATTCCAACAAACTTTTTTGCAAACAGCACCCCATCCTGCAGCTCCTTCTGTTAAAGATTAGAGGTCAATCAGTTGAATGGCTGGGATTCCTCATGAACCCAAAAGCTTAAAAATCATAAATAAGGATGAGATTTTTCATATCCACACACTGAAGTTATTCTTTCTAAACACCTATTAGTGATTTATAGTCATTAGTTAAAATGTTATTTAACCAGTGCTAGTCAGTCTGACAGTAAAGCTTGAGTAATAATCCTAAAGAAGTGACTTATAGAAGGACGATTTCAGAGGTGATAACTGTAGAAATGACTGATCTAAAGGTGTTTAAGTAACAAACTAGACGACAACACTGATACTTTAGTAACAAGAAACAGGCATGAAGCAAAATAACACCTAAAATAACTTATCAAATGATATATCAATTGTATATTCAACATAATGTTGCATTTATGCCAACAAATAAGACTGCATTCTCAGTTACTGGCTGTAGTTCACAGATCATGGAGACCATTTGGCATGAAGAGCCTTAACTATGACCATTCCCTGTTCTGTCTGTCATTGGGCTCACACTTTATGGTCAAAGTGAGGGGAATTACAGGGAAAGCAGCTTTCTTTCAGTTTGTTAAACTGCATCACCCTGACTGCAGTCCTCTGCCTGCCAGGGTTGCTAACTTGCCAGTGTACCATGTGACGTGATGCAAATTTAGGAGTCATACGGTATGTTAAAGGATGGAAAGTGGCCCTCCTCCCTCACTCATCTCTTCCCACTGCCTTTAGGCTGGCTGATCCATCTGTCAGGCCCTGCGTGCGGCTCATGCAAACCCCCAGCAGAGGCACAATGGATAAATGTTGTCCTGTTCCTGCTTGTCCTGATCTCACAGAGGAAAAGAAGAGGACAGAGTCCAGCAGGCCAGCGTGAGAAACATCAGCTCATCACACGTGGATTGTTTGGGGGTTTTGGTGTGATAACACTCTCACACTGTCACAGAGAGGAGGAGGAGGAGGAGGAGGGGAAAGGTGAGGCAGGCCTGGTGATTGAGAGTCAGCCTTTGGAGTTGTTGATTTGCTGCTGAATGACAAATGGACGGCAGAGTTTGAGTCCTGAGAGGACAAACAGAGGCTGTGTGGCTGTTCATATGTAACGTCACCACCAAACAAAGGGCTGCTTGTCACTGAGACTCCAGTATATTTCTGTGGATAATGCCACAGTATTGTGCACGTGTGAAAACGCACTCACACTCGCAGGCTCACTCCGCCTCGGGCAGGCAGAGGCTATAAATCAAACAAATAGCATCACAGCCTGGCGAAGGAAGCATTCCAACAGATAAAATGCTCTCCCACACAACAAAGCCACACTCACTGCGTAATTAATTGCAACAAATTACCTCTTCCTCTCCCTGTCGGCCCCCACCTCGCCTCTTTTACGGCACTGACAAGCGCACTGCACGCTCCTGCGCGCTAGTACGCGGATGTCTATGCGCACGCAGCGCACACTCCAGTGCGCACCATCCTGGCACCGGTGGATATACACACAGATACACACACTCGGCCTGCACCCTTCATAAGTGCTTTAATGTGGCTTATTGCAGTGTGCGGTCCCCTTAGCCGTGGAAATATTCGCTTGACGGATGTGCTTTGTCGCCGGCGCTCCCCGGCGGAGGGCGGCTGTCAGGGAGGAGATGATAACATTAACAGGGAGGCAAGGCGATGACAAATGCCTGTTATCAGCGAACGAGGCCGGTGACAAATCGAACGGCAGAGCCCAGGCAGCCCCGGCGCGGCGTAATAAAAAAGAAGATGGATGGCACACCCAGGCAGGGCCCGCGTTAATGCGATTTCCACTGCTCTCCCTGACTCCCAATTAAGGCTTGAGGGGGGAGGGAGGGTGAGAGAGAGCGATGTGGCGCGCAGGAGAGAGCAGAGATAGTGATTGTGCTTCTTGCGTATAGGAGAGAGTAGAAGGAAGGAGGAGAGCAGAGACAGAGGGGGAGAAAAGGGGGAGGCATGAGAGGTTGACGCATATGAAGAGGATTGAAGTCAATGTGGATGAAGAGAGTGGCAGGAATAAAGTGGAAGAACAAGAACATGCAGCTTTAATTGTCTGCAGAGCCCATCAGCTCCCCCCTCCTCCCCTCTTTTACTCACATCTCAATCAGGGCCTTGTCTTCAAGCTTTAAGAAGTTATTAGTCTCTGCGGCAAGGTGGAACACCATTACAGCCTCCATATCTCTTCCTCTTTATCTTTAGATTATGAAACAAGCAGATTATTGCTGGGACAGGCTGATAAGCAGTATAAGGTCCATCATGCTCCTGTGGTTCTCCATTGGCTCAGGATTCAAAGCTCCCTAAATCAGCTCTTATAAAAACAGAGATGACAGACAGACTATGGCTCACAGGCACACAGAGCGATAGAGATGAGCTACAGTCTGTCCACGATGACTGTTCACACCCATCCTGTCCAAGAACCCAGATGTTATCTCTTTGCTAAAAGGATCAGCGCAGGATAGTGAGAGATTGCTTCTGGATGAGGGGGGCATCTGTGCCCGAATACCCATGGGCTGCTGTTTTGTCACCCTGACAGTGTTTTATAAAAGGCTGAGGAAGCTCAGAAGGCTGCAGAAGCAGGGAGCCATATATCTCCCGCTATTACATCCAGGCTAGGAGGAGAGGGTTGAAATGACAATGAAATATAGCTCCGGCTCAGAGGGAGGAAAAGAACAGGGTCTAAAGAGGGACGGCTGAGTCTCCTCGGCAGCCTGCAGGGACTGTGCTCCAAATCAGAGACAGATGCACCGCAGTCCCAGACACTAACCCTGTGCTACACTGCAAGCACACAGAGGTGAAGAGGAGAAGATATGTGGTTCTGAGAGAGAAGTCCTCAGAGAGAGCAGCCTCTGCTGATATTAGTCTGAAAGAACAAGGAGAAATTAGAGCCCCGCAGGAAGAAAGGGAGGGGGGCTGAAAAGTCCAAACTTGGCAAGGACCCCTGCACCATTAAGCTGTCAAGTGGACAGGAGGCCCCAGAATATGACTGGGAGTTATTGCCGGGGCCGAGGCTGATGATATAAGAATTACAGTACATGGATCATAGCCGGATCAATAGGTAGACAAAGTCATTATGGAGGGGCTAGAGTTCAATGCCTCCCTGGGGCTGTGAGTGTGGACACAGGGCTTAAATTTATCACCATGGTGATGTGTAACACACACAACACACAGGTGGGAAGCTGTGTTGGTTATAGTTTGCTTGTTGCTCTTTTTTTCCAGCACTTTGTTCCAGCTATATTGATTGTTGAAGTCATCAGCGAGCGCAGAAATGGATCTCTGCATGTGTGTCTTGACTTGGCATTTATTCGTCACGCACCCTGTGAAGGATGTCCGTCTGTATGTGTGTTTACAGGTAAGCTAAATGTCTCTGTGAGTGCACATCACTCAGCAGAGAGCATTCGTCCTTCTTTGCTCTCCATCTCTGCAGCAGAGGGGAGCAGAGGGATGGGGAGCACAAGCAGGGCAGCATCGATCCTCTCTGTGCCGAGAGAAATTAGGCATGAAATTAAAGCTCCCATCAAAGGCCAGGGCCGGCACTGTCACCTGATCCAGCACTATTTATACTCCCAGGAGGTGATGATGATGATGTCTCCATCACACTGATGATAACAGGACAGAGGGAAGAGAGAGAAAGAGGGAGACAGCAGAAGAGAAGGAGAGAGAGTCCCTCTACCTCCATCCACAGTGCCACTGACCTGTCATCATTTATACTGCCAAGGCCCAAGTGCAAGGTTAGCGCCAGCCTGAGCCCCCATAAATCACTGCTCTGCTGGACGGAGAGAGGCCGGGGTCAACGCCTCTCGCAGCCAAGCTCTGCTGATGAGAGAGTATTTATAGATCAGGAAGGAGAAAGGAAGGAGAGGGAGGAAGAGGAAGCATGTCTGGTTAAGTGGCTTATGAAGAAGTACACTCGCTTAAACACAGATATGATGGTAAAATGTTTCTTGAATACAATCAAATCAACATGTTCTTCAGTGCTGACTTCAAGCCAGAGTGTGTAGGACTTTGACCCTCATTTACAGTGATAATGAGCACCTTTGCGCAGGGTCCAGAGTTTTAGAATAAACCCCTTGTGCAGGTTAGCCCTTAGAAAATGAGTATATATGAGTATACATACACCAATCCAGTTTAAAATTAAGGTGACATAAAAAGACACTAAATAAACAAATCAACTGGGTAAAACATCAAAAATACTGTGGACCAGTCATTTATAAAGCCAACGGTAGGCATGTCAAATGTTTTTTTGTCTCTTTGGCTTTCATGTGGAAGGATGAATCTGCAGCAGGATGGAAACAAATACAACTCTGAGAACAGATGGTGATGTGATCAGCCATGTTTGATTAAGTCTTCTTAGTAAAGGTGTGTTAAGTCACTGAGCACTGAACCTGAAATTCTCCACACAGTTCAACAATACTCTGTTACAAGTCCTAATGTTTAACAGCCTGTGCAAAGTGACCAAAGGGAAAGACAAAGGTCATATATTATGCAAAATACACCTTTTCACGATTTTCTAACGAAAATATGTGCTCCCGGCCTGTTCACAACCCCCCAGGAATGATAAAAATCCATTCTCTCCCCCTCTTTATTGCTCCACCTTTCAGAAAATATGTCAAAAACACAGAAACATGAAATTCTGAGCAGGGCTGAAACAGAGGGGTTTATAGACATTCAAAAATCAGTGTCTCAGTGTTATGTTGTAGACACACCAGGATATCCTATACGTCCATTTAAGGACATGCTCAGGTCTCAGACTCAGGTGTCAGATTTCAGATAAAAAGTATCAGGTCTCAGGAAAACATGTCAGATTGATAAATACATGTATGTGCTGATTTTTTTCTTTTTTGTTTTTAAGTTTACTAAATGTGTTAATGGATATGTTTTCCATCACCTTATCCATGAACTCACCCCAACATATAGACTTCAAATACCAACTCATGAAACAGGTCCTGATAAATGTTCTGCATCTAATAATAAATTAATTGATGAAGTTTTTCAAGGTGTGATTAAAAAAAAAAAGATGTTGGCACACGCATAGCGTGAGCATTACCTGCAACCCTTGGGGCTAATCTCCCCTGTCTTTCAACTAGGGATGTTGCAATACTATCATTTTTTCCTACCTGATATGATTCCGATACCAAGTACTGATCTGATACCAGTTTGAACTTTCTGGTCTGACTGTAACAAGTAGCAAATTATTTCAGAACTATATTTGACTCAGAGCATGGCTCAACAAATAGAATTGTTAAAGTACAGTATCTCTGTGACCCTAAAGTTGTTTTCCTGCTGATTATTGAGTTTTACTGCTAAATATTAAAATAACATAAATACAGGGGGCTGCATCACAGGTTCTAACTCTCTCTCATTATGCAGCCTGCAGCAGGCTGACAGATCCTCACAAAGGGTAAACAATCTGGTGGTTAGCATTCATGTTAGCATTTGAGCTAGTGGTAATACATGAACGGAATTTGATTAAAATGGCTAAAAAAGACATTCAGTATCAGGTTTACTGGTGTGGATTTCATCATTAAAGTCCCCCAAAGTCACACTAGTTCCAGGCTCACTGAAAACACTGCCCACGAGATTTAAAGGCATCAACAGTGTCAATGGGAAGGCATAACTGCTACAGTTTCAAGAGGAAAAACAAGTAAGAGACACTTATTTACTGGAAGGCATTTTAATGATCACATTTAGAAACCCTTTGGTTCTTCTTCACTGCTCTAAAAATGGTCTGTCTGTCTGTCTCATTCATTAAAGGCTAACCTAATGTTAGCTCAACAGACGGCTGCAATTGTTCACCATGAATGGAGCCAGTTGGTCAATCAAAACCATGTCAAAGCCTGTTGAGAAAGGAGCAGGAACATCTTTTCTGCCAAGAAAAGCTTTTATTGTGGTTCTTTGTTTTGTTTTGAATGAATAAATGTTGTGCAGACCTGTTATACCTGCCCCTACAGCTAAATCTGAGTTTATTGCTTCCATTGTTCCATTGTTTACCGCTCTGCAGCTAAACCTCACCCATAGCTACCGCCTTGTTCTCCTGCTAATTGTTCCATTCATTTTCAGACAGGCACAAACTTTTTAGACTAAAGATTCGCAAGATTGATCTGCCTGATGACAGACATGGAATCTGGCCTGTCCATCAACTTTGCAGGACTACATTTCTGTTGCCAATGATGAAATTATGAAGCTTTCTAAAAAGTGCACACACTGAAGATCTCTTTTACAGGTCATCAATAATGATACCTTGTTACTTACACCACTTGGTTAGGTATTCCTGCTCAACTGCTAATACTATTATGTAATCAGCCGATCATGTGGCAGTAACCAATGTATTCACGCGTATCAACATGATGAAGATGACATGGTGAAGTTCAAACTGAGCATCAGATTGGGGAGGAAAGGTGTTTAAGTGACTTTGAATGTGCCATGGTTGATGGTGTTGATGGCAGGCTTTTGGGGCCAAAATCTAACCCAAGCATTCAAATGCTGCAGCAGAAACTGAGACCATGTTTGTTTTTCTAATCTTCTGTTGTTCAATTTTGATGACCCCTGTGAAAATAGTAGCCACAGTCCCTGCTCTTAGCTGACAGAAGTGGAACCCAGTGTGGTCTTATGCTGCTGTAACCAGTCAAGATTGGATTGACGTATTGTGCTTACAGAGATGCCTGGGTTGTAACAAGTGGTTTTTCCAGTTATGGCTGCCTTTCTAGCTCCCTGAACCAGTCTGGTCAATCTCCTCTGACATTCTCTGTAAGCCCTTGAGATGGTTGTGAATGAAAATCTCAGTGGATCACTAGCTTCTAAACTCAGACCAGCTCACTTGCACCAACAGCCAGGGCAACAACCAACATTTATAACAAAAGGAGAAACAATAGGAAATCCACTAACCATGGAAGTAATGGTAAATAACTAAGAAAACAACACAACCAGGGCAAAAAGTCCTAGAAGTCTGGATATTCACAGAATCAGTGAGTAGAACTCCATATCTATGAAAAAGTGTCAGCAGGAGAAGAGACTCCATTACTACAGTGTATTCAGACCCCCTTTACGTTTTTTAGTTTTATGTTGAAGCCTGATGCTACAGTTGAAAAAAAAATCACTGTTCTCATTAATCTACACTCAGTACCCCATCATGACAAAGTGAAACTGAATTATATAATGAATAAAAAATGCAAATTGATTAACAAAAAAACCGAAATGTCCCATTTACATAAGAATTTAGCTCAGATTCCTCCCATTTCTCTGGATCTTTGCTGAGATGTTTCTACACCTTGACTGAGTCCACCTGTAGTAAATTAAATTGATTGGGCATGATTTGGAAAGACACATTCCTCTCTATAGAAGGCCTCAGAGCTGACAATGCATATCAGAGCAAAAACCTACAAAAAAAGAAAAAAGTTCTGCACTACTGAAGGTTCCCAAGAGCACAGCGCCTCCATAATTTTCAAATGGAAGAAGTCTGGTATAACCAGGACTCTTCCAAGAGCTGGTAAGAACTTGCCAAACTGAGCAACAAGGGGGGAGAAGGGCCTCAGTAAGAGAGGTGACCAAGAACCTGATGGTCACTCTGACTGAGCTCCAGAGATCCTGTATAGAGATGTGACAAAGTTACAGAAGGACAACCATCACTGCATCCCTTCACTGATATGGGCTCTATATAGTGGCTGAGGAAGTCACTCTTCAATGTCTCACACATAATCACACCAAAAAATCTTTCAAAATACATTTCTTTCTAAAATTATTTTCTTCCTTTTTATTGTGACAGTCTCTCAGACTTTGTCAGAATTGTCTGTATTACATCCTTTAATAAAGCTGATTGAGTTTAATTAGAATTAGTGCTGTGGTCCCAGAGTTGTAAAAAACTTACCAGACAGCAGGGGGAGCCCATTACCCACATATAAGACCTCATATGTTGAGTTGGGGATGCTTTATCCAGATGCATTTGGACTTTGTAAGAATACAGGAAAGTCAACCTGCATGTCAGGACTCACAAAAATGATAATAAAATCAACACTTACTTACCAGACCCTCAGTTTAAAATCCAAACACATTTGGTCCAGTCTCAGTCTGCTGCATACAGTCTCTGCCAAGCACAGTGTGTTGACAGCAGTACAGCGGGCCTGCAGGGTGCTGTAATGACCAGTGGTCGCGGATCGTCTTGGTAAACACTGGTTATGGTGAACCGCAAGATGACTGGTTGTCTGTCAGTCTCACTGTTCTCTCTGGGTTTGATGCACGGCATCCACCTCTCCAGCAAAAATAAACTGTGTCACACCGCCAGATTTTGAAGAAAGAGTTACTTAAGAAGATGTTTTTCAGGATCACTGCTGATCCTGTGATGTGAGGATTTAAATGCTGATTTTTAAATGCTGATTTTTAAATGCTTTTCACATGCGTGTAAATGCGTGTAAACACTGCAGCAGAAGCCTGCAGATCAGAAAAACAGGCCTACTTTTGGTTCAGAGCCAAACTGGCTGGGACTAGGAAAAGAGAGAAGAATCTAAATTTACTGAGATTACCTTTGTTTCTACATTTCTGTTTAATTTACTCACTTACTTGTAAAGAAGTATTTAACACACTTTATTATAATGTGAGACTTTAGTATATTTCTTTTTTTTAATATATATTTTTAAGGCTAGCGAAAGGAGAACTAGTATTCACCTTCAACTATTTGTCTTTACCACTGGATGTTTTTTAAGGACTTAAATATGTTTTCCAATTACACTCTAACATGTTATCATGTACTATCAAAGCCAAGCTATGTTTATCAAGATTAGTGCTGAAGCAATTATTTTACTGGTCAGATTGATAAATATCCTAAAAATTAACAGACTTTTAAATAATTTTGATTCATTTTGATGCATATGTATATTATTGCCACTGTCTGCACACTTAGGTTAAGCCACTGCAGCATCTCCCTGCAGCCACACTGATGTAAAATAAGGACACCACTGCTCCTTAATGTCTTATTTCTGTTTTAAAAAACAAGTCAAAAGTTATCAGCACCTTGTAATATCAAACATTTACCTTTTGGAATCTGTATCCAAACCAGAAGTCAAGTACCCTTTGTTTAAGTCGGTACAGAAATCCAATCTAGAATTATATTTCAATATGTAACAATTGATGGCAGCAACACATCTCAGAAAAGTAGGGACAGGGCAACAAAAGATTGTAAAAGTAAGTAGTACTGATGAAAATAGCTGAAGGAGCATTTTGCAACTAATTAGGTTAACTGGGAACAGGTCAGTAACACAACTAAGTATAAAATGAATATCTTAGTGAGGCAGAGCCTCTCAGAAATAAAGATTGGAAGACGTTCACCAATTAGAAAAAAACTATGTCAAAAAATCCCACCACCTACAGTGCATAATATCACTAAAAGATTCAGAGAACCTGGAGAAATCTCTGTACCCAAGGGAAAAGGCCAAAGGCCAGTACTGGATGCTCATGATCTTTAGGCCTGTATTAGAAACAGGCATGATTCTGTGCTGGAAAACACTACGTAGGCTCAGGAACCCTTCCAGAAATCATAGTACGTGAACACAGTTCCCCATGCCATCCACAAATGCAAGTTAAAGCTCATGCAAAGAAGAATGCATATGTGAACATGATCTAGAAACAAAGCTCTTTTCTCAGGGCCAAAGCTCATTTCAAATGGACTGAGGCAAAATGGAAATCTGTTCTGGGGTCGGATTAATCAAAATTCTAAATTCTTTTTGTAAACTGTAGACATCCTGTCCTGCGGACTACAGAGGACCAGGGCCATACAGCTTGTTATCAGTGCAAATTTCAAAAGCCTGTATCTTTAATTGTATGGGGTTGCACTAGTGCCCATGGCATGGTTACACATCTGGAAGGCACTAGCAATGCTGAAAAGTAAATAGAGGATTTTAAGCAACGTATGCTCCCATCCAGACATCTCTTTCTGGGAAGGTCTTGATTGTTTCAGCAAGACAATACTAAACCAGATACAGCAGCACGGATTTTCAGAAGAAGAGTCAGGGTGCTGGGCTGTCTGCCTGCAGTCAAGACAGTTGAGCAGCTAGAATCCTACACCAGACAAGAATGGAACAACATTACTCTCACAAAACTCCAGCAACTGGTCTCCTCACTTCCCAGATGTTTACATGCCATGGTTGCTACACGATGGTTAACATCGCCCTGTTCCTACTTTTTTGAGATGTGTTAATGCCATTAAAGTAAAAAAAGCTAATATTTTTCAGGAAATGGTAAAATGTCTCAGTTTAAAGATCTGATTTGTTGTTTATGTTCTGTTGTGAATAAAAATTGGGGTTGTGAGATTTGCAAATCATTGCATTCTGTTTTTATGTACATTTTACACAGAACCCTAACATTTCTGGATTTGGGGTTGTATTAAAGATAAGTTACTACATCTTATTATCTTTTATGGTTAAAATGTGAAGACCTACAGTACAATGTCACACAACCTACCCTGGATAAAATCTGAAAAAAGGAGAAAACATCCAGTCCCTTATTACATTTTTGTAAATAAATTATTTTGATTTAACCCTGAAGTCATCCCTGAATGTAAGACTTTCTCATAAATGCAGAAGAAAAAAAAACTTTACTCCCTCATTCTGATAAACTGAATATACTTTACAATCACAAGACAACCCCACACCCACCCTACGGGTCTCCCCTTACAGTCTCCCCACCCAAACAGCCTCCTCAGGACATGAAGGTCAGTGAGGCAGATAGCAGGAGTGTTTGATCGATAAGCACCACCCTCCCCTCGGCTCACTGACAGCTTCTGTCAAGTATCCAGCAGGGCTGGTATCAAATAGATCAACCCTTTACCCCCTCCCCTCCGCCATCCCAAACACCAGCGGCCCCCCACTTTAAAGGAAACCTGTCACTTACTGCCACTGTCACGTAACAGTCAGGTGCTTTCAACGCTCTGATAATGTGTCGAGGAATTTCACCAGGACTGATATCTAAACTGTAAGAGGGACTTTATGTGTGTGAGAGGAGAGCTGTTGAAAGTTGGCCTTTATAACTCGTGTTAGTCTGCATGCCCTTTCTACTGACCTCATTTTCTCCTTATCATTTTAGATCAAGCTATAAAAAAACACTTTCATGTTTCATGTTTTGATTCATTCCCCCAGATTTATCATATTTTCTCTGTACTAAAGCACTGTAAAATTTAAATGTTCAGAACAAACGCTGCAAGAAGTCCTGTTGAGATGAGTTACGATGCTGGAAACTTACACTTTGAGTGTTTTTTTTTTTCAGAGACTCCTTGTTAAAAGAGACCTGCTACTCTCAGCAGAGTGGAGGTGCTCCTCAGTGACCCACATCACAGATGTTGGAGGTGGAGGAGTCCTTTGTGTGAAGTCTGAGAAAATGGTGTTTGTGTGTCCTACAGCCACCATAAGACCTGCATTCTTCTGTACTTAACACATCGACAACTGTGTCCTTAAACTGGATTCAGCAAAGGAGTCTTTAGGCTCACACGCTTGGTGTATGTGTGTTTGTGTGTCTTAGAGGTGGGGGTTTCAACGGGTGACAAGGAGATAGTGTCGCTGATTGACACGTGAAGAGCAACTTTAAAAAAACGCTCCCCATTGGAATGTGACAATCTCCCAGAGCGTCCCATGTTGCTCTGCGTCCAACTGTGAATTGTTAAAAGCATTCCTGGCAGTTGGGGTGAGGGTAAAAAGAGGGTGAAAGGACCCGTTCTGGTGCTAAAAGAGGTGTTTGTTTACCACCAATGAGGATAAACTGTATCTTAACAAGCCTGTAACTTTACAGAAAGAAACACAAAATCTTATCTTTTATTTAATATCATCCCATGTCTGCAAAAGCAAGTCAACCACAAATTTTGCCCAGGACTTGGGTTGAAAAGAGGCTTGGTAGTTCCTGATCTCCCACACTGCACCATGAACCCACCCAGTGAGGCGGGCAAGGGGGTGCTGGTCATTGCTCAAGCAATGGCCCCCGCTTACAAGGTCTAATTGGTTCCACAGGTTGCAGACTTAAGAAAAAAAGGAACGAGGAAAAACAGGAGGGTGGCATAGGGAGGAAAGGGGGCTTGCGACAGGGAGTGGGAGACAGATGCGTAGTAGGAAGAGAGAGAGAGACATGGATGAGGGTACAGGTAGGAGTATCACACAAAGAGCAGAGCTTAAACATAGCTCTCCCCAGCCATTCCCCATTCAGGGTTTTTAGTGAGACGGACGGACGGACGGATGGACGGACGGACGGACAGACAGACAGATAGATGGATATCACAAGATTACACTTGATCCCAAAGTCCTTTTCCATTACCACATCAGATGGATTTGTTTCACACATCCTTCCATAGACTGTGTTTGGGAAAGGGCAGAGCCTTTGAAAAAAAAACTTGGAGGGTGATTGGATGAATGTTCTGTCACTCACATCTTTACGGGTCAATCAGAGCAACAAAACAAGTGAAGTCGATGTGCCCCGCTACCGAGGAGTAAACTCCATAGAGAACTGCATAACGTGAACCATGGCGACTGTAGACATGTCAGTACATGACCTTTGTCGTTTTTGAAAAGAAAACAACTCAATGCTGTTCTTTCTTCTTCTTTTAACCAAGAAATGTCATCAAGTTCTGATAAAACTGACGTGAAAGCAGCATCCACGCTTTTGTCTTCCGCCATAATTGTACCGGCCTCTTGTCACTGCTTTCTTACATTATGACTCTGCTGCGCCCGAAAGTACCGCCTGTTAATCCTGATTGGTCCTGTCACTTTCTTACAGGGCCCAGTCAGTTCAGATGGGAGCTTTGCAAGATGGATTTGCCAGTGTGAAACACAGAAACGGGTGAATCCATCTGCTTTGCAAGATTACTGTTCCATACAGTCAGTGTGAATACATACAGCATACTTTACTCAAACAAGCCTGAGTCTGCTTAAGAGGTAGTCTCAAGGCCAATTTATGTGGACTCAGACATAGCGCACGGAGATGTGAACACAGCCAGTACTAGTACCAGTACTAATACTAATTATTGGCTCCCCATTAAAATTTATTTTTGTTTTTTTAGTATATCCCAAGTGCTGTTTAACAGAACAAGGAATTTTTAACAGTTTTTCCAAACATCCTAGTTTTATTTTTGATGCTTACATTATTTTACTTTGCACAGAGAAATTCCAGCCTTCCTGTGACCTCTGGTACACTTCTATCCACCAGTGAGAGAGGAAACAGTCAGAAGGACAAACTTCCTTTTAACAAGCAGAAACCTCAGACAGAACCAGATTCACTGGTGAGCAGTCATCTGCCAGGACAGGCTGGGTCATGTGAGTGGGTTAGAGGGGGAGCTGGAAAGAAAGTCATGGATAGAGACAAACTGAGAGACAACTGTTAAAAGAAACTTAGAGACAAAATAATTTTTAAAAAACTGTCAGCAGAAACAACTTTTAAAATGATAAGAACAACTGTTAATATATGCAGCAACTGGTAGTTGAGCATGTTAATCATGCAGTCCAAGACAAAGATTCATAGAAACCTTGCCACAGTACACAGGAGATGGGAATGCAATTATGCCCTGATATGGGACAAAGAGTCGCAACAGCTTTATGATGTCATGATAACAACAATACCTCTTTTATTAGTTGTCAACATTTTTCTAAATGTACAGTGGAAATCATTAGACTCTAGTCCACAAATGGTCTGTTATAACTTACCTTACAGATGACGGCAAATTGCAATCTGTGATTAGAGTTTCAAAGACAACGTCTCCTGTCTCCTCAAAAACTGTTGTATCTGTGCAGCATGGGTAAATTTAATCCTCTGTGTTGCAAGATAGATGTACTAATATGAAGTGGGTGATGGTTGGCATCTCATATGATTTTAAAAAACATCTATAGAAGCAGAATGGACTTCATTACCTCAAATTAACAATTGTCACTAAGTTGATGCTACTGTAAATGCACCCTAAGTATGTTTTAAAAAGAAAATGTATATTGAGACAGAGCTTTAAAAACAGATTTACCAAACAGTGTTTGATTATGTTTGAATATTGGACAGATGAGCCAAAGTAAAGCCACACATAAACTATATCTCTAAATGTTGTGAATCAGGCCTTTATCTATTGAATCCTCTCTCTTTCTCTATGTATGGTGTGATGTACCTAACTTGATGACAGATTAATAGCCGTTCATACTTCAGCTGAGATGAACAATGATGTGGGAGTGGCCAGCAGACAGGAGCATAGGTTAGATTAGTGGGAAATTTTGGAATTCAAGCAGCAAAAATGTGAATGTTGATAAATTTTATGCTGCCTAGCCTGCAGATGCCCGAATCAAAAAAAAAATAAAAAATTAGAAAAGCGAGCCAGAGCCAGATAAGGTTTATCAAATACAGGTAGTTTTGAACCTTCTCTTACAAGTAAAAAAGAGGTTGTCTACTTCTCAGGAAGAACTGGACCGATCATTTTAAAGCAACAGAAGCAGGCCTCCATTCTGATTACAAAATGTTTCAGAGAGGCAAAAGAGTACTATGAGCTTGTAAGTCCCTGTAAATCTATTTAAAAAGTGTTTGTTTTTTTATTCTTACATATCAGAAGTCTGTGTTATTAACCAATGTTTAGTGATAGAAAAAATCCCTAATTGAATAATATTAAGTTTTGAAGTAATGGAAAATGAAGCGGTAATATCTGCTCTAAGATGCTGTCAGTTCTTCCTCTTCATGTATGAAAGTGTTTCGAGTAGTCAGATGGCTATAAAGTTTATTTGTGGTCTTGGGCAAAAGCACTAACCTTGCAAAGCAGATGGATTCACCCGTTTCTGTGTTTCTTACTGGCGAATCCATCTTGCAAAGCTCCCGTCTGCACCGTTTGGGCCTGGTTAGAAAGTGACAGGACCAATCAGCATCAAGGGGCAGTACTTCCTGGTGGGCAGAGTTGTGACATAAGCAAGCAGCAACAGGAGGCCGATGCAATTATGGTGCAAGACATAAGCGTGGATGCTGCAGCGTCAGTTTTATCAGAACTTGACAACATTTCATCGTTAAAAGAAGAACAAAGAACAGCATTAGTTTGTTTTCTTTTCAAAGACGAAAAGGTTGTGTACTGACATGTCTACAGTTACAATGGCGAATCTCATTATGCAGTTCTCTATGGAGTTTATTTCTCGGTAGGGGGGCACCTTAATATTGGCGACCACGTCACATGTTTTGTTGCTCTGATTGGCCCGTAAAAATCTGACAGAACATTCATCCAATCACCCTCTGATTTTTTTTTTTCAAAGGCTCTGCCCTTTCCCCAAAACTGTCTATGTTCCACACATCCATCTGGCACTCCATTACCCATGATCCAAGAGTGTCACAGCGGTGTCTCTGATTGGTGGAGCCAATTTCAGCTGTCCACTGCTGTGAGTGAACAGTCTTGGAAAAAGTAGCTGCATTTCCATCACAGTTTTTCGCAAAATAAAAGCAATATTTCTTAAATTTCGACTAAGTACAATGGCGCTTTGAATGTGTTTCTAATCAGTTTTGGGCAGGAGCCTCATGATTCTCATAAAATCTCTTCTCGTGACACTCCGCTGATCCTGACGATGTGACAGGTGTCACCATATTTAAGGGCATCATGATTTAATGGGGCTTTAATAGGGCTTCATTTACAGTTCTTCATATCATTGATAAGACTCACTGATATTTTTTTTCTAGTTTACGCAAGTCAGTTAAGACCAAATAGTACTGAACAATCAACGATGAGATGCGTCTGATTAAAGGGTGTGTTTTTAGTTGGCTTTATGATTTGAGATGTTCTTTATGCTCCCAGCAGACACCAGTTTGGTTATGCAATTAAAAGAGAGCTCTGTTTGCTGAAGGGAATATACGTCAATGACAACATCTACCAAAACACCAAACATGCATTCGCCTATGTCAGTGGTTCTCAAATGGTGGTACGCGTACCCCTGGGGGTACGTGAAGGCACACCAGGGGGAAGGTGAGATTTTAAAATATATTCCAGCTATCTCAGAAAAATAGCGCCTTTCTATGCATGTCTGGAGCGACACGATGTTGCGAGTATATCACGTACATTCTAAAATCACATTCGTGCTGTGAACATCTGTGGTTGTTTTCTCTGTCCTCTGAGAAACAGTGATATTCATTGAAGCGGAAGATAAAAGGTTTCTCCCTCCCCGTCCTTCTCTCCATGCGTAATGTGGCACTTTTACGCACAGCCAGGAGGTCAGTGCCGTCTCGTTTCACTGTTTCATTCACTGTGCCAGCCAAGTTTGTAAGAGGAGGGACTGACTGTTCATTCATTCTATGTCAAATATGATCAATAATAGTAATAAGGACACAGCTGAGGCCCACTGTGAGAGGAGTTAACTCACTTACAGAGCACAGATTGGCTCACCTGTTTGTGCTCCAGACTGGTCAGAGAAGTAATTTCAGTGAGCTGGCTGATCTGGAGCATATCATGTGGGGATGCCTGCCACCTGTCTCCCTCTCTACCAGGCAACGTGAGGCAAAAACACATGAACCGACTACAGACAGATATGAGAAGAGGACAAACATTAGGTGGTGTTGGAGAGGGGAACGTCTTTTGTTCCTCCGTCTGCCTTAAAAATCGGCACCACCACCATGTGCGCTCGTTGGAGCGAAACTTTGAAAAATATCTGCAGCAATTTCGTGCTGCGAAATGATGTTGCAGGTGTGGAAGCTTGCATTGACTCACTACAGGTTCGAAAAGTAGATATTTTGTGTGAATAATTTACGTGAAAAATTTGCGTCTGGAGTGTAAGGACCTTAAGTTTATGAAGTTGAGTTTATATTTTGTAAATTATTAAATTCAATCACCCTAAAACCCCAGAGTTTTCCCCATGGCAGAAAGGTTTGACCCATGCTGGCACATGCCTGTCAATCACTGTATTCACAATCTCTCCATTCATAAAAAGGTTCATGATTTATTTTTTGTGAAGAAATGCTGATCTATAACTCAGTTCATGATTTCAGTTTGAGAAGAGATCTTTATTATGATCTCAAAAAGGGGCACTCAGCTGTCTTTTTTATAATTAGTTAATTTTTTACAGGTTTTTAGTTCTTTCTAGCTCTCTGTTTTTATTCCCAACGTTGTTCCAGAGAGACCACTGCAGCGGAGCAGCTTTTTGCACACTTCTGGGTTTAAATGGATTTATGCCTTTCCAGTCTCTGTTTTCACTACATTAATTTGAATTCCCACATTTAGTGATGAGAAGATGCACCATGAATTTAGTAATGCATTTTTAACATTTAAAATGTTTGAAAAAAAATTTGTAATTTAAAATTGTTGATCAGTTACAAAGTTTGATAAATCATACAGCTGTCACAGCGCTGTTTAATGTCTTTCTTTTTGGCCATAAAGCTTTGCGCTGTTTAGGAGGTACTTGGCTGGAAAAATATTTCACAGGGGGCATGTGACTGAAAAAAGTTTGAGAACCACTGGCCTATGTGTTAGTTTAGGTCTGTGTGATAATTCATCCAGCATCTCACCTGGAGCACACCGTCTCAAAGCCCAAAGAGCTGGGATGCCATTGAGAGGTAAAATCTGGAACTGTTCCGCAGATGAGGGAGTGACTTTGTGAGTCCTCTGAGTATTTATTTCTTTTTATATCCCTACATGCTTTAGTCTGTGTTATTGGTAGTTATGGAGCAGAAAATGGTATTCCCAGAAAAATCACCCTGTGTGCTGTCACACCACAGGAAATCTTACAAGTCATTTAATCTAGTTAGGGCTCTTAGAATATTATTTTTCTTAAAAAGAATGGTAAAGAAAAACCTGCCATAGGGAGAAGTATTTTAGCATATATCAAGGGCAAATGCACAAATAGAGATAGAAAATACTTGACATTTATGGAGGATTGGCCAAATTAAATGTCCAGTGGAGCCTGGTTTACCTTTGAATATATATATATTTTAATTTCAGTTCATTATCCAATACACCTAATGTTAGCTACTGGAATTCCCTTTTTTACGTAGTTAACGGAAAAACATGTTGTCCTTGATATGCTACACTTTTGTATTGTAGATTTCATCATCATGCGTTGTTTAAATCTTTTATGAAACAGCTCTAATTTCATATCTTGGTGACCGCTGTCCTGGACTGTCTAGACCATTGTTAAAATAAACATAGATTCCTAACATGACTGGCATTCTCATTTGATGTCAAATGATCTGCTGTGAACTTCCCAGTGAACAATCTCACTGACAGTACTCTCTATGTATGATTTATTAAAAGGTGTCTAAGTTTAAGTGTAGGTGTTAACAATGGTGTGGTTCTGAACAAGATAGTGCAGCTGACAAATGGATTGAAAAGTACTGGTGTAAATACAAATTAACACCAGTTAATTAAAGTTCCTTGTTTCATCTGGATTTGTCTGAATAAAACAAGCAGATAACAGTCCCAAGCATTCTTCTATTACTCTCTAGATCATGAGACAAGATCAAAATGTGGACTTGAGGCCAAGACCAATCTCAAATACCACAGCACTACTAAATACTCAAGGTTTTGAGTGCATTAGTGTTCACAAAAATGAATGGGGTGTGTAAAAAAGAAATCAAGACCCAACAGTATGCAGTTAGATTAAAAAATGTTTGTGACTGTCTCCTGAATGCCAGTGAATGTGTCACATTTTTCTTAATGTGTTGAATTGAATGCAGGGTCGCGATACAACGACAGAGGCTTCCACGTCGTCCATTAATCCCTGATAATTGGACACCTCGTCAGGCATTAACACTTAAATAAATAGTAGGGGTGTGGCAAGGCTCTAATCTCAGGAGACAAGACAAGATTTGGGCACATGAGACGAGATTTTACAATTTTTTTTTCAAATTTTGAAAATAAATACATTAGTGGAAAATATGTCCTTTATAGGGCTGAGATTCATCATTGCAAAGCCTTCAGGTCTATTCAGAAATGTTTAAACTCCTCTTGCACTGAATAGGCTATCAATGCTGACACATGTTTGTCTTGTCTGAGTCAATTTTATGGGATTGTTTGAGCTTTTTATTCCACAAACTCACATACTCCTCGTCCACTTGTATTGGGAGCCTGCCTCTGGCAATATTGCAGCAACGTTGATGTACGGCAGGCTGGTCAATATGGCGTTTACGTGTATGTCAGTGCTTTCCACCCCAGTGAAGGTCATATTAGAGATGTAGGAGATCTGGTCCATTGGCGTGCTAACTAGCGTTAGCATCTGCAACCTAGCTTATGTGCTACTAGCAACAGCAGCGTATTAAATTTAAGTACAAGGCATTTAAGGCAGTATAAGATCATTTTCTTTGAGGGAACAATGTTAAAATAAAATACAAGTTAACTTGAATTAACAGTGGGTGAAAGGTAAGTGCATAATGGCAATTTGGAACAACACAACCCTGTTGAGATTAATGCTGTGTGTCTCATTGAAGTATTGAGGTCACGTACATACTCACATACCCCCTACAATGTTATATTGCTGATTCAGCAAAGGAATAATTGTTCAACACCAATACAGAAATAGGCTGCCACACCCAATAGATGGTAAGCATGACTTTGCTAAAGACTGAAAAGGAAAGAGTTAGCATGGCATAAATCTCAGAGGGTAACAAGAATCTGATTTACAGCACTTCTAAAGCTCAGAAAAACAAATACGAAAGTCTGTTTACTTATCTTGTATTTCAGCTGGGCATGGCAAAATGATCTTTTGCACCTATAATGCTTTGACCTATTGTCTGATAGCTTCCGTCTCTAATTCTTGCTCTTATCTGATCATTCAGAGCATTGTTAAAAGCTGAAAATCATATTTGGTTCAAAAGATCATTTATGTTATATTCCCAGTTAATCTTATTTTTACTGTAGGACAACTGATAATCTTCTGGACCTTGAAGTTGTATTCTCTCGTTGACACGAATGTTTGAAGTGTTTGTAGGGTTAATCCCTCAGTTGGTTGAAGGAGATAGGGGATGAGAGCAGCCATGAATCCTGCAGTCTCTGCAGGCTCGGCATGGTAAAAGAATTAAGTCTGCCTTTGAAGAGGACTAAACAAACACAACAGCACTCAACACTAGCCCCATCCACGATCAATGCTCGTTTCCTTCTTACCTAAAAGTGAACCTTCTTCCTCTGCTTTCTCACTCTGTTACCTGTCATACTTAGCCCCTCGTGTTAACCAGACGCCCTCCCACTAGTATTCCTGCTTCTTGTAATCTTCTAATTTGCAGCCAAATTTTTGGACAGATTCTCCAGGGGAGGAAGGGCTGAGAGAGGGAAGCAGAGAGGGAGAGAAGAGGGCCAGGTGATTCACAGGTCAGGTTTTTACATCTTCTAAAGTTGGCTTTAAACTGAGGGGGGAGAAAGAGCTGCTAGAATACTTAACTGGTAATCTGTAAACGTTACGATACTATTAAAGTCCTCTCGGTTAAGTGGCCTTTTAAATTTTGACGATAAGGGAATGGATCAGATTGTACTTGGTGTTCTTGGAACAGTTTGATGACAATGTCGTTAAAACATAACAGACAAAGATTTCTTCTCTGAATTATCTGCTGAATTGGGGTTTAGATATTTCATGCATGTCATAAAAGTGTGTCTAATTGCAGCCAGTTAATTGTGTCCTCAATTTTAGTGTATTTTTAAGATTAGGTTTTTCATTGATTTTACTCGGATGTCCAATTGAGATGAAAAATACTCTTTCATAAGAGGAACTAGCTAAGGTAGCAGGCATAAAAACACACACATATAAAGAAGCAACTTAAAGAATACAAAATCAGGAAAACCCATCAACTTGAAGCAGGCTTCAATGAACCTTTTAAGAAAAACAACTACATGCCTCTGACATCTTGTTCCCATAATCTTCAGTTTTTTCAGCAGAATCCGATGGTATGTTTACATGCAGTTAGAAAACGTCCAGTTTTGTTTTTTCAACAAAAACGAAATCAAATTCATTAAAGTCCAACAAGCACACCTGAGTAACGTTAGAGATTAATCAACACTTTCAGACCTCAAACGGACCTAAAGTGGACCAAGGGTGCTTCACACTTAACCTGCTTGGTTTGATTGAAACAAACTCTGACCACCGAACTCTGGTGCAGACCAAACAGCTGGACTGAGATCGCTTGAAATGTAGCTCTTGTGCCTCTTCCATTCATGCTCTGGTTCAATTTGTTTGCTGTGAGAACAAAAGCCGACCTTGATCTGAACTAACTCAGGAAGCATTGAGCCTTTTTGGCTTAAACCAGCTACTGTAGCTAGAGAAATATGAGTGAAAACCGAAAGCAAACATGCAGGAGCGTCAGTAAAAATCGTGCAAGTGTTTTTTTTTTTCTTCTTCCTTTCATCAGGTTGCTGTTTGTATAAAAATATTACAACAGTAATAAACAGAATCATTTCCAGAACATAAACTTATCTGGATTTATGTTTATTGGTTTATGTTGGAGATGAATGTGAGATGAATTAATGAATGCACTCCCCCTCTGCCCTTTTGGCACACAATGGCAGATACACACACAGACTGCTGCTGAAGTATCCATACTGTCATGGCTCTGACCTTTTCTGAGGGACAGATGTCTGTATTTGGAGGCATTACCCCCAAGTAGCCCATGAACACTTGATTTACTAATTTATCACTGAACAAATAACTCGATACGTGATCAATTAATAAATGAAACTTTGTTGTTTTTAGATCTCCTTCTGCTGTTGTTTATTATATGCCAATAATGTAAGAAGGTAACATTATCACATTGATCAAGATCATTTTTATTACATAATAAATAGGGGTAGACTGATTATTAGCCTAAACTACTATTGAGACTAAAATTATAATCAGTGTCAGCATTCTATTTTGCTGATCATGGATAAAGTTCATTCATCAAATTTTGTGCTACTTTGGCTTCACTGCAAAGTGTCTTCCATGCTGGCTTTATTTCACCCTCCACAGTCTTACCAAATGTTCTGTATGTGACAAATCTGATTCGCTGGATGTCACATGAATACTAGCAATTCAACATTTTCAGTGTACGGCATCACTGCCATATTTTTCTGCTTCTTCTGTGTTGCCCTTTTGTTTCTCATGCTGATAGACCTTGGGCTAAATTGTTTATTTTTTTGAAAATACAATTTTTACTTTTGCCATCTTAAATACATTTTGTACGTAATAAACACCTTTGGTTACAAGCATCTGTTATCAGTCTTATGAACCAATAATAATTGGTATCAGCCCTGAACAATTATCTATGGACTATTGGTGATAAACAACATTTGCCCCTCACACAGTTTTTTTTACATTTATCTACGCAGGTTTTTGTGACTCACAATTGTTTATTTCACACGTATTTATCTCAAATCTAAGTGTCAAAGTTGTATGCCAGTATAAGATAAGATATGATAAGACTTTATTGATCCCCAGAGTGGAAATTCTGACATTGCAGCAACACAAGGGGTGGTAAAAATACAATAGAATTGAACAATATAACTAAACAAAAACTAAATTAATAGTTAAATAAGGGACAGTACGCATATACAATTCACATTTATTGCAAGCAACAGTAATCAAAGTCACATGTGTTTGTGTAAAGTGACATGCTACACTTGTTGGCATTAAATTATATATAGAGGAGTGTTACGCCATGAACATGAGGTAGTGCAAAAGAGGTCATATAGACTGGTATGCTACATGTGTAGAGTGGAGGTGCAAGATTATAAATAATACAAGATATACAGATAACAGTGGAGTTGGTATTGTCCTATGAATATTAATATCAAGTTAAGGTGCAAAAAATAATATATTATAAAGTAGTACAGTATAGCATAGTGTAATGTAGAATATAAAATAATATATTGTTCTATAGTATAATATAATATAATACATTATATTATATACTATAGTATAGGTGTATTTATAAACTAATAAGACATATAAACCTATAAGAAATTGACCAATTAGAAAGTATCTGTAAATATCCCCATGTGAACGCAAACCAAACTTGACATCAAATGCAACAAAGTAGTCCATATTTTGGACTAGACCAGTGTTGTGCGCATGCTCCAAAGCCTCTGCACAACTTTGACCCAGAACCGGAACAGCATAACTGCTAAACATAACATAAGTCACATTGTCATCTTTGGGTTTCTAAAATGAAATAATTACAATGTATTTGATTTCTGACAGCATGCTATCTATTTTTCTTTTGTGTGGATCGGGGGGGGGGGGGCTCAGTAATTATTAGATACAGACAGAAGTGGCTCCAGGAAAAAGGGTTGGGAACCACTGGCCCACCTAAATGCTAAAATATTTGTTGTTGGGTTCCATTTCAGTTGGATGGCCACCACAAGTAAGAATATTAAAATTGTTTGGCTGTTGAAAAGTCTAGAGAAAAAGAATATTTAAAACTAATTCTAAACTCAGCAAAGCTGTTTGTAAGGAATGAAAAGTCATCTGAAGCACTTTTAAAAAAATGGTGCAAGGTACATGATGTTAACAAAGTTACAATGTCATTGAGTCGCCCCTTGGACCAAAGTGACAGTGTCATCAGCATAAAATGATATTTTTGCTTCATGTCCTGACCCAGGTCACTTATTAATGTAAAAAACACTCACAGCACTTGTAAACTAGGATGCTTGGTGCACAAGGAAAGTCGATTATAGCAAACTCAGCATCTGTTTACTCGACTGCTTTATTCTTCCAAACTCCCCAGCCAAAAATACAAATCCTAAAACATTAGATTGGCATAAATGTTCAATCTTAAGCAACCATAAATCCAAGTAACTTCACACAAGCAAGCACAAGACTTTCCAACACAACCATATCAGTTAATAGAGACAGTCTACATGTGCTGCATACACACAGAGTGGCAACAAGATTGGAAATCCTTAAACTGAGAAGTTATAAAAACAGCATAGCTATTGGTGCAATACTCGGGGGGACGGTATGGATTGTCACCAACTGCTTAAATGTTTTATTGTACCCCTCCTCTTGGAGGAGTTTGAGGAATTTTCAAACCAGGACAATGATCTCATCACAGAGTGGACTGATGGTGATGATACATGAGGGACATTACGTTCAGCTCCAAAACTCCAGCTCCTTTTTCTATTAGTCAAAAGAGTAGATCAAAATAAGAAACAAAACTTTACAAGAGTTTGAACAACTTTTTATGGTCTTTTCTAAATACCCTTTTTATTTATAACGCTTGGCTAAATTTGCTCTGAAGTTCTCTTTGTTATATGAAACTTGAAAGCCTGTGACCTCCCTTGTCTGACCTCTAGTGTGGAATATCAACTCCCTACTTGCTCTTTTTCATCCTCATTTGCACCATGAGATGCAATTTGAAATTCTTCAAGACAATTACACTAAGAAGAATTTGATGGTTTTCAACTGCTGTAAGCAAATATCAATTATTGAGTACACATGATCATATATTTGCAGTGTACTAGCTTGCATGCTTTTTCTTTAATAGATTAGTATTTGTTGTCAACAGCATGAATACAGCAAAGCAGTATTAATCAAACTCTAACTCATCAAGAATTAAGCAGTGGGCTGATGGGGAATATCCTGATTGGCCCATATTTATCAAAAATACATGATTTGAGGTATCAGTAATGATGCAGGGAATCACTGGTCAAATCGCCTGGTAATACTCTGGGTCCACCTGTGCTGCTCAGTCCTCTACTTGAAACTGCTGTGTTCATACACCCTTAACTTTGTTTTAAGCCTTTTTAGATATAAAATAATAATCCAGTGACATAAATCAGTTGAAGGTAAAGTCACATGATAGAATTTAGGTTTTTGTGAGAAACTAAATGAATATGATGGGAGCAAGCTTGTCAGTCAGTCAACTTGTAGCATGCTGATTTTCACACCTGACATGCATCACAATCAAATCACATGACACACATCCTCCAAATTTGGTTGCCCATTTAAGCTGCAGGATGTCTAGTCTCTTCCTCTGCTATGCAATTGCCAGCTCTGTCCTGAATCAGTGCTGTGCTCTCACTTTCAGCGCACCTCCACCCCAGCATCCACCTGTAGGCTTCAACAGGGGATTTAAGATGTTAACTCATCACTCCTAAAATTCTGCATGCAAAATAAATCTGTGAGGAGTGATGAAGTCAGAGCCTGAGGCCACACGTTATGTGAGGTTTATCACAATGTCCAAGAGGAAAGAAATATTATTAAAGTTTACATGCACTTTACTTTTTCAATGTTTAAACAGAACCGGCATGTTTTTTACTTTTGTACTCCTTATGCACAAATAAGTTATTATTGTGCAATTTTTTATTTTCAGATGTTTTATTGCTAAAAAAATCTGAGATGACCTACCACATATGTTCACATGGGCATGAAAATAATTATTAAAAATTGTCAACATGTCATTTGTGTAATTCTACTTCTTACTGAATCAACATCAAAGCATTTAAATCAATATCAAATCGATATCGAATTGAATCACAACCTAAAGAATCGAAATCGAATTGAATCGTGAGGTTCTTAGCAATACCCAGCCCTAGTTTTAAAAAAAAAACATAAAAGCATGTCGTTGGCTAAATAAAGATGGCTTTTTTGCTCCTTTTATCAGGTTACTCTTTCATTTGCAGGAAGCAGACTGACTGACCGTATATCCAAACACATAACATGATTGGTACCATATCAATATCGATCGGTGATCTCATAAATAATCTGTGGTGGGCTGCAGGAAACCTGAGCAGAACATCCCGAGTACAGACAATTTAATTGTTGTATTTGATAACAAGAAGGATGAGATCCTTGCCATGACCACTGTAAGTCTGAATATGTTCCCATTTAAATAGTGCATAGTAACCTCCAACTATTTCCAACAATGAAAGAACACCAACATGTAGATTTTAGCAAGTTTATTTTGACATTTTTCAACATTGTTTTCATCACTTACAGCAAGTTGAATCATTCTATATAAAACCACATATTTTTCAATAGATAACTCATCTAACATAACTCAAAGCAAGAAGACTAACAACTATTTGCATGTGATATGATTATGAATCACAAACTGAATCCTTTTTAATGTTAAAATAATAATGTCAAAGTAGCATAAACTGACTGATTATTACTTTAACTGAGAATTTGCATGCCTTTTTCTTATAAATACTGCAGAGCAGTTACCATCTAATATCATAAATGTATGATATTTTCACTGTAACAACACTGAGATGGTTTTTTTTTTTTTGTTTGTTTGTTTGTTTTGAGTAAGATTTTTTTCTGTTAGTTAGTTTACACTTCATTATACCAAAGCTATATCTAGGAAAAAGTTGCGTGCTAAGCTAAAGCAACACTGAAAAAAAAATACTTGCAACATCAAAGAGTATTTCCATTATTTTATTTCATCTTTTATTTTGTGGTCGATGCCAATTGTGCATGTTTAGTCGGTCTGCTCTGTACTAATTTACTGAACTTTAATTTATAAATTAAAAGGTACATTTGGTTTACCATGCTGAATGTTTTAGTGACAGTCAAATCTATGTTTTCTGATATGTTTCTCTTGAAACACCTGGCTAGAGGTGATGTCTAAAGATGGTCACCTCTGAAATTATCATTCAAACGAGCCTCTGATCAGCACCACAAAGCAACACATTTATCCTGGCTAATAACAGCCTAACCTCTCCAGCCAGGTCTATTAAATAACAAAACATCTAAAATTGTTACATTTGGCAGATTTCTCTGTGAGAGGCTATGATATTTTGCCCCTGCAGAATTAAAGGTAACAGTTCAAGCGCTGCAAAATCTGTGCTGTTAAAATGACTGCCTGTGGTACGTAGAAGTGATCACATTTTCTTTGCCTTTGGTTCAATTTTTAGAGATAAAAATCCAGACACTTGACACAAAGTTTCTGGTACTACAAATGCAAAAACAGGTAAACAACTGCCTTGGTCTTTCTCTCATTGTTATTACGCCTCACGTCCCGTCTGTCTTTTATATGCCCTACATCTACCTTGTGTTAATTTTTGAGAACATGCACAGCCAGCATGCTGAACCAATGCTGGGACACATGGCAGGTGTATCTCTGGCCTAACTTTTATGTGAACATAATGACAAATAAAAATTATAAATGGCTTTTTAAGACTTTTGGTGACCTAACTACGTGGGTACAAGCTAAAGAAGCATAAACCTAGTTTACATTTTTTTTTTCTGTAAATGTGTCTGGAGTTTTTGTAGTGTTTGTGCTCCAAGTATAACCCTGTCTTTACAAACAAAAAAAAAACAAGGGGTAGTCCATATGTTCCCTTTTTATATTGATTAAACAAAGTACACACATTTGTTTTTATATTCTTAGACATGATCGTTACATTTGCAGAGAATTTCACAATAGCTAATTGGTTTGTGGTGAAAGAGGGCATGTAAAAATGTTGTAGAAAGAGATGTTGTGTAACAGAGGAGTGACTGAAGCTGAGTTTTTTAGACTTACAGCAAAAATGTTGTAAAGATGAAAACTTTATGGTGACAGGTAAATGTAAAGACTGAAGAAGCAGACAGTAAAAGTGGTGACCTAAAGATGTGAATGCTCTGCATGATGATTTTTGCAATCAAGAGAGAAATAAAGTAAGAGAGAGGACATTAAAGGTGGAGAGAGAGACGGATGTAGAGAAAGAGCAAAAGAGAGGCATGGGGAGGTATGATTCCCAGAGGACCTTTGAATTTCCTTTCTTTCTTTTCAGCGTTTTTCATGGCTCTCTCACTCCCAGGTCTGCACAGCTGTTTCAGGGCCGGGGGCTTCTCTCTCCAGAGCCCAGATGAAAGAGCCGCCCTGAGCAGCCCTGCAGGTAGGTCTGTTAAAGCCATTGCTCTGGCTGTCCACTGCCCAATGTGCAAAATAAAAAAGGCAGGAGAAAAGAAAGGGGAGGGAGTGAAGAAGATGGGGAGAGGGGAAAAGGAGGACATGAAAGCATAAAAAAATAGAGAGAGGAACAGAGGACACAAATGATAGACAAGGAGAGTGGACTGAGATGAAGACGAGCAGGAGAAACTAGAGAAGAAAGGGGGCGTACCTGCCCTCAGCCACCCCAGACCTCTTCCTCCACCCTACCTCCTGATACCAGGAATGATGTCTGCTTTTATTGACTTTGTTAAACCATTTTCAATGCTACTTCCTATGTGTTTACAAGACAGTAAATCACGCTCTGTTCAGGGTGGGGGGCTGGTTGGGTGAAATACGGAGGAAACGTCCTAGTCACTGGGAAGGAAGACCACTCTGACAGAGCCAAAGACAACTTCACAGCTTTCTACTTCACTTCACGCCACACACATACCTTTTACTCACAGGGACCTGATGGAGATGATACTCCTGCCTTCTTCATTTCATTATTTGCTCTCAAAATAAACAGTTCAAGACTCATTTAGCAAATTGTTGTAGATCCTTAAAAACAAGCGTACCAAGAGAAACAGCGCAACAGGCCAGCTCAACTCACCAGTTGTTAAGTTCTTCAGCAGAGAGCTTCATTTAATACCGCTAGGAACACCACTCAAAGTAGTTATGCAAACACATTTGGGTTATGGCAAAATTGCGTCTCCTTAATCACTTCTACACACCGGGGTCATTCCCAGACAGTCGTTTCATCCAGTTTAAAGACATTGGAGCTCCCAGCTTGACTCAAACACGAGTAAGTACATCAAACGTCATTTGGTGGTGAAACTTTGACTTAATTTTCCAAATTTTCTCACAGTAACAATTTTCTCAGGGGCTGGCAATGTGACACCGGCACATACACACATGCAAAACACTCAGCAAATCATCAGTGTGTAAGTGAGGTGCCCCTTGTCACTGAAAGGTAGACAGACACCCCCACCCCACCCTGATTACCTCATTTTAATGGTACAGAACAGAACAATTACTGTCTTTCCATCACTCTAATTTCTTTTCTAAGATGTTAAATTTAATAATATTAATGTCACTAGGCGACTGGACTCTAGAATATTTTTCCACTTCATCTTTAATATCATAACTATCAGTTATAAAGAGAACACTCATTATATAAAGTTTATGACAAAATGAGGGGGAAAAGCTGTTAAGAGAGGTACCACTATCCTCCTGGCTCACAGCTACATCACCATCATTCATTCTTATCACCAGTAGCTTCACAACACTCAACATGCAGGGACACCAAGCCACATAGGAGAACCATGGAAGGGGGCTGTTGTTGTAAAAGAGGTGGGCGAATGAGTTTTGATATGCAGTGCCTATAAAATCCCCTTGGATGTTTTACCCTTTTATTGATTTTTTTAAACCAATCATGATCAGTATAATTGGACAAAAAAATCTACAAAATAAAAGTATTTTATATCAAAGTGAAAACAGATTTCTACAAAGTAATGTCAATTAAATATGAATATGTGGAGTAAAATAAGTGACTGCATAAATATTCACCCTTTAGAGTGACTGACCTAATTCAACAGAGGTCTAGCCAATGAGTGCTAGTAGTCTCACAATTAGTGACATCAGGTTTACCTGAGAGCAGTGAATTTGTCTAAGTGATTATAGTATAAAGACACCTGTGTCTGAAAGGTCCGGTCACTGGTTAACCAGTATTTATGGCAACCATTACACCATGAAAATAAAAGAACACTCCAAGTAACTCAGGGAAAGGTTATTAAAAAGTACAAGTCAGGGGATGGATTTTAAAAAAAACAGTTTCGTTTTAAAGGAGACATATTTTACCCTTTCAAGACAAGTTTATTTCGTTCTCAGTGGTCCCCAAAACATGCCTGTGAAGTTTGTTCCTGAAAAAACACTCTAGTATTGGATTTTTGCATATCTAAAACCCCTCTATTTCAGCCCTTCTCAGAATGAGCTGTTTCTGTGTCTGTGGCTTTAAATGGTAATTAGCTGTCTGACTATGCCCCTGACCACACCCCTCTCAGGAAATTGATGCAGCACTCCTGATGTTACAGACACTTTTATCCAAAGTTTAGGACCCGACTGAGATTCAACCCATCACTCTCCCAGACCGTAGTCAGCAGGGTAACCCACTGAGATATCTAGCATCTTAGCTGGTAGCTGAGAGGAAGATGTGTAGAGGAGGGCAGAACCAAGTGGAGGAGGGCCAAACAAACCTGGGGGTGGGTGCTTACGCCCCTGGTGAGGTCACTTGGTGTAAAATCTGAGAACAGCTTGTTTCAGCACACATTTTCTGAAAGGTGGAGAAAGAGAGGGGGAAAAGAAATGGACTTTTCTGGTATTTGAGGGGATTGTGGACAGACCAGGGGCACATTTATGTGTTAGAAAAGCCTAAAAAAGTGATTTTTGCATAATATGTCCCCTTTAAGTTTAGTTAAAGCCATCATCGTGTGTAATTCACCTTGATCAATCTGTCCTCACAAAATGACCATGCAAGAAGGAGACTAGTGAGAGAGGACACCAAGACACTACGAGCTTCATCAGCTGAGATGGGAGAGACTCTGCATACAACAAATGTTGCCCGATCCTTCACCAGTCAAAACTTTATAGGAGAGTAGCAGAGAAAGCCACTGTTGAAGAACCTTCGAATTAAATCTGTACTAGAGTTCCTAGAGTTCTCCAAAAGGCATGTGGGAGACTCCACAGTAAAGTGGAAAAATACGTTTTTGGTTTGATGAGACCAAAATGGTGCTTTTTGGCCATCAGACAGGAGGCTATGTTTGTATGACACCAAACTCTGCACATCACTACAAACACACTAGCCCCACTGTGAAATAAGGAAGTGGCAGCATCATGCTGCAGGGATGCTTCTCAGCAGCTGGCCCTGGAAGGCTTGTACAGGTAGAGGGTAAAATTAATGTGGAAAAATATAGGAAAATCCTGGAGGAAAATCTTATCCAGTCTGCAAGAGAACTACGGCTCGGGAGAAGATTTATTTTCCAGTAAGACAATGACCCAAAGCATACAGCAAAAGCTACACAAAAAAATGGTTTAAAGACGACAAAGTGAATGTTCTGGAGTCGCTGAGTCATAGCCCAGACCTCAATCCAATAGACAATTTGTGGCTGGACTTGAGAAAGGCTGTTCGCCATGCAACTTGACAGAGCTTGAGCAGTTTTGCAAAGAATAATGGAGTAAAATTGTAGTGTCCACATGTGCAAGCCTGATTGAGACCTGTCCACACTGACTTGGTGCTGTGATTGCAGCCAAAGGTTCATCTACTAAATACTGACTTGAAAAGCATGAATATTTATGCAGTCACTTATTTTACTTTACATGTTTTTATTTAATCGACATTAAAGAGCTTTTTGTCATTTTTAAAGTAAAAAAGCCAAACTATTTTGACCATAATAAATTTACAAAATCAATAAAAGGGTAAAACATCCAAGGGGATGAATCCTTTTTATAGTCACTGTAAGTCATCCCAGAAGATGTATTGTTTATGCATAATTTAAAGGACAGCTTTTTTTTCCACAAAGGTTAATCCCATCTCAGAATGATGAATAAAGACTTAATGCAATTTTAAATTATAAGTTCATTCTAATAAGTCCCTACAGACTCTATAGCAAGTCCTAATGCTGCAGCATGTGTACAGACAACACCAAAGGAAAGATAATATGGTAACATTTTTTAAATTAAGTACACAAAAATTGGCATAGTTACAAGTAAATGAATGAGTAACTACAGCCAGGTAACCAGTAACTGAGTAACTAACGGTTTAAGCTACAGTAAAATTGGGTGTGAATTGAGTTGGTAACAAACGAGTAACAAACTTCTGGTTAACCAAAGAACAAATGAGGAATTAACTGCCTGTTTGCCATTAGTTAACATGTAGATGGTGAGTAACTCCTTATTGAATTTACTAGGTATTTAAGTTTACTTAAAAGATAATGACAGTATAAGAAACTCAGAATTTAGTATAGTCATTTGAGAGCAAACTGTTTTGCTTGCATGAAATGTGTACAACTTATTTTCCATGTTCTCCTTCAAACCCATCAGGAAACCAAGTCTGACGCTGGGCGTGTGAGCCAGCACTCCAGCCAATTCAAGGTAAATCAGTGGTGTGTGCGGTGATGTGGTTACAGGCGCATTATGTGGTTCAGGTTGTTGCAACAAAGCAGAGAAGCATAATTACAACAGGTGATTGGAGAGTTTCTCTACTAAAAAGCCACTGAGGTTTGGACAATAAGCTACCAGATGACACTGAGAGTGTCACATATTCTTTCCACCTGAACACACATTTACCCATTCTCTCTCATATTCTTTGCGTCTTCCTCTCTGGCTCTGTTTTTTTCTTCTCCTCCATGGTGTCTACCTTTCCACTGGCTTGGCCTTATGCAAGAGTGTGTATTTTTATGTCTCACATTAGCTCGGGGAATAATACCTCTCTCTGAATGGTAGTCTGCTCTGGGGCCTTTTCAGACATTCAGTCACTCCTCTTCTAAGAATAACCAATGTGCATCTTTGCCAAAAAGTTCCTCTCTCAGGTTTCTTTTTCACAGCCTTTCTCTTGATAGTTGTTTTTGAACCTTATTCGCTGATACCAGGGCTGTGAATTAGTTAGCAAACTGTGATCCAAATGAGAAAAGCAGCATTGGGAGACCGAGAGAAAAGGGTTGGGATCTGGGGCAAAACTTGGACCTGTGTCAACTCTTCTCAAACAAATTAAGAGGCCAGAGAAGCTGGTCGCTAGAGAATCTCAGGAGTGAGGCAGCAGACAGTTAGGTATGTGAAAAACTAGCATAAAAAATGATAGGATTTGATCATGTTTCACAAGAGCCTTTTATGTGTAGTCTGGAAAATTTTAGCCAAACCTGTCTGACAGTTCACCTTAACCAAATGTCATTTACATTTGCAGAGACCGAATTGATTCTCGGTTGTAAGTGGCTGTTTTGTGATTCCAAAGAGATGTAAGTCCTGCTAGAAAGGCAAATATTTAAAGTCAAGATTTGTGCACCTGAGAAAATGTTGTGATAAATATTTATTGAATGTGGCTTGCTTAGAATACACAGTAAAATGTAAAGAAATAAACTTAAAGAAAGTGAAGTTTTCCTTTAAATTTATTTAAATGTTTGGAGTGGATATTGAGTCCCTCTCACTGGAGTTCTTCAGGTTTCCTCTTCTTAATCAAATGTTCTTTAAATGACTTGTGACCAAATCAAACTGTAAGCTCATACGATCAAAGATGTGCTCTGAATGAGTCATTTTGTGGTCTTCATAAAACTCAATCTCTTTAATTATCATGCATGTGAATTTCTTTTTTGGATGTGTGATTGCTGTTTCATAGGGGTCAGAATATAAAAGACCAAGTGCTGAATTGTTCCAGGTGGCAAAATCACTTGTTGCAATGTCCCACTGGAACCAATAAGGCAGGTCCATTCACTCACTAAATCCCCGGCACTGAGATGAATGATTTATGGCTAAGACATTGACTAAACTCAAATTATCTCATATATATAATGTGTTTTTACTATTAGACAGCTGTTCTGCAGGAAGGGTGTGAAAGTTTCTCACACTGTTCACACAGAGAGCATAAGTCTGAATTGATGAATGCTACCTTGTAAGAAAATGTTCAAAAGAATCCCTTTTGGATTATCATGATTATAATCACATTTAAAAGCAGAAGCCAAAGATACAGTGCTATAGATTATGACATAAATCCTGTTTGAAATTTTAAATTGTGATCACAGAATTTCATGTTTATGAGTATCATCTATGGTCTCACAATGATAAAGACATATAGGATTCAAAGTACTTTCAAAATGCTTCATACAATGTTGTGAGCTCAGCTTTGACCAGAAGTCACATTTTTTCAACATTTTTAATAGCCCTCTTAAGTTTTATTTAATCTAAACTCATATAAGCAGCAGGACAGTAAGGATAATGGGACATTTGTTTTGAACTTCTACTCTCCTCATCGCTTAATGTGTTTCAGTAAATGAAGTTCAATTTACGTTTAACATCTAAAAAGTTCAGTTAAATATTTATCTGTCAAAATAATGAGAATATAAAGGTTTTTTCTTTTATCTCAAAGTCTGGCAAGAAGAAGCAAAACTTTAACGTATATTCTGTTTATACTGTAGGTATTTTGAATGCAACCCTGACGTATCATCATATGTGTGTGAATGAGTGGGTGGGGGTCTCTGATCTGAATGAGACTAGACCAGTTAAATAAAGGTTTTTACAGTGAAATATATTTTTCTTGTACCTTGCCTCTTGTTCAGTCACTGCTGGGATAGGCTTCAGCCCCCGCGACCCTGATGGATCAATAATTTTCTTGTGTTTGGTTCAAAAAAATATATATTCAACTGATCAATTTCAGAGTTTAATGCTGAGTTTCACACTAATGCCCCCTCTCTTACTCATCAGTCTGATGTAGGCTATTTCTTGAAAGAACCTTGTCACTTCAATGATGTAAAGAATAATTATGATTTAATCACATGATGTGGTATATGAAACCACGCTGTGTAAGCAGCAGGCCGGGTCCAGGTCACACTTTAAAAAAATTAGACCAGGTTTTTGAAAAAGGATTGTAAGAGGGGGAGAATTAGTGTCCAAGGCAAAGGCTTTAAATGTTATGTGAAAGCCACTGTCATGTGTTCACATGGAGTAAGTATTACTTACATATGTAGGATAAAAAAATACGTCAAGGTTTGTCCTGAGGGATCACCAAACAACCTCCAACCTGCAGCCAGGAAATAAGTTCACATAACTTTAGATTTTCTTATGGATGTGCCAAAGAGATTTTTCCATGAGGACATTTCTACTTATAAATGGAATACATGAGAATTTTACAAGGATGAAGATACAGGAATATCATGACATAAAAAATACTATGACAGTAAATAAATGCTTGAATATCTAGAAGGGGCTCTTAAAGCATTTCAAACACTGATGTATCCTATAGGTCGTTTAATTAAATACATGCATCTTAGTGATTAAGTCTGTGTTTGAGGATTTGTGAGTAATAAGTTGCATGCAACGTGTTTTAATAAGTATTCTGTTTCAAGCTGGCTCCGGCTTGAACGCTCCGCCTGCTCTCGCTGAGGATATTGACTTTCCCGCAAGTTTAAGTATTTAAATGTAGAGGGAGACAGATGCTGTATGTGCGCTGGAGGCAACCGCAAGAAACACACGTGTGGGAGGATAGTTGACGTTGGTGTTTTACTAGGCTATCTGTGCATCTTAGAGAGGGACAGCCGTAGCATCACCGGTGTAACCGCACAGAAAGACAAATAAAGCCGCTCTGATGCTCCTTGGATTCATTAAAAACGTTTTAATCTATTCATGGACTTCAAGGATATTCGGATATCTGACGGTTGATGCGTAAAAATCCGTGCGTAAAACTAATCACCGCTGCCCTGTCAGACAAAGTCAGACAGAGTTTATTTGACATGAAACCTGAGTCGAGACCCTCTTTACCAAGAGACTGATTGACATGAAGAGGATTTGATGGAGCTTTTTCGGTAACAGCGACACTTCCCACAGACTTTTAGCTTGGATTGGCACCGGAGTGCCTTCAAATCCGGACTCTCTCTGTCGTAGCGTGGAGTTTATCCTTTACCTGCGTTGGAACCTGGCAGTTTTGGATCCCTTAATTGTCATGGCTATCACCTTCTATGTGTAACCAGAGGAGAAAAAAGTGAGCTGAAATCCCCATCAGGAGGAACTTAATTTCCGAGAGCTTTCAGTATCGACTCAGTGGAGTATTCATGAAGCAATATTTGAACTATTACAAGATGAGGCTGAGAGCATCGAGGTTAGGTTATCTGTAAGTAAAAAGCTTTCCACACAACATACAAGCCAATGCATTTCATTGAATTCGAGGCAACAGGTTTTAATATGCTATTTTCTTTTTTCTCCTTAGGTTAATTCAGTTCACGGCGCTTTGCTTTTACGCACAGGTAACTCATATTTTCACGTCAATAAAAAGCATTAATGTTGCGTAAAGTTTTATAATTAAGTAAGTAAAACTTAACAGGTATGCAGGCGCCGTGCTTCGCGCCTCATAGTTCAGCGTCTCTACATCTGCAATAGGCTGCAATAACACTGAAAACATTTTATTACGAGGGCTATGGCAATTGGCAACAATTCAAACATCTTGAAAAGAGGTAAGCTCCAGCCTTAAAGTGATTGTTAAAACACATGTGGACAGAGAGGGGCTGAAATGAGAGAGAGCGAAAAAAAGAAGTCAAGAGAAGGTGAAAGATCATCGGTGGTAAAAACAACCTATCAGAGGGAAATGTCATCCCCGAAGGTCCATGAAAGCATCTCCGAAAACATACAGTGGGCTACAGCATTTACATGACTGAAAGAAAACAAGATAGATCCTCTCCTCAAATGTGTTGAATGACATAATTAACTGTAAGTCCAGGCCTTGGCTCTTTGACTGGCAAGTTTTAGTCTTCTCAAAGTTGACATTTCTTGGACGTAGGCTACCCGAGTTGCAAAGTTACAATCCGCGACATTAAAAAGTTATTTTACCTCATATGACATGTGTTTCCTATCGTCCGGCAGAACACTGAGCAGTCTCCTCCTAATTTCAAGCACCATGTCACCGAGCAGAGCCGGCTGTCTGACCGGATGAGCCGCAGGTTGACACGAACCTACCAGCTGTACAGCCGCACCAGCGGGAAACACGTCCAGGTCCTGGCCAACAAGAGGGTCAACGCCAACGGGGACGATGGAGCGGTGCACGGTAAGAACAAAATATTAGTGGGGAGGAAATTTTGTGGAGAGGAGAGTTTGTTAGCAACGAGTTTAGGAGTCTAAAAACGCCACAAAGGAACACATTTACCAGCATTGTCTTAACAAGAGCTATTTAAACGTAGGCTAACAGATGAACGATGTTTTGAATTATGAGAAATATCGCGAGAATTAGTTATTTTAGATGCGTCAGAAAATCACCCTCTGAATATTATGCCATTTTACCGTGCTAAAACGTGTCTAAATCGATTTGTATAATAACGCATTTAAATTGATAAATAATGAATATTTAGATTAAGACTAACATTTGTTATGTCAGTCGGGGAGGCATATTTTATTGGCCCTGAAATGTATTTATTTATTTCTGAAGGCCTCTGTGTGGAGTAGTCAAAAAGCTAAATGACATTTTTTGTTGATTTTAAATACTTTATATCCTTAGGGCAACTATAAAGTTAGACACATGCGTAGCTTTCAAACATGGGAAATCTTTAACTTCAGTGGGGCTCTGGGCTGTAGAAATGTGGCAGAAAAATGCTTAGTTTTGGCAGACTGTTAAATAATGCTAGAGCCAGGATTAGAATGATTATAAGTGGCATTGATAAAGCAGTCCTTATAGCTCGTGGAGATTATTTCATTCTTTACTGTGCTGTTGGTCTAAAGACCCAAACACCTGTTGAAACTGCTTTTAGCACAAAGAACCTTTAACCTGAATGGAGTAGACATTAAAGGGGTTTTGGTGCATTGAGACATCTTTCAACCGCAGCTAACACCATCCATCCACTCCTTAATGCCTGCTTCTTGGAGGCAGATTTTATGAGGAATTTTCATTGCATTACAACTCAATGTATGACTCAATTTATAAGGAGTGGTGAAGTCAGCATCTTCACTTTATACCTTTTCCTCTCCTTGCCTCTTCTGTGTGCTCTTTTGTCTTTTAAATTTCTCGGCCTACACACACATTCTCACAGAGAGAAAGAGAGAGAGTCAGTCATGCACATATTGGCCGCACATCCTAAGTGGGTGTCACTCTTGTAACCAGCCCAAATCTGACCGCTGCTCTGTGCTTGTGGCTGTGTCCCTGACCGCAGTATTCTCACTCTCCTTTATCCCCAGTCTGAACTGCATCACAGCACGGCATTTACAGACATTCAACAACAATCACGCCGTGCAAAATCACTATCATTTGGTGCTATTTTGGACAGCTTGCATGCCATTGTTAAGGAAAGCTACTGGCTCATAAAAGGGTTAAGAGGGAAATTTATATGTTGTCTTCACGATCCTGGCCCACTGGTCATGATGGTTTCAAAGCAGTTTAATGCCATTTAAAGATGCCATGATGTAATTCCACTTTATTGCAGTGTCTAGCATACATAAAAGAATATCTTCACAGGGAAGACATGCAGAGCTCATTTGTCTCACTCACTGTAACATCATAATCTGCATGCCTGCACCATGTCATCTCATTATTTCTGATCTGTTTGGTTTGTACAGCTAAACTGGAGGTGGAGACGGACTCTTTTGGAAGCCGTATCCGTATTAAAGGGGTGAAGACAGGATACTACATATGTATGAACAAGAGGGGAAAGCTGATCGGCAAGGTAATCTGGAATTCATAGTTTTGTGGCTGCTTATGACTACAGCAACATCTTGAATTTTGTTTGTTTCTTGGAAATGTTACTACAGACTTGCAGCTTATGGCGACACATTTGAAGCCAGAACAAATTTGATTTTGAGATTTTTCTGAGCAGGCCCCTTAAGGTTTCTAAGGGTAGATGATTGGAAAGAAAGAAGTTCTACTCCCTGGAAATGATCCAAAATAACTCTCCCAATTATTTTCTTCTTTTCCAGCGGAAAGGACGAGGCAAAGACTGCATCTTCACTGAGATTGTTCTGGAAAACAACTATACTGCGCTCCAGAACGCCAAGTATGAGGGCTGGTACATGGCTTTCACACGCAAGGGCCGCCCAAGGAAGGCCTCCAAGACCAAGCAGCACCAGAGGGAGGCCCACTTCATGAAGCGACTACCCAGAGGGCATTTGCTGAGTGAGAGGAGGCCATTTGATGTCCTTCCTCTTGCTGTCCCTGCACATCCTGTAGGAAAACGGACTAAACATTCTCATCACCAGCGATTAGGGGGCCGCTGAGGACTGAAACCACAAACTGTGGACAAACTAGCACACAAGAACCACTGCAAGGGAAATTAACTATTACAGTCAAGTGCCCATACACATGTTGCCTCATTTTGTGTATTTTGTATAATTCTCTGTACGGGATTGTGTGTAAACAACGACTATCTAATCTGTTAGTTATTTCAGATTTAGGACAGATTACTTATTGAGTCAAAAATGGTTAAAGTACACAGGAGCTCAAATATAGGCATTAATTTTTTTTAAATGTGGGTAGAAGTTGCTGCCAGCTCAGCAACAAAGAATGTTTAATGAGAAAAGGGTAAAATGAAGAGACATGGCAGCTATCTGTGGAACTTGTTGTGGTTGCAGCATCTTAGTCTCAGTTGATATGCCTTCTTTCTTTTGGAGACTTTTTAACCTGTTTTTTTTACATATATGAATATATTTTTACTGTAAAAATGTAAATGATGTCAAATGATGAAAATATTTATTGTAGAGTGTATATTAAAACCACTAAAGAATCAGTACATGCAGCTTGGTGTTTTTCTTGTACGGTTGTTTTGGGATGGGAAGCTAGCATACATCATTGGTCGCCTCAAAAACTGTTGTTTTTTCTTCTTCTTCTTCTTCAAACTGGATACCCAGATAACTGAGGGGCAATATCTGTGACAGGCTACTGAATTCAATGTGCTCAGCAAGTGAAACTTGGGCCTGAATGGCCCAGGCTATGCATTAAAAGCGATGAGGTCAGCCCACCATTTTGGCCCAAACAAAGGTTACCACCATGTAGTTGCATTTCTCACGATCGCACACCGTAACCCTCTGATCAAATGGGCCCTTTGTGAAACCTCATATAAAAGGGCATGTTATACAATAGTGGGTTCGAATAATAACACGAGGAGGGGTCAGTTATCAAAAAGAAGCCAGTCACACAGGGAGGGGTGAGGGGTTGCAGGGGGAGGTTGGGGGGGCATCAGGGCCTGTGTGGCAAAATGTGGCATCGGCTGAAAGAGGGGGAATGGCTGGGAAGAGGCATTCGGGAATGAAAGGGAGGCAGAAAAGAAACCTTCTTCCCAGAAGCAGTTGAGCATGACCATCAGAGGCCAAACGACAGGGGAGGAAGAAGACCCTGAACAGAGGGACTCCGTGCTCTCACAGTGCATGAGCTGGATGTCCAATTTGTTAGTTAGTGTTTTTTTCAGCAGGAATTTGTTTTGACAGCAGAATGAAAAGTGCAGATAATGAAACATTTACTGAATTATGAATATCAAGACCTTTAAATGCATGCTTGCTATTTGGAATGACTAGTATAACCCTAACTCACCTTTGTATTATCATCACCACACTTGTTTAAATAAACCCCAAACAATATCTTATCAAGTATGAATGAAGGGATTTTTCTAACAAGTAAAAACAAAAAAAACTGAATTTGCAAAACAACAGGACAGGCTGGGTTTAAAAAAATCTTTATGGTATTCCTATTCTCTCCTTGTGGAAGAAGACAAAGCACAATAGTAAGAGAGGACTGTGGTTTTTATCTCTGCTTTTTGCACTTGCTCTCTGGGTTTGGACAAGTGGTAAAAAATGCAAGGAATCACAAGGTTGAAACAATCTATGTTTAAATGCCATTGTCTCTTTTTAACAGCACAGTTCTTTTTTTATCCACTGTCTAAGTATTTCTGATTGGACGCCGTTTTTTTCCCTGTTTGTAATTGAGTTTTCTTTAAAGTAGACATGTAACCAAATATTTTGAAATAGGAATATTTAAGATTCTTTCTTTATTGTTTCCTGTATATTGCAACATAATTTTAAAAAATCAATCATTTAATACCATCTGTGTATTTGTCAGACAATGACATAAAATCCATTTGCAGTGAAGCCCTAAAAATGGTGCACCTATTTCTAACCTATGTGTTTGCAGTTTTAGCTGGAGACCACAGGGTCAGAATAACACCACGCTGTAAGGGGAAACAGTAACACTATAGCCTGCTTGCCGACCAAGGTTTCAGTAATGGCTTTCAGGGTGGCCCACAACATGTAGGGAACATGAGGGTATTCAGTTAACACAAATGGGATGTGCTCGTAACAGTGACCCCGGAACGAACAGGGATGAGGCATTGTGTGTTTTGAGTGTTTTACAAGGACATTCATGAAAGGAGGGGGTGGTAGGTTATGTGACCTCCATCAAAATTATTCCCTAGAAGATTTGGTAACTAAAAGAAAAACAAAGACTGTTGTGATACAATCTTACTTTTTGTAAATTGCAGATAACTTTTGTGCCCATTAAATAATGAGAAAAAATATTCATTGCTCAGCTATAAAGTACAGAAAATGATTTTGAGACAGAACAGAATGTGGTTTATTTAATAAATGTGTCTGAATCAAATATAAATGTCAGAAAAACTTTGAACATTAACAACTCAAGTAAAAGGCATCAATTAGTAAACACAGAAGAATTAGATCATAAAGAGGCACTACGAAAAAGAACAATAAGAGAGACCTCAAATGTGACTGAAAATTTGCCAATTAACGTTTTGCTATAAAAGCACCAACAGAATTATCCTTGCAGTCTGACTGTTTGAATTCACTGAGTTTTGCAGTCCACGTCCCCTTCATTGGTCCCCTTTAGCTTCTTCAGTTCCTTCAGTAGATCCTGTTCAAGGGTTAAGATCTCCTTGGGTTTCTTGTACTGGACCACAGAGAAGAAAAGTAATTACTTCAACATTCTCCCTCTTTTCCTCTTACAGATCATTCACTGTGCTATAACAGAAAACGTGTGCAAAATCTAAAAATAAAAGAACTGATGCTTGCACCAAAAATGTTTTTGTACGTTAAAAAAACACCTAGGAGAAACTGACAGGTATATAGAGGAAAATCTAGAGTCAAAATATCCAAGTTAAAATATCTAAATTAATATACCATCATAAACAGAATCTAAATTTATTGGAAAAAGTTTAGAAACTGATTCTAAAGCATGTAAGGGTAACAGGTTTGTGCATTTTTGATTCAGATACTTTTTCATGCATCCATATTTTTGAGATGATGCCATTTTGTTCCATGCACACTTATGGTTGAACATTCATCTTTATAACCTCTTGATGCTTACATCTAAACATTCAAACATTTATTATTACAACACTACAGCTACTGATTATGTTCTTTGAATATTGTGTTGGACTTACGCTGATAATCAGAGTGTTATTGGCATGAGTAAAGCTGAGGGCGGAGCCGTCTAGTGGCACCTGACTGCGATCCAGATCAGTTATTCTAAACTTCTTATAATACCTGGGAATACAAGGAGAAGATATCATAGGTTTCTAACGAGTCTGTTTAAACTAATGCATTGTAAACAGTGCCATCTATAGGAAGCACACAAGCATTACATCTTAAAGTGAATACCACAAGATTGAAGAAAGAAAGAGTGTTTTGGGGCATATTTACTTTTTGTTTGAGGTTTTGATGATAATGCATCTCTCTGATGACTCAACAAAAACACAGAAGACATCTTTAGGGTAGGGGAGGTTGCGTATCCGCCACTGAAAGCATGTCTTTGTGTCTTTACGCATAAATACAGGCTGTGAAAACAGAAACATTCACATCTTTTTAACAGCCATAATATTTACTGAACAGCAATCAAAGTTATCCTGCCCTTGCAAATAAATGAATAAATAAATAAATGAAATAAAGATACTATTGTATCCTAGGCCTAAGTTATAGATGACAGAAGAAAACGCACATTGGAGCAGTTCTCCTTGATCACTTCTGAATCCAGAGATGTGACAGGGCCTGAAAATGGCTCTCCAACCTCTACTTGCCATTGTCCTTGTGCTCCAAGTGTGCTTTTAGCACGCCATTTTCGTACTGGAAAGTACCAAAGTTTGAGATTATTAAATTTATACCTTTAACCTAAATGTCTGCAGTTATTTGCTGCTGCTCAAAATGTTGAACCTTGTTGCTTACCAATAAGTTCATCTGTAATTAAGTCATACTCCTCTGCCATCTCTCTTCCATCTTTAAAGAGGTAGTGGATCTTCCTCTTACCTAAGGAGACAAATATAATAAGATTAAAAAATAAATAAAAACAAATTATACACATGCATAAAACTAAAGGAAAACCCTAACAAAACAAGTAAAAATAATGCATTTCTGGTAAAGTGTAATGTAGGCTAAATATTACTTAGTATTCCATGAAATTATTCTAAAATGTAACCAAAAAGAACATTAATACAACTTTGATCTAGTTATATACAACACTTAATTGATATGGTTGCTATAAACAGATTGAATGCCTATAAACAAACAAACATGGGTTGGTAAATGGTAAAAAAGTGATTTATCAGTATAGGCAGATATTTAGATTTCTACTGATTTTAACAACCAATATTTTGGCTATAAAAATCTACCTATATCAGCTGTAAATATACAAAAACAAATAAATTAGTTGCGTTTTAGGCTGGATCAACAGACCAACATGAGCTGAAGTCTTTTTCATAAATATTCTTTGGACTGAAAAGTGTGTTTTATGGACTGAAATTTGTTAATTTGTTCACCCTCTAACTCTAGGACTGAATTTTTAGACCTGAACTACATTAATTATTGGTATCGGTAACAGGTAAAATATTTTGTGAATATTGGCATATAGTTATAGTTAAAAATCCATCATGCATCCCTAATAACAATGTAAATTGTTGAATATAAAGCTTAGCATGTAAGAAAAATGCATTTGTGGAACAAGAAGCAAAGCCAAGTATGTGGATTTTACCCATGAATAATTTGCCAAATCTTCTCTGCTGAAGCCAAACAGCTTATTCTGCCATTGACTCTTGTTTGGTGTTTGGTGGATTGTATGATTGAAGTTTGAAGAAACAAGGCATATTGGCAGTTTAACAATTTATTCATTTAACAAACAGGAGCCTCACTAGTGTGTGGAAGAACCATACACAGCCAGAACAGCCTGGCACCTCCTCCTCATACTGGTCACACACTGCTGTGGGATGGCATCCCATTCTTCAACCGGCATTTGTTGCAAGTCAGCCAATGTGGTTGTGTTGGTCACTCTGGCACAAGCAGCACACCCAAGCCGATCCCACAAGTGTTCAATGGGGTTGAGGTCAGGACTGCTGGCAGGCCATTTCATCCTCTCCACTCCCAAATTCTGGAGGTAGTCTCTGGAGGATAGAGTTTGGTCCCAAACTTTGGAAATATGGGGTTGCCACTGGTTGCAAAATCTCATCTTGATATTTCAATGCATTGAGATTGCCTCAGTTGAGGACCAGCCTTGTTTTTCCAGTGAGGGAGATGCCGCCCCACACAATCACAAGGCCTCCACCAAAAGATGTTACTATTGGTGCAGCAATCAGCATAGCATTTGTCAAATGATCCATCCGCCACAGGCAGAATCTTGACTGATCGCTGAACATAACAGGCACCAATCAGGAACCCGGGGGTGCCAGAAGCTCAAAATAAGTCAATAACAACAGCAAAATAAGCTGGCAGAGGGAAAAACCCACATATTCAGATCTGCTGCTCATCTCACAAATGTGTGTTCCCCACAAATGCGGCACCAGCTAAAAGGGAAATAAACAGACTACCAATGGTATAAGATGTATTGACAAGAAGCATTGTTACAGCAAAGAAATAATCTACCAAAGAGAAATTTCTTCACTTTTTGTGCTACGTTTATTGTCAGAGCACAACACGTTTACAGTTTTCAGACACACAGGCAGGAAGGAGTGAGTCACACTGTATACTTGTTTAAAACTTTTCCCCCAACCATAACTTTGATGGATTTCTGATATGCATATATTACTTCCAAGCTATTTAGAACGACTGGTGCACTTTCTTAGTTGGTTCATTTACCTGTTGCCTAGTAACGTTAGCTTAACAGCAAGCTAACGGCCTGAGTGAAATAACACACCTTAAATTATGAACCGCAAAAGTAGCTCTTCAGTACAGTCAAAGGAACCTTTCCTCTTGGGATAAAACGTCTTATTCTTTTGAAACTACTCACCGTCGTGTGTCAGGGCTGTTTTCTTTGAAGATTTTAGGCTATCAATCCAGCTTTGCACAGCCATGTTTCCTTTAGCTCAGGGCCACTTCCGGACTCAAACGGTAACCACAGTGACATGGGCAAACATAAAATCTATTCAAGAATGTATTTATGAAATATATAATTTTCAACAATTCCAACAGATACACCGAATCAACATTATGTGCTTATAAGAAAATACACAGATTTAGGATATTGATTCGATTGGAATTTTAAACCGACCGGTAAATTGACCCGGAAGTGAAACATTTGAAAGTAGTCTGTGTTTTTACATGGTTCCATCAGACCAGGGGTAAGATACAAATAATTACAAATTATTGAGTCCTCTACCAGTATTACTCTGCTTTATGGTGTTATTTTCAAGTTACCTGAAGTGTAAGTTCACTTTTAATACAAATGTTAACCGGAACAGTCTAGATATCGGCAGTTGCATATGTTAATGTTAGCTAAACTCAGTATGCTTAAACTAAGCTAACCCCCATATAACCATAAACCATAAAGTCTATGCATATAAAGGCTTACTTATTACCTTCTGTTGCAAAACGGAACATCTGAACTGCAGAGTCCGGTTGATCGATACTTGTATGAAACAAGCACAGACAGCTCCAAGATCTTATAGATACACTGATTAAACCTCCATAATTTATTTACAAGAAGCAAAGTGTACTACACAAAAATATGACTCTGTAAGGAGAGTTTTTGACGCTTTCTATGCAAGTATAGTTTGTCCACACATGTACTGTACTATTTATACTGTGAGTAATTTGTCGTTAAAATGGCTCAAAGTGCACACGTCAGCCCTGTTGCAATGGAAAACAAATTATAGTTCCCTAAACTTTAATCAAATCTTTTTAAATATTTAAATTACTTAGATTTCTATATAGTGTTGAATTACTCTATTAAAAGCACAACGTAGAGGACTTTACTTAATTTTACTCTTCTTACTCTGACAGTGCTAACAGTGATTTTGGAAAATAATGCTGAGCTTTTAACCACTCCTTGTTGTGATGGATTATATTTTAAAAGTACAAGTAGTACATTTCTCTTATCTGAATACACAAAAACTCAAACACTATAAAAAGTATGTAAATGTTTACAGTTCAAATGACAGTGTTTTTGAGATATGTGAGGGGATTGTTTCTTTCACCATAGCTTAAGATAAGCTTAATACTACTTTATGTCACAGGCCACTGGCGTGCCCCTTCAAAAGGCAAAATGGAACCTCGTCATGGGATTATGAAAGCCTTTCCCAAAGTTAAAAGAGCCAAAGTGTTTCAGGGGAAGGATGGGCCTCCAGCAAAGAAGAACCTGGATGAATGTGAAGTCACAGGTTGTTACTGTGCTCATTGCATGTGCTTGCTATAGAAGGATTGAAAAGCCTAAAAATGATGTGTCTAGTTAGGGTAGATTTCAAGAAAAGTAAACAATAGTAACACCACTTGCACATACTTACATTGTGACATTTCTCTCTGTTCTGTTCCAGGAAGTATTTTTGATGGCATCACAGTTTACATTCTGCCAGCTGGCATAGGAAATGCAAGATGCCAGATCTTCCAGAGACAAATTGAGCAGAACGGAGGACATACAGAGAGTTCTCTGTGTCCCAGTGTAACTCATGTCGTAGTGAATGACGACATGGACAGTGACAGGGCTCTGCGCCTCCTGAAGATGCAGAGTATGCCCTCTGGAGTCCAACTGGTGAAATGCAGTTGGTTAAGCCTTTGCATCAGTGAGAAACAACTTCTGGATGTTGGCAGCTACAGCCTTCTTTTACCTGAAAGGTTAATGACCTTAAAGTACTTTGTTACAATATCGGAAGCTTTATCCTTTATTTCTGTCTCAGGATGTTTCAAGTTTGCTCAACATGGACTTGTTGTTATACTACAGACAAACATGCTTTTAACTTGTGCATCACATTTTACCACTTAAAGTTTGAATTAATTCACAAAACAGTGTGTTTTTGACAGCACAGCACATGTTTTAAGTAAAATAGTTTTTCATTCTGATAATCTGTTCATGTTATTTCTACCTAGCAAATCTGGAACACAACATGCCAATGTCAAAGAAGAATTGCTGCATGTCAAACCTGCAGCAGCAGAAACTATTGTAGAGCCAGTCTGCGATCAAACTAAGCAAGAGGAGGCTATAGATGAGGTTGGTCCAGTTCATGTGTGGGAGAAAAATATTTTTGTGCTAAAATTTAGGGGAAAACATTGTACAACAAACAACAAGCTTGTGTTGATATTTTATTTTATTAATGTATTATTTTTGTATGTTTAGCTAAATAACATTGTACAAATACAAACAAAAAGCTTGTATATAATTCTCAGACAATACCTGAAACCACAGAGGATGTGCGAGGAGATGAGGATGGGGTTTCTCAGGGTGACCTTGAAGCTCTCATCACTGGCCAGCACCCCAAAGAGGAGACCCCTGGCCCCAGCATGGAACCCGATCCAGACTCTGCTCCTCAGAAGGTGGTCTTAGGGAAGTGGGTCTGCGCCCAGTCCTCTCAGTCCAAAACTAACAATTTTAACAAGCACATCACAGACAAACTCGAAGTGCTGGCCAAAGCCTACACACACCAGGGGGACAAGTGGAGGGCGCTCAGCTACTCCAAGGCTGTCAACGCACTGAAGAGTTACCACAAGCCCATCACCTCATATCAGGTGATTTAATGGAGATTTTCCTTTACATCTGTTCCTTTGATAATGTCAGCAATGTATAAACAGTACAACACAGTATGTTTTGCTGGAGGATAGAAAAGTATTGACCAATTTGGGTTGGACGTCATGATTACGTCAGAGCAGTTGTAAACATAGTGGTGGCAGAAAACAGGAAAATAAAGGCCAGTTCCCTAGTGTAAGGGAAAATGTCTTCTTGTGCAGCTGGATGTCAAAAAAGGGATGTGAAAACAAAAACATGACCTCCATTTTATTGCCCTTGTCAAAGAAGCTCTTTGTATCAAAACACAGATCTTCATGGCTGTATATATATATACAGCAGCAGCAGCAGTAGTATGTCTAATGATTTACATTGTTCTAACATATTTTTAATTCAACCATACAAGTGCAGTTGACTGTCAGTATGTAGTTGTTTGACTTGTTTATGATAGCTAATGTCTAGTATAAGTGTTTTATGTCTTTGACTTTGGCTAGGCAGTACACTGGCCCTTAATACACTTAAAACATCTGACAAATCTCAGTTGTTTATTTTATTTTGTTTATTAAGGAGAAGTGTGCAATGACATACATTGGAAATGAAAAAAAAGGCTGGCCCTGGTTATGGTCCTGAACTTTCTGATGTGAAATAATAACAGACTACAGCTAGATAACCCTCTGCCACTGGTTGGGCTCTGCCCTCAAACATGTCATCGCTGTTTATAAACCAAAAATGATCTGCCCTGTATTTAACATGGATTTTAATTGTTTTAGGAAGCATGCCAGATCCCAGGAATTGGAAAACGCATGGCTGACAAAATTGATGAAATAATGGAGAGTGGTCATCTGCGGAAAATAGATCATATCGGGGAGGCTGTTCCTGTTTTGGAGCTTTTTACTAACATTTGGGGTGCTGGAGCTAAAACTGCACAGCTATGGTATCAACAGGTAGGGCAATCTCTCATACCAAAATATTGCTGGCATAAATATAATACATTTGTCAGATCTAACTTGACCTTCCTCAAACATTCACTTTCTATTAGAGATAGGAATTTTATTTACTTGTTTAGCTTTTCATACACTCTAAAAAGTGTATTTTACTGTTTGTTAAAAGTGATGTAATATTCTGCATGAATCTATTCCAGTTCTGTGCTGTAGTAGTAGTGTACTTTTGTGGGCTATTTTAACTTGTGAGTTTAGACCTTTAATTCAGAGCTATGAGGTTAGGTAAAGGCAAGCTCAGACTACACAAATTCAGTCAGATTTTGGCTGCAACGTCGCAGCGTATCGTCAAACATTGGGCCTGATTTTGCCCATTGGGAAAGACAAAGCTCTTATAGTGTGACATACTACACAATGCATATAAGACGCCCCACAACCACGACTCAAAAAGTCTAGCATGTCAGAATTCGTCTTACATCGTTGTCTAGTTTGACACCCTAACCCGACGTCAACTATATGAATCCTGATGCCAACCAACAGAAGAGCAGTTGCTCCTTATCTTTGCGTCATCATTTACAAGAGCCCCTGCTATTTCCTTCACTGGGAAACTAATGTGTATATTTTGATTTATTTTTTTCATGTTATCACATGCAATCACTGGAAGTGCACTTTCTTGAACAAATGCACTTTTCAGTCTTTCCCTGTAAGACTGAACAGCAGAAGGTTGCTTTAAGTTAAAATTCCAAATAGCTATTTCAGCTCTACTTTTCTGAGTTATTTTTTATTTTTATTTTTGATTAAATCAATGTTGTAATAAGAAATCAGTGAAAAAACACACTTGGAAAATATGTAGATTAATGAATAAATTATAGTAGTTAATTGTTGGAGCATAAATGTAATCCTAATTTGGTTAACAAAAGCAAGAGACATTAGGAGAGCAGATGTCTAATTATTATTCTTCCCTGATTTTTTTAAATTTTTTTTTTTTTTTGTCATTAAAGGGATTTCGCACACTGGATGACATCCGCACTAAGGCTCACCTAAGCCACACTCAGAAAATTGGACTCAAACACTACGATGACTTTCTGGACCGTATGCCTAGAGAGGAAGCTGGCGCTATAGAGAAAGTGGTAATGTCTACATTTGTGATGTTGTGAAGATGACTGAAATATGCACTATCGCCCAAAAGTTTTGGATCACTGGCAAATTTCTTTGTTTTCCAAAGAAATTTATTTTCATGCAGTTCACAAACAGTTATCAGCAACTGTTAGTCCTCTGCATCAATCTCCTTGTATGGCTGCTAATCCAAGTTAATCATTCTGCACAGCTAAAAACCATTTTACTAATAAGGGAGCAAAAAGACTGGACACTGGAAGACCTGAAGAAGGTGTTGTGCACAGATGAGTCCAAGTTTGAGGTCTTTGGCTCAAACAAAAGAACATTTAAGAGACACAGAACAAATGAAAAGATGCAAGAACAGTGCTTAAAACCATCAGTCAAACGAGGTGGAGGCAGCGTGATGGTCTAGGGTGCTTTGGAGGTTGTAGAATAGGAGATTTGTAAAGAGTGGAAGGGACCTAGGGGAGGAAAGCGATCACAAGATTTTGCATTGCCATGCCATACCCTGTGGACAGCACTTGCTTCGGGCCAATTTCATCCTACAACAGGTTAATGACCCAAAACACACCTCCAAAATGTCAACGAAATATTTAAAGAATAAGTAGCCAGCCAGAATTCTGACTGTAATGGAGTGACCAGCACAGTCTTCGGATCTGAGCCCTATTGAGCTGTTGTGGGAGCAGCTTAACTATATGGTTTGGAGAAAGACTCCATCAAGCCAATCCATCTTGTGGGAGATGCTCCAGGAAGCATGGGGTGAAATTTCATCAGATTACCTTGAAAAATTGACAGCTAGAATGCCTAAGGTCTGCATGGCTGTAATTGCAGCAAAATGTATTTTTTTTTTCTATGACAGCAAAGTTTAAAGAACATTTTTCATTAAAATCATTATTTCTAACTCTGATAGTGTCCGCATGTCCAGTTCATTTGCTGTATTTCCTATTCAGACTAATTTCATGAGTTTTTCCATGAAAAACAAGAAAAATTCGAAGTGATCCCAAACTTTTGAGCAGTAGTGTATTTGCATTCTTGAAATGTTTAATATATTTATCGAGGTACAAGTAAGTAAGTTAACTCTGAAAAATTCCTACTTAAACCCTTTGGGCTTGTAAAAATGAGAGCTTTAAGTTGGAAAAAGTTTGTTTCAGCTTTCCTTGACTGCCAGATGATGGAAAAACCAGACTGTATTCTCACAAAGTGGAACATCCCAAAGGCAAAAATTCACCTCTGAGCTTTTCTGCATCTTAAGTTAGCCAGATACCTGTTCAGCCCAGAGGCCCCGAGTACAAATGTAGTTGTTTGCATATTGTATTTCTAGGATTTTGTTTTTCCTTCAAGGCTGCCAAATAAAAAGTGCACATTCGATAGATTACAAAAGCATGTGTACTCCTGCAGGCTTGTCAAGGTAATATGTGATGCATTGGAGAGCCTGCCTTCGGATTTTTGGCTGAAAAAAAGGTAAAAGAGTATCTGTTTGAATGCGAAAGGAGTACGATAAAAACAAGAGGACATGCAATTAATGTAGATTTTCTCCTACTGATAATCCAAAGCCTTAAAGAAATCTTGAAAAAATTATACATTCCTATTTTGTGTCTTCTGCTGGACCTGTGTCTCCAGGTGAGGCATGCTGCCCTTGCCATAGACCCAAAGCTGGTGGCGATGGCCTGTGGCTCATACCGGCGGGGAAAAGCCACATGTGGAGATGTTGACGTTCTTATAACTCATCCTGACGGCAAGTCCCACAAGGGAATTTTCACCCAAGTGTTGCAGATCCTTCATGACAGCGGTAAGCTCGATTTTTAAAACTGTTTTTGTGTCATAGTCATGCTTTACTCAGTCTCTCTAAAGGACAATAAACCCAGTTTTTGTTTCAAAGGGTTTCTGACAGATGACCTGGTGAGCCACGAGGACAATGGGGAGCAGAAGAAATACATGGGTGTTTGTCGTCTGCCAGGACTGGGCCAACGCCATCGCAGGCTGGACATCATCGTAGTGCCTTACAATGAGTTTGCCTGTGCTATCATGTATTTCACCGGCTCAGCACACTTCAACCGCTCAATGAGAGCACTGGCAAAGACAAAAAGAATGAGCTTGTCAGAGCACTCATTGAACAAAGACGTTGTGCGTCAGGGAAGCTTGAAGGTGCATGGTGGCACTCCACTTCCTACACAAACAGAGAAGGATGTTTTTAGTCTTCTAGGCATACCTTACAGGCAGCCTCATGAGAGGGACTGGTGATGATTATCCATTCACTAAGCCTGTCATGTCTGCTTTTATTGAAAAATCATGATCATTTTGATGGAAAGGGAAACCGCTTGCTGTGCTAACGCCAATTTTAAGGATGTGTTAATGCTTAAATGATCATGAAAGTGCCCTGTTTAACTTGAATTTTTTTTTGTTAAATCAAAAGTTCTACTTCATTCAAATCTCAGAATCAGATTTTTACATTACTTTTTTCCCTCTAACTTTGCGGTATCTATAGCCTTTTACATTTGGTTTAGTTTCTTTAGCAGCCCATCACGTTTAAGCCGAGTAACTATGAATGTAATTGAAAGAAACATTGCTGTAAAGTTTTATGAATGTCAGTTTCAAGAACTTCCACTACAAGGCAGGGAGCAAGTTTTTAGGAGGGGAACCACTTCAACTTGCAGGAACATTCAGGACTATTTGACTGGCCACTTAACACTAGAGGGAATTGTGAAAATATGTGGTGAACACACAGTCAACCGATCCTTTTAAATGTATTTTTAAAAACTGAATACTGGGCACTACTATGAATAATAAATTATGCTTATAATAAAATTGCTAAAGAGAAAATGTCTACCCTTGCATCGTTTTCAATTCTTAAGTAGTTAACAACTTAAGCTGTTTAAAAGCTCTAGTTTTGATTGGATAGGTCTTTGGTTGAATCAAAACAACAAATTACATTTATCCATGTAACTGTAACAGAATAGGGTTTGCCGTGTACTTGTACTTTTTAGAATAAGTGTTTTGTAATACTTTTACTTGAGTTTCTTAGGGAGAAAAAAATTGCAGTTCGCTTTATTTGAAAAGCATGTGTTGTAAAAAAAAATATATATATATATCTGAAAAGAAGGAGATCCAACCTTCTGTCAACTGAACCAACCAGCTGTTTGGCCTACATGACCACATGTAAGCACATAGCAAGAGAATGATTCAGTATGACAAATAAAAGTTGCTGTGGCATCACACTTTAAAATAAAACGTCCTGGTTAGAGATTTCTATTTATAAATAACTTCTTTGCACTTTAAGTGCACTTTAAATGATTTAAACCTCCTCAAGTAGATTTAGGCTATAAACCACTGTTTTGAAATCACAACACTAGGAGGTAATGTACTGTTTTGAACATGTGTTCCCACAAACTAAAGAAACTAGAGAAGAGGATTCCAGGAAGATAAAAAGGCCATGCACTTGAGACGCACCGATCAGTGATTGGTCAGCATGCGCCAGCTGGCCTGGTTCAGCCAATCATCGGTCAGTCCGCAGACCAGCGACCGTCAACCAAACTGAACGCCCATCACGTTGCGCACATGGATCGGGTCGAGGTGACCACGCCACACCCAGTAGACCGAGGCAGAGTGCCTGCGCTGGAGGAACGGCTTGTGTAACAGCTGTATCAGCCAGTGGCACCGAAGGCAACCAGTTGCGCCAGCAGCTCCGTGCCTCGTTGAAATGTCCAGTACGCAGAAGAGGCGGCGCATGCAGCGGCCTCTTAGCGCCTCCGCGGCCGAGAAATAGTTCAAGATATTCGGACGTAGTTTGTGTACAACAGTGCTTGTGTGCGTATGTTTCTGGAGGAATGAGAGGCGTCTATCCGGCTCTTAAGATGGGATTGTTTTTGCATGCTGTTGGCTCAGTCACCCCCACCGAGTCCGCAGCAGACAGGGTAAGGTTGAGCAGTCAAAAACAAGGCTCTCGTCCGGGGCTTATAGCTAGCTAGTTACTCAGCTAAGTTGGCAAACTTTACAGCTAGTGATCCTCTTGCTTATAAACCAACAAACAAACCACTATTTCTGCTCAGATAAACGGCTGCTGATAGTTATCGCATAGCTGTGACGTGTAGTTTGTTGTCAAGTTAATGTTTGTGTCCTGAACTAGTTTGGGTGTTAGCTGTAAGCTAACGTTGCTAGTATCGTAGAAGTAAAGGGACGCTCGTTAGTCAGGGCCTAGCTCTGTTGTTTATGGTGAAGGGTTGACATTTTATCCAGAAGTGAGTTGCATAAACATCGAAAGTAGTCCTTCAGGTATGAAAACAGCCAAACCAGTAGACATGAAACTGGGTTAGCACCGATAGTGTTTTAACGTTCTCTGCTAGATAAACAGACTTAGTACTTGTTAGTGAATGAACCCAAGTCTGTTTCAAGAAAATGTTTAATGTTATTGTCTATGTACTGACGCTCTTGTGTGCATTAAGATAGTCACGAGCTGATTTGACCCTTCATAAATTTGAATGAATAATGTAAATATGCTTTCTGTTTTTCTGTTTTAGCGCTATAGTGTAGTGCTGAGTATAGTACAGTATGAAGTCTTTTTCTCATGTAATCTTCTATGACTTCACCTTCATGGATGATGGGATAGTGTTGTAACTATGTCTTTTGAAAGTATTTTGATGTTTCTTTTGGGATCATCGTGTATACTTTTTTTACTTATTAATTGAGTATTTTGTTGTAACCCATTGTTATTTGTTATGGCACTGTTGAGTCCCCAGATACAACTTTAAATAGTTTTCTATTATCATAAATTATTTTACCTGTGAGGAGGAATATTCTTTGTCTCCCAGTCTGATCTACTTGAAACAGCATGCTTTGGTTACATGCTGTAGTTGCAATGTTGCACGTTATGATGACACAAGAAATTTCAGAGGGTTGATGTAATAAAACGTAATGTATTAAGTATCTCTACGAGTGCCTTCCTGGCATCTGCACTGATCATTGAACGGAATATATTTAGTCACAATTTATTTGTCTTTAGATGGCTGTTCAGTGAAAACTTTTAGGGCACTCAGTGCAACAAGATGATCTTTATGTGGTGTATGACATGCTTTTTTTGTGCTAATGTTGCTTGCTATTCCATTTACATTCATGTGACAGGACAAATGGGGGAGTCACAGATGTTGGGCGATGGGTGTGATGGATAAAACTGCAAGTGAGAGGACTAATTGACACAAATATATTTACATATTTATCACAAATTTGTTTTTTCTTGAATTTGATCCCTGTAATCATGGCATTTTGCATTCTCATATCCATTGTTTCCCTTATTATAGAATAAAGGATCAATCAGATTACTTATGTATTAGTTGAATATAAAAATCTGACAGAATACACCATTGGCCATTATTAAAATTTAGAATCAGGACATCATTAGTATCCCCATCACTGGTGTTTTTGACTGAGTGGAGCGTAATACATTATGAAGATAAGATGCTTTCACTATTATTAATGTCCACTTGCAGGCATAACATTGGTTGAGAGAAAGTTGAGGCAGAACTCAGGACTTTCATGTACAAGATACCATCTTCTTGCTTTATCAGCAGAGAATGTGCTTACAGATTCATTGCTGTCTTATTCAGATTAGGGGTTGCATGACTAAAGAATTTGTAAAGTCGACTGTCATGTGATAAAAGTCGAGGCAACTCCTGCTTGTCATTGATGAAATCATGAATTAATCTACAGGAGAAGGGAATAGTTTAAAATAACCAACAATTTATATATTTTGCAGATCAAAATCCATATACTTCTAACAACAGGCAGCTTACAAAAATGTTTTTGGTTTGAGAGAAAACAACAAAAGGTTAATATGATATAGCTATTACTTAGAATCTACAGAAAAGACCCTGATGCACTGTCACTCGATTTCTGAGTGGCACATCATATGCCTTACCTGCCATCTTCTTGGAGTCCATTGTTTCATTTTATGTGAATTAAGCCTTTATTTAACCCATTCAGGCCTATGGCCACCTATAAAACGCCCTTTAAAAGCCTAAGAATTGCTCAGATCACTAAGACAACACAGATATTTATATTTTGAGACTAGCTTGATAGGTCTGCCTTGTGTAGTTAAAATATATGGGATGTTCCCTCGTAACTTATTTGTATTTGAACTTGTATTGATGATGAGTTTGGTTTTTATCAGCATTTAAGACCAAGTTAAATTTCTGCAGACAAGACTGAGAAACATTTAAAGCAGATTAAAAATTCAAAGGCCTGCAAAATATATTAACAACAAAATAATAATGGTGTCAGGTGCTTAATATGAGGCATTTGACTAGTTATCACACAGATTGTTGACTTAAATAGAGAATAAAATGGGTTCTAAGACTGAATCTTGAGGCCCACCTTTAGGGCCTTCAGAAAAGAAGAGGTGGATCCAGCCATCTGAACACATTGCCAATCAGATAGTGGCAAACCATGATGTTGCTTGGTATGACACATTTGTCACATTTATCTGTAAACTGTGGTCTACACAGTGTCAAAAACGTTAGATAAATCAATAAAGAACACATCCACGTGTATAATCACATCCTAATTGATGTTATAATGTGAATGAAGAAATCCTTCTGTTCTCTCAAACACAGAGTGATAGTAAGAAGGTCACAGTGAAGTTAAATGGTAAAAAGTAAACCTGTTCCCTAAACTTTTCTTTACTCTCACAGTCTGTAACAGTCCATGCAGTTTGATGCTGCATTGTGTTTTACTACTGACTGTAATGGTTCTCTCCTCATCTCTCTGCATACATTGCTGTCTGTCCGTCTGCTGCACATCAGACCACTACGTTGATGCAGACATGTGTTGGCTCATTAAGCAACCAAAGGGAACTACAGTATCTATGGGAGGAATTATTAAGCTAGTTGTTATTTGAATATAACATCATTTAGACAACGGGACTTCATAAAATATCGAGTCCGTCCAAATCAAGTTTGAAGCCCTTGAGAGGTCAGCAGGTCTTCAAGTTGTGACTTCAGCTGTGTTCCTCGTGCGCAGACACACCTCTGTCTCTCTCTGTGACTCTCTGGTGTGGTGAGGTAAAATAACTCGAAGTACGGATGAGTTTTCCTGTAGGTGCAACATTATGTTGCCCTGTACTGCCCTGTGTTGATTTACGTGCTGCTTGCCGGTGTTTCGTGCAGCTGTTTTGACATGCTGTTATTGTTTAGGAGGGGGTGGGGTGAGTGTTTCTGAAGTGAGGCACAAGTTGTGCCACACTTTAGTGATCCCCCGGGTCATATTCCTCAGATATACATTCCTCATTTTAAAAAACACAGCATTTTCAGTCAAATTCATTCAATCTCCATGATTCCCGCATTAAATTATAAATTCTGTTTTTATCGGCCGATTCTGCGATTCCATTAATGTGGAAATCATAGGGCCCTAACTAATTCAGATATCAAAAAAAAAAAAAAAAACAGCCACAAACTAACAGGCAGAGTTTGATTTCATTTTTATTTTCTATAGGCCAGAGGAATTCCTGTTACTATTGTTATCACAGTTGGTATCCCATGTGCCTCTTATCTGTTTATTATCATTACGCTCACATGTGTATTGACCATAGTCATGAAACTTTACACATTTACAGGCCTTCTTTAAATATTCTTGAGGAAGCACTTAAAGTGGTGTGATGCCTGGAAACATCAGTTTGTCATTTGTTCCTGCATGTAAAGTTGACAGTAGTTGCCTCACATGGCCCTGAGCTGTGTCTGTTTACATCAACTCCTCTGAAACTCCATACAGCACAGTCAGCTATATTTTATCAATGCAGCAGCTTTATCCTCAGCAGTGATCACTTTACTGTCTGACGATGTGATTAACATTTCTCATTAGCTCTGTTCTTCAGAAGTTCACTGCATACATTTTCCACCCCATTGTATTGTCTAATATTTGGACACTGGGATTTATTCATAGGCTGGTGTCACAGACATATTATAGCTTCATTTTTTTTAAGTCCTAGCTGTTTGAAAGAAAAGCACAGAATTCATAGTTTGTATTTCTTCTTATTCATTTGTCTGTGAGCTGGGAAATAAGGGTTAATCATCATCACAGTGACATGTCATGATGGGATAAAAGAAAGGGGGGCTTTAAGCAAAGGACCTTTGTCATCTGCCAGCAACCACCTCTAATACAGAAAGTACTTTATGGTTGTATTTCAGGAAAAGTAGGTCCATCATTTCTGTTTAGTGCCTGTTTCCAATACAGCTGGAGATTTTTGAGATGCAGTTTTTAAAGGGTACAAAATGTACTAAATCTGATATCACAGCTGATATGTCTGAGCTGGAATGAAATTTACACCATTCAAATCCACTCATGAGGATCTTAAAGAATATCTTTAAATAAAATTAACGCATTAGCTTCAAGCTAACTCTGGTTCAAAACATCAGGTGGCATTAATTCTGTTTGATATCGTACATGATCCCTTTATAAATATAATACTATGAAATTATACATTATTCACGACTGTTGTCACTATAACATCATTTTCAATCTAATGCTAGAAAAAGATTCCAGTCATGATCCTATTATTATGTGTTCACCTTTACTCTAAAATGCCTCCTCCTTTCTCTTTGCAGAGGAGAGGTGAACACCTTCAAGAATCTTAACCAGTCCAGTTTTCTGTGGATCAATGCTTGATTTATGATAACCCAGATAACTGAGCTCCTCCACTGACAGAAAATATAAATCAAAACTGAGTCAGAAGAAAAGGACATTTCTTTTCTCATAAAAAAAAATGACTAAAAACTAATCTGCTGACAGCTATAACTGGTTGTTAACAGTTGATCTGTGTCCCCTATATTTCATTCCACAGTTTTGAAAGTGCAGATACTGCTACTGAAATGATCCAGCATTTTCAATTTCTCATATTGTTGTTTACTTTTCAGCCTGCTTTTATATTATTATTAGGGTTCACAGAGGCTGCGGTTCTGTACAGGCTTGGATTACCTTTAATAAAGGGACATGAAGTCCCAAATTTATAGTTAGCATGTTTCGCCTGCTTCTTTTTGGATGTTTCAAAGCAGTTAGCTAACACCTGTGAGCATTTTGGGCGGGTGATACTGTCATCTGTAATCACCAATTTTCCATTAGACCGTAGACTGTAGAAAGAATTCAGACATATTCCTTTTGGGATCACGTGCACTGGACAGTCACCTTTCGGGACGATTATAAATACACACCCCTAATAATTATGTTATTGGAATTGTAGCGAAGTGCATCAAGTTAAGAAAATTAGCATCAGCATTTTGTGAAAAGAGTTTGGGCTAGGAATATACATGATTTTCTGACTTAACAGTTAAAGTCGGATCCCTTGTTAATCACCACCAGAATAACTGTTGGGTTAACCTTCTTCTTAATATTAACTGTATCAATCCTGGTCAGATGCTGTGTCTCTACTGTAACACAGCTGCCCACCACTAGTAGTAGGGCTGGGCGATTATGGCAGAAATCATAATCACGATTAAGTAAACTCTTTTCCTTGATTACGGTTAATGATTGGTTATTCCATCCCCTGCCTCGGTTTGTGCTCTAAATATTTGTATAATTTTAAAACAATAACTGAAATGTTGTATTTTCTAAAGTTTAATGCATCAATCTTGTGTACTTCCAGAACAAAATTGTGTGTCTTAATCTGATTATGAAATTCTGTTCTCTTTAAACAGTTTTGTGTCTTTGTAGTAATTAAACCAGGGTGGTGCTGATTCCAGTTTGACTGGCCATTTTCAAGTGACTTTTGCTGGTCTGAACTCCTGATAAAGATTTGAGATTTATCAGATTTTCTTTCCTTAAAACCTGTCATTGACATTAGTTACTGATAATAACATGAGTTACAATTAAGCATCAACAAGGATAATACTACCACAGACTGTAGTTTTATAGAAAAACTAACCTTTATTAGAAAGAATTATAAAAAAAGATAATTCCTTTTAATAATGATATTCCTTGTTGCAATAATAAAGATGATATTTTAAGTTTTTATCAATGTCTATTATTATAAAACCTTTATAACTGAGGTTGATTATTTTAGTCATAGCTTAATTAATGCTGTCTGTGTTATTGGTGTTTTCCACAAAATTAAACTAACATAAACTCGTCTTGCCTTCCCCCTGCACCCCCCTCCTTTCATAATTGCCTGCAGGTAGCAAGTTTCAAACTGGTAATTTTTCCACCATGAATGATGCTGGATTTTGACTGTAACTTCTTGTGTCCACTATTTTTGACTCTAAAGGTCTTTATACACTTTGTCTATTTGAAGCACCCTGTGTTTCCATCTCTCCCTTGCACTGGTTCAACAGCATGCTTTACCCATGTATAATATGGGTATCAGCTTTTGAACATAAAAGATAAAGGTCTATTCTTGTACTTACAAAGAGAAAGAATTGAAACATTGTTTTCTCTCTCTTCAACTTGGTACAGTGATGCATGAACTTGCACAAATATCCCAACAACATGAAAATATGCTTAGGTTTTGAGATGCACGGATTGTAAAAACTGGGGCAGATAATGTTTAGAATAATGTTTTAGCCCATAATGGATACCGTTGTTTTTCATTGCTTCTTTTGTCCCCATTATGTCAACATTATCTTATCTTTGACCATGAAAACAGATCAGAGTTTGTCCAACAGGTCACATCTTTTGCCCAATTATAAATCTCTTAACTGAATCTGCTGTTAGGCCTGCAAAATGTCACCATTGAATTGATATGACCCAACCGATAAACATCTGCTGCTAATATCTGTTTATGTCACATTATTTGCTGATGGCTAATGTTTGTTAAAGGACCAAAAACAGCAGATAATGATGTTAAACTGATGAATCAGCTCATCTTTATTTATGTTATTTGCATGATTTTATGAAGGGGTTTGTCAGCAGCGGATTAAACTAGTGCTATTTCTTTTGTTTTTTTTCTCAAGGAGTGAAAAAGCCACAAAATCATAATTTCCTCTCAACAGCACAAGACCATTTTGCATTGTACTGTGAATTTTCACAATGAATAGAGCAGAGATAGTAATAGTAGAGATGCACCAATTACAAAATTAGGTTCAAAACACCTGTTTCTTAAAATGATAATTTAGCAGATTGCTGATGCAAATACTGATGTGTTTTTTAAAATCTCTTCTTTTGTTGTAACCAACCACTGTACTAACACTTTGACTTTTTTGACCATGTAAACAAATCAGAGTTTGTCTGACAGGTGACTTCTGCTACCCAGTAACTAATCTCTCATTTGATTCAGCAGTTTGATATACAGATGTCACTACTAAATTGATTTTACATAACAGATAAATATTGGCTACTGTTATCATTATTTGAATATGGTATATGCTTCTTGGTCGATACCAGTGTTAAACCAGTGCCTCCCTAATAAAAAGATAATCCATTTGTTGGGCAAGGTTTGAGTGAGTAATGCTTGAAAAAATCAGATCATGGATCCAAAAAACAGATCTAATAATAATGGACTCAGTGAGCAAAGAACTTTATTCGTTACAGCAGCTGGGGGTTTATGTTTTTCTCCCTCATCTCCCTTTTCTGGTAAACATGTTGTATGTTCTAGCAGATAAAATTGGGCAGTGTAATGTTGTTGATCTGACCTCATTGGAAGATGTTCTTTGTGGAATGTGTGGTATGACCCATCACCAGATACGCGTCAGCAGTGTTTTGTTCTTGAGCGTAACCTTGATAACTATGAAAGAATACTTTCTTTGTTGCAGGACAGAATAATAAATAAGGGGTCAGCAAGGTCTTTTTGTGCATGAGCTAACAAGCGAAGTCCTTCAGGCCTGTGCCAAGTGGATCAACTCTGACTGAGTCACAATTTAACTAAGAACTTTTGTCACTTATCTCCATGGACGGTATTTGATAGTCACTAGGGGAGTTTTGAACTGTTTGCACTGTGTGCTTGTTTCAACAGCCTCTCATTACTTAAGCTGATTAATATCCAATGCAGAGATAGTTTCTGGGACAGTAACCAAATCTGCTTTAATCTGGTAGTATAGCACGAGAAAGGAGGATTGTTTTAGTGCCGCCTTTTTGGATGAGGAATGTAGTAGCTCCAAATTCTTTGCTGGGTCACTGTCTGACGTGAGAAGTAAAAAGTAACAGTGAAGGGTAGTCTCAGATGGCCTAGATATCATTAAGTGTAGTTTGATAGACAACTTGCCTCCTAAACTTCCTGGCGACACAAGTTAGTTCAGTTTTGTGCAATAAATGGTTCACCTTTTCTCTATGATGGCCTATTTCCTAAAATCCCAGCCCCTCTGTGTTCTCGGCTATCTTTATGCAGTGCAGGCCAAGGACGCAAACAACCTAGATGCTTATCGGTATCCAGTTGCAAAAGAAGATCTCCACTTGCCAAGTCAGGAGCATGTGGTGGAGAATAGTCAGTTGCTGCAGTTTTGAGATAGAGTGAAGGAACAGAACAGTGTTTGTGACAGGGAATGAAATCTCTTTATCTTGGTGCAGGATTGTAAGAGAAATAAGAACAGCTGTTGAGAAATGATTAATCTGTCATGTTAAACGTTGTTGCCACATTTAAAAGTCAGCAGTTTAATTCGTGCTGATCTGGTGGGGCTCGTGTGATGAATCATTCCTGTGTTACTCCTCTGTGTCTGGCTTTCTCACTGCTTTTTTTCATGCCGTCTTCTCCCTGCCCCACTCTCAACACACCTCTTGATACGCCTTATTATCCTGCAGCGGCCCAGCTTGGAGCTCACTGTCCACTGCTGCTTGGAAATTTCCGTAAAGCACTGCTTGTCTACTGTTTGGGCCTGGAGTGGAGTGGAGTGAGTGTGTGCTCTGTGTGTGGGTGTGTGTGTGTGGGTTGGGTGGACAGAGAAAGGGGGTGAGAGAAGGAGTCAGGGAGAGAGAGTGAGAGTATGTTTCAGAGCTGTTTGACTTTCTCTTCCGTGAGATGATGACCCATTAGATGGAGGGACTCTGATTTTTGAACTCTGGATCATCATGCTTCACAACCTTGGACCTGCACTGGTAATCAATACAGAGAAAGCCTTTCTCCTACAGCTCTTGTCAAGCTGAGACATCTTCTGAAAATCAGCCTTTCTCATGAGAGCTTCTTGATATCTTTGCTTCCTTTTGCTCCTTCTGTGTTGTTTTTGCCCTTTCATACTTTACATGGCTCTTATGGATTTGCTGAGTCAGGTTTTTTTTTTCTGGTCAGGCAGCTGCTAGTTTGCTTTGTTGGCAGTTAAAATATGACATAGGAGATGAGATAAACATTTTAGTGATTTAGGATTAATAGGCCTGCTGTGAACACCATGTTCTGGCCAAGCCTAAGCTGAACTTTTAAGGTGAAACTGTGTATTAGATGATGGGCAACACAGTAAGTGGCTGGCTGAGAGTCAAAAATTTGCACTTGATATGGGCCTGAAACACTGATGAAATTCTAGCAGCTTACCAGCACAAGTGGTAAGGACTTGTTTACTCCAGATTCAAAGCTAAGTATAAATTTTGGCTACTAGATAGCTGCGGTGTAAGCATTTCTTTTTACACATGAAGCCTTCATCTGTAGGAATTTGCTTCTTACCTTTGATATTAAAATAGGCCTGGACAATAAATCCAATCTCTCAGATGTATTATTGAAAAAAACATGACTATAAAAAATGAAAGTCAAGATTATTTAAACACTGTTCATGTATAGCAAATTTTCTGAACTAATAGAAGAAATATTCTACTGATTTTTACAATCTTATATCACTTACTCTAAATCTTTTTATAGCCACTATAATTGAAAGGGATGTACAGTATTATCAGCCTATCAGTATTAGCAGATTTTACCTTAAAATGTTAATAATCCATATTGGCAGAAATTCAAATTTCTGATGTTACTTAAAACTAATATATCAGCTGTAAAACCAAGCTGTGTGTACATATACATACTTGGTGTTTATGGCAGACCCATCAGACCTTGTTCAACTTAAGTTTTTCTTTGTTCATCCTGGTTTTTGAAATTTAAAGCAGTGGTTCTTCATTGGTCTGTTCTTAGGACCCACAACCTCCTGAAAAAGAGATCACATCATGGTGCTGTTTCGACCTTGGATGGAAAAGAACATATGACTGAACAAAGAGACAGAAAAAATGTTTAAAAGTCACATCATTACAGTAGTCTAGGGAGAATATGCATCCATACTTTTTATTTTAGTTTTTTGATGTTGTTTTCTAAGGATCTTGAGAAATTAACATCAAAAGAAAAAATTTTGTGATCCTGAAAAGGACATAAGTAAAGATCATGAGATGGTCACCAAATTTGCTGATTTTCACAGCAAAAAATGGGATAAAAGAAGTTATTGTTGCTCGAAGTCTGTTCTGGGCTTCTGCACATTTGATTTGTCAGATTTGTGTTTTTTCCAGGCTCACACTCACAACCCACTGAAAACAGTTCTATGACCCACTTTTGGGTCCCGAATCACTGGTTGAAAAACACTGCTTTAAAATGTGGTTGAAGATCTGAAGTTTTAGGTCTGGACTACTTTTCTATATCAGCATTGATATAGGTGTTAGATAAAAGATAAAATGAATTTTGAGATATCAACATAAAACAATAATGGCAAAAATCTAATATTGTACAATATGTATCCTTATAATTAAAAACACTTTTGGACCCAATGCAAAAAATCTTCATCACCGATCCACTGGAAGGGATGACATATTTTTAAGGATTTATTTTGGGGCTTTTTATGCCTTTGCGGATAAAGATAGGACAGTGGATAGAATCAGAAACTGGGATGAGAGAGTGGGGACGACATGCTGGGCAGGAGCCACAGGCTGGACGGGAACTTGGGCTGCCCACTAAGCCATCTGCATCCCACACAAATATTGAAATAATCAACATTCTCCTGATGGTCTTGTTCACTTTTGTAGGTCACATAGAGACATCAGTGTTAATTTTAGTCTTTTTCTTAGGCAGATGAAAACTTTCAGACAATTTGTGTAAATAACTCCCCTGAAACAGCAAAATACACACTCAATGATGAGTTTACGCTGTACACTTAAAAATTACTGTTGTTAAATGTTGTTGATAGAATAAAAGCAAACCTTGTTTTGAGTCATTTATTTTCATTTTTAGTTTTTTCTTAGGCAGGAAAGAGAATCGATCGCAATCATTAATCAGGTTTGGTGCAAAATTTTTGAGGCATTTTTTGGGCATATTCCGTGTCCAACGTTATGAACTTAATACATAAAATGATGAACCTTTGTTGGTAGATTTATTTGTTGTAACAATGGTTAGTTGTGTGCAAAGTTTAGATGGTTAATTATATGTCATGTTTAAGAGTTTTTGCTGAGTACCAGAAAAAGAGTATTGGTTCTTGAATATTGCATTTAGGTTTGTTTACTTTCTTTGTTAGACTTTGCATTGACTTGACAATGACTACATTTATTGCGGAAATGGCATATTGGCACATTAGCCTATGATGAAAACAGTCATTAGCTGCTACAAGGGATGTGAGGTTAATTGCAATTTCCATTACACAATAAGTATTTGAAATAAAAACATACTATGAAACAGATTTTGTTGCAGTTAGTAGTAAAAGAGGGGAAATCTTCACCTCTGAGCTTGTTTAGAATATACGTGCAGACCAAATATTAATAAGCGCCAATTTAATGTTAAAAAACTTTTTTGAATTTATCTTAGATTGAGGATCATAATCCAAATTGGGTATTGTGTAAAAAAAATGGACTGTAGGCTTACAAGAAACTTGTAGTTATACGGTAAATACCTTTTTTTAATTGTAATGTTTAAAACTTGATATTGTTATTGTAATACTCAGTATAGTGTTCGCACACTGCATGTCTAACTCATATTATGCATGCATAATGAATAATCTTGACACTATTATGGTGGTTTTGAATACTTCTGCTGTGTCATACCAATACAAATTTCCTGTATGCATTGCCTTGTAGGACTACAGTGTGCACAAGTTTTTAAGTAGCTACTCTGCTTTGGAGTGTAGGTAATTTTTATATGTGTACACACAGTTCTGTTTTAATCTATTCATGATTGTGTTGATGCATAGAAATGAAACACATTGTCCCGATACACTGAAGAAAAAAGGATGATGAACTTACTCATGCAAATATTGCATTTTGAAAGCTGAGATGAAGATGTTAAATATTAAGGTGTTAAAGTGACTCTTCTTCTCTCCTTCAGAGCCTACTGCACTGTGAAGGTGTGAACAACCAGACCTACATCTGTGAGTCAGGACACTGCTGCGGGGAGTCTCAGTGCTGCAGCTACTACTATGAGCTCTGGTGTAAGTATCCTACTTTTCCTTTCTTAAACCTCTTAACCTTCTTCTTTGTGCTAGCATTATTTTTAACGTACAGTGGCAAAATGGAGTCAGTGCAGCTAGCAGTCATTCTGTGCCAAAGTTGGGTTCCATTTCGAAGAGTTTTTTTTTTTTTTTATCCCATCAAGAAAGGGAAGCAAGACCTAAAAAGGTGGCCAATGTTAATACTGGGGGTGTAATAGTACACAAAAAATGTTGCCAATGTCTGGTTCTTAGTTTTGAAGCCACAGTTTGTTAAATGTGCATATCAGAAAGGGAAACTTATGCAGCACTTGTACTTTTGTTTTTCTGTACTACCAACTTGAAAACTTTCCATTCACACATTTTCTAAAGTGCTGCATCAACATTTCAGGCTCTAAGGATGCTTAGGTTTCTTCTTTATATTTAGAAAAGGTAGTTATTATATCATATCACTGCAAATGCCCCAAAACCCCAGCACCTTGGTTCCCTATCATCAAGCATGTTCCACAGCTGCAAAATCTTTAGTGATTTTTGACAACAACCTCAATCTGGATAAGCATGCCATTTAAGTTTTACAGTCATGTATTTATCAGCACTGGAAGCTTTCAAAAATTAGACACATGCTTCCTAGAAGTCATCTTGCAATAATAATAGTTGCCTTTGTTGCATCTTGACTGGATTACTGTAATTCTCTTCCCTGTCCCATCAAAGAAAGAGAGACCATATCACTCCTATTTTAGCCTCTCTTCATTGGCTCCTTGTTAAACATAGAGTTGATTTAGGAATTTTAATGACCACTTTGAAGCAATTTCTAGTCAAGTCTAGTTTCTCCCACCCACAGCTCTGATCTCCTCTCCCCTAGTGAGCCCAGTTGAACCCTGAGGTCTTCAGTAACTCTTCTACCATCTAGGCTGACTAGTAGGTTGTTTCCACCAAGCGGTCCGGCTCAGTTCCGTGGAGAACAGCATGCTTTTTTTTGTGTTTCCATACAGCAAAAGTTGGAAAGGGTCCCAAAAAACCAACCTGTGCCATCCCAGTTTTCGGCGCCCTTCTGTAGGGGTACCACTATTACCTATCTGTCCCCAAAAGGTGGAGCTACACACACAACAATAGGGGGTGACGTCAGCTACTTCATACTTTTTGTAAATTCTGAAAACGTTGCTTTGTTGTTGTTGAACGTACTCGTAAAACTTCAGGCTGCAGCCTGTTTTAAAACATGATCAGTGCACCTGGGATTTCTGACTTGATCTAGTTTGAACTTTTGCTTTATATTTAATGTGGCGAATTCTCACAGTACAGCTCCAGACTTTCATATTTTGATTGTATAAACAGATTAGACTGATATATTCACATGTCAAAACGTTTCTGTACACGTATTCTATCAGCTGAAGATCCATCCTGACAGCGGTTAACATAATTAATACTTAGTTATTTTTTTTAAAAAAAGCACTTTCAGCTGAAATAAAGCTGTTTAATGCGTATTCCCTCCTGATTTCTCAGCAGCTGGACCAGCTGACTCGCGCTGCATGTGACTTCACATTCATAGCCTTTACCACCCGCCCACCAAGTGAGGGCACGGGTGTCTGTGGAAACGCAAACTATTTTGGGGTTTAGTGTACCAAACCATACCAAACCGTACTGAATCAAACCGGACCCCTTGATGGAAACAAGGTTTAGGAGGGTGAGACACAAAAGGTCATTGCTAAAGAAGCTGACTGTTCACAGAGTGCTGTAACCAATAGTTTTGATAGAAAGTTGGGTGGAAGGAAAAGGTGCGGTAGAAAAAGATGCACAAGCATCAGGGATAGCCACAGCCTTAAGAGGATTGTCATGCAAAAACCATTCAAGAATTTGGGGGAGCTTCACAAGGAGTGGACTGAGGCTTGGGTCTTCAAGAGCCACCACACACAACACAGCTACAGATGTGGCATTCCTCGTGTCAAGCCACTTCTGAGCCAAAGACAACGTCAGAAGCGTCTTACCTGGTCTAAGGAAAACAAGAGCTGGACTTTTGCTCAGTGGTCCAAAATTCTCTTTTCAAATGAAAGTAAATTTTGCATTTCATTTCGAAATCAAGGTCCCAGAGTCTGGAGGAAGATCAGAGAGGCACAGACTTCAAAATGCCTGAGGTCCAGTGTAAAGTTTCCAAAGCCCATGATGGTATGGGGTGCCATCTTGTAGTGTTGGTTCACTAGAATATTACTGTTGTGTAAAAAACAACAGCAAGACAGACAACAGAGAGAGCTATATATAGTCTAAACAGTTAAATATTATTGTATATACATTTAATTATTGCTGTTGAATTACGAAAAGGCTATTTTAATTTACTCTTAGGATCTCTGAAGATGTGAAATTAAGTGTTTTAAAGTGTATCTGTAAAACAGTACCTTTGCTGTTATTCTCTACAATAAACACAGCTGTTGTAGTGAAATCTGTGTGGGAAATAATTATGATCCAAAATCAATGTAAATCACAATTTGTGTTGTGAAAGGTATTATGAGGCTGTGGGAAATACCCAGCCCCAGTGCCTTTACACCCCTAGTTAACATACAGCACCATATTAAATCACTTTTTCATTCTTATGCTGGTGAAAGTGAAACAATGACCAGTCTGAGGCAGGTGTGTAACTATTTACAGAGTAATGAAGTTCTGTTCAGGGAGGTGTTTCACAACAGTGTTGTGGTTTATAAGTAGAAATTTTAGTTTCAGTGTCAGGTGGAACAAAAACAGCAAAGTATAATATTATTGCAGGAAGAGGGAGGCCTTACAGCTGTTGCATAAAAAAATTCCACATAGAATAAGTACAATAACTTGTGAGAAGTGTTGCACTACAGAGCCATTGTTAAACTAAGCCAGGATGACTGGACAAGGTCAAGGTATCAAGTTGGTCTCATTGGCTGCATTGCTTGAGTCAAGGAGTTAAAAAAAAAACAAAAACAAATATAAATCAGTAGGGCGGTAGTCAACCGAAATTACACCCACACACTGACCAATCAATTGGTGGTGCAGGTAAAAAAAAAGAAACCAAACCAAAACAAAACAAACAAACAAAAAAACAAAAACAAATATGACCTCCTACACCATCACACCCCCTCCCGTAATATCCGCTCTTCAAACCTCAGTCTCCTCTCTCCACCAATAAGAACCAAGCACCAAACCTGGGGGGGGACAGAGCCTTCTCCATAGCTCCCCTTTCCCTCTGGAACTCACTCCAAAAACATATCCAGGACTGTACGGACTCATCCAAATTCAAATCACTGCTCAAGACTTACCTTTTTAAACTGTCTTTTAATGTTTGATTCTGTTGTTGTTTTGTCACTTTGATTGCTTGCTAGTTTGTTTTCTCTGTGTAATGTATTTTGTTGTTATTGTTCAGTGACTTTGAGTTTTTGAAAAGCGCTTTATAAATAAAATGTATTATTATTTATTATTATTATATATATCAGCTGAATTCGTGACAGACCCCTTATTGCACCCTCTGGTTGTCTGAATGATCTTAAAAATGAACATAACAAGATTTATTAAGTTTTATTAGTTATTTTTCCCTCATTCTGTTGTATTAAAATAGCAGCTGACTCAAAGACAATTGGCGTGCACCTGCCAATTAAATTAAACCCAAGTAAATAGAAAATGAAGTTTCTAAATGATGATTTTATTCATGAAGGGGAAATCAAATCTAAACTTATTTGGCCCTATGTGAAAAAGCAGGCCCCATGTGCACGACCAACCAACAACTGGGAGTCTTGGATTGGATGAGAGCACATCGACCCACCATCCAACCAATCGAATGAAAGGTGTCAGCCCTATAAATGAGCAGAAACTGAACTACCGTGGCAGACTTTTTTTCACTTCATCTTCTTCTAACTATCAGTCATGCATATATTTACATATTTGTTTTCAAATACTATAATTTGTCACTGTCAGAGCTAGAAATGGGTCACCTGGAAATGTCACAAATGACAGTGGTGCTATTGGGGCATGCTAAAAGTGTAGCTAAAAGACATGATGCGGTCTTTAGTGTCAGGTTTCCTGCATTTAAAATGTTTTGAAATCATCTTTGGAGGTTTCACACCGATATAAATGCCTGTAAGGGCATGATATATACTAGGGGTGAGTATTGGCAAGAACCTCACGATACGATATGCATCACGATACTTGGGTCACAACACAATAGTATCACGATATATCAGGATATCATGATATTGTGATATATTACGATATTCTACACAGTTAACTAAGAAAAATATAGAGATGATGTACATGTAAATCACACAATACGTTGGTGGTGTTCCTGCTATATTTCACGGCAGCAAGACAGAGCTTGCAAACGGCATTTCCTTTCTTTAACTCACTGTTTGAAGTCGTATTTTACTAACAACTCAGCTAAAATATAAATTTTTATTTTTTACCAAAAAATCGATATTAAGAGTTGAAGTATCGATATTGTATCAGATGTCAAAGTATCATGATATATTGCCGTATCGATATTTTTTCACAGCTCTAATATATACAGCTGTTTGCTTGTTTAATTTCATTTTTTAGTTGTACCATCATGCTAAAGTGAGGAAAATGTAAAAGATCTCTTCAAGACAGCAGATAACTATGAAAACAGTCTTTTCTTTGAATCTGCTCATGTATTATTCTGCACAGTGAAACACAAACCTTCAAGTGTAGGAACAGAAAACAAAACCTTTTTTTTTTACACCAGGGTGTTGTAACTCTGTTCTGGATGCCTTCCTTGTATGTCATTCTACCATGACTGTACTATAGGAACATGTGATCAAAGTTCTGCTTTAAGTGTCTAATTTTGATGTTGAGATAGGCTCACATCTTTTATTCACTACTGCAGAAAGAATCTAGTGTGCCAACACAAATAATTTCTTGTGGTTAACCTTTGGTTGCATCTATTACTTCAGATTAACAGTTTTGTCATGGACACATGCTGTGTTTGCAAACTTTTCTTCAAGTATCTTGAACATACCCTTGATTATTTGTTTGATAAAGCAGCAATGAAGTAATATTTTTGGCACTCTAAGTGTGCTCCAGCAGTGCAGCTGACCTGACCCTGTCCCCATCCAGGAAAACACCTGTGGGCCAGAGTCCAGGGTTTTCAAAAAAGATATCATCGACAGGATGAGGGAATTGAGTGATTATGCTGGTGGAATCTTATGAGCAAGTGTGCTTCTTCTTCATGGCTCCAACAACAATGGTGTAGCATCAGCAGGCTGTGAAGGGACCCAGGGGAGCCTTCAAAATACATAGATTGAAACAAGAATTACCATGTGTGTGCAGATCAACGTAGGGGTCAGCGATGAATAGGCCTACTTCTTTAAGTTCAACAGGTGTTCCCAGTGTCAGAAATGTGTCAGTATGTTTTTTTGTTTGTTTGTTTGTTTGTTTTTTGAGATCCACTTGACTTCCCAATGAGGGCTTGATGCCAAGCACATCAGCATGTTTTTAAGGACTACACAAGGACAAAGGCTTGGTATAGAAATGCATCAAAGTATAGTCAAAATTGTGTTTTCCAGGTCTACGTGACACTGTGAAAATAAGGGCATTTTTTTTTTTTTTTAAAGATTTCTTTGGAGATGTGTGTTGTTAATGTTAGTACTTTATGATTCCCTTAGCAGTAAAGGGGTATAAAATGTTTGTTTTATTGTTCAGTCATTTTGTCTGGGGTGATTTGAGATCTTTGAAATTTTCACAGGATGCCTCAACAGAAAAAAATGTTTAGAAATACTGATTTAAGAGACTAAAGATATGGTGGATGTTTTTCCCTATCTGCAGATCATCTAAATAACCTAATGAGAAAACATGTTAAAATGGGCACACAAGACTCTAAAGGGGAATTTGGCCAAATTTTAACATTGTTTCAACGCTTCGTGAGGTAGGGCCCTTCAGAACTTTAGGTTACTTCAGCATAAACTTCTTGTCCCACTCTTGGCCTGTTCCCCAGACTTGCTTTAAATTATATCACATCATCAGAATTCATCAATCCGTTTTCCATACTGCTTATCCCGTTGGGGGTCCCGGAGGGCTAGAGCCTATCCCAGGCAGCTGTCATTGGTGAGAGGCGTGATACACCCTGGACTGGTTGCCATACCAAAATGTAATTGCAGATAGTGTTATTGGTGTAGATATGCTTTACACTGTTATAGCTGACTGTCATTCCCCCAGAAAAGACAGAAGAAAGGCAGCAGAGGAACACTAGAGGCTACAGGTGCTTGTTCACAATATAGCCAGGTGTCTCTTGGATGGTGATTTTCAAAAGAATTTTTTTTGCTCAAGGCACACCTAAGACTAAGCCAAAATCTTACGGCACACGATGCTTAAATCAATGCAAAATCACCTCTTCACCATGTCCACTTTACTTAATGTTTAGATGTACTAACAATGCATGGTTGATCAAATTCACAATGCAGACGTAGACATGCATTGCTTCACCATTTGGAAACAACCAATTTAAACAAATCCACACCAAAATGTAGTGTACACTTCCGCAGAAATAATAATAATAATAATAATAATAATAATAATAATAATACATTTTATTTATAAGTGCCTTTCTCAACACTCAAGGTCACTTTACAGATAAAAACAGCCTTATTCACATTTTTGTCCCCTCTCTCTTCCCAAACATGCAGTAGACACAAAAGTACGGTGTAATGTTTTAATCGAAATTTTATTGAAGTTTTTTTTCTTCAGCCTGTTATACTGACTTCTGGATAAATAATAAAAGTCTTTGGTTGGAAGGTAAAGGCCACATGAAAGAAGCAGATCAGATGTTGTGGGGATTTTTTTACTTAATGATTAAGAAAGATCCATGAAAACTGAGTTTTCTTGCACTTGAATATATTTGATACACTCCAATTATTTATTGAATTGTTTAAGGTAATTTTTTCTGCTATTCCTCATTTGTATCATTCTTTTTGTACTATATTGTAGAGCAATTCTAGCACCTGAATTTCCCTTTGTGATTTATAAAAATCTTTCTTATCTTATGTCTTTTGTCAGCATGTTGTCCACATTTCAACATTCACAGCTATATTTCTCCGTGCAGATTCTCATAGAGACAAGCACATTAAAACTCATAATGCAGAGCATACAGTACAGTTTAAGCCAGATGTTGGCACAATTTGGTCTGCAGTTATGTTTGTGATAGCAGCAGGCACTTTGTTACATCACCACATGCCACTACCAGCTAGTAGATAACTTTGCAAGAGTACCACTCTAAATTCACCATAACTAAGTTAATCTAACCCTTTTCCTTCTAGGGTTTTGGTTGGTGTGGGCAATCATCTTCATTTTAAGCTGCTGCTGTGTGTGCCATCATCGACGCACCAAACACAGACTGCAGCAGCAACAACGGCAGCACGAGATCAACCTCATCGCCTACCGTGAAGCACACAACTACCCCTCTGTGCCCTTCTACTTCAGTAAGTGTAACCACTCTGAAAAACACACTATGAGGATGCACCTTCATGTGTAACTTTTGAGGCTCCGCTCAGTTTGTACTGGTAGAGAAATATGAAGTTCACTGAGTTCTGATGATGCTCTCTTTGAACTAATTAAACCACAGAGGGAATACACTGATGTTATTAAACCTAAATACAGTATTAAAAGTGGATCCAACTAAATGATACCCAACCCTACTTTGCAGACAAGAGACACTTGTTTTTTGTGCAATTTAAAAAGGGTTGTACATATCTTTATTGGCTAAAATGAGTTTGGAAACATGAGCATGTCAGATATCATCCCTAGAACCAAGCTTCACTGTAAATTCAGAGATAAATGTATTCTATCATTTTATATTATTCCCTTTTCTCTATGTACTTAGCAACAGATCCACAAGATACACTTACTTTACAGATGGTGTAGAAAGCATATGTGGGTCTTTTTTTGATAAACTGTTTTACACAGTTGTTTGACTTCATTTTGTTACAGGAGAAATCATCTCAGTGTATGGTTAAGCCTTTGTCAGATCTTTTTGAGTTGTCTGTTGTTGTCCAGTCTAAAGGAGACATTTAAAATCGATGACAAACAAAGCAGGGGTTCTGGCTCAAATGTAATGTTTGCACTGGGATATATCCCTGGTTCCACACAGCGTCAGAACCGTCCCTGTTTGCATGCCCCAGTTTTCAGGAAAAGGCCAGTATTGCTCTCTTGGTACCTCGCCAGTGTTGCAACACCATCTCTCTAAACAGCCTTGAGCACAGAATTGACCCAGAAATTAGCTTGTGTTGTCACAATTTTCTCTCTATAGCTTTGGGAATGCTTGACATTTGTGTGATGTTTGATTAAAGTGAAAATGTGTCCTTGTGATTGTTTGTGTTTCTCGTCTTCTCTTATGTATCTCACAGAGATTTGCTATTGTACTTTGTGTTCAAACTGTTTTTCTACTGTTTTCTCTCCAGGGTTTCTTCCAAACTACCTCCTGCCTGACTATGAAGAGGTGGTCAACAGGCCACCAACTCCCCCTCCTCCTTACAGTGCCTTACACACAGGCCCCTCGTCAGTGGCCTCGAGTCCACAGGCTCCTGAGCAACAGGAGGGACACTGTCCAACCACCCAGTCCACTGCAGTGACCCCAGTCACTGACAGTCTGTGTTGTAGACCCAGCACAGATGAAGCACAGCCCCCCTCCTTAGACTTTCGGCCTAAGCCTGACAACAAGCCCCTGCAGACGGCATCAGGTCCAGGAAGGATTCTGTTGTCAGACGGGGTAAGCAGGGAGGGGTTTACCAGCCAGGAAAAAAGAAGTGGAAGTGGGGATGACCCCTGCAAAGACCCCCTGCTGAAGGACCTATCAGAGGGTTGTGCTGAGGACAAAGATCGACTCCCCATTGGAAGGAGGAGGCGATTCACAGGGGACTCTGGGATTGAGGTTTGTGTGTGCGGCACACGAGGGAGTAGCGGCTTAGGCGGAGCTGGAGGGATGGGCCAGGAAGGCAAGGAGTTGAGGGAGCTGGAGAGCCTGCTGGGACGTGAGGGAGATGACAGGGAGGAGGAGGAGGAGATGGGCGACTTCTGCGATAGCTGCGGTCATAGAGCCTCCTTCAGCGTAGAGGAGGAGCAGGCACTTGGCGGACCAGAGAGGCGGGGTGCACGTGGGCCATCAGCACCTCCTCAGCTGGCCCACCAGATCGGCAGCGCTGCGCTCCATCCTCCAGTCTGCCTTCTTCTCCACACCATCAATGAGCAAGAGGGGCCGCACCACAGCACCAGCACTGAGCCGCAGGGCTGAATCTTTCACTCACTCTCACATGTTTGTGTCCCAGAGGGAAGGAGAGAGTGCTTGACTCAGAGCAAGGAGGCATAAGCTTTTATCAGAGCAAGCATGTCTTATCATTACTTTCTCAGTGAGTGTTTTTATGAATGTGTGCATCTCATATAATACAAGCGTGGGAACAGGAAGTGGAACCTCCGACACAAATGATAACAATGTTGAGAAAGTCTGCCCCTCGCAAACTTGAACGGTGGCCTTAACCTGTGTATTTTGGGTTATATTTGGGAAGAACAAGCCCTACAACAGCCTGTGGCAAATAAGACTTCTCACAATCACACACCTTCACAGTTGACTTTCTTATGCAACAGAAGCTACTGATACACAGTTAAAGACGTGATAGCTGAAGCTTTGACGTCAGGACGGGACAATCACTGCCCAGGCTGATGCAGCTCCCAGCAGGTGCTTTCAAAAATTCTGCAGAGCTGCTCTCTGCAGGCCAGAAACTACATAGAAAGAAATCATACAGCAGGAACATTTTGAATGAGTGCAATGTGGATTTACCACAGTGAGTGCTTGTTGCAAACTGATACTGTACAGGGACTCTAGAACAAGACTGTGTGGAACGTCCCATTAGACTCATGCTTCTAAAGTGCTTATTCAGCGATTAAAAACCGCTCTGCCTCGTGTTTTTGTTGCTCTCTATCTGCCCAGCTAATGATAGAGAAGTAAAAGTGCATTAACAGATCTTCATGTCAGCAGTTCCTATTTTGCACAAAATGTATATATCTTTGTTAAAGAAGCTTTTAGCTAAAAATCAAAACAGAAAATGCTTAATTTCTTAAATTCAGTCTTAAATTGCCATAAGATCAGTCTTTTAGGGCTTTGTTGCAGCGTCTGTGAGAAATGGACCTCTGTGAAATGCCAGTAGGGAATGCAACTGATTCACATGTACACAATGATTTTGTAAACTTAATTTAATGAATGTTTGTAGTATGTGCCTATCCCAAAAAATGCATAATTTTCATATACAATGATGTGCATCATTGACATGAGAGACTATGTAAAAGCAGGTACCAAAACCAGGAATGAACATTAAGCTATTTAGAGATTAAAACTGAGATGGGCAACGTCAGACCTCAAACTTTGTCAGTCACTTCGATAGATTGCCACCATCACCAGCTTTACAGCATCACAACACATACTTACAATCTTTGTATTAGATTTTCATATTCACCCAACTTTACCATGCATTTGATGTGCCGTTTATAAATTGAATATTTATAACAGCTTCCTTAACAGTCCTTTAAAGCTGATTCCACTTGAGTGGACTGTATGACTTTATAGAAATATGTCTTATTAACAACTTTGCTATGTATGGGTAACCATGCCAGTCTTTTGCATCAGTGCAATTTTATCTGAGAGTAGACAAGGCAAGGCAAGTTTATTTGTATAGCACATTTCAGCGACAAGGCAATTCAAAGTGCTACACACAGGACATTAAAATACAGTGACAAATGGTAAAAGAAAGACAATAATTAAAAACAGCAAATAAAACCCACAAAAGATTAAAACAAAGAAATGAAAGTAAAAGTTATAAAAAAAAAGAAAGAAAAATTAAAAAGTGAAATAAAACCCACAAAAGATAAAAACACAGAGTAGTCATGCTTCCTCCAAGGAAAACTAGTGTATTTATATTTGAGTTCAACCATTTAAAGCATTGGTTCCCAACCTAGGGTCCGGGCTGCCTTGGGGTCGGGGCGCCAACAGTCTCAGGGGTTATGGGGCCCTGTCTGCTCTGATGTTTCAGAAGTAGATGTGCACAAACACGTCAAAAAAAGACATGATTAGAACATAGACTATGTTTCAGGGTCACCCTCGAAGATTAAAGAGAATCTGTTAACTTTTTATTTAAAAAGGCGCATTTTGGGGGGAAAAATTGACATTTGAAATTATGCAGTTGTATATTTACAAGAAAACTAACTTGGAATTTCAGAGTTTAAAAAGTATGAGATTTTTGAGAAAATTCAAATGTCTTAGTTTTTTAGTCTTAAATTTGACATTAGAAACTCAAATTTCAAGTTTTCGTTAATCTCAATCTCTCATGTTTTTAGCATCATAAATGTACAACATAGTAAGGTAAAAAATTTACAGGAACTAAATTGAAAACAGTGGTTAGACTTTAAATTTTTTCAACTTTGTAAACTTAAAAAACTTTTTAAAGTTTTGGTTCATGTATAGTGCTTAACAAATTTATTAGACCACCACCCAAAGTAAGGTTTATGCCACAGCTGCCCTAAATTAACAGCATTGGTAATTACCAAAATCATTTTTTATGTTTCTGCAATCGTTAGTACACCAATATGTAGAAACAAAATGATATTTTTATATTGCTAAAATATAATTATTATTGTTATCCATGAATTTTCAAATTTACTTATTTACAAAAAACTGAAAAAATAGTAAAGCACATTAATATTTCTTGATTAATATGTCAAATTATAGTTATTTACTTGCATTCCTGAACAGAAAAATTGGTTTTAGTGGTTGAATGTTATGCTTGATTAATTTCTGACTTCTCAGAAAAGCCCAGTGAGCCGGCTCAAATTTGGGTATAAAAAGGTGAATTCAGTTTGAAATTCCTCTTTCCTGTTCAAAATGGTAAAACGTGGAGAGCTCACTGAAAATAGAGTTTGCATTAAAGCACTTCATGTTGCAGCTGTGGCATAAACCTTACTTTGGGTGGTGGTCTAATAAATTTGTTAAGCACTGTACATTTATGACATTTAAAGTCAAAATTTCATTTTTTTTCTAGTAAATTAATGACTTTTCATTTGAGAATTTTTACCCCTTTTTTTTTGAGAATCACTAGATCCTATTTGTTTTTTTTTCAAGTGGCGCTAATAAAATGTCATAGTTCTGAATAGTTTATTCATAGACCTGTGGGCATTTTATGGTGGGGTGTCCTCAAAGAAAACAAAATTTATCATTATTTTTATTAGTTTATATGTCAATTTTTCCAAGTGTGTCGGGGGGGTGGGGGGGGGGGGTGGTCCTAGCTTTTCTGGGGTAAGAGTTTTGGGGGCTCTAAGGAAAAAGGTTGGGAACCACTGATTTATAGGATACTTTACATGAAGATACTTGCAAAGATAGTTAATACCATAATTGCTGTTGTTCTGCAAACACATTCATGTTTTGAAGGATTGAACTGAACAGAACAAAAAGTAATCAACAGATGAGCTCTGTTGATCTGAAAAATTCACCTGTACAGACGTAAAATAAGCTAAACAACAGAAAGCAAAGCAAAGATAATAAAGAATGAGAAAGTGTAATCACACAGATTTTTTAGTAATAAAGGTGCATTTTTATGGACACAAATCATATAAACAAGCAATATTTACAGCGCACTGCAAATAGAAAACAAAGACCAAATAGAAAATTACTCAGAGCATTAAAATGATGCAGTAATACTTCAATTGCTGTTCAGTTCCAGCTTTTTGAAATGCCTTTAATCAATCAGTTAATCTTTATTTGTATAGCTCCAGTTCTAAACAAATGTTACCTGAAGACAAAAGAGCTGGTCTAGACTGTTCCCCTGAAGAGCACAGACAATTTGAATCCAATCTTTAAATCTAAATTTTACAGGCGATAATTGATGGTGAATGTTCTATGATAAAGCAGATTATAAAAAGAGAACATGCTGTTAAATTTTTAAAACTGACTTTTTCTATGTAACTATTTTGTTTGGTTGTGATTTGATAGTAACTGGAACTGGTGAAGTGATGTGCTCCTGTGTCAGGCCAATAAATAGACTTTATAAGAACTCGTCTTGGCACACTCTCAGTTATGCACAACATAGCAGTTACTATAAAGCACAAATGATTTAGCCAACAATCTCGTAGATTTACATATACAACCCAAAACAGTCAAAAAGATGTCTCCCAAAAGTCAGCACAAGTAAAATTGTAACATGGACTTTCTGTACAGACAGTAAGATGCCTAAGTATCCATCAATGCCTGAACATACTCTAAAGTGCTTTATGTGTTCGTTTTTGTGAGCTGGAAAGTACCATTGTGTAATTGTGGTACCTGTAGTACCAAGATGAGCTATTTTTCATATCAGCTGTATCCTTTAAAAATTATATTGAAACTGTAGAAAATTTCAAAACCACTTTATATTTTTAGATAGTGTGTAATATTCTGTAATAAGTTTGTGAACCAAATGATTGCTTTCATAGTTTTTATGAAATCATTAGCTTTATTGTTATGGACAGATTTGTTTTTCTCTCATTATGGGTATTATTGTTTGTGTTAAGAGAGGATGTAACTTCTTTTGAGACTTGGCCTGAAGTTATGTGAAGGGTACGTTGGACTAACAACACAGTAGAAGATTTGTTTTTAAGATCAGGAGTCTCTCGCCAAAGACACGTTATCTTTCTTCACTGGTGTGTGTGAGGTGGTTTTTGCACATATTCTATGAATGTTCTGATCATAAGCCATTTATTAAAACAACCAAGATGGATCTATGTTCAATAAACATGCCCTTTTTAACTTTAGCTGGACTCTTTTTTTGACCATAACAACTGCAGTTTAATTTCAACATGGGTTACAGAAACTGTTCTTAACACACTAACGGAATCTGATTAAATGAGGGAAAATAGACATTACACAAGAAGAAAGCTTAGAAGACATCAGAGATTGTAATTATAATTATTGATTTAGTTTCCTCCGAATGGAAGGATCACAGGAAGCATATTAATTAGGAAAAAGGAGTTATGCATTTGCACAGAAAGTAAGAAAATTTGTGTTGTGTTTGGTAGTTTATTTCTGGTTGTAACAATGCTGCTAGGCAATACATCTTATACCGCTGGAAAATATTTTTATTTCCCTTTAAATGGTGTCACATTTGTAAGGAACATGCATTTGTGGGATGAGCAGCAGAGCTGAGTATGTGGGTTGTGCTCATGAAAAGTTTGCCAAATCTCTGCTAGTGCCAGGGGGAAATTTTTTAAAATGAAAAAGACCACTAGACTGAACATAACTCAGCTCATCCAAAGACCATCTAGGCATCCAAAACCAGCTTATATGAGCCTGCTATTTATAAGATACAGCTCAAATGTGGACAGTAAGATGGCTGTAATGTGGCATATTGATGATAAAAAGAGAAATACTGTTACTTTTAATGTTTATTGTAAAAGACTTTCAGTAAAGATATCGAATGAAATGAATAAGTAAGATTAACCATTTAAAAAAGGACTTGTATTAAGAATTTGCATGTTTCATTTCTGATATTTGCTATAACAATAATAATAATAACTTTATTTGTATAGCACCTTTTAAAAACAGAGGTTTACAAAGTGCTTTGACAATAGACAGAATTACAATTCAGACAAGGCATCAAAACACAAGGGAAGAACATAATAGGAAGGACAAAACCCCTAGCAACAGAAGATCCCATGAAAACCTAACCTCAGTATCATAATCATCCTGGTTGACACATTACAAAGCCCAGGAACATGTCAAACAAAAAGACACCATAACACCTTGGTATGCATGTTCCAGAATAAAAGTAGTGACCAAGGATAGACAAATAGAAACAAATAAAAATAAATAAAAACCCACAATAACCTAGCCCAGTCCAGGCAACACAGTGACCCAACTACATAAAAGCTAAAATGCTATGGTAATTTAGAAGGAATTGAAGGCATTAAGCTGGAACCTGATATGGGGGTCCTTCACATGGCATCATGGGTAATGAGAGTTGAAATAAGCCAAACAGGTTGTCTGAGAAAATGTGTTTTTAGCCCTTTCCCCCAGAGTCATGGGGAAAAGAGTGGGAGCAGCAAAGGGTATCAAGGTAAGACAGGTACAAAGGAAAGTAGAACTTTGATTGAAAAAAGAGACTGGTGTTGAAGTTGAATGTTTAAAATGAATGATATTTCTCCACTGTGTTCAGTTTATTCAGAACATATTCAAACCCAGTTTTTTTCAGCTTTGTTATGTTGCAGCCTGATGCTACAGTAGAAAAAAAACAATATTCTCATTTATATACACTCAGTGCCCCATCATGACAAAATTAAAACAGAATTTTAGAAGTTTTTGCATATTTATGAAAAATAAAAAAACTGAAATATCACATTGACATAAGTATTCAGACCCTTTGCAAAAACACTACATTTAGCTCAGGTTCCCCCCATTTCTTTCAGTCTTTAATGAAATGTTTCTACACTTGACTGGAGTCCAGCCAATCGAATCACAACAAAAACCAAGCCATGAGGTCAAAACTGCCTGCATAGCTTACAGACAGGATTATTGGGTTTCACAGATCTGGGGAAGGCTACATGAAAATCTGCTGCACTGAAGGTTCCCAAGAAAGCAGTGGCCTCCATGATTTTCAAATGGAAGAAGTTTGGCACAACCGGGACTCTTCCATGAGCTGGTCAGCTGGCCAAACTGAGCAATCGGGGGAAAGGGCCTGAGTTAGAGAGGTGAGCAAGAACCTAATGTTAGCTCTGACTGAGCTCCAGAGATTCTGTGTGGAGATGGGACAAAGTTCCAGAAGGACAACCATCACTGCAGCTTTCCACCCTCTGAGCTGGGCTTATGGCAATGTCTAGACAGAAGCCTTAAACACAGCTTCTGAATGCACTGTATATTCTGTTGAATATAAAAAGGATCAGGCTAGAAGAGTGTTCAAGTTTGGACCCCAGGAAGAATTGCCAATGCTTTTGCTGGTGCTAATGGGGATCCTGATAAACAAAGAAAGAAAGGTATGTCAGTATTTTCATCAATATTTACATTAATAAGAGTAATGGCAGCTCATTAATACGAGTGTTTTACATTCTCATGAACTTTACTGTTTAGCTAATTAGATTAGTTCAAAAGTAATTGCTTTGAGTAAAATTACAGACTAAAATGTAATCACTTTTCTGACTAAAACTATACTGATTTTTTAAGTGCCTTTTGACAACATTTTTACATTACACTCTAAAAAGTGAAAATAACTATAATGTAACTACAACTAATTACCATTTCATTCAAAAGAGTAAGACTAAAATTGTACTGCCAAATTATCATTGGTTTAGAGATAAATGAAGGAGTCAAAATTACCAGGCAAATAACTCAGTAACATAAGGACCCTTCACGTTTAGGGGACGCATCAGTTGGAGCCTGGGAACATTGTAAGGCACCAGGGATAACAGAAAATGTATTTGTTTATTATGTAAATTTAGGCAAAGCATGCGTCAGGGCCAAGAGCAGCTGAAGGTGTAGGAGTGAAGTGAGCTAGGGAACCAATGTCTGACAAGAAAATCACTGTAGGAGATATCTGCCTCCATGAGATGGCAGTAATGCATCGCCAACGACGCAAACTGTGGTAAAACATGAGAGAAGGCGAAGAAGAAGAAACTGTATCATGGTTCACACCAATGGTTAGATGTGAACATTATAAAACGTATCAAACCCGCAGCGGTACCAGAGGGCTGCTGACCGGGAAGTAAACCGGACACTTAACAGAGAGCAAAGAACTGCAGAGAGGGCTGTTGGAAAGCAGAAGTGGACTTTGCTCTAGAGATAATGTCCGACGACAAAAGGTACGAAACTCTTGAAAGATGCGTTGTTGCCTTAATCGGCTTTAAGCATTATTATTGTACGCTAGTAATAAGACGTATAGGACATTTGAGCAACCATATAACAATAACTTTATTTTTAGACTGTAAATGTTCCGTAGTCACGTTGATGGAGTTTAGGAGTTGATATTGACTTGGCATTTTTAATTCACCTGAGCCAGCTAGCAAACAGTGACTGCTACATAAATGTACTGATATTTGGCGTAAGGACGGATTATAACATATGCCATTTTTTTCAAGCGCGTGTGCCAAAGGCTTCACCGATGACGCCATTCACGTTGATGTCAAGGTAATATATCAACAACGCTATAAATGTTAGAGTGGTTAGCTTAGCTGAAACACTTAATGTGAATTTTTTATTTACAACAAAATGTATGGTTTTATACCGATAGAGTGAATAAAACGACCAAAATGTTATTACAGCTTTAAGTGGCCTGTTCTCAGCTGTGTTTCAATAATATTTAGGCCACTTATAGTCTATTGATAATGACATACTGTTGTATGATGATTGTTACTTGCAACACTCCAAAAGGATTATTATGGCAAGGTGCTGAAAAGCTCTTCAGACCTGAAGACCAATGCCTGTGTGGCTCCATCCAAGCCCATTCCCCCCTTCATCCGCCAGGCTTTAAAGAAAGTGCACCCTGAAGTCACTGCCAGGTTTGTTACAATCTCTGTTTTTGCTTCAGGTATTACTGCACCTTGATTTCTTGTATCTGCAGTTAAACCTGGTTTGTCCTCAGGTACTATGGCTGTGGTCTGGTGGTGCCAGAGTGCCTGGAGGGCTGCAGGATACTGGACCTGGGCAGTGGAAGTGGGAGGGATTGCTACATGCTGAGTGATCTGGTTGGTGAGAAGGGTCAAGTCATTGGCATTGACATGACAGAGGACCAGGTAGTGTATGATAGTTTTAAAGTGATAACCTCAAGGGTAAAGTTTTTTAAGAGACCATTTCCCCCAATATATGCTTGTATTTACTAATAAGACTGATATTTAAACAGGTCTGATTCAGCTTCATATGCACCCAAATGGTGTAGTTTGGACATGGCCTCACTCAATCGTTCAATAAAAATCTTTACTCAGTGGAGAGACTTCATACTAGTCTATGTTCTTTTCTAGCTTGAAGTGGCTCGGGCATATGTGGACTATCATACCAAAGAATTTGGCTACAAGACGCCCAACATCAGTTTTGTTCAGGGCTACATCGAGGCCCTAACAGAGGCAGGAATAGAAAAGAACTCATTTGATATCGTTATGTAAGAGGCCTTTCTTGTCTCCATTTTGTTCTAAAATACGGTTTGATATACTCTGTAATTGTAACAAAGAACATTTGTTAAATTTAAATTTTCTGCTTTAGTTCCAACTGTGTGGTGAACCTCTCTCCAGACAAGAGAAGAGTCCTGGCTGAAGCCTACAGTGTGCTCAAGGTACGCTGCCTTATCTTGTTCTTTATTTGACCTTCACTTTAAATAAAATCTCATGAAACATGGCAGTTACACTTTGTTAAAAGGTAGAGCTGCTTCATTATTCATAAAACCTATAAACCTGTTAAGTTTGCATGGATATTCCCCCGAGCCACTGTCTAACTGTATATCTTTAGGATGGCGGTGAGCTGTACTTCAGTGATGTCTACAGCAGTGGAAGACTAACAGACGAGATTAAAAATCACAAAGTCTTGTGGGGTTGGTCAAATTAATAACCTACTGCAATAAAAGCCCTTGGTCATGTGCCAAAAGAATATAACTAAATATTTTATAATGGCAGGTGAGTGTTTGGGCGGAGCTCTCTGGTGGAAAGATCTGCTTCAGCTGGCTGAAGAGGTTGGCTTTAGTCCACCACGTCTAGTTTCAGGAAGTGTCATCACTGTCGACAACAAAGAACTGCAAGATGTTCTAGGTTTGCTATTCTTCCTTCTTTATTCTTTACTTCAACATTGTTCTTGTACAAATGTGTTTTTTTTTTTTGCTCTGCTGTTAAGACAGAGTCGGTGACAGTGGCAAGCCAAAAAAATAAAAAAATTGATGAAATTTATCTTTTTGGACCAAACTGCAGATTTTAAAAACATTATTTATTTTCAAACCTTCTTTTAAACTATCCTTTCTATTTTCTTCAGCCCAGAATAATCCAGAAACTTCATGTCTCACAGGCATGCATGTGCTACCATGGTCAAAGTAGCTGTTGTACCAACTAGTTTTATTTTTCAACAAAATGCTGCATGATAAGTTTTAAAGAACTGTATGTGAATATACATCAAAAATGAGATCAGCAGTTCAACATGACCAGCTACTGATAGAAGAGTTTGAAGTTTAGCAGCAGCGATGATTGGTTGGTTGATAAAGGTCATAGCTAGATTTGGTTGTTTTAGTACTCAAACAAAAACAGCTAATCACAGGAGCATAAAGGAACAGAGTGTGAGAAAGAGTGAGATAGGAAATACTATGAATTAATTAGTATTAGTCTTCCTGCTTGAATTTTGGCTGAGCCTCTCTAAAAATGTGCTATTCAGAAGCAATAATTTTTCCAGTGTAAGGTAGCTTATTAACCTTTTTTGTATCATTTTTTGCATGTATATACTGTATCTGTTACATTGTTTTAATACACTTAAAATTTTCAGTGCATGTATTAGGAGTGCACAGTATTCAATTCTTTTACCAACTGCTTCAAGACAAGGTGGGAAATTAGCATCTGCTCCCCAAGTGTGGGTATATTTTTGCCGTGTCTCAGAATTTGCTCAACCTACCGGCCACTGGTGCAGGGAAATGGAGGTCATGTAACAGTGATTTTTGTGACGGTTAACCTGTAAAGAAAATGGTACCTCTGTTCTCTAGCTGCTCTTGCCCTGTAAATGCCTAAGTAGTTTCTAAAGCATCCTGCTGTCTTTAAAAATGGGACTCATGGAAATAGCATGGAAAATGTGTCAATATTTTCTTTAGTAGTTGAAACATTTTCCTTCATTAAATAGCCTATAATTTGAAAGATGCAAGTCTTTGATTATTATGTTATGGCTAATTGCATTATGCTGCTAGTTAATATGGGCTCTATGCATGAACTGCTTCTGCATTTGGCATTAGACCGCTCCCACACTTCCAGTCGGGAGAAGAGAAAGGCGTATGATGGCAAATTCGTTGCGGTTTACTCGCTGTTTGCATGAGTTACCTGAGCTGACTGTCAATGACGAGTTAAATTAGCTGAAGATGTACATTGCAGCACACAGCAACGATGTCCAGAGGTGCTTTTTACCCTGTTTTTGAAACATCATTTTAGCATGTTTGGATGCCAACTGATGATGGTAGAGTAAACACAAACAACAATCGAAACAAAAACACCAACAAAACGGACAAATAAAGGCAGTATAGGAGGGTTTAGATTCGGCTTTGGACTAGCACATATCATTGGGCGGAAGTTGTGAAGCGTCCTTATTTTCCATCGGAAATACGCCACCCCCTGCCGTGCATAGAGCCCATTAAGTGGCTGGGTGATTTATTTTTATCTTTTTTGATTCACCAGCCACAGTGGCAGAGAGGGAAAAAGTACATTTCCAACCTTGCTTCAAGACTAAAGGTAGAAAAAAAACTTAAGGATGTTTGTCTCATAGTTTCACTGGAAGTGATTGATGGTTGCAGAAATGTTTTCACACTTCAGAGGTAAACTGAGATAACAGTTGGATTGAGGATCAAATGAAATTTTGTCTCTTTTCCCCCTCTTCCTTTCTCTCTGCTCAATGGCGAATATGCACCCTCTTATCCCCCCTCATTAGGAGGCACTGTGAGGAGAAATAATCTGGAACTATTATTGGACAGGATCCATCTAGCCTTGACTTCACTGCACAGGAAGCTTATAGAAAGTTACAAACAAACAACAACTACTGATGAACTTCATCTACATTTTGTATAAAAAGTGGTAAACGTTTATTTAAATGTTTCTGAAAACATTTGATAGTCTTAAATGTATTTATAAATGTGTTTGTTGTTGCTGCTTGCAGCACGCAGTATGTATGGTTGTTAATATTAAACTTGATATCATTTTCCATCACTGTATTTTTCCCCAAAGCACAGTTTACAGTGTAGTGTTACAGAATACCGTAGCGGTGCCATGCTGTAATGCACAAATATAAATGAGCAAGTCCATTCCATTGCTGGTTCATTGTTTTAAAAATTAAGCTGACATCATTGATAGTTCTGTCATCACTTTTATCATGTCCTCACACACTTTCAGTGGTGCTGCTGCTAGAAACAGACACAAACTGTTCAGCCATTTAATATAAATATTTGCTCTTTACACAGCACCCTCTTCATGATGGTAATTAAAGCAATGCCATGGCGATGTTTGAATACCCTGGAATATGGTGTTACTGTATTGCCACTCATGCCTGGCATATATTGATTTGGTGGTGCACAGTTCTGGTTAATGTTTAGTGTAGTCAAACTGCATTTTTACAAACTGTTGTTAAAAAATTTGAAGGGACAGCTGTTAACATATGAATGAACTTACAAGTCTGTATGAATTGTTGTATTTCAGGTTGACTACACTTTATTTATCAGCTCTCTTTTACTTGTTCTTGCAACACAGGTGACTACAAGTTTGTCTCTGCTACCTACCGCCTGTTCAAGGTCCCTAAAGGAAACCCTAAGTCCTGTCAGGTCATATACAATGGGAACATTACAGGAGTGGAGGAAATCTTTGAGTTTGACTGTCAGTACAAGTTCAAGGTCTGTAGATCCTGCAGAACAACAACAGCTCAATAATATTTATGCACACAAGCTGGAAAACTACATGCAAATGGAATTATCTATGGGTGTGTTTAACAGGCGGGCGAAGTGGTGGAGGTTGATGGAGAGCTGGCCACAATCCTGACCAGCTCCAGATTTAAGGACGACTTCACTTTCAAGCCACCCGAGAGCCCCTGTGAACCCTGTGTGGCCAAAATTAAGGTTAGTGTCACCACTATATTCCTCGATGTGGAAGTCTTTTTCGTCTTCTTTTTTCTTCTTTTGTTATGATCGCTAGAGGTCAGTATGTTTGTGGTGTCAGTTTCAAATGTGCGACACACCCAGGGAGCCCTACTGTGCACAGAGCCACATACACACTTACACACACATGCCTGCATGCGTGCACAAGGACGCATGCTTATGTTCTTATATACACACACACAGTCACATACCCACTAATACATACATACGCACACATTCGCACGCACAAGGTCAAGCAGCTGTCTTGGAGTCATAACCAGACTGTGGAGTCATGCTGGGGAACCTTGAACAGGAAGGAATGTTCTCTTTTCAGCTAATGGAATGCCATCTTATCAGTTCTCATGGTCATTCTGTGCACAAATACACATATTTAAAAACAACTACTTTACAATTATTTATCACACTCATTATTTTACCAGCATGTTATGTTTTATTGGCAGCGTAGGGACTGCTGTTTTGAATTTTCAGATTATAGAAGTGATTGAAATTCTACTCCCTGGTTTAACCTCTGGACTCAACCTCAGAGGTGAAATCATGTTGAGATACTTTTCTCCAATCAAGGTGCGTGGGTAGTGATAATGATAATAAAAAGTCTTTGGTCTTGATGATAGTACGGCTACAGTGAAATTGTGATTTAATGAACAACCAGTGTTTTAAAAGAGCCGTGTGCATTAATCTCCAATTGTGTGACTGTAATTCTGCTGATGAATTATGATGTGAATATTATACATTAAATATTAGAGTATCACTCTCGATTCTTTTTAAATTCCTTACAGTCATCTTTGGCATTGCACACTGATAATATTAAATGCATTTTGGCTGTACAGCCCTAAAAACTTCTTTGTTAAACTTGTGACACAGGCCGCTGTTGTGGATCCTTTCGAGCTGGCCGCACAGCTGGAGAAACAGCGTCCAGCCACAGGGGGGAGCTGCAGCACAAATACTTCCTGCTGCAGCACAAAGTCTTCTTCCTGCTGCAAATGATGTTTGGAGGAGCACTGTGATATTCAGGCCCTGCATCATAAAGTGAATGCGAAACATCATTAACTCAAGTGGCTTAATTATGCCTTGTGCTTTGTCATTGTGATGTCTGTCTGAGCATTTTAGGTGATATATATAAATCTGTAGGTACTCATTAACTTGTGATTTGCAGATTTTATGCACACAGTCCCAAGTAAAACCTCATTTTTCATTAAACTGTATTAAAAATTTTTTTTAAATCTAAATCAAACAGTGTATCGACTTTGTATAAAGGCGTGACAGCAATCCCTCAAAATTTAAAATATGAAGTATTGATCAGTTTTACACATTTTAAGATACTGTGTTATGCACTCTAAAGGGCAGTCTTTTTCCCATAATGTACCTAAAGTTTGACTGATCCCATTCACACCTTTAATAGGATGTTTCCTGTTGTTGCCTTAACAAATGACCCTACTGTTGTAATAATCGTAATTATATTAGATTTGTAATGCAGCATTTGATTGATTTGCACTATTATGAGCTATGCAGCATCATTCTAATGAAAATCAGTGTTTTAACTGATGTTTGTACTAATTATTTTTAAAGAGCCACAAATTTAGCAAATAAAACAGCTATGCCTTTATTTGAAAATATATTGTTTCTGTTTTCTTTTCTTTCTTTTTTTAACAACAAAAATGCAGTGCCTCAATACAGGAGGATGCACGTGTTATTAAAAGGTTTGCCTTTCTAATGGTTACTGATGAGTAAATGGTGTACTGTAATAATTTCTGTGCCTACTTGACCAGAAGGCAGTCACAACATCCCATGTTTTTGTGAGAGAAGTCATTGAGATCAACTTAAAATGACAGCATAATTTTACACAAAATAATGAATTAATTTTAATCATTTTTTTCTCTTTAGGTACTTGAAAAGTGAAAAATATTTTTGAACTCTCCAGGCCCCTTAAAATTCTTGAGTTAAAACAGTGTGAATAAGAACTAACTTCTTAGGTTAAATTGCTTTTAAAGCCTACAAAGGGCCCTGATGCCAGGTTACAAGTTCATAGTGATTCCATTCAGGAATGTTATTTTAAAAAGAAGTAAAAGAAAAACTAGTTTTCCAATTCTCTACATCACTTTGGAAGCAGTTGTCAGTATCAGAGATCTGTAAATGAAAACTTTGATTGCAATGCACCAAAAACAAGTTACTCATAAAGAAGATTGTTTAGAATATTTCTAAGAAAAAAAGGTTTATTTCTTATTGCTGTATGTTCAGTACATGTCCATGAGCCCTCTTGATACGTTTTTTGTTTAGAAAATATATTTCGTTATCGAAAATAAATCTGGTATTAAAATTTGTATTAAAATGTGGTTAAAAAGTCACGAGTAGAGTCCTGTCTGTCTCTTGACATGAGGTGCACTTGTTTTGGAATGTGATTCGCCAAGGAGGCTGCGTACGCCCCGCCTCCCAGCCAGTGACCCGTTCTGATTGGTCACCGCCGTCGCCTGTCTTGGGGACATCAGGGGAGGCACGAGTTGGCCCATAAGCCTGCGCTCGCGAGTCATCAGTGTCGGACACGTAGTGGGAACGAACAGGTCCTGATGCACAAGTCACGGCAACCCTCGGCGGAGATGAAGGCGGACTCCGACTGGCTCTGATTTTTAAAAGCCCTTTTCATTCAGGAGGTTGGTTGCCAATGGTTATCAATATGGCAGAGCCGTTAACCCAAGAACCCACCGCTGCAAAAATGGCGTCACTTAACCGGGTCCGAGCTTTGGCCATGATTTTCTTAACTGTCACTGGCTGTTGTGTCACCCCGACAAGTGGCAAGGAAGGGTCCGAGGAGACCGTCATCATAGGGCTGCGACTGGAGGACACGGACGACATTTCCTTTATGGATAGGGGGTACCTGCGGGTGAGTGAGCGGTCTCGGGTGAAATTAAGAGTATACGGGCAGAACATCAACAACGAGACCTGGTCCAAAATTGCTTTCACGGAACATGAGCGGAGCCGGACGGAGGGGAGCCTTGACAGCTCCTCGGGGGATAACCAGAGCCAAGAGGACTCGTCTGGCTTACATCCCTGCGGTATTAGGACTTCGGATATAATTATATTACCAAACATAATTCTGAACCGTAAAACGTCCGGAATAGTTGAAATTGAGGTCAAACCTCTGCGAAAGACGGAGAGGAGTAAAGCCTATTACCTTTGCATCGCCACCGCGACACCGGCCGTTGCAGGGATGCATGACCCATGGACGGAGAACACCTGGATCTACCACGACGGGGATGACACCAAAGTGATAGTGGTGGAGGAGAAAAAGTTTCTGCTGCCTTTCTGGCTCCAGGTTATTTTCATCTCCATGTTGCTTTGCTTGTCGGGTATGTTCAGCGGCTTGAACCTGGGGCTTATGGCTCTGGACCCCATGGAGCTCCAGATAGTGCAGAACTGCGGCACGGAAAGGGAGAAGAATTACGCCAAAAAAATAGAGCCTGTCAGGAGCCAAGGGAATTACTTGCTTTGCTCGCTCTTGCTCGGGAACGTGTTGGTGAACACCACGCTAACTATTCTGCTGGATGATATCGCCGGTTCCGGGTTGATAGCGGTGGTCATGTCCACCATAGGAATAGTGATTTTTGGAGAAATCGTGCCACAGGCCATTTGCTCCAGACACGGCCTCGCTGTCGGTGCAAACACCATATTTCTCACTAAGTTCTTCATGCTGCTCACCTTCCCAGCATCCTACCCGGTGAGCAAGCTGCTGGACTACCTTCTGGGACAGGAGATAGGAACCGTGTACAACCGGGAGAAGCTTCTGGAGATGCTGCGCGTTACGGACCCTTACAACGACCTGGTGAAGGAGGAGCTGAACATCATCCAGGGCGCGCTGGAGCTCAGGACTAAGACCGTGGAGGACGTGATGACACCACTTAGAGATTGCTTCATGATACCAGGGGATGCCACCCTCGACTTTAACACCATGTCAGAGATCATGAAGAGCGGCTACACGCGCATCCCGGTCTACGAGGGCGAGAGGTCCAACATAGTGGATCTGCTGTTCGTTAAGGATCTGGCGTTTGTGGACCCGGATGACTGCACTCCACTCAAAACCATCACAAAGTTTTACAGCCACCCGTTGCATTTTGTGTTCAATGACACAAAGCTGGATGCAATGCTGGAGGAGTTTAAAAAAGGTGAGAGAGCTCATTTAAAACATTTTTGCCTCAAATATTCACTTTATAATTCATTTACTTTTACTAATGCCTGAAAGATAAAAGTCCTTTTTAGTTGAATCCCTGTTGACTCATGAGTGGCAAAGGTCATGACACATGCAGGTTGACTCTTCACCTGCCCACTCTGCCCCCTGTGATGAGGCAGTTATGTAATAGTATATTAGAGGTTATAGAGGAAGCTGCAGCTTGTCCCTTCACTCTGCATCTAATCCCTCTGCTGCTTGTCAAAAAGCTCAAGGTGTGTGAGTAAGTGCTTTAAACCTGATTGGAATTCAATCACTAGAACCACCTCCCTTAGGTTGTAATGGAAAAAGAGGAAGAGGGCTGTTTTGGTAAATTTCTTATCAAAGCAGTGAAGCAGCCTCATCAGTAGTGAGGTGAACTTAACGCAGCCTCACTGGTCACTTCCTGCAGAGAGGAGGAGGAGGTGTCCTTATCTTCCTCCATCACTTCCATTCACTGTTAATGTTCACACAGTTTCTTTCTCTCTCCCTCTCCTCCTTCTCTGTGTCTTACTTTCCTCCTCTTACTCTCTCTGGGAATGGTGCAACGGCGGTGCTAAGGTTATCAGGTGGGGGCATCTTGTTTGAGAACCTGCTTAAATCCCTCTCTACCTCTCTTGTGCTTGCCTCTGAATGATGGTGGCGATAACTCCTTTTGTCCAGCCCTGGAATGCAGTCGTGTGGATAATGAATAACAGCCTCTAAAACCCTCGAGCCCCTCATGTGTTGTGTGTGCGTGTGTTTATGCGCATGGTGTTTGTGAAAGATGTTTACCTCACCCGTGGTTTACCTGATATTTTGCATAGCCAACCCCCCCCTCTCTGTTGTTGCCTCTGGCTAAGTTATTCCTGGCAGTGTTTGAAGATTTCTCACCAGTTTGTTCTAGTTTAATGTCCTCAAAGACAGCTATAGGCTTAACCTGGTGACACATTACGCACCTGTTCAACACCTGATTCATCAGATGTGAGAAAAGCACGATTGATGCATTGCGTGCAAATGAGAATATTCACTTTGCTTTAAGAGGATTAATTAGGTGTAAAAACAGAACAAACCATTCAGCTCCATTACCAGAAATTAGGTTTAGTTCTCCATGCCAAATTAGCATTACATAATATACTAGCTGTGGGGGTTTGTTTGTTTGTTTTCATCACACTTGATTATTTACAGAAATGCACTTGCAGCAGAAAACGTCAATTCCCCATGATTCCCTTGTGAGTCATTTTCAGAAGGGGTAAGGACAATAGTGAATGTTACAGTGCAGTACTGTGACATGTTCAACTCCATTTTTACAGTATAACATTATCATCAAACCGGAGTAACTCTCTAATATCACTTGATGTGTGATATGATCTGATAGAAGCCAACAGTGAGGGCACAAGAGATAGAGGAGATGTTCTTTCTTAAGGATTAAAAGTCAAGTTGACTCCATTCTCTTGGCTTGCTAGTCAAAAGTTTGTAGGAGTACAAAACTGATTGGAATAGATACATTTTGATGAGGGATGCTATACACTAGGGATTAAAAATGTGCCTAAATAGGCAGTAAATATTGGCTGTATGAACAAATTAATTTGTTACATTTTAGGCTGGACCAATACACCTGTTAGCTAAAGTCTTTTTCTTCACTCATCATCATTCCTTAATCTTTAAAGTTTTCTTAAAGGACTGAAATTTGTTAATTCTCAATCTTTACATTGTGTGTTTCAAGAACTGAAGTTTTAGGTCTGAACTCCATTAATCTGTCAGTACTGATATCGGTATTGGCTTACAGTGTTTCCCAAAGGATTTTAGGAGACTGTGGAGGAGGACTCTGAACTGTCTAGGGGGGGTCTACTCTCCTGGGAGAAAAATTTGAACGTTTTGAAGTTAATGCATCAATCTTGTGTTCTTGAAGAGTAAAATCAAGAGGCTAAATCTATGACAATTTTGATCTCTTAAACTATTTTGTGCTCTTGTAGTAATTAAATCAGAATCGTACTAATTATAATTTGATTGGCAGATTTCCAATTTTAATTTTTTTTCCTTGTCTCATCTGAGAATACATTTATTGGAAGATACAGTTTTCCTTCCTTAAAAATATCTTATTGACATCAAAAAGATTTTTTAACCTTATCTTTAATGGATTTTTATTTCATGTACATAATAATAATAATAATAAAAAATAACTGCAGCGGATCACATGACCATCTGTGGTTTTAACATAAACTAATCTCCTCCAGAAAACGGTGCCACAGCCTTTATTTACTGCGTTCTTGTTTACTTGTTTCCTTAATTTATGCTGGGGTTATTATTTTGTATTTGTTAGCCTAAGTAAAATCAAATCTATCTAAATGATACATGAATTCAATTTCTATGTTGTTTTCTTCCTAGAGAAAATGTAAAAGGCTCACATGCGTGTACACGATGCCACACATGCCAATGGGATGTCAGCTATATGAAATGTATTGTTGGTGGAACAGATTAGACAATGGCCAATATGGCAAATATCCAGTATGGTGCATCCCTAGTTTTTACCATATGTGGCATAATATGAGAGAAATGTGGTGTTGGATAACTCTTCAGTATTCCAGAAATGATATATATATAGCATGTTAAATAACAATTAAAATCTACTTTTTACTAAAACTGTATTAGGGATGAACAAGATTGGATTCTGGCCAGTATCCCTTAAACTGATATTTCCAAAATCATTTTAGCTGATCCTGATATATACACAACTTTTTAATTGTGAAGAGCATCAAGTCTCTTCTTTACTAGAACTGACCTGTTATTGAAATTAATTCTCCTAATTAAACAGCCGGTTTGCGGTCATGACAAAGAACTTGAAATAAGACAAAAGCAAATTCTTCTCAAGTGTGAAATTCAAACAAGTTGAAGTTCAGACCTAAAACTTTAAAGTCTAGGGAATGGAGATCATAGAGAAAAAAAACTTCTTCTGAGGTAGGTGTGTTGATTCTGCTTCAAAATACACACATTCTGCCAGTATGTAAAGCTGATAAATATTGGCAGAACTTTCTATATATTCCGGTACTGATAAGTAACTTTGTGAGAAATTATTTTCCCTTTCCGATATCATGCCAATTGTATTGTCCATCCCCAGACTATATGCGAGTCCACTGTTCTTTATTTGTTACTAGTGCTGGTATTTATTAAAAACAATAATTAAGTTAATTCCACAAATACACTGTGATTAATCATGATAAATCCTACATTTAAACCCCTACCATTAACTTGGACTTAGGTTTGAGATGAAAGAAGCATGATTATGTTACACTAAAGTTTTTAAACTTAATTGAACATCTCAGCTTAGTTGTGATGGTTTGTAAATTACGGTATCTTAAATCACTGAGCAATAATATCCATGAAACTTAATCAGCAGACAAACACTTCCCCTCGTTTTAAACAATGTTGCTGGGTCTGCAGTCTTTGGCGACCCATTTGGAGATTGCATTAGTGATCTTAGTTGTCGTCATTTTGTTGACAAATCCAGGTGTGCTGCACACCACCACTGTAGCCTGACGACCACAGCATGATCCAGAGTTGATGTTAGCTATCACATAACTTTGTTTTTTATCTAAATGTCCATTCTTCAGCTTTTTAAATCCAAATTTTCAGTAAAGCAGACCTGGGTCTGTCTCATCACTCATCACTCTTCACTTTCTCATCTTCACCCCCAGGCATGTAAACATTCATGCTGGAGGACTACAGGAAGAAGTTTTGGTCAAACTTGGTCATATGGTTAATTTGCATTATCATTATTATTATTTTTAAGGCATTAAAGTTTGCAGATGAATCCTGAGTATAAATGTTAACAGCCTATTTGTTATCCTTTGAGACACAATAAGGCCCACCTGAATCCAAAACAATTTCAAAGAACATTTCTCACCTCTAATTTGGCACCAGCCAATCAGAGGCATGCAGAGAGTCAGCTTAAGCTTCATCTGACTGCATCTAAATGGTGTTGAAGCATTCTGCCCTCCATCTAAAAAGTAAAATGTACAAATGCTGAGGGAAAAAGCGTTACAAGTTAGATAAAATATGTCTGCATAAATTCAGACTTTTGCAAGGCATTGATGCACTTATTGTGAATACTGTTATTGCAATGATTGCACAGTCATTACATAACCTTCAACTTAAACTCAAACACACTAAACAAATGCAGCAACCACAGTTTAGTACATTATTTTATCAGCAAATCTATTGTGACTCTGGTATCACTATTGGAAAGAAGTGACTGAATTTAATCATCGAAGCTTAGTATTTAAAAATATCTACAAGCACATCCTATGACTCATCAATGCTGACCATCTGATTGTAGTCCTAGTATTTTCCTACTGGGCTTCAGCCAGCTTGGATTGATTTCAGGAAAACACTTTGTGGAGAGCTAAAAGGGCACTCTCCAATGAAGCAATGCTATTCCAACATCCATCAGCTATCTTATAAAGAAGATTTAGCTTTTGCTAATCTCTATGGAAGCCTGCCAATAAATGCAGGTAATAATCTGGCCATAGCTAACCATCCTCCACCTCAACTCACCTCTCACTTCTCCCGTTAGTTGGACAGTAAACAAAGAGCAGTGATAGAGAAAAGGAAGTCTTGGACTGAATGTCCCCTCAGTTTTCTAGAATACTTCTGTGCTACACCAGAAGCCCTGAAAATGTAAAGAGACTCCATCTATCTATCAGACGATGATCCATGGGTTCTGTAACTGCTCTTGGAAGAGCTGCCGAGCTTTGCCGTTCTATATAAATGCTTGGCTAATACAAAATAATGATTGGATAAAGTGGAGAAAGTAATTAAGTGCTGAGAAACAGTTAAAAATGTATATTGTTATATTTTACTTCAGACTGAATTATTACTTTTTAAATATTTTTGAATATTTTAAGAAAATTTTAATGGAATTAAAAACATCTTGCCATATGCCTAAATCAATGTGAAATGAGTGAGTCAGAACAGTGGAACATGTATTTGGGTCTATTTTAGCCTCTTGAACGTCCAGCATTATTGCACTACTTTTTGTGAAATCCAGGCAAAGGACTTGACAGTTTTCTTTTTCTTTAAAAACAACTAACTGCATATAGCTAGATTTTAAACAAAAATGGATTGAATGTGTCATAAAGCAGTTATCTCTATATTTACTACTCTGACACACGTAGTCTAAATACTGAACTCTGTTCACAGTCTTGTTTTTATTAAAGACATTCCTCTGTCTGTAACCAGGTTGTTTGGGTTTGATGTGTTTATGCTTCTTCTTTTGCAAAATGCATTGGTGCATAAAACTTCATCCCTTTTTGATATTTTTGTACCCTACCTACTTAGGATATATTTCATTTCCTGCTGCAGGATTGATACAAACTAATGAATACTAATCAGTCTTTGTACCACATTAATTTAAAATCCTTGGACATGTTAGATTCTGCTGTTAGGTTGTCCACATTTTTAAAACTTTTTGGTACCATATGATTAAACAATACAGCTGCTGATATTTTGATAATCAGTAGAAACAAAAATAATCAAAACTTTAAAAATGCATGCATTTCATAAGACGGGTGTATAGGAAAGGGATAAATCCATCAAAACATTTGCTGAATTTCTGCACACTGTCTAAATTGTTCAGGTGCACTGGCGATGTTTTGGTAATAAAACATTGCCAACACATATGCACAAGTTTACAGCAGTTTGCCTGTACTTTCCTGTATTATAACAAGAAATCTCTCTATTTTGTGTCTAGGCTTTCGATTTGTGTAATTATGATAGCACAGCAGGCGTTCATTTAATTTTTATTAGATTTGTATCAAAGTTTAATATCTGGTAACTAGAGATGGAAAGTAACTTATAACATTTGCTCAAATACTGCACCTGAGTCGCTGCTTTGTGCACTTGTATTTTTTGTACATTTTGAAATCAGTAATTTCGCTTTTACTCAAGTGTACTTTGGGGGAAGCATTGTTCCTCAATACTTAAAGAAAAAGCATCCACTACTGAGTTAGAAAAACACAACTCAAAGTCAGAACAAGGAGGTTTTAGCTTTCTGTGAATGACAAGAAAATGGCCAGTTGTTTGGCTTTGACTAGACAGAATAATTCCACATTACATCCCAACACAGCTGTAGCATTTCACTTTATTATAATGATTTGACATAACATAGACAACCTGTTTGGAGATCCATATTCTTATGTTGTTATTGCACATCAAGGAAAGATCATATTTTACTGCCTCTGCACTGTCAGTAAATTTAGATAGAATATACATTACGTTCTACTTTTACTTGAGTAGATTTATAAGAAAGTAATTGTACTTCAACTCAACTATATTAAGACCAAAGTAACTGTACTTTACTTGAGTATAATAGTCTTGTACTGATACACCTATGCTGGTAGAGTGACGACACTTCTTTGCTGTATAACTTGGAGCGTTATTTTTATTCTATCTAGATGAATACTACTGAATTTGTCATATTAGTAAGTCATCTATTATACCGCTGACACGTGTTGCCTGAAACCCAGAGGTGATAAAGTACTATTAAAGTACTATTGTACTCAAGGAAGTACAGTTCATTTGGTTAAAATGAACTTAAGTAGAAGTGAACTTACTGGTCTGTAAATCTAGGCAAGTAAAAGTAAAAGCATTTCTTTTAAAGTTACTCACTGCGTAGCTTTTAACACTGTAATTTAAGTTTTTACTTTATTATGGAGTCAAGGTCCAGATTAAAAAATATATATAACTCATAAAAGGACAGCACAATACATACATGATTTCATGAGGGCATGATAAAAGTTAATAAATGAAAATCATCGTGGAAAAACATGAAAGTCAGATGACATTTAAAAGAGACATCTGTTCCAATGTCTCCTATATGTTGTACTGTATCTAATGTCAGTCAGAGCCAAAATGATTTTGTTCCCAGTGGAGTCAGCAGATACATTTATGAACCAGATTTCTAAATACAGCATGTACAGTATTACCTCCTGTAGTCACAAACTTCTTACTTGACCTGCATCATCTTGGTCTCTTCAGTGATAATCTAAGTGCATCATTATAGGCTACTTGTAGTCTCTGCATACTTGATTAAAGATGGAACAGTTGAAGGTTGTTTAAAAAAAACTGAGTTGTGTTAACATAAAAATCCCAAACTATTTCAGATCCATTTTTCTGAGCTGACTGAAAACATTAATACTCAATCATTTTGAGTGTTATTTGTCATTGTACTCAAATTTTTTGATAGTAATCCCTTGATGTGCAGAGTTTCTATTGTACCTGTGGGCATTAGACACCTTTGCACCATGGGTGAAGTTACTGACTCAGTTAGAAAAATCTGTCTGTAGGGAGCGGTGGATGGTATGCTGAACATGGTGGAAGAGGACTTCCTTTTTCTGTGTGCACTTTCCACTCATTGTCACTTGTTGTCCCTGAAGTTGGCAAACCATGAGTGGCATTAATGTTCACGATTAGAGTATGTGATAGAAATAAGGGAAAATTGAAGAAACACATGGATGAAGAGCACATAGTTTTATGAAAAGTACAAGAACATGTTGGATTAAAATCAAGCTTAAGTTTCCACAGAATAGTTTAACCGATAAAAGTGAAGTTAACATAAATGTACGAGTAATGATTACACAAAAAGTCTGTTTCCACCACCTAAATACTTTGACTTAATTGGTTCTGAGCTGCTTCAACTTGTTCGGTTTTACAGTATAGGAGTTATGAGTTCGAATGAGCAGTAAAATGTGATCTTCCTTGTTGACAATAACAGCACAAGAACATGGATCTCCAACCAGGTGGTTCAGGTTAAGTCACATCTCTATCATAAATTGAATTATTACAACTTGCCATTTTCAGAAAGACAGAAAGCTAGAACCTCTTCATTTCAACTTTGAGTTGTTGTTTTTTTAACTCGGTAATGGATGTTTTTGAAACAGTATTATAGTACAATGCCTCCCCCCAGATATACTTAAGTAAAAATAAAACTAATGGGGCTCAGATGGTCTAGCAGTTAGACCGCTTCCCATGTACGTGGGCAGCCTGGGGTCAAGCCTGGCCTGTGGTTTCTGTCCCGCATGTCTCTCCCCCACTCTCTCATCCTTGTCTCGGACTATCCACTGTCCTTCTCTTTAAAGTAAAGGCATAAAAAGCCCCAAAATATATCCTAATGAAAGGTGAAATTACTAATTTTAAAATGTACTCATTAAAGTACAAGTACACAAAAAACAATTTGAGTACTTTCTACCTCTGCTGAACCCTGAGTCTGCATATGGAATCTAAAGCTAGCGTGTTACACTGACACCAGATTAGAAACAAGAGACACCTGAGATGCTTCAGATATTGTGAACAGCTTCTGTTGAGACCTCAGGTGTATTTATTTTCTTATGTTTGCAGGATTTTATGAATATTGCCCATTCTCTCCTATTGAAAGAAAAAAATGCCTACATACAGTGCTTAACAAATTTATTAGACCACCTGTCATATTTGTCTCAAAGACCATCCAGCATCATGAAGTACTTTAATGCGGACTCTTTCATTTTCAGTCAGCTCTTCATGTTTTACCATTTTGAACAGGAATGAGGGATTTCAAACTGAATTCACCCAAATATGAGCCAGCTCACTGGGATTTTCTGAGAAGTCAGAAATGAATCAAGCATAACATTCAACCACTAAAACTCATTTTTCTGTTCAGGAATGCAAGTAAATAACTATAATTTGACATATTAATCAAGAAATAATAATGTGCTTTACTATTTTTCAGGGTTTTTTTTGTAAATCAGTACATTTGAAAATTCATGGATAACAATAACAATTATATTTTTGCATTAAAAATATCATTTGGGTTAAAGAGCTTCTACATATTGGTGTATTAACCATTGCAGAAACATAAAAAATGATTTTGGTAATTACCAATGCTGTTTATTTAGGGCAGCTGTGGCACAAACCTTACTTTGGTGAGGGTTAGGGTGGTCTAATAAATTTGTTAAGCACTGTACATTAGTCAGTTAGACAGTATAGGTCCACTTCTGTGTAGTGGCTGGCCTTGTGCCAGAGGAAATTCACCTTCAGCCTGTCGTGGAAATCATAAGCAACAGTTGTGGGGCGGGGTGGGGTGGGGGCTGCAGGTCAAAGTTTCCCGTCAATCTGGCTCTATATGCAGCGCACACTCAGTTCAAAGTGCTTTGTATTGTAAGTCACTGTTAATTAATTTGATGCCGCTTGTAGAGCTGAACAGATTTCTGAAGTCTGTTACAGAGGTGAAAAAGAGCCCATTAAATGTGCATATTAGAGACTGTGTTAAGGCATTTTATGTAAACTTTTCGGTAAGTTTTCTCAGTGGGCTTTTAAATTGTAGGAGATGATTTTAGGCTCCCATTTATGACTTTACAACATTAAAGCATCACACAGTTAAAGGGATCTGTAACATTATTTCTTTGAATAGTAAAATTGCTCAACATTTATAGTCATAGAATGAAGCTGGGTTGCCAGCTGTATGTATACACTCATGTTTCTGGCTCCGTAGGTGAGGGGTTACAGTCAGATTCATGCAGGAGCTCTTTAATTTGGGCCGACACCCTTCTGGAAACTTCTGACCCCTTCATTAATTGCTCTTGGCCTGTGATTGCCAACAATTACTGTCATCCAGGAGCTGCCTGTCAAGCTGCAGGTTTGCCAGTTAATGAGTGGGTCAGCGTGTGCCATTTGGGACTAAACCAAGTAGTTGAGTCAGAAACAGGGATTTAGCTGCCTCTCTGACTTTGAGTTATGTGCTTTATTCCTGAAAATGAAAGTTATTCACTCCCTCACATGCAGTGTAACCACTATTGAGTGTAGGAGGTTTGCAGAGCTGATTTCAGGTTATGCACAACTATGCCTCCCCAGCTTACTTAGCTATCTCTGCCCTGAGGAAGGCAGGAGACTCACCTAACTTGAATACTGGAGTCCAGAGGGGTGAACTGGGACTTGACCCAGCCGAGGCAAGAAAAACACTATTCCCTAATTTTCATCCTGACTAACAATGCACAGAAACAAGTGACATAAAATAGAAACCCTGTCACTGAAGATAAATGAGCAGTGTTTCAGCTCTGGTGTCTTATGGCCCTGAGTGTATATGTTTCACTGTTTGAGAGCAAGATCCCCAGTGTAAAAGAGACTACATGAGGCCTGGCACGTCTTGAACTAGTTCCCCAATTGCTGCAATATAGGCCAATCTATGCTTAATTCAAATTCAACAGCCTTCACGGTCTCTTTGCTTGGTACTTTGTCTTAAAGTGAAACTCTTTTCTCCCCCTCTGTTGGCCTTTTTTGATATACTGACAGGAGTTGTGTGGTTTGCTTCTCATGCTTTTCTTCTTTTGGGATGTTTGTGTGAAGTGTATCATAGCAAATGTTGAAAAACCTGTGTGTGTTTGCTTGGTAACCCTTAGTGCTAATGCAGCAAAAAGTGTTGGGATTAAATGGCATCGTGTTTGTAGGAACACTTGATGTTTCCCGATGAGGGACACCCCTTTGAACTCAGCAGGATTTCTCCTGCCAGCTACTCTCTTTCTCAGAAACAATTACCTCAAATCAAGGTTTTCTATTTCTCCCAAGGCTTTGTGTAGAGGAGATGCCATAGGTTGTTTTTGTGTACATTTGTTATATAAAAGTTTGTCTTTGCATGTGGCAAGTACATCATGTGTGATCAGTTCAAACAAGATGTAAGTTTAAAAAAACACTTTTTCATTAAACAAAAACTGGACTTGAAAACAGTTCAGTATTATCGGAGACATTAGACTCACCTCAACGTGATAAAAACTTTTAATGGGCATTTTTCTCTCCATAGTAACACCTGCAGATAATTCATTGTGTTTATCAAATGCAGCATGCAACTGCTTTCTTTCACAAGAGAAGTAGAGAACTTCTGTTGTAGATACATGTTGGATAGTAACTTTTCTATCTTTCTACTCTTGACTCTCAGTTGAATGGACCAAACACTGTTTTGTGTATTTTCTCTCATTAGCTTTGCAGAGACTTGTAAGTTTCTGGAAGCATAGCAGGTGATCCATCACCATGAAGATTTCATTGTCCTTCATGTTTGTCACATGGCATTAGTGGAACCAGCTGCCCACAACATGTATTATGTAGTGACACGCTAACATAGAATTCAGGAAAGTATTTCATATATAAACATTAAACAGACATGAAATAAATAAGAAATAACATTTCATTTAAAGTATTTTTTCTGTCACTTTGCCAATACAAATATTCTTCATTTCGTTGACTGGTATACAAAAAACACTGAGCGTGAAGACACTAAAACTCTTAATGTTTAACTGTTTTGAAGTTGCAACTCTTCCAAAAAACAGGACATGTGTTGTATTGATATAATCAGTAAACTACCATTCTTGTAACATGGAGAAAATTTACATAAATTTACATAATGAGGGATGAGGGAGAAAAGCTGTCAAAAGTGCCCTTCCTGATTAAAGCTCTATGTATGTGTGTGTATATATATATACATATATATATATATGTATACATTTATATATATATATACACAAGTGCTTTCAATTGATTAAAGAAATTAATCAAGTAAATCACATCACTACGCTATGATTTATCACAGCATTTCTTTAGTTTTAGTAATTTTTAGATCTTTAAACCTTCTTATTATCAAATGCTTTTTTTCATTATTTCAACTTTATGTATAGCCCTTTGAAAGCACTTTTTACTAAAAAATTTATTATTATTATTATTTTAAATTATTATTATCATTATAATCTATAAATTAACATTTGAAATACTACCGTTTTTTTGTATTTTTGGTTAAGATAAATTAGTACAATTATGGTGTTTAAATGAAGAAATATTAAACGGGGCGCGCCGGTAGTCAAGTGGTTAAGGTGCGCACCATGCAGGGTTTGAATCCGGCCTGAGCTCCTTTGCTGCATGCCTCTCCTCCACTCTCATCCCTGTTTCCGGGTCTATCTAATAAAGGCACGAAAAGGCCAAAAACAAACAAAAAAAAGAAATACTAAATAAACCAGAGTTTTTGAACTTGTTTGTGGTTTGTAAATCAGAGTGTCTTAATTAACTGAGCAATAATATTTATAAACTGCAAATGAGCCCAGAGGACAAACACATCAGGTACAATATAACTTCTGCTGTAAAGTGAATGATCAGGTGTACTGTCACCCTGAGGTAACTAAAGTTGCTGACTGATGTCCAGTGGTCTCTTGTCAGTGTAATAAATGTGGCTCAGGCCAGCTGCTGCTCTTTAGTTGCCTATTTAGCTGTCATACAGTTCACAGATTCTTGTGACAGTAGTTCTCGTAGGTGTTCTGTGGTACGGGCCATCCAAGGCGACCCGGACGGTGTCTTGAAGCCCCTTGTTGTCAACGATGTCGATGGATTGCAGTCTCTGGTGACCCATTAGCGATTGCATTAATCAGCTTAGATATTGTCGTTTTGGGGACAAATCCAGGTCTCCGTGACTGCGCCGGAGTAGCTTAGCATTATGGCTTGATTCCGTGTTGTTGTTAGCGTCTTTGCTAACATTAGCAAAGATGCGCTTTACCTGGAGGTGGTACTTCAGACTCGTTGTGCTTCAGCATAAAGACAGTTCATCATCGCAGTCTGTACACATAACATTTGTTTTATCCAGACTTTCATTAGGCAGCTTTTTAAATTGAAATTTGCCGTGAAGAAGACCTGAGTCTTTCTCCTCAGTCATCACTGCTGGTTGTGTTTGACCCACCTTTAACCTTTAACCATATGATTAAATTGTGTTATTATTTAAAAGCTCAAAATCAAAATCAGCTTTATTGGCCAAGTATAGGTCGTTAAAGCTAACAAGGAATTTGACTCTGGTTAGCTTTGGCCTCAATGTACAGGAATTAAATGATTTTTTTAATGGAAAAAATATAAGAAATTAAGATTGAAATATGTATGAGCTTTTGTTAGGTATTTTTCCATTACAAACAAGTCCATGTGATAGTATGATTGCAAGATGTGCCAAGGGTGCAAGAATACTGACTAGACATGATCAGAAGTATAAAATATGTCAGGATGTAGGCAGACTTACATGAGGTAACAAACATATTGACAGCTTAAGTGGAAAAGTTGGTGGTGAAGTGGTGAAATCGCCAAGATCCCATAGCCTAGAATATTCAAAAGCAGAAATTTAGGGTTAAAAGTTGGGTTCCAGCACCTCTCTGGAACACAGCACATCAGTAAGCCATGATTTAGCTAACATCCAATCAACTTAAACTAGCCTGCCCTCCAAAATGGATTACCTGAAAAACCAGTCCAGATGGAAAAACTTCTGTTGGATTGCATTCCAGACTCCAATGGCAAAAATCTGAGACCAAAGTAAAAGAAACCTCTAACAGAGCACCTAAAGATCCTTCACTCATTGAGCTGGAGAGGGCCCATCGGACGGTATGCCCCAGAACAGTGGTGGCTAAACTCCTCAGGTACAAGGATAAGGGGGAAACACTGAAAAAAGCCAAAACCCTCAAGGGCACAAAGCTTTACATTGATGAGGACTACTCAGAAAAGTATGCCTCAAAAGGAAGGAACTTCTCCCCCAACTCAGAGAGGCTCGTAAATGAGGCAACATTAAGTACATTAAATATGACTGGTTGGTTGTGCACCCTCCTCGGCCTGTTCTCTCTGTGGAGTAGTTTATTCTTATGCTAGGTCAGGATTTTTTGAATTCCCTTTGGGTTCTGCATTATGGACACTTCCTGTCATCCCCAGTTTAATGGTGCCAGTTTTTCCCAGGGTGACAAGTATTTTCTTTGTTTCATCTTAATATTTGTAGTCTACTGAAACAATTTGGTAATGTTCTGGATTACCTTGATATTCTGCCTATTAAATTTTCAGTAATTGGCCTGACGGCAACTTGGCTAAATACCCAGAAAGTGTCAGTGTTTTCTATCAGTGGCTATAGTCACCATCCTTATGTCAAATTGCAGTGGAGGTGGTGTGTCCCTCTTTGTTAAAGAAAACATTCAATCTTCCCTTGTTGCCTTGGTTGGAGACGAAGCTGAAGCTGTCTTCTTGGAGCTTTGAGACATTCTCTAGAAAGAGGGTTATTGTTGGTTGTATTTATAGACCACCAAATTCCAATATCAACTGCTTCTCTGACAGTTGTTGCTGAGCCCTTGGTAAGATCTCAAATGAGGAAAAAAACATGCTATATGGTGGAGGATTTCAACATCAATCTCCTGAACAGCCAATCATCCCAGTTTATTGACCATCTTAATGTGTTTTCTTTCTTCCCACTCATAACCAAGGCAACAATAATCACTTCCAAAGATGAAACTCTGATTAATGATATATTTACTAACTCTTAATGTATCTCTCTGATACCAGGTATTTTGTTCAGTGCAATCATGCTAATGAGGTTTTTCTTAGAAATTTTAGTAACAGAAATACTAATAACTTTATTGAAAGACTGTTCACAGTCACTTGGTCTTTAGTTGAAGATGAACATAAGACTCAAATTTCATCTTTCATTAAATATTTTTTAAAATGTCAATGACACTTTTCCATGTCAAAGGAGAAAAAAGCAATCACTCTCTCAAAATGGGTATGTTTCGAGGGGGGCGGAGGAGTGTTTGTGAGTCACAGGTTGTGTCTCAATATTCTCCTCTAATAAATGTTACGAAAACAACATTTCAGTGAAATTAAGTCAATTTCCGCAATATTCTGCGTTTAATAGTAGATTCCGTTTTATTGGCCGATTCCGCAGTTCTGTCTGCAATCCCATTAATGTGGAAATCATAGGGCTCTAAATAATGATGCAGTGCTCAGCTCCACCAATAAAAACTGCTCTCTATAATCTGTATTTACTAAACAATAAATCACTGTTCGCATTTCATGGATGAATTTCAAATAATGAGGAAAAAAAGCTGTTGTAAGTGGCCTTCCTGGCTACATTTCTGATAGCCCAGTTTTATTGAACAGAGTCTTCAATTCAAAAGAGAAATAAGCAGTAGAGGTGGGCAGAGCTGAGCGTTGGGACTCTTGTTGTCTTTTGCTGTCATTTTGATTGGCAGCAGAGTTTACATATTGTGCCTTGTACCAAAGCTTATTTGAAATATTTGCTATTCATCTGGTAATCAAGCAAAGCATTAAACCCAAGAGTAGGACTATAGGAAACTGTTAAACTTAGTAGAGTATGATTACTATAGTCTTTGTGGCATAATTTGTCAACACTTAACAAAAGATGATTTATGATTGACTTTTTGTGACTGACATGTTGTCTGGATTAAACTCTTGAGTTTGTGCTTTTAAAGAACTGGCCTTTGAATTGGCCTACATTCTTCAGATTCTGGTACAACATGGAGTGTAGCTTTTAAGACCCGATTAGTACAGCAGTTAAGAGTGTGAATCTAGGTGCAGTGTGTTCCTAAAGCCTGTCTGATCTGGCATTATGACTTTTACTTTACATTTATTTTCCTCTGGATAGACCACACCATCGTCAACATGAAAATAACCGTGCAGGCTGTCTGTGGCAGTTTGGCCCTGCTTCTCAGATAACTAAGTTGAAAAAGGTATAAAAAATTCTAATTAAGTCTATATTATGGCATTGTGAGTATCTTATACTCCCCTTCAACTCCTGCTTTTGTTGTTCTCAAACAACTGTGTCAGTGTAAGCTTGCTTTATTAGGCAATACTTGGAAAATGCTTTGGCCTCCAAATTTGCCCCACTTGGCAAACCTGTGTACAACCAACAAAAGGTGCAATAGAAAATAAAAAGTGCTACTGTCTAAAATAAATTGTTGCACACTTCCTGTTTCCTTGAAGATGACATGTTATGAAACCTCACTTTGAAGATCGTATTGTATGGATTTCTTTCATGCAGGACTTTTGATGAGAACCTCCATGAACTTGCCTCGTCTCTTTATGGCAGACTTTTGTGATGTATCAGAAGATCTATTGTAGTCAACGGACAAATAGCTTCTATGACTGTATACTGAGATAGAACAGAAAAGCAGAGTAAAGAATAAGCCCAATATTTTAGTGAGGAAGCTGGTGGGATGAATGTGAGGCACTTATTGTAACAGGTAAAGCCTTCTTTCTGTACAAATAAGCTCTCATTTTGTCAGATTTTTTACTGGAAAATCTTTACAAATTGTCAGATTGTCTCTTTTCAGATATTTTTAAGTCAACAGTTTTTAAATATCTTGGAAGAGGACTCATGAATGACTCCTGTTTTAGTCTGGTAGCCTATAATAATTGCTGTTCAATAAGGAATGCTCCGGTAGTTTTGTGTTGTGGATGTTGTTAAGGAGCTGAGTCTGCTTCCAGGACATGTTGCCAAGGATCTGTAGCCATGCACTACTCAGGAAAATTTGTTATTACGCAATCGAGAATCCAGCCACCCCCACGCTCCTTTCAATAAGCCGTTTCCCAAAACAGAGATCATACTGGACTGTGAGTTGTTTCTTTTTGAAGGGACAGGGTATTGACTACTTACTTTGACTAAAAATGACGAGAACAGAGAGCTGTAACCCTAACCTACCCTACAGTTGACCAACACCGACAAATACTGCAGATGCTTGCATTGGAACCGGATCGTGTTGGACAGGAATGTAGGTCTGGGTTTTAAACAAAAATGCCTTCTAAAATCTTAACAATAAATTTAATGAAGCACCAGCGAAAATTCTGCCATTTTGAACGGAGTCAGTTTTTGGTTTTGCAGTGTCAAACTCTTTGATTCACTTGTTGGTTTCTCCACTTTGAATGGCCCCACACAATGGTTTATGAGAAGATATTATTTTGTCTAAAAGACAAAATTTAGAATCAAATGAGATACAACGCTGTTTTCAAAAAAGATGCTATTTAGAGGTGCAGAATGTGATTATTTGAAAAAAATTCAAGCTACATAATTGATTGGGGATAGCACAACAACAACATTTATAATATTAAAATTGTATATGTTGTTATATTAAAAAAAGCTGGGGCAGGGTCACACACTGCCTATAAAAAGTATTCACTCCCTTAGATATTAATATTCAATATAATTTGGCTTTTGACATTTTTTAAACCCTGAAAAGAGCTTTCTAAATAGCAATGTCAATTAGATTAAAATATGTAATGTAAATTAAGTGACTGCATGAATATTGACCTCCTTTAAAGTGACTGACCTAATTCAGTAGAGCTCCAGCCAATTGGTGCTAGTAGTCTCAACCTTAGTGAACTGGGATCACCTGAGTGCAGTGGATGTGTCCCAAGTGACTGTAGTATAAAGACACCTGTGTCTGGAAGGTCTAGTCACTGGTTAATCATTATTCCTGGCTACCATTACACCACAAAGACAAAGAACACGCCAAGCAACTCAGAGAAAAGGCTATTGAAAAGTACAAGTCAGGGGATGGATACTTAAATTTTCCAAGGCACCGAAATGAAAGGAATATGGCACATTTGTAACCTTGCAAAGCAGATGGATATGCCCGTTTTATTGTTTCTCACTGGCAAAGCCATCTTGCAAAGCTCCCGTCTGAACTGTTTGGGCTCGGTTAAAAAGTGACAGGACCAATCAGCGTCAAGGGGCAGTACTTTCAGGTGCGGCACAGTCATGATGTAAGCGAGCAGCAACAAGAGGCCAGTGCAATTATGGCGGAAGAGATTAGTGTGGATGCTGCTAAAGCGCCAGTTTTATCAGAACATGATGACATTTCTTCGTTAAAAGAACAAAGAACAGCATTGAGTTGTTTTCTTTTGAGATTTTTTTCAAAGGCCCTGCCCTGTGTATGAGTGGTTTTCCAGATGGATGTGTGAAACGAATCCATCTGGCGTGCCAGGTTAGCACATGTGTAAATCTGCTTATATCAGGCTGTCAAACTGAGTGACCATGCAAAAAGGAGACTAGTGAGAGGCCACCAAGACACCTATGACTACTCTGAATGAGTTAAAAGCTTGAGCAGCTGAGATGAGAGAGACTCATACAACAACTGTTACGATTTGCCTGCTCTTCACCAGTCAAATTCTTATGGGAGAGTGGCTAAGACAAGGCAATTGTGGAAGAAAACTCTTATTTTACATTCCACATTTTATTTAATGGAAATTACTTTGAAGAAAGCTGTATTTAAAAAAGCCAAATGTATTGGCCATGATTGATTTATAAAATCTATAAAAGGGTGAAATATCAAAGGGGTGAATAATTTTTATTGACACTGTTTGCACTGCTCTGCATCATTTTTTCTTTTAACCAACACTGTCAGCGCATTGGGAACAGAGGAGACTAGTTTCTGAAATTTCCGGTGTTTTTTTCTTGCTTGATGTAGTATTTCAGCTGCTCAACAGCTCACAGTCTCCTCTGTTGTGTTTCATAATGTGACATATATTTTCAATGGGTGGTAGGTCAAGACTGCAGACAGGCCAGTTTATTACGTACACTCTTTGACCATGAAGCCATAGATACAGTCGACATCAAGGGGAACACCCAGAAAACATCATGTCTGCTTTACACTGAGAGGGAAACAAACCAATAACCTCAAAGCTGAAGAGGTGCTGTGAGGTCCTCTGCACTACAAATAGACTTCAAAATCAGAATATCTTGTATTTTAGTTCCATATTTGACCCACCTGAAGCACAGAGCTGTGTGGGAGAACGCTGTGGTCCCAAGCTATTCCATGATGTGATGTGCTGTACCGTTGGGTAGGATCATTCATTTTTTATCATCACATATGGACAGCAATCGGATCCCATTCTTTTAGGTTTATTAAAGTGTTGTTCTTTGTCAAATGTCTGGAATGACTTAAAGCAGGACATTATAGGTTCTTAGCAGTTCAAATGTGCACATTTGCAGCATTGCATGCTAGCGGCATCACCAACCATGATGCAATTCAGACTAGGGCTGGGCAATTAATGGAAAATCAAATTAAATCGCAATATGGCCTGATGCAATTTTCAAATTGCAGAGGTTGCAACATTTATTTTACCAGAAATGTGAATGTAAATACCGGTTTAATACTTTTTTTTTTTGCAGCTGCAGAGATGCTATTCCTTACTTATCATGCAAACATTAAAGACCCATTTTTTTAGAATAGTCTACACAAAAATCTTACTTTCTTCATTTCTGTACATTTTTCTGATTAGATTTGAGGATGGCATAAAAATGATACTTCCCTTAAATACAATAATTCCTATCCAGTTTGCTATATTAGTCAAAATCATCACAATTTTTTTTGTAATTGTTCAGCCCTTGTTTAAACTTATATTGTGTTGGTCATAATATAAAATGATTTATTGCTTGTTTTTGTTGGAAATTGGGTAAGTGCACCCATTAAGCCCAGGCACCATTTAAGCCCACTTGCAACTTTGAAATTAATTTTAAAAAAGAGGGGCCTGTCAAACGCTATACATTATTTTGTCCAATCACACAATTTCTTAATTATGTGTCAGTTTTTGTTTGGAATCAGTCACATTTGTGGATATTGAATAAGGCTTGCCTACATTCTTGCCGTCACAAGGAGGCTCAGATAAAGTCGCCTCAAAACTCTGGTGTTTTGGGACCCCTCAGAAAGAACCTCTTTTCAACTATTTTTAGCCACTGACTTGTTAAGTACATTCATATTATGTAATTTGAGAGATTATTCCTTTGTTTTTTGTGTATAAACAAGTAGTTTTCTGTCATTTCTTACTATTTAGTTTTATGTGAAAAGATGAGTCATGCTAGCTAGCATACAAGCTTATCACTATTCAATACATGTAGCCCTACTGATAGATACACTGCTTAAGGATTAAAAATGATAATAAACATCATGGACCACCATAAACATCATAAAAATGATGTTTATGGTGGTCCATTATTACAAGCCGAACATTAAACCCAAGTTCAAAAAATAAATTGTGTATAACATGTATAACATGTTACTGAATGAATATGTGTTACTACCTAAAAAATATAATAGATTTTTATATTTCTGCCAGTGGATGTGGTTGTGGGCTTACTTGGAATACAAATGGGCTTAAATGGTACTTTGGTACCATTTAAGCCCATGCCATACTTTTGACTTTATTCATAAAATTTATTTAATTTGTTCTTTAAAATATGCATAAGTAAATAAATATACCAGTACTTTTAAATGAGAGATTAATCTTTCATTTTAACAAATGATGAACTTACATTTTGGTGGGCTTAAAGGGTACACACCCCACATAAGATGAGGAACTTGAGAAATAATCACATATCAAATCACGATCGCAATATTTGGGTAGAAAAATTGCAAGTAGGTTATTTTCCCAAATTGTTCAGCCCTGATGCAGACAGTATCAATTCATCTGCTGTGATACACTCAATCGTGGTTTGGCATTGCTGCTGTTATAATCCAAGCCTTCCCTGACAAAGATGTCCATTTCAGAATTTGCATCTCAAAAACCTGTCACGTATCATTCAGAATTAAATGGGCCTTACGACCTTAGGAGTCCACTTCAGAACTTCAGCCCTGAAAGTAATTATAAAAAGTGTTTTAAATGTTCTGAAATTCACCACATTAGTTTGCATTTATTTTTAACAAAATGGCCCACCTTTTTAGAAAATACTGAGTCCTATTTCAAGATAGTTCACCATCAGTAAGAACTCAAAAAAGTCTCTGCCAAAGCTAGAAAAACATGTCTGTGAATTCTATCTATAATGCCAACACAGCTGTGGGATGCTTGTTTTTCATTTCATGACATCCGCTCAAAATGAAGGGAATTAATTCACAAACTGAGATATCTGGTTTTATTTCTGATGGTGCTGACAGCAAAAAAGCTACATTTTACTCTCTATGCTAAGAGGAAAAGCTTCCAGCCAGGTTTATTTTGACTGCAGTTATGTCTTTGAGATAACATCATGGTAATATGGGTGTTGTGTGTTATGTCATTCTTATGATATGAAAGGAAATTGCTGCTATTAGTGTGGCTGTGTGATGATTAGGAGGAGAAGAATGATGATGTTGGTGTGCAGCAGTGATTTTCATGTCTAACGTTAGTAGAAGTGAATGTTCAGATCTGTGGAGGTTCCCATAGATACCAAGTTTGCTGTGAAACTAATTTTGCTCTCAGGCTGTCATACTGGCTCAGACATGGAGCTCCAGAGGTGCACCGCAGTAGTTAAAGAAGGAGGTGATGTTACTTTGATCAATGAAAGTCATATATAGTGATTTACTAGTTTCTCTGCTTTGCTGTGAAGCTGCTGAGAGCAGTTATCAAACACACTTTGGCTAGTACAGTGTGAGGCTGTCAATATTTCAAACTTTTTGACAGCAAACACTCTCTCACCTTCACTGTTAATTTTCCTGCATTTATACATACTAGTATGCTTAGAGGAACATGTATTTGTGTAGTTTTAGTTTTACTTTGACTGAGCAGAAGGAAAAATAAGGCCCATTCAGGCTGTGCCTCAGACAGAAAGCTCTCTAGCTTGCTCAGCCCAGTAACCAGGCTCTGTGCAGCACACTCAGGGAAGCAGAGCCACTTGCTTGTGCAGCAAGTCCCATCCCCCTCCTCCCACATTCCCTCTCTCCCTCTTCTCTCCATATTGTCCTCTTGCCCATTTCCCTCAGTGTTATAAATTACAAACGACACAAACCTCCAGGCCTAATGCCCTGCCATGGACGCCTTCCAAGCTGCACTTTTCAGAGAGCCAGGAGGCTGGCTTCATTGATAACACCGGGCACACTGTCCGTCTCTCTATTTACTGGCTGGAGGAAAAGACCAAGACGGGCCCTTCACAGGCCCGAAAGACACCAGCGCTTTTTACAATCAGCTGATGGAGACTACTTTTCTGGGACTTCAGAAGTGCTAGTGTTTCATTTTATCTGGCCGTGTAATCACATCAATAATGAATAAAACAACAGAAAGGATTCAGCGTCCAGACCTTATGTTTTACTGATATGATGCCGTTTTTAATTATTGATGGAGTTTATAGACTACAGATGTCTGTAGGACACTTAGCAAAGTCATTTTAGGGGGGGCATGGAAAATTCTCACAAGACTGTCTTTGTTTCTGACAAATTGGCTCCAGTCTTGCTGAAGCATTTATTAGCAATAGCAAAGCTAATGGGCAATTATATGTCAATCATAAGAGTCTCTGAGCCTCTCTGACTTCACATTGTAAATATAAAGGTAGCAGTGGTTCAGGTCCACGCATTTCCATTAAAAGTAGTAAATATAAATCACAGAGAGATTCACAGGTTTGCTGTCATATTTTTAAAACAAAAGCCTATCAAAAATATGAAAAAGTAAGAAAATATTTTAAATTCCACTCTTAGTTGAAGCTCATAATAGTTAATTAGACAGTATCTCTCTGTTTTGCATCGCAAAACACTGAGATATGAGTTATTACAAGACACACAGTGGAAACAGAGAAAGTTTGACATTTCATATTTTTCTCCCCCTTGTAGTTTATCCGCTAGTTCCAGGTCATCTCATCTCTGTTTTCTACAGAAATCTCTCTTCATTGTAACGGTTCTTATGAAACATATGTCTCAGGGTATAAGGCATGGACTAAATTAAAATGGTCTGATTTGGCTGGATAAAAGACCTTTTAATTTTAAGTATATTTTTTGTAATGCTGCTCAAAGTGTCAACAGGGTTTAGACCAGTTTTGTGCCACAAATATAAAAACAGGCTTGAAACCGGATATCTGCTTATGTAGCGTTGTTGTAAATGCACAGGTGCATTTTTAGGTCACTTAGTTCTCTTCATATGCCTTCACTTTTTCCCTTTCTGGGTTCTCCAAGCTATCAGCGAGACGGGGGGGGGTTGCTAGTAGAGCCCCACTATGGACTGCAGGCCCCTGCCACTGCTCCAGCTGACCCCACAGACCCAGATCCAGCTCTAAGCTTTAACCCCATCCACAGCTGAACTTCTAGCTCTAGTTATTATTCCTGTCCTGCTTGCACCCATTGCAGATGGAGGCATTGCTATGCTAACATATAGTAGAACTTTAGTGAGTTCAAGTCTTTACCTCCTTTTTGTTTTTTGCTTTAAGCCAAATGCAAGTGCTTCTAGATTTTATCTTTCTTTGCATCCATTTTGGATTTGATTTTTTTTTTTTTTACATAAAGTAAACATGTTTCTAACACACTTGAAGCATAGTGTTTGTATGATGAATAGTTTTTAAAATGATCACAGATCTTTGCTTTGGACTTTTCCGTCAACCTCCGTTGAGATTGGTCAGTAGTTTTTAAATTACCTAAAATATCCAGATGGAATAAAAGTGATTAATGTCCTATCAATATTTATCTTCACAATTGTTAACATTATACAGAACTGTCAATGCCCATTTGTTAACACACCTCAAAACCACATGGCTTACTACCATGAATCACCATAATATAGCCCTCTTTTGAATTAAGTGTATGATATTAAGCCGGGTTATTGTTTAAGGTAACACATAGTTGAGTTTAACTTATGGCAGCAGTTTGATGGTTCTGTGTGGATCAATACTGTAATAAATGCAACATAAGTTGCTGCACATTCTTGCAGGTTTTGTGTTTCCTCAACAAGCCTCATTCTCAAAGCTTATTGCACAAGGCACGGCAGCTTTTTTTATTGAGTACTTAGCTCATTCTAGCTTTAAGGATTTTACCCCGGCTAATTGTTTTATTGAGGTATTAATGATGAGTTTTAAAGCTTTAAGTACTCAGTGCCAAAAATACGTGTTTTCAGGTGTTTAATAAGCTTTCTCTTTCTGTGTCACAAGTGAGGAGTCCGTCAAGGAGTTTGTTTTATACTGACAGCGCCGTATGACGTCTTTTTGATGACTATTGTGTGCTGACTTTGACTAAAAGTTTATTTCTAGAACCGTTTGAAATGACAAACAGGTTCAAACATTTTTGACATGATTTATTGTGGACTTTATTTAGATGCATTACATATTCACACCTGCTCTCAAACAAACTGAGAAGGTGAGTTAAATCCTTGTAGTGTAAGGTTCAACATATATTCTGTCTTTATGCTGGCATTTTAATGGCAAATATGAACTCACGATCCATACTGTATTCTTGATGACACATGATTTAACGAAACACTGTTAAAATGTGTAACAGCAGATAAACTCTCATTACGTTACATATTTCCAAGAGAACAGTGAGTAGATATAATAATGAGACGGCTTTAGATCAAATCCCTCAGATTTTACTGGATTGCACCAAAGTGTGCAGGGGTGCAGGGTAGCCTGATATGCCAGATAGACTGTTTCATATATTCATTGCATGGGATATATTTACTAGGGGTGCAACAATACATGTATCTGTATTGAATGGTTCAATACAGTGGTGGACCGAACTGAGACCACTGAATCGAACAATACGCAATTTTATATTTATTTTATCAACTTCTGACAAGGCACTCTGTGCTGAAAGCTCAGTGGATATGTTCTGCACAGCAGAACATGTGTCAGGTATAGCTGCACCAGATACATTTAATTTTTCATTTGATGTTTTTTTTAAATATTCTTATCGAATTGTACACCATAGAACAGTGGTTCTGAAATTGTTTTCATGTCAGGGATTGGGCGTGTTTGTTTTATATTCTGCCAAAAATAGAAAATACACCATCAGGGAACCCCAAATGATACAGTACTGTATTTGGTTGATACTGTGTTGTTAGAATGTTTCAAATGTTTCAAAAATATTAAGGGAGCAATTTATTTGTAATATATACTCTGCTGCTAAGAATGCACCACATAAGATGGGTGATTTCTCCATCAGATACATTTATTTTTTTAATATTATTCTTATGTTTACATGATGCTGTTTTTGTTGTATATGGTGCTAAGTATGCACAGCAGAACATGTGTCAGGTATAGCTGCTCCAGATACATTTAATTTTCAATAAACAAGTAAAAACAGGTATGGACATTTCTCTAATTTTGCATCAAAAAGTATCCAACTGTGACAAAAACATATTGAACCGAACTGTGAATTTCGTGTATCGTTGCACCGCTAATATTTACGATTCATCTGGGAAACCTACCATAGAAAGTATCTATGTAGGGCAGGACTTTTAAAAAAAATTCTCAGAAGGTGACAAACTTTGTTTGTTGACATTGTCACTGTCAGCAGCCATTGTATAAACTGGCTTACAGCATGACCACACCTTAACGTAACTATTGCAAACTTACACTGAAGCAGGTCGGGAGAAAAGCATAAACATCTTTACCATCATGAAAAGCTTTCCTCGTTGTTCTTGCTCTTTATTCAGCACAGAAATATGGTCTACCATAGCTACACTGGCAGTCATTGCTATTGGCTTCCAATACAACTAAACCCCACCTGTTGCTACTGCCTCATTCTCCATAAATGACACTGATTGGTCCGGTCTGTTTTCATCACAATCCTGACACAATCAAACACTGCCTAACAATGTTTCCTTAAAGTGACGTTAGTTTTGAGTCAGTATAAAAGTCCTCTGAAAATGACACAGGAGGCTACCTGTCACAATAAAAGTTTAATTACCTACAGTACGATCTTTCAGAAAACAAGTTAACCTGAATCAGGCTTTCAAATATTAAGTCTATTTTAATATGCCTTTTCCTAAAGATGTGATTTTTCATGCAGACCTTTTACTTAAATAAGAGTGGTCACTGCTTCATTGGTGGAGTGTAAATGGGTATGAATGCGTATGAATGAGATAAGCTACTACTAATGGCCAATTATTCACCCAACCATCAGTGTGTGAATCTAGAGTGCATGGAGTGTGAGTGAATGGGTAGGTGGGACCTGTGGTGTAAGCGCTTTTAGTAGACATGCGCTATACAAGCTCAAGTCCATTTATATGATTATCTGACTGCCTGCCTCCATTTGAAAAAGAAAGTGCAGTTTTATAGAAAATGAAGTGTTTGATAAATCATGACTTGTCCTAATTTCAAATCGAATCAAACTGATGGTTTGATAATTGTAATCAAGTCAAACCATCATATTGGAAATGCTGGGCATTATAAGTCTATTGGGCTCAAAAGTCTGCTTCAAAACTAATGGGTGACTTTATCATGCCCATTTGTTTTAGAAAGTCTATGGTTTAGCAGAGTCCACTCAATATAGGCTAGGTTTGACCCCAAGGGCTCGTTCCAGCCCTGTAGTTTCACACACAACCCATTGATTTTTTAACAATTTCATCTTTGATTTTAAGTTGTAGTTTTTACCACAGGGAATGCTGTTTTATTATGTAATGATCAGAAATAATGTGGAAGCAAAGTTGTACTATTTAAAACACTGAACTCAACTGTGGCAGTGCAAAGAGTTTTGGATATCAAGGCAAGGAAGTATACTAACTTCTTTTAGTGTAGACAGATCTTAAGAATTATGTGAGCTGTAATATTTGTATAGAAACAGGGCTACTTAAATATTTAGTTTATATTTTTAACTGGCTGCTGACATTTATAGGAACAATAATCTAAGTTTAGAAGAACTGTAATTGAAGCAGCTCTAATTTCTTGGAGTTTTTAATTTTTTAAACATCCTGAGCTCTTGTCATCGTTGTGAGATGTGCTCACCATTCAGCAGTTGCAACACTCACATAACAGAGCAGCACCTGACCACAGGCCCATTCATCCATCCCCACTGGTTTCCCATTGATGCCTCTCCTTATGACTGAGGCCCAAAGGAATCTCCACCCAGGGGACCTTTCAACAACAAACGCAGCCAGCTACGACAGCAAGCTGCTTCTCTGAATGAACAACAATGTCATTCCAGCAAGAGTGCGTGTGTGGGGCTGTACAGTATGTGTGTGTGTGTGTGTGTGTGTAGTGAAACACCACTGGCTAGTAGCAGCAGAGTGATCTTGTGACCAAGGCCCCTTAATGACAGTTAGCAGACTTAACTTCTCTGCCTTTTGCTGACCATGTCATGCTCACTGTATCGTTTCATCTGGAAACAAAAGAGGGAAAAAGTGCCAAATAATCAGTGACTGAGCATAAACTGGCTGACGTCACAGAGGATTCTTTTTCATGGAGCATTTCAGCAGCTCAGAGTCAAAGTTTAACATTTACATAATAAGCTAGCAGGGAAATACTAGTATGTGCTATCTTAATTTGCACTGGATGCATTCTGTTTCTCCCTGTGACTCTCTCAGCATGGATCAGTTTTTGCTGCTACTGGATCACTGTGCCACTGATGACCACAGTACCCATAAGACCCTGTAATCATACGTAAGATTCAGTCTTCATTTCATCTGGGCAGGATGCTGTCTCTGTTTTTATTGCTGCTAAGATATTTGTAGTACTACTTTATAAATATTGGTGGAAAAGATTTTTAAAATTACTAACAGCCTTTTTAGGACAAGAGTAGATGATCAATACTAAGGCTGTATCTTTTCATACAAACTTGATAGATTGGTAGCATCTGGTATTAAGAGGATGGGTTCTGTCATGTCCCTGCATTCACGCATTCACACTACATTTACACACTAATGGCAGAGGATGCTATATAAAGCACTCAATTGCCTGATAGCACTAAGGCCACATTTACACAACAATTTAATCCAAAACAGTATCCTTTTGTTGTGTTTTGGATGTTTACATGAAAACATTTTGGGTGTCTGAAAATTTACATTTATGAAAAAGAGCTACAGAGGGAAAACTTTTGAGAATAACACTGTTTTTGAAGTCATGTGAACTGTTTATATGGCAGCTCCTTCTGACTGTCCAGATGAATGCTGGTCAACTCTGAGCTACATCCACCTGCTACGTGTTAGCTATGTTTGCTATCAGTCTAGCTGAATTATTATGTAAAGGGTTCCGTATCTTTGTTTGTTTTTTCGTTGGTTTGTTTGTTTGTTTGTTTATATGTGTACAAGATTACTCGAGAACGGAATGTCGTATCTTCACCAAACTTTCAGGGAATGTTGGGATAGTGACAGGGAAGAATCAAGTAGATTTTGGTGATGAGCCGCGCACCCATTCGGTTTTTCTCCGACTTCGAAATTTTGAACACCATAGTAATCAATGGGAGCGTGAGTTCCTCGGTGGCGCTGCTTAGGCATGGGTCTGCCGCCTCAGACGGCCATTCTAGTTATACCTGTAACCAAAAGGAAATAGTGTCTGTCCCTCTCTGTTTAAGATTTCCCCTTCTTCTATGACATAATAATCAAGAACTGTCTCTTGATCTGTTTCCTCATTTCAGTTACCTTTGCAGAGTTATGTTGGGAAAAAATATGCAGAAGTTCAAAACTTTTTGCACCAATTAAGCTTTACACTCCCCTCCTTAAGTATTGTAACAGTAAGGCCAATTCCTTTATTTTTGCTGTAGAATGAAAACATTTGGGTTTGACATCAAAAGATTAATATGAGACAAGAGACCAAAATTTCACCTTTTATTTCCATCTGGCTCTGATACACAACTTAGAAGATATCATTAAAATGAACACCAAATTTTTAGGTGAGCGAAAGTATTGGAACAGATAGACTTGAAATAGATAAAAGTAAATAAGACTTAATATTTAGTTGCAGATCCTTTGCTTGGAATAACTGCATCAAGCCTGTGACCCTTCAGTGTCCTCTAAAATGCATGCTCTATAGGGTTTAGATCTGGAGATCGACTTGGCCAGTCTAAAACCTTCCACTTCATGCCCCTGATGAACTCCTTTGTTGTACTGGCAGTGTGTTTTGGGTCGTTATCTTGCTGCATGATGAAGGATCTCCCAATCAGTTTGGTTACATCTTTCTTTAAATTGGCAGACAAAATGTTTCTGTAGACTTCTCACTTCATTTTGCTGCTACCATCATGTGTTACATCATCAATGAAGATTAATGAGCTCGTCCCAGAAGACATGCAAGCCCAAGCCATGACATTACCTCCACTGTGTTTCGCAGATGAGCTTGTATGTTTGGGATCATGAGCAGATCCTTTCTTTCTACAAACCTTAGTCTTTCCATCACATTGGTAAAGGTTTATCATTGTCTCATCAGTCCATAAAACTTTGTTCAGAAGGTTTGAGGCCCACCCCACTACTTTTTGGTAAATTTCAGTCTGGCCTTTCCTGTTCTTCTTGCTAATGAGTGGTTTGCATCTTGTGGTGTAGCCTCTGTACTTTTCTTCATGAACTCTTCTTCTTACAGTAGATTGTGATAACTTCACTCCTGCCCTCTGTAAGGTTGTTGCCTATGCCACGAACAGTTGTTTTAGGGTCTTTCTTTACAATTGTCACAATGTGTCGTCAGCTGCTGCTGTTTTCCTTGGTTTAACCATTCAACATCTGTTACTGAGTACCAGTGGTTTCTTTCTTCTTCAGGACTTTTGAAATGGTTGTACTGGCTATGGCCAATGTTTGTGCAATGGCTCTGATTAATTTTCCATCTTCTCTCAGCTTCAGAATTGCTTGTTTTTCACCCATAGAGAGCTCTCTGGTTTTCATATTGCTTACATCTCCAACTATTAAATACAGTCTCCAAAGGCAAAGCCCAAATCTGAAACTGAGTGTAGACATTCAGCACTACTTATTGATGAACAGTCAATGTAATAGGACACACCAGGGCAACAAAACACCTGTCAGTCGCATGTTCCAATACTTTTGCTCACATGAAAAATGGGTGGGTTTCAAATAAAGGTGCTATCTTCTAAGCTCTATTTTAGATCCAGATGTAAAGATGCTGAAATGTTGATCTATTATATATTTTAGGACTGAGCTGTGTTACAGGGGTTAGTGCTGTTGCTTCACAGCAAGAAAGTTCATGGGCCAGTTCCCTGACCAGACTGGGCCTTTCTGTGCAGGGTTTGCATGTTCCTTCAAAGCATGTGTGGGTTCTCATCCCCAATCCCACTGTCTTCAGGCATGTTTTGAAGTAGGGCTGAACAATTAATCCAAATTTCATTAGAATCACAATATAGCCTTCTTCAATTTTCTAGTCATAGTGGGTGCAGTGTCTCCTGAAGGTGAAATGTGACTCAAAGACCCATTTTAAGAACCATTTTCATTAAAATACACTGCCTGGCCATAAAAAGGTCGCCACCAAAAAAAGGTCACGCACTCTAATATTTCGTTGGACCGCCTTTACATTTGATTACAGCATGAATTCGCTGTGGCATTGTTTCGATAAGCTTCTGCAATGTCACAAGATTTATTTCCATCCAGTGTTGCATTAATTTTTTGCCAACATCTTGTATTGATGATGGGAGAGTCTGACCACTGTGCAAAGCCTTCTCCAGCACATCCCAAAGATTCTCAATGGGGTTAAGGTCTGGACTCTGTGGTGGCCAATCCATGTGTGAAAATGATGTCTCTTGCTCCCTGAACCACTCTTTCACAATTTGAGCCCGATGAATCCTGGCATTGTCATCTTGGAATATGCCCGTGCCATTAGGGAAGAAAAAAATCCATTGATGGAATAACCTGGTCATTCAGTATATTCAGGTTGTCAGCTTACCTCATTCTTTGGGCACATAATGTTGCTGAACCTAGACCTGACTAACTGCAGCAACCCCAGATCATAGCACTGCCCCCACAGGCTTGTACAGCAGGCACTAGGCATGATGGGTGCATCACTTCACCTGCCTCTCTTCTTACCCTGATGTGCCCATCACTCTGGAACAGGGTAAATCTGGACTCATCAGACCACATGACCTTCTTCCATTCCTCCAATCTTTATGCTCCCTAGCAAACTGAAGCCTTTTTTGCATGCCAATGATTTGACCCTTCTTAAACAGACTAAGATCTTTTCCATGACCACAGGATGTGTCTTTCGACATGGTTGTTTAAGAATGAGAAGTTACTCATTGCATCAGCTGGGGTTAAATAACTTGTTGCCAGCTGAAAGATAATCGCCCATGCAGTAATTATCCAATAGGAGGCTCGTACCTATTTGCTTAGTTAAATCCAGGTGGCGACTTTTTTTTGGCCAGGCAGTGTATTTTGCAGCAGAGATGTTCTGGTGCACACTTCATAAACAGATGTCATTATCTTGTTCATTCAGAAATTTCAAAAAATCGTGTTTATAGTCTTTCAATAGTGATTTGATGTTTTTCAATTAAAGATAATGATGTAAAAAATGTCACTCTTTAATACCACAACTCATATTGAAATTGCAGTAGCCGAATAAAAGCAATTTAATATTTTGTTCACATTTGCTCAGCCCTTTTAAAGTTAACTGGTGTTTCTCAGTTGCATGTAGGTGTGAGTGTGACTGGTTGGTTGTGTGATTTATTTCTTAATGACATCTGGGATCAGCTCCAGCCCCACACTCTTTTGAATTAAAATAGATAATGGATGTATATTTCACTTTGGCTAAGACTAGGGCTGCACAATATGAAGAAGATATGTGATGTGTGTTAACATGACACAACAATAAAATAGCAATGATGATATTACTTGAAGTGAATAATTGCATGTTTTGGGTTGCAGACAGCCCAGGGGTAAGGCTGCACCCCATGTACGCAAGCATTCCGGGTTCAAGTCCTGCCCGCAACTCCTGTTCTGCATGTCATTCCCAACTCTCTCATCCCTGTTCCCATCTCCAACCATTGCCCTCTTTGGATAAAATGCCCTAAAATAAATATAAATAAATTTAAAGTGTAAATATATTGCTTTAGAAATAATTCATAGTTGTTTTCTGTTTTATTATGAACCCTACTTTGTCATGCCCAAATATTATATTGATTCTTATTACTGGTTTATAATGCATTTTCACAGATGTGTGAACTGTGAGATGGGAGTTTCAATCAGCACTGACAGTTTCGGAAGCATTGCAAAGCTCTGAACACAGTTTGCATGACTGTACATGAAAACCTGCACAGATTTGTAATCTATTGGCATGTATTTGCCTAAAGGCTTTTTATGTGCTGAATGTGTAGGGGTGATAAAATCGAGTAGGTCCACTGCATCAAAAAAAGCTTTAACTTACAAAAAGAAACTGAATCAAAAATTTCGGAGCAGTCAGTTTCAGATTCCCTAAACCATCTTTGGTCAGTTTGTTTAGAGACTTTATATCTTCAGAGTGATGTCTGCTTCTCTGTGGCACTGGGATGTTTTTATGAGTCACTTTTGCAAAACTCTGAGAAACTGACATGGTAATGATGGAAAAGTTTTACACTTATTTCTTCTCTGGGTTTTTGTTTTGTTGTTTTGACAGTTTGAGTATTTGTGTGGGTCTTTCTGTTTGTGCTGCAGGTGTTGACAGACATAGTCAGTCTTCTGTAGCCACAATTAAGCTCAGCGAGTTACACACAATACCTCTGATTTTATCTCCCTCCTGAATTCATAATAATTCAGAATAACAGAGGTGCTGTTATTATCACTACAAAGCCTTGTATTTTTTCCTCCAGGGTCTTAAAAGTCTTAAAAAGTCTTATTTTTTAACAGTAAGGGGTCTTAAATTTCAGAGGGCACACTGACTTAGACACGCTTTTATCCAAGCTTTGTTTTCTAGCCAACCTTACATGATCTTAATCATACTTTTTTAACATATAATGCTCATCCACGTTACAATTAATGGCATTTACATCAGTGCAGCCTGTATGACCTGTCTGTGTCAGCCCCACCCCTCAGTGTGAGCAGGTCTCAGAGATGAGCCTTCAGTGTTGCAGAGGTATTACTGAAATTGTTTAAGAAGAAGAAATTAATTCAGCCAGAAAGAGAATATTGATCATTACTAAAGGCTGTCCCAGGAAACAACAGAAAAACTGTGGTTACAACATGACTGCTGTACAGTTTTCAAACTTGCTCCCTCATGTCTGCATCTTTTCCCCTCTTCTGCAGAATAATGAGCTGGGACATCCTTTATAAACTGATTTAGCATCATGGGTTGTGACATTATAAAGACAGTAGCAATCGCGTGTTAAGAAATCAGCATTTTAGTGCAATATTTGAAAACTCTGACAAAATGTGAGATAGTGTCACAGTGTAGTTGAACGGCTATAACAAGACAAATCATTTGCTAGCTATAAATCTCTAAAATAAAATAAAACCAGTCACTGATACAGGGGGAGAGGTAGACAAGAAGAATAAGCGTGCTACAGTAAGAGTTTCTAAGTTTTATTAGACTTTTAAAGTGGATCAATAAAAAAAAACTAGTATCAAAAGTCTTTCGTCTTAGGTACTTTCAAGTTAATCCTCTTATTTTGGTGATGTGGATTTTACAATCTCATGTTTTGCTTTAGATAGTTATTACATTTTTAGGTGTGAAAAAAACTAAACAGGCCACTCTAATATGATATTTGTTTCAAACAAAATTCGCAGTTTTTAAAACCACCATGATAAAAATTCAAAATTCAAGCTAACTAGAATATGAATTATATAGAGGCAAATATGTTTGTGATTTATCGAATTTGGTAATCAATTATTTTTTATTTCTAACTTAATTCCCTCCACAAATTATTGCAGAAATATCCTGGGAAATTTATGAAACAATTTGGAAATATCCAGGGAATTCAGCGTTGGATATCCAGCACCCCCCCCACCCCCACCTTACACACACAAACACACACACACACACTTATTTTATAGTACTCGTGATTAAATAAACTCTGTACTGTTGTCGAACACTTACCTAGTTCTCTAACCTTTGGGCTGCCAAGTTGCCCACTTAAAAATGAATGCTGCCTACCCTTACTATAAAGCATAAATCAGCTCTTTTAATAGTTGAACTATTAAGAATCATCTCAGCACACTGTAAAATGTGTTAGATAAATATCACTATTTGGTACACTGATAGAATTCTGAGAGTCTATAAAGTCTCTGTACTGAAGTCATTCTGCTCATTCAAGCCTGGAGCTTCAACCGAGTCGGTCTACTTTTGAGCCTGTCGTGTTGCATTTGAATTGTTTGCAAAGTGATCTGTTTCTGTGCTTCTGTGGGATCTTTTTCTGTGTTGGATATACAGAAACTGATTTATCATGGAGTTCATTGAGGGGAGTAGAAGAATCCACAAACCAATCAGGGTGTTGTTTGAAAAAACAATTTATGAACGTGCCATGCAGATGCTGTATTATGCTTGCACTCTCAATCTTTCCATGTCCAGGTTGCTGTAGTGGATAAACCATTACAGCTTCAGCAGAGGAACCAGCTCCCATCTGAGCTCACTGCTGAAGACATGACCAACCTGCTGGTGGAGGAAACAAAGAAGTCCCTGAGGGAGCAGCTTGGGGAATTTAAGATTGAGGACACTGATAGAGAAGACGTGAAGCCTCTCCTCTGTAATGTAAGGGAGGTTATCACCAGCATGTTGAAGAGAGATGTGGAGTTTCAAGGAAAAAAGCTGCTTGACTCTCCAGAGCACATCTCTTCTTCCAGAAATTGGAAGATTTCCAGCCAGGCTCTGGAGGATGCCAGGACCCTGGTGAAACAGCTACATCAGGCTCCAACCATCAAAGAGCTGAGTCCACAGGAGGTCGTCCTAGATGTGGCACCCAAAGTCCCGCAGGTGCTTTGGGTGCCTAGGAGACCAACTCCAGAGACATGCCCTCACAGAAGCTTTTCAGATGGCTGTTAGCATCACCAAAGCAATCCTGGACAGAGTCTCCTTTTAATTGTGCACCATGCTCAATCAGGGCACTTTCTCCTGGTCCATGAGAGATACTCTGACCCGCTCTATCGAGAAGGTGAGGGATAAGTCCCCAGCTGACTCTCTAAGCAGGAAGCTCAACAGCTTTGAGGCTTAGTGCAGAAAATGATCACAGAGACAACAGTGGGGCATATCTGTGATTTGTTTGAGCCAAAATCTCACTCAAACACACCTACTGTTCATCCTCCAGCCTTCACTGCTAATGTGGAGCCTTTACCAGGCCCATGGCCAGACTCTGCTTCTTCAGCGCCCTCTCCACAAACTCTTAATGCCCCGCCAGCTGAAATTCCAGTCATGGATTCAATCCTGGGGGTTGAGGTTGTGGAAGAGCAGCTGATCCAAGATCTTTCCTTCTTTCTGTCAGGAAGTTCATGAAGAGCCTTTAACAGGCCCACCTACAGACTCTGCTGCCACAACCTCTTTGTACCCCACCAGCTGAACTTCCTTTCATGGATTCAGTCCTGGGGGCTGAAGTTGTGAACAAGCAGCCAAACCAGGAACCTGAAACCTCTCAAGGTGCAAGGTTCACCATTTCCTTCAGTAGATGCTATTGAATGTACTACCTTCAGTTAGGCTGTTCAGGAAGAGGCTCTGCTCATTCAAGCACAGGGCCTTTCTGCCACGACGCAGTCGCTCCTTCCTCCCATTGCCCTGCCAGCTGAACCTACAGCCTTGGTTTCAGTCCTGGGGGGTGAGGTTTTGAGTTGGCAGCCAGGCCAAGAAGTCTGTATTTGTCTCCACTGACTCATGAAGAGCCTCTACCAGTCTCTGCTGAGGAGAACACCTCATCGCTGTCTTCAAGCCGGCCTGCTGAACCTGAAATTATGGTTTCAGGGCTGGAAGAGGATGTGATGAATAATTAGCCAAGGAGAAGAGCAGCTTTTCTAATCCCCTATGATGCATTGCAGGCTGGGGTGATAGGTCAGCAGCCCAGGAGAGGAGCAGATCCTCAGATCAACCATAATGCAGTGCAGGATGAGATCTGTAAACTGTAGCCCAACAATTCCTCAGATGGTCTGAGACATCAATCTTCTGTTGCATCCTGCCTGGAAAAGAAGATCAAAATATCTTCAGTTTGATTTATTTCTTTCATTATCTTACTAATCATTGACATTGTCATTGTCAAAATAATACATTCATGGTTTCTTTGCTGTTAGATTATGTTAGCTGGTTTTCTCTTAAGATTATAAAAGGAAATCGAAGACTTTCTCCTAGAGGAAATTCATGAAGTATAACTTAGAAGTGATTTCATTTTTAAAGAGTTAGAACAGAATTGAAAACAATAGGTTTAATGTAAACACTGAAACTCAGTGAAAACATCTGAGTCATGAAAGACAGCATAAAGTGGATTCCCTGTTTCCCTTTGAGGTACAAGCAAAGTGTTTCAGTGTGAATCAGCTCTTTATGCAGGCAAAACAATCAAATTGAGAGTTTGTTAGTTTTTAACTAAGATTTTACTGTTTAACTTAAGAGAGTGTTTTCTTACTACATTCTGTTTCTAAGTTGTTTATCTTTTCAGAAGAGTTTCTAAAACTTCAAAGAAAATTAAGAATAGCCGTTCTCTTTCTAGACAAGAAATCAAGAGTGGTGAACATTTTTCCCGACCATGTTTTTATGTCTGCAGATTTTCTCCAGGCTTTGTGTGACAAATGAAGCTCTGTGAATCAAACGGTTAAAGCACTGAAGTGGTGTAGTTCAGGGCAAAAAAATGACCAAACAATTACAGTTGAAGAATACTAGTTTGCTGCCAAGTCTGTGTCATTTCAGAACTGAAGGTGACTGAAAATAGCTGTATTTGGTAAGCAGTTTTTTGTTCACAAAAGAAGAAATAAACATATAACAAAAACAAAGAGGTAACATTTAGAGCAAGTGGATGCCCATATTGATAATAAATAACAAAAACAGAACTCCAAAATTGAGAAATCTGTGGAAATTACAGGGTTTGTGCTGATTCTTGAAAAGTTATAAATTAGCCTAATAATAGTCTAAAGTTTAAGGCTATCATTTTTTTTAAAAACAATTCTTATTTCTACTGGAGGTCCTAAATTTTGATGGCCATATGACTGACACCTGAGACTAGAATGGCTAGCTGAAAGGACAGTTCTTGGCAATTATGGCAGCATTTTCAACAGCTTATAATGTTCCAATCACAGTGAATGTGAGAGAACAGGAAATGAGTTAGGATGATGAAAGTTTGGGTTTGTGGTACAAAATATGAGGGATTGGTTGGCCAAAAACAATTATGAGTTGACTTGAAAGATATTCAAAGAAGCTTGAGAATTAGTAGTTGTATCATTTTATCATTCTTAAAAGGTCTGAAAAATTCTCAATCATGATTTTAATAAGTGTGCAGTAACTTTGTCTTCACTCCTCTTCCTGTCTTGTCCATTATGCTTGCTTATGTCTCTGTCATTCGTTTATCAAGGGGTTCTCCATCACTGCTTGTGTGCTGGAATATGGACATAATCTAGTGTAATAACCTATTCAAGCTAGAACAGTAGTTTGGCTTGACTGTGCAGATACACCTACTGACTGACTGTTAAATTGCATGCAGTTACTCTTCAATGTGTTTGCAAGCTGGAGCTGTATCTAATACATGGACAAAAAGTATTAGGCCACACCTGTTTATTATTGAATTCAGGTGTTTCAACCAGATCTGTTTAACCTTGCAGAGCAGATGGATTGCCCATTTCCGTTTCACTGGCGAATCCATCTTGCAAAGCTCCCATCTGAACAGTTTGGGCCTGGTTAGAAAGTGACAGGAACAATCAACATCAAGGGGCAGTACTTTCGGGCACGGCACAGTTGTGACGTAGGCAAGCAGCGACAAGAGGCCGGTGCAATTATGGCGGAAGAGATTAGCGTGGATGCTGCTGTAGTGTCAGTTTTATCAGAACTTGACGACATTTCTTCGTTAAAAGAAGAACAAAGAACAGCAGTGAGTTATTTCCTTTTCAAAAACAACAAAAGTCATGTACTGACATGTCTAGAGTCGCCATGGTTTGTTACATAGTTCCCCATGGAGTTTATCCCTCAGTAGCAGCTATGACATCACATGTTTTGTTGCTCTGATTGGCCCGTAAAGATGTGACAGACAGAATGTTTATCCAATTACCTCCGAGTTTTTTTTTTTTTCAAAGGCTCTGCCCGTTCCTAAACACTGTCTATCGGAGGTTTTCCAGATGGTTGCATTTAACAAATCTATCTGGCATGTCAGATTAAGACCTGTTGCCACAGGTGTATAATTGAACCCCCTAGCCATGTAGTTTCCCTTCACAAATGTTTGTGTTACATACCGGGTTGTTCTGAAGAGCTCAGTGACTTCAAGCATGGTACTGTGATGGATGATATCGCTGCAATAAAATGTTTCATGAAATTTCATCCCTGCTGGATATTCCACAGTTAACTATAAGTGATAGTATCAGAAAGTGGAAGCATTTAGGAACAACAGCAGCTCAGCCACAAAGCAGAAAACCACATGAAATCACACAGTGGGGTCAACAACTGCTAAGGCACAGGTGCATAAAAGGCACCAGGACTCTGCTGATTCCATAGCTGAAGAGTGTAGCACTTTCACTGGCATTAATGTAAGCTCAAAAAATGTGTGGCAAGGGCTTCACTGTTGGGTTTCCATGGCTGAGCTGCTGCATGCAAGCTTCACATCACCAATACTAAGTGTCAGGTGGAGCGGTGTAAAGCACGCAGACACTGCACTGTGGAGCAGTGGAAACGTGTTATGCGGAGTGACGAATCATGTTGCTCTGTTTGGAAGTTAGATGGACAAGTCTTGGTTTGGATGCTGGGAGAACATTACCAGCCTGACGGCATTGTGCCACTGTGAAGTTTGGCGGGATAATGGTATGGGGTTGTTTTTTAAGGTTTGGGCTAAGCCCCTTATCTCCAGTGAAGGGCAATCTTAATGGCATTTTTACCAAGACATTTTTGACAATGCTATGCTTCCAACTTTGTGGCAACAGTTTGGGGAAGGCCTTTGTCTGTTCCAACATGACAGACCTACGCACAAATCAAGGACTATAAAGACATAGTTTGAAAGCCTCCTTGGATGCACTGATTGTAGTTCTGCATCTTACGGTAAATATAAAAATATAAGCTCCCCAAACTCGAAGTGATCCAAACCAGACAGCTCTCTTTTCATTCCCCCCTTTTTTCTCGATACTTGGCCGCTCTGTGTCTTTTCGAAGAAAACTTTGTCCTAACCCCTCCATCTATCAAAATTAAGATTACAGTAAAACAAAAATAATGTAAATTCTTCACCGCATCACTGTGTGTCTTAGATTTAGTGTAATCTCATGTTGTACAAAGCTACACAAGTATGGAGCTATTATTGTTGCAAAAGTATTTGCAAATGTGTACAAAGATCTGCACACAAATCCACCAATGCGTGTACAGATCTGCAAATGCGTGCACAAATCCACAAATGTGTGTACAGATCTGCAGAGCCGTGTAAAGATTTGCAAATGTGTGCAAAGTTTTGCAAATTTGTACAAAGATCCACAAATGTGTGCACTAATCTGCAAATATGTAGACCAATTTGTAATTGTGGACATAGTTCATTTTGGTTCAGAATCTGCCTCTCAATTGGCTGTCATACACATGTAACTTTTGCAACACTTGTACCGCACACGATTTGTACTCAGATCTGTAAGCGTGAAGGGCTGGGTCTGTTGCCCTCAGCGCAGGCTCACAGGCAAGGCTGTCTTTCTCATCACATCGGAATCACACAGGAGGCAGCAGTTAAGACTTAGTAACGGCTCTGTATAACGTCAGTGTGGAAGAAGAAATGTTATCGTATTATACTGTTATTGTTATTATTCATATTTTGATTGAAAGAGTGAATAAAACAATGAGTTCCTTATCTCCAAAATCGTGTCAGAGCGGTGGTTGAATTGCCATCTCTACAAGACAGGGTTTTATGTGTTGTATTTAACAGAAATCCCCATTGTGGCGCTGTATGAGCAGTAAGATCGATAGAGTGGTCTGTAACATTTATATTTATATAAATAACAGGGGAAGGGAAAGATTGACGGCCATACACGGAGCTGAACAGCACCCACCAATGTTGACATCTTAATCACATTACTCCGCTGTCACCGAATGTGTTGATCAGGTGGCTGAGTGGTAATATCGCGGACTTTCATTTACCTAGTCGTGGGTTTGAATCTTGCCATATCCTAAATATTTATTTCTTATTACCTGGCCAGGAAACATATAGGACTTGAAAATTTGCTTTAATGTGTGATCAAAACGATCGGCCTGACGAAATATTCATTTCAGTCCATTGCAGTTCACACTACACAGCCATTTTAATATTTTGATCATTTGCTCTGACATCACACCGATAGCTCCGTCAGCTGCCCTTAAAATAGAAAATTGCTCTGCAGTCCCATGAGCAAAAGAATCCCAACATAAAAATGTAAAAGCTAAAGTTCTTCTGTGGCCACCAGAAAAACTCTGAAATTAGTGACCTCAGAGTCACCTGGCTCTGCCCAGTGTGGTGCTGCTGATCCTGCACCTGCAGCACAAGCAGCGCCAGCGTGATGACTCTTTGTCCACAGCTGAAGACTCCCTCTACCTGTCATCTACTCCCGCCCGTGCATGCGCGGATTCTGGCCTGATGCTGATTCACTAAAAGCATCAAGCATAACAAACACTGCATCTATTTCTGTGCCTCCAGTATTCATCCAGCTGATCAAGTGGCTGAGAGGCAATATCACGGAGTTTCATTCACGTAGTTGTTGGTTCAAATTTTGCAATATATTACAATATAAATTCTATACATTTATTTCTTATTACTTGTTTGTTTTTTTGCTGGTAACTTTTATACACTGATCATTAATTTAATCACTCAGGCACGGAACTAGATGCAGTGTTTGTTATGCTTTCAGTGAACCAAAATGAACTAAGTCTACAATTACAAATTGGTCTACATATTTGCAGATTAGTGCACACATTTCTGGATCTTTGTACAAATTTGCAAAACTTTGCACATATTTGCAAATCATTACACGGATTTGCAGATCTGTACACACATTTGTGGATTTGTGCACGCATTTGCAGATCTGTACACACGTTTGTGGATTTGTGTATGCATTTGCAGATCTGTACACGGATTTGTGGATTTGTGTATGCATTTGCAGATCTGTACACGGATTTGTGGATTTGTGTGCAGATCTTTGTACACATTTGCAAATACTTTTGCAACAATAATAGCTCCATACATACTGGTGCTTTAAATGGACCAGAACACAGGATATGAAATAAGAATTAATTTAAGTAATGAAAAACAACATTTTCATTTAAACAAAAATTGTATTTTATTGCTGTGTATGAAAGTTACAAAACAGGCTAAAGTGAAATGCAGGTCTTTTCAGATAAATATTGTTTTTCATTTAAATGCAGAAATTGCTTCAACAATGAAACTGTCTGAACTGATTTTTTTCTTTGAACTGTGTTGCATGATGTAATATTGTCCAATGCTAATCACAGGCCCCTAAATCAATTCTAATGAAAATATCACAACAGACTTCTTCATATCAGAAAATAATGTATTATTATATATTATGGCCAAAGAGCAGTTATGGCAAACAAGGAACCAAAGGATTCATTGTGTGTTGGATTCTTTATACAATGCATCTGTCAGATTTTAATACTTTTTTTGTACCTTCTTAAAGTGAGATCATTCTTCGTTTGAATGACCAATTAAGATGAGTTTTTACTAAATGTATTTCAAATTAATAAATACCTCCTTTCTTTATTCCTTCTGAAGGAAATGCAGACTCTTATGCACACAAATAGACACATTCCACTTATTTTCTTGCTGATACAGGTCAAGAGACAGTTATGTTATTTAATTGCAAGTGTATTCAGACTAAATGTTTATCTTATTGAAGAGGCTTTAAATAGCAACATGCTACCAGCATTAGGGTAAAGTTTTTTTGTCTATGTCAACGGAAAAATGGGTCAGAATGGCTGGAAACTTTCACTGGAGGTAGACTCAGAAGAACAACTTTCCAATGGGTTCCCATCACCCTAGCATGCACTATATTTGTCAGGGCTCAAATATTTGGAAAAATGGGGGGGCAGGACAGGGAGGGGGGCAATGATGAGTGTCCAAAACAGATACTGACCCCTAATACTCCCAACCCAACTCGACGAGCCTTATGTGCCTATTTATAGGGGAAAATTGCGCTATGGAAAAATATGACAAAGCTGCATTCCATAAATAAGCTGGGAATGGTGGAAAAGAGCACACAGCGTAGTCTCTGAAGGCCTGAGTGGAGGTTCTCAGGCCTGACTTTGGATTACAGATGACTGGATTGATGGATGGATGAATAGATAGACAGACAGACATATGGGTTGTTTGTCTGGCCCAATGCAGCTATAAGGGGTCAGAGCAATTAAGTTGGGCCTTTGTCATTTTACTGGGAAAAATTACCCCATTGAAAATATATTATAGCATGAGTATTAAGTCCAGTTAATGTGTAAATTTAGCCCGTTGCCACTTCCCTGATGAGGATTATGTCATCAATTTAAATTTTAATATAACCTTATTAAGCCTTTTTGAGGTTTACACTAAGACTTTCAGTCCTATAAGTGGTTAACTCTTGAAATCATTAATTCCAAAACTTTTTAAAATATCTTAGTCAATGGATTTTTTTTATTTATTTCTAGAGGAAAAATGATGGCACAGTCTGCATGAGCAGTAGAGGACTATTTTTTTTTTTTTCTGCAAGGTCACAACAACTGTTAGAAGGATTTCCAAAAACACAATTTTCCGCTTTAGTTATACCTGAATATCTAGATATGCTGATAAGTCCCAAATTTCCCTTTGTAGAACTTTAGGATCACAACTTTCAAACTAATGGCTAACAACTCATTGCAGCACTTATTTCCATAACAGAAGTAGCTGGGGTATTTGGAAGTGAGGTTGTATGACATATGCATTAATGATAAGCTGGAGTCTTGACATGTTGCTGCAGATGGGGTCATGTAAAACATTAAAACTCCTATATATAAGAAACCACACCATTTTGGTGCTTACATTAGGTTTCATGTTGGTTGATAATGTAACTGCAGCTAGTGAAGTTAATCATGGTGCATGCATGCTGTGACAGCTGTAGTTGAGCAACACGACCATCTCGTTGATTAACATTTTGGTGTTTTCATTCACATTGTTTGATTCTGTTTAAATGGATTTTGTTGCGTTTTCTCCTTTAGTTCAATTCACTCATGCTGCAGCAAAACCTGGGTTAGGGTTAACATCTGGTTAAAGACTGAGGGGATGGGTGGGTGTGAAGGTAGGAACTGTCCACTTCCATGTGAACTGTGATGGTTTTGTGTTAAAGCAAACTTGCTCACCACCACAGGTTTATTTTCTAGGAGTGTGGCACGTTGGTTAAGGAAGATTTTAAAAATGTCACTATATCACTGATCAGTAGAAAATCTTAAGCTGTCTTGCTGTTCACTGTCATTTTATCAAGGGTGGAAAGTAATTACATTTACTGAAATTACTGTAACTGAGTAGTTTTTTTGAGTACTTGTATTTTTGAGTATTTTGAAATCAGTATTTTTACTTCTACTTAAGTAAGTTTTAAACAGAGTAACTGTACTTAGTTGTGTTTGTCATGATCCAGGTTCTGATTTGTTATGTTTTTGAGATTCTCTAGTGTTTTCCTGTGTTTATTCTGTATAGTTCAGTTTAGTTCTTGATCCCTCGTGTTTTCCTTGTTCTGTGATTTCCATGTTTCTAGTTTTACATTGTACTTAGGTTTTCTAGTTTTTATATTTCTGGTGGTCTTAGGTGTTTCTTGTAGTCCTCGTGTTTCTGTGTATTTTGTGCCTTATGTTAGTTCAGGTTCATGTTTAGTTACTCCTTGTATTTCATGTCTAGTTTTACTCCTCCTGCTTCATGTTAGTTTTACATTCCCTGTGTTTCATGTTTAGTTAATTCCTGTGTCTCATGTTTAGTTTTACTCCCTGTGTTTCTTGTGTAGTTTATTCCCTGTGCTTCTTGTTTAGTTATTCCATGTTTAGAATTACTCCCTGTGTTTCATGTTCAGTTTTCCTCCCTGTGTTTTAGTCTCCCCCCTAGTGTCTCATGTTTGATTCTCCTCCTGGTCCAGTGTTGTGTGAAGTGCTCCATGTTTCCTGTTTTATTTTGTAGTTGGCCTTCCCTTGTGTGTGATTCTAGTTTTGCTTCCTGCCTCAGTTTCCCTCCACTGTGATTACCTTCACTAGTTTCACCTGTGTCTGATTGTCCACACCTGTCCTCCATTGTTGATCACTCCCTGTGTATATAAGCTCTGTGTCTCTCTGTGTCTGTCAGTTCATTGTAGATGTCTTCCCCGTGTTACTCCTCGTGCATTCTTGTGCTCCCAGTGGATTTTGTTTTGTTTCGTTTCATGGACTTTGAGTTTGATTCCTGGATTTATTTTGAGTAAGTTGTTTTGTTAGTTAATTAAACCAGTCTTTTATTTTATCTGCATTTTGGGTCCTCCATTTTGAGTTTTTCCTGAAACCTGACAGTGTTAAGTTTTTGCCTGTTATACAGTGATCCCTGCTGGGGTTATTTTGCTCAGGTTTCTAGTGGATTGTTGTTTATGATTCAAATTTGTTGTTTATGATGTGTGACATATTTGAATCATGGGTGAAGTTACCCACTAAGTTAGAGTTCCCGCCTGTGACTTGAGGTGTTCCTAAAGGATTCTTAATCAGTGCTTTGTCTATGAGGTTGACGCTCTGCTTGTTCTTGCCATGGGAACACATCTTGCCACAGATTTTCAAGAGTGACTGCAGCTCTGTCGTATCGTAAAATATTTAACACCTGAAAAGTGTAGTTTAACTATATGTAGTGTGGACTGATTTATATACTGCTAAAGTGTTCAATTTAACTCTATGCGAGTTTAATTAACACTGCTGTGTGTTTTATACACACTGTAATATGTGACTTTACCTGAACAACCTTGTTGGAGATCTATTCCCTTGTTCTTGCCAATGAGGAAAGATTCTATTTTACTGTACAACTCCTCAGTAGATACTCATACTTAATACTTTCTACTTGAGTAGATCTATACACCAGTATTTTTGCTTTAACTTGGGAAAATTATAACCAGAGTAACTGTACTTTTACTTGAGTACAATAGTCATGTACTTTTTCCACAACTGTATTTTATTATGTAGAACTTCTATTTTTATTAGTCCATCTTTTCTATTATTAACCTTGCAAAGCAGATGGATTACCCGTTTCTGGTTTTCTCACTGGTGAATCCATCTTGCAAAGCTCTCATCTGAACAGATTGGGCCCTGTAAGAAAGTGACAGGATGAATCAGGAGTGCAGTGTCAGTTTTATCAGAACTTGACGAAATTTCTTTGTTAAAAGAAGAAAAAAGAACAGCAGTGAGTTGTTATCTTTTCCAAAGTGACAAAAGTCATGTACAGACATGACTACAGTCACCATGGTTCGCATTAGTTATGCAGTTCTCTATGGAATTTACTCCTCAGTAGGGGCTACGTCACGTGTTTTGTTGCTCTGATTTGACCGTAAAGATGTGACAGAACAATCATCCAATCACCCTCCAAGTTTTTTTTTGAAGGCTCTGCCCTTATCCATCTAATGTGTCAGATTAAGTCCTGTTGTCTATTATATGAGTGAATTCAATATTTATTAATTTTACTAAAAATATTACATGAGTTCTACACTACTGTGTTTACCAAAGAAACAACACTAGAGAAAAATATGATTTTCAAATGTTAATAAAAACAAAGAATATATTAGTTTACAAAACAAGAAAGCTTTTGAGAATAGCAGCTAATGATATTTACAACAAAAGTGTTATGATCTATTACTTTGCCTGTATCAGTATTGCAGGTTGTTATTAAAAGACAAAATTATCCTTCTCTAACTTATTTTTTTCTGAGATATTGAAACAGGTATTGAATACCATTTTTCCACTGGTATCAAAGTATGAAATTTTGGTATTGTGACAACCTTAATGCTTTTCCTTTGGCACTGTTTCTATCTGTACCCCTGCCCTGTATTGCTATAAGGGGATGTATTACACTGTTGCAGCTGTTTGGGTCAGAAAATGCCAATGTCAGTGCACACTGAACTGACTAAACTTCACTTTTCTAAAGACATCACTGTTGGTGCTTGCTTGTTTTTTTTCCAGATTGTTTGATTCAAAGGGTATCCAGGTCACTACATACATTTTTACTAAACTCTAATAAACGACACAGCGGTGACTCTCTGTCAGCCCATCTCATTTTGATAAGATATTCCTCTCTGTGTTCTCTGGTTCATAATAACATATAAGTTTCAACACAGACAGCATTTTGTCTTTCCATTGTATTTCTTTTGGTCTCTTGTAATTTGTTGTTTCCACCAACCAGTATAGATGTTCTTATACCGTGCATGTGTCAGAATACAGGCCCACTGTAAGCTGTAAAGGTGAAGTGATGAAAACTTTTATAAATCTTGCACACCTAAACAGAAATATTTCTGGGTTTTTTAGGTTGCCAGGGTCTGTGTTTCTTGTGACCCTGTCTGCAGCAATACATAGTCTCCATGTCAGTGATCTGGCTGGGTTCCTCAAACAGGGACCAGGCTTATCGGCTTAAAAACATCCAACTCCACTAACAAAACAACTCCCTTCCTTAGTGCTGAGTTGCATTAAAAATTTCATTTAGCATCAACAGATCCAGGAGAAGAGGTTTTTACTGTCACACAGTTCTGCTGGCATTCCATAGTCAACACTAGATGATTTTCAAATCTTAGAAAATCTTGATGATGTGGGAGACCACAGACATGAGCACACTGAAATTCTTTTTTATCTAATAATCCTCTGAGAAAACACACTAGGCCCCTAACAGGGCCATGAGGCCACACACCTGCCGACCTGCCACATCATCATAATGAGGAATCCCCACACATGCATGATCAAATGTGACTTCAGATGAAAAAACAAATATGGAGAACTGATGAAATCCTTGGATGGTAGTCCCTCCACAATAGACTGTCCTGGGGAGGAAAGGATTAGTTGTTGTGTGATAGTTGTGTAAAATAGCTGCTAGTGGAGTGATTAGCTTGGACTTAGCCTCAGCGACAGTTTTGTCAGAACTGGACAACATCTTTTTATTAAAAAAAGGGCAGACAGCAACACTGAAGTCTTTTTATGATGGTAAAGATGTTTTCGCTCATCTCCCAGTCTGCTTCGTTATGGGTTTGCAGTTGTTACAGGTGGGGTTTGCCGATGTATCCATGGCTGCTGCTGCAGTAGCTGTTAGCTTGGATGTTGCTGTAGGAAATTGGCAGTTTAATCAGAACTGGACCACATTTCTTATTAAAACAAGAGCAGAGAGCCACACCAGATGCTTGTTTTGGCATAGAAGGCATTTATGCATGTCTCCCACATATTTTATTCACCAATAAGCTCTGCCATTAACTAATTGTAATTATCTACAGCTGCGGTAAGCTGTCAGCTAAAGAGTAGCACATGCACAGACCATCAGTTTGTCTTGTCATTCTGATTGGTCCATTATGAATGTGACAGACGGAACGTTCCTCCAATCACCTTCTGTGAGTTTTTTGTTAAAGTCCTGCCCCTCCCAAACCCTTTCTGTGGGGACTTTCCTGGATGAATGTGAAATGTATTCATGCAATGGATGTTTGAAACAGTTAATCTGGCATTTCAGGTTAAGATGGTAGAGCTAAGAACATAAAAGGAGAGCTGGAGAGTATTAAAAGTTAGATTGTTATGCAATCTTTGCCCAAGGCTAATTAATAAGCTGGATAATAATTAGCTTGTAGAGTAAGTAATATTAGTTTGTAATTGCATAAAGAAATTTCCAGAAACAAGTTCAAGATCAAGTTCAGTAACCTCGTGTTGGCTGGAGTACGGCAGACACATTTTTGCACCCTTTTTTTGATACAAAGAAAGACACGTTGTTTTTACTGAAATATTTCAGTTCTGTAGTTTGTTACTCTGTTGTTTGGCCTCATTTCTAGTGCAAGACAGCTTTAAGTATATCTGCTAGTGTTTACTTTAGATCACTTGGCTAACAAAGTCCCATTGGGTCAGTACTAACAAACTAACTGTATTAAAAAAAAGAAAAAATATGCATATTTATTATGGATGCATGATGTTATTGCCATGATATCAGTAATAGCAGATATGAAAATTTCTTCCAATAATTACAGCTGATATATTGGCTGTCATATAATGGCTTTGAATATCAATAGAAACTCCAAGTGTAGCACCAAGTATTGGTGTTTGCTTAGAGCAGTGGTTCCCAAACTTTTTTTGTCGGGCCCCCCTTTAGCAGATGAAAATATTTTTGGGGCCCCCATACTTCTCATTGTGCATATGAACATATAAAAGCATGTAACTGTATGACAAATACACTGGTGTTCAAAATAATTTAGCACAACATGTAACTAAAAATTTTGAGTTTTAAAATTCTGACTCTCTGAAGATGAACAGTTAGCTTGAAATACAAACTTAACAAACATATTTAAGATTTGTAAGTCCTGCCATAACTTGAGTGATTACTATAGGATTTTTTGGTGCTACAGATCTCTTGTGTCTTGGGTGCAGCTGTGAGACTGACAATCTCAGGCCATTGTCAATGTCAAGCTTTGATTTGATTTTTTTTTTTTTTTTTGTCTTAAGGCAACAACAGATAAAAACAATGGTCTCCTACGGGTAGGATGTTGCAAAAAGGAGAGTGTGGCCAAGGCTCTCAATGGCATTGTTGAATCTGAGGTGGTATCAATGAACTGCTCCTATTCTGGCGAAGTCATCAGCTTGTGTTGCTTAGCCTTACCTTCCTGCGCCCCCCTTATCATGACTAGGGCTGCAACGATTCGTCGACATAATCGTTTGTGTCGACTATAAAAATTTGTCGACGCGGGAATTCAAGTGTTGACGCATCGTATTATTGTTTTTTATATTTGTAAAATCTAGTACCGGCTGGTAAGGACTCATCTGTACTTGCAGTTCACTACAGGAAGTGGTGGGGGCAGTATCGCTCCCACTGTTTACATTATTCACAGAAACTGAGAAGAAGAAGTTAAGCATGGCGGAAAGCACGGAGAACACACTAAAAAGCCGACCCGGAGCTTCTAAAGTTTGGGAACATTTTACAGAAAACAAATTGGCGAAACAAGTCAACTGCAAACTGTGTCAAGTCAAACTCTCGTACCATGGCAGCATTACGGCAAGGCACGCACACCTGAAACTGTAAACACACTGCAGCTGCCGCGTCTTCAAATACCGCGAGTGGGCAAGTTTGCAAGTTGCATGAATATCGTTTAGATCTTTTGCATTTAGTTACTGAGCCCTTTGTGCTTCAGGCACGAGGATTAATTCCAGTAGCCTACTTATAACGTTTGTGCCATACGTTAATCAGTCGGAAAACCATTTTTGATATTTGTTAGGGTAACGTTTTTTTCAATAACGCTATTTAGTGTGCAATTTACTTTAGTTATCAGTTCAATACTTTTATATTAGAGGAAAAACAAACCTTGACAATGTAGCAACTTGACATGTCATGTCAATTTGCTAAACCATTAAGTTTTCACAGGTGTGCATGCATAAGAAGGCAAGGTAAAACAGGGATCGAAAATAGTATGCCAAATAGCCACAATTAGTCGACCAATCGTAAAAATAATTGCCAGATTAGTCGACATAAAAAATAATCATTTGTTGCAGCCCTAATCATGACCTCGCGCCCCCCTGGGGGGGGGGGGGGGGGGTCCCACGGCCCACGGCCCACGGCCCACTTTGGGAACCACTGGCTTGAAGTGTAACACACTCAAGAAGGACAATTGTGAGCCTGAACTTTTTGAATGAAGCCACAAATGACAAACAACTCCAAGACTGTCTACTTCTCAGCTTCTCTCTCAGCTCTGCTTGACAGCCTCTCTTTGCACAGGACACATTGGGGGTTTTCTGCCATGAAAAAGGAGTGTACATGAATCAGTATAGATTAAAAAGAGTATGGAAATAGTGGCATATTGGATATAATCAAAAAGACAGAACACATGATATAATACATCTTTTGATGTCCACCTCCATTCAGAGTCCATGTTTTTTACTTAACAAGTATGTTTTAGGTCATTGACTTTGTCCTCGCTGAGATTAAGCACTTCCTGGTACCTTAGTCATCTGCTGCTTTGTTGTTAAGGGAAACTGAATAATCCTGTGTGTGGGAGTGTGCTAGTAAGTGTGTGTGTTAATGTGTTGGTGTGAGTTTGTGTTTACTTTATTTAATAATTGCAAATGTAAATTGACTGTACCATTTCCAGGATAAGTGACATAACCAGTAATCTCTAAATGGTTCACTATTCTGATGAAAGAATTTCCTTTTTTTTTGACGTTAGACAGCATGCTTAATAAATGAAATTGAAAGTGAATTGACCCCTAACCCTAATGTGTGCAGTGTGCCTTTGTGCTCGACTGCCCAGCATGCATTCAGCTTTAGCCCAGCTAGACAGCCCCAGATGTAAGGCAGCAGTGGTGGCTTATAGGACCCCAGACGACTGGTCTTCGCAAGGACACGCTTTCCCTGTGGCCTGCTTCCAAGTTCCTGGCCCCAGAGGGGTCAGACTACCTCCAGTCCGCCTTCATAAAACCCACTGCCATAACAGCAGCTAAAGAGCCATGAATAAACAAGCTGTCACTGTCCAGTCATATATTTATGTAAGACAGAAGCTGATTTTTTTATGTTGCTTGTGTGGTATTTTGCCTTTGTGGGAATCTGGAAAGTATGCATACATCTTGTGGGACTGTGAGACAAAAAGATTTGAAACTTCTGTGTGAAAGACGACTGAGTTTGTTTGTTTGTGTGTCTGTGTGTGTGATGCTGAGGGAGACAGAAATAGATTGAAGATAGACTGGAGACCAGAAGTTGAAACCACATGGGCACTACAGTGGTAAATTGGCTTGAATCTTCATTTACATAAGATGTTACAACCTAAAACTGCAATCCAAATACTACAATCTAACTACAAGCCAGGAAGAAGAGTTGTATTTCTCAGTTTAGGCCATCCACACCTAACTTTTTTGCATTGGTGTTTCGATACATGACCATTGAGTCTCTGGATAAATGATGCAATAAGAAAATTCTACTCACCTTAAATGTTTAACCCAGTCTTTGCTTCTCAGTTTCATAGCCTGTTCTTCTCACTTTTGAAACAAGTACTAGTAGTCTATGGGATGAACGGAAACATACTGTGCATACAGTCCAGTTCCTTCCTGGTGGCTGTTTTTCTCAGCTTCAACTAGCACATTTATCACACTATGCGTAACAGACAGTCACACCCAAAGATATAAAAGAATGGTAATGGTATGGTGATACAAGGTGTTGACTTGTTTTTCTAGTATTTCAAAGTGTTCTTCACATTTGTATGTGTTGTCTATGTTGTCATGTGGGTGTTACTGGCTGGATTGTTATTGTGTAAATTGTGCTGTCAGTATTTGCAATTTAATATCATGGAATCAACTGTAATTTGTAATCAGGACCATTATCAATGCCAATTATTAGTGGTTTATTAGACCAATAATTGATATTTGGAATATATAGATCAGAGCAGTGCAATGTCACTTCGCACTTTCCAATTTGACCATGCCCCCATTTGGGGAAAGACAAACCCTTCGATTGAATAACGGTAGGTTAGAGAAAAATGTCGGTAACAATGCAATTAAACGCAATTTTGTGCATTAAACAATTAAAAGGCCATAATTCAAGGCATGTTTTGTTATACTCAAATGATGAAAGAGTGTCAAAAAAGAGTTCTGTTTGTCCGTCTTCCTGTTGACAGCCTTTTCACACACTTGTTGACTTAGTAACCATATTGTGTTAAAATCCAAAACTCATGGGGAGCAGGGGGCCTGGTGGTTAAAGGCGCTCCCATGTACGTGGGTGGCCTTGGTTCGAATCCAGCCTGAGGCCCTTTGCTGCATGTCTCTCCCCCACTCTTGACCCTGTTTCTGGTTCTATCCACTGTCCTCCTCTATCTAATAAAGGCACAAAAATGCCCAAAAATAAATCTTAAAAAAAAGAAAAAAAAAAATCCAAAACACATAAGGTATGTGATGTTGGTTTATGACATCTCCCGTCACAAGATGGAACTAGTTGTCCAGTTTGATGGAGGGAGCCTGAACATACCCTTATGTACATCTACTAATTCGGTTAATTTCACGTTGTTATGATGCAAATATTTTTTCATAAATGGCGTACGTTATGTTTCTCTCACTGGACATTGGATTTTTGTTCCCAATCCCTGTTTAACTGTATGGTTTTCAAATTTTAAGATTTGAAATCCCTTTTGACCCAACCTTTACATTGACTGCTGTTCATTTTTTTTTTAAATCTTTTTGTCAAAATGTAGAATTTGAATTACTGTTGATGAATAGTAAATACGACATTAAACTGAAAACTGTACCTTTTACAGTTTATATAAGTAGCAGAATGAGTGCTCTAATATTTCAGCTCAATAAAAGCAGAAATGTTGCAGTGTAAAAATAATCTGATACAAGTAGTTTTGCTCTACATTCAAATTTTACTCAAGCTAATGTGACAAAAGCAAATTTCCACTAATTGTAGAACTAGTTTATAAGTACTGATGCATTAATGTGCTCACCGCTTAATCATGCAGATGGTAAAAGTGGAGCTCAGTACAACTGATGCATACCACTGAATTAACCTTGTAAAGCAGAGAGATTGGCCAGATTTCAAGTCATCATGCAAATCCATCTTGCAAAGCTCCAGTCTAGAATAACTGTGCCAGGTCTAAGAACGGACCTGACCAATCTGTATTATTCAAGGGGAACAAGGCAGAACAACAGGCAGGGTTTGGTTGTACTGTAAGACAATGGCAATGGCTGCCACTGCCACCTGGATTAACTAAGTCCAAAGAGGTGCACTCTGAGGTTATTTCATTCTTGTGAAATAAAGTGTATGCAGATAATTGGACAGATGCTGGATATCAGACTAGATAATCAGACAGGTTGATAACCAGTTGACTCCTATATTATGTTATCAGTAGTTGTAATATTTGGTTGGATTGTCTACAGTTAATTGTTTTGTCTACATTAGATTTGTTTTTAATATTGGTGCTTGCTGTGCATGAACAGGTGGTTGGTCTCTGGTTGTGTTATGAATTGAATGGTGTTGGCTGAATTTGGGTGGGTTTTCTGTTTGGCTGAGTTGTCTATTTGATTTGGTTGTTTCATGTATTTGGTTGTGTTGTAGGTTTTTGGTTGTGTTAAATGAGTTGGTTGGACTGTCCGTGCTTTGGTGGATTGTATATGAACTTGAGATTATACTGCACTTTTCTAGTTATCTGACTACTCAAAGTGCTTTTTACACCCCAGGCTCCAACACTCTTCACTCTATCACACAATGAATGCTGCTATGCAGAGTGGCTATCAGTATTAACTAATCCTGTTCGTACACATCTACTAGTATACACAGTGGCTTGCCACTGACGCAGCAGTGGGAGCATATTGGGGTCAAGTGTCTTGTGCAAGAAGACATCCACATGGGGATTAAGAAGGACGTTCCACACTATTAGGCAGGCCACAGGTTTCAAGCAATATGGGAAAGAAAAAGGATCTCTCTGCTTCTGAAAAGCCTCAAATACTGCAATGCCTTGGACAAGGTATGACATTAGATATTTCACAAAAACTTAAGCATGATCATTGTAATGTGAAGAAATGTGTGACTGATTCAGAGCACAGACGGGTATGTGCAGATAAGGGCATAACGAGGAAAGTTTCTGCCAGACAAATTCATTGGATTGAGACAGCAGCTGCGAAAAAATGTCATTACAAAGCAGCAAACAGGTATTTGAAGCTGCTGGTGCCTCTGGAGTCCCATGAACCTCGCGGTGTAGGATCCTCCAGAGGCTTGCAGTCATGCATAAACCTACTATTCAGCCACCCCTAACCAGTGGGCCCAGAAATACATGAAGACTCATTTTCATACAGTTTTGTTACTGATGAGTGCTGTGCAACCCTGGATGGTCCAGATTGAGGAGTAGTGGATGGTTGGTGGATGGCCACCATGTCCCAACAAGGCTGAGGAAGAGAGAGCTGGTAGGCCCCTTTAGGATCCCTGAAGGTGTGAAAATGACCTTGACAAAGTATATAGAGTTTCTGACTGACTCCTTTCTTCCATGGTATAAAAAAAAGAACTCTGTCTTATGTAGCAAAATTATCTTCATGCATGACAATGCACCATCTCATGCTGCTAAGAATACCTCTGTGTCATTGGATGCTATGGCATAAAAGGAGAGAAACTCATGGTGTGGCCCCCATCCTCCCCTGACCTCAACCCTATTGAGAACCTTTGGAGCATCCTCAAGCTAAAGATCTATGAAGGTGGGAGGCAGTTCACATTAAAACAGGAGCTCTGGGAGGCTATTCTGACATCTTGCAAAGAAATTCAAGCAGAAACTCTCCAAAAACTCACAAGTTCAATGGATGCAAGAATTGTGAAGGTAATATCCAAGAAGGGCTCCTATGTTAACATGTAACTTGGTCTGTTAAGATGTTTTTGATTGAAATAGCTTTAGATTTCAGTAAATATGACCTCCTAATGCTGCAAATTCAACAAATGACAATTTTCAGTTCTTTTCAACCTATGAACTTGAACCTGTGGAACAGTGCATTTTGAGTTTTTTATTTTTGAAAAAAAAAAGTTATAATTGGGAGGTTTGTTCAATCAAATTTGAATTATGCTCTAATGGTTGATGACTTGAAAATTACAGGGACTGTCATTTGCATCAACTTTATTGGATATTCAGAGAAAAATATCATTTGCATAATAATTTGGAATGCGGTGTAGTCTCTTTCTTACAAGATCTCTCAGTTTGTGAGGACAGCCTGATCTAGGCAGATTTAAACATGTGCCATATTCTTTCCATTTTTTGATGATGATTTACCTGAACTCTGGGGGATGTTCAGTACATTGACATTTTTTTTGTATCCATCCCTTGACTGATACTTTTCAATAACCTTTCCTTTGAGTTGATTAGAGTGTTCTTTTGTCTTTGTGGTGTAATGGTAGCCAAAGATACTGATGAACCAGTAACTAGACCTTCCAGACGCAGGTTTTGTTTTTGTTGTGTTTTTTACTAAAATCACACGAGACACATTCACTGCACTCAGGTCATCCCCATTTACCTAACTGTGAGACTACAGCATCAGTTGGCTGGACCTCTGTTCAGTTAGCCATTCACATTCTTTTATACCGCACAAGCTTGAGCCACATGAGAGAAGCATTACCACAACATGTTACCAACGACAACAACAGCGTGTATGTCCTAATGTAACGCTGCAGCTGATTTAGCCAATTTACGTTAGCCAGCTGTCAAAGTTGCTAGGTGACAGGGTGGCGTTTAGAAATGTAAGGGTAAGGGGGACAGCTGGTGACACAGACAGGGAGTCCTCTGCAGACCAGGCTTTCTCCTTTCAGATCTACTAAAGCTCTACTTAGGCTATGGGGTATCAGATCAGTATCAGACCAGCCCTGCCCTTTAGATAGCATGACAGTTAAAGAGAAAATGTGGGTTCCAAAACAACAATTGTACTATGCTTAAGTTATCTGGGGTCCCATTTGTGTGCTTTTTAAAAATAGGGCTACCGGCCTATGTTACATGCCACTTTTATTCTGGTGGCTCTACAACATCAGAATGAACAACCAGTAAAACAGTCATCAATTATGAAAATCTCCAGACACAATGGATCAGACGGATCTATGTTGATTAATCTTCACTGAGCTCAATTTAAAATAAAAATAGGAAGTTAACATTTCTTTCCTTATTTTCTCTCCTGAAATTCTTGGCCATATGACTTAAGGCAGTGATCATCTATTGGTGGCCCATGGGCCACATCAGCCACCCAAAGCTTCACATCCAGCAATATCTCTATTGCTTCATTGTGGCTAGCTGCAGTATGGGCAATAGGGGCTGATCTCATTGTTAATGCCTAAAAATTGCAGGAGATATAAACACTATACAATAATTTCTTAATTAGACCAAAATTTTTAATTTAATTTAGTTAATTTGACTGCTGGCCCCAACACAGTCTGTCATGACATGTTTATTTGTCTATTAATTATGAAAATTCACAGTACAAGGCAAAATGATGTCATACTGCAAAGCAAAAATGCAGTGAAGATGATTTTGTGGCTCTTTGATTTGTTGTGACAGAAAAACACTGGGACTGTCCAAACCAGACAGACCATCATAGGGGGATTTGCACAAGCTTGTTCGTCATGTTGCTGTGCTGTTGCAGAGCAATGATTTAGTGTCTTTGTTACATGGCTGTATAGATTTTGGCCTTTATCCATTGTGTTTGATGGTTGATATCCACATAATACATGGGCAAAGCCTGATGTCTAAAGGTGCAAAGGAGAGAGGGGGAGAAAGAGGGAAAGAAAGAAATAAAGCTGCAGAGAATAGTCAGTTATCTATTAAAATGACTCACTCCTTAATTGATAGATGTTTGGTCTGTCTGTTTGACAAAGATAGATTTCAGTTTTTGTCAATGAGTGTGCTTTCACCAGCTCTGCTGCTCTACGTTTTGCTGAAACCAAATAAAACATCTGGTTAAATTTCAGATTAAAATGCACCCTTGATGACGCCAGACAAATGCCAGGTCGTATTTCACTTTCCTACATCAACAAGATGTCATATGGGGTATAGCCGAGCCCCGAGTCAACAGGTCAGAGGGACAAGAAGAAGCACATTTATTTATAAATAGGTTACTTATCCATGGTAAGAGCATGAAATTCCACATGAAAGGACAAAAAAGAGACAAATCCAAGCAATTCCACCCTTCTACAGCTCCTGCAGTTTGGAATAATGGCTTTGATGTGTTTGTTATGTTTTTATAGCACTTCAGTAGTATCTATCTGGTTCGGCATGGCGAGATTCTGTAATTACCTTGTGAACTCTTCGGTCTTGTGGGTCGAGCAGTCCTGTGGAGCTGCTCGGTGCTGCACTTTCAGTCGCAGGGTGTTGATGGATGGTGGGACACACAGTAAAACTGCAGCACAGCCATGATGGACCAGAAATGGACCCAGTGGAATTCCCAGGTTAGGCTGATGTGAAAAAAATAGAGCTGTCAAAATGAATGAATTATTTTTATTTCTTAAGCACACAAAAAATACAACAGTCTGCCATAAGTTTGTGATTTTGGTAAAAAAAACTGTTCTGTGGCCTTTAGATTTGTTTTATTCAATACAACCTGAAGATAAGCACCATCAAGGATTTACTAGTAAGACAGCTTGCCTCTATCTCTCCTCCTCCCCTGCCTGTGTGTATCTCCTGAGAGCACAAACACACAGAAACAAGGACACTCACCTACATCGGAGATGTGCTCCATGTCCAAACACTAAATTCATTTCTTGATGTGCAAGCTTCCCTGTTTAAATGTTTTCTTCCTGTAAAAGGTTCCAGTGGCTCAAAGCATGTCCCGTTGCTACCATCATTTCATGACATCATCAATAAAAAACTTCCTGTGCATGCTGGTGTGTCATGAAAGCCGACTCATGAGGAGTAACAACATAACTTTTGAGACTAAATAAACACTGATAAAGAGAGACAAAATATTAATAACAATCGTTTGAAAATAACTCAAATATTTCAAATAGTTCAGAAAAAAATAATGATGAAGGAAAGTTCCAGACATAATGAAATGTGTATAAATGGAATTAGCTAATACTGACAACCTGAGTGCTGGGCTTAAAAATGACACTCAGTTTCATGTTTCCTCCAGTATCAAGTCCTGTGATTCTACACGTGGTATCAGTTTCAAAGTGAAGATTTTGGTAGTGTGATAACACTTTGATCATTGCTGTGCAAATGTCCTGATGTTTATCAGGTGGTTTTTAAGCACTGCCACCCAGTAAGCATCACAATAACATGCCTGTGAGCATGCCAAGTGGCAGAATTGTTTGTGCGGAGGAGGCTGGTGTATTTTGTTATACAAATATTTTTGCGTTGAGGACTGTGAGAATAAAAATGTCTGGAAAAATTCCTCCAATGGCTGTTGAGTCATTTTACATAAAATACAAAGTCTCTTATGGATGAATTAGGCTAAAGAAAAAATAAGCAGAAATTCAAATCTTCACTGTCAATTGGATTGGTTCTCTCAGAAATGGTGAGTCGTTAATGACTACCTATTCACTCCTTATTTACATACTGGTGGTACTAAGTAAAGTGACCCTCAATATTAACTGGGAACATTTATACTCATCCATACACATTCACACACCACTAACGCAGCAGTATGAGTGATTTGAGGTTAAATGACTTGCCCAAGGACATATTGACATGAGACTGCAGAAGCTGGGGGTTGAACCCTTGACCTTCCGTTTGAGAAACAACCAACTCTACCTACTGATCCACAGTTGCAGCATAACTTAAAGCATTTGTAGAAAAGTTTGCACGTAGACACAGTCAAGGGATCACCAAAGTAAAAGCTGTACAATCCAACCTGTTTGACGCTAAAGCTCTAGGAAGCACATAAGTGGCTGACGATTTTCATAGGAAGAAGGAAACAGTGGGTGTTTCAGTTATTTTTTATTCTTTCTGTTCCAGTGAATTTGTGTAATGTCTTAACTTTTTAGTGGGAAAGACTCTTGAATAAACAAACAGTATTAAACTGGTTGTCCTTTTTCATTACTGCAGAAAGGCTCCTCAGTCATTTTGTCCTTGTATTTTGTTTTGTTCCTTTTTGATCGACTGACCCATGCCGCTAATGTTAAAGCTCTTACTGCATGTCATGTCTATGAGTTAACCCAGAGTAACCTCCTCTGTAGAGCGAGGTGAAGGAAAGTGTTTGGATGTGAACAAACATCCTGAAGGGATTAGTTTAACCTGTCAAACAAACGACTTGTGCCTTTCTATGTGTGTGTTTAGCATGTATGAGCACATGGCTGTTAAAGAGGAGAACAGATTGTGTTGATCTCTGTGATGTCCTCCACATCTTATCAGTGGGCTCACTTAAAGGTCACAGGTTGGGCCTCATTTTGTGTTGGAAAGGTGAGGTTGTGTTGACACACATTCCCATTGGTTGTTCCTTTTCCTCTGATAAAGCCGAAGCTGTCATTCCCATAAACACTGGATGGACAAAGTATCAAAAAAGTTTTCCAAAGACTACATCCTTGTAAAATATACTTTGGAAAATGATCATTTCTAGTCCTGTGAGATAGGTGGAAAATATGGGATGTGCAAAAAAAATGTTCTAATATTTTGAAGACATTAATATTTGTAATAAACAAGTGTGAGTGAAGTGTACATTAAAGTTCCATTATTTTTCTCTGTAACTACCTCATCAGGGCCCAAATATTGCATTGCTTCTTGCCCACAGATTTGTTAACGGTGCACAAGGCCTTCAGTCGATGTGCACAATTGATGAACCCACGCCTCGTTTGACAAAATGTGCAGGGATTTGTGAACTGTAGTTATGGATTTGCAGCCTGTGAGCACAGATTAGTAATCCATGGGTACAGATTGGGAGACTGTAAAATTTGTCTGACTAGAGCCTTCGAGGTCTCTGTAGAGTTATAATGTATAAAACAGAGTAGGGCTACTGCAACAAAAGTTTTAAATTCAAAACAGGAAACTGAATCTGCCTCATTATCAAATCTTAGATTCACAAAACCATCTTTAGTCACTGTGTTTATAGACATAATATCCTGAAATGTATGGCTCTACCTACCATTGAGGTCACCTGAGGTCAGGACCTCGGTATATTTCCAAGGTGTATATTAAAATAACTTCATGTTCCTGTAGTAAATGCAACGACATTCAAATGCAAAGAGAATAACTCGCTCCTCTGATAACAGTTATTGATTGTGTGTGTGAGATGCAGGTACAGTTTCTAATGTATGTTTAGTGGGCAAGCAACATTCAGCATGTTAATTTACCATGATAACTTACCAGATATTGTTGATATCGTATGTCTGCCTGCAACTGTGTTGCTTTCAGTCACAGACAATCACAGGCACACCAGTCACACGGTGAATCAACTGCATTTCAGAACTATAGCTCAGAAAATAAACATGAGCCCTGCATGCTACAGACAAAGTCTTCTGAGAGCTCTGAGCATTTTTGATGAACAGCGATCTGCTCCTGTAAACTGTGGGTCTACTCATTGAAACTGTGGGGCCTGTGTCACTGTAAGATCACACACATGCACACTGTACATCACAGAGATGGTAAAAGAAGAAATAAAAACACTCTTAAAGTAAAACTAATAACTTATTAATCATTGGAACAAACTCGTGCATATACTTGAATATGTGGTTAAGTATTTAACACTTTAGTCAGACATGAATCATGTAAAAAAAAAGGACATCTTAAAGAGTGATTAAACTTGATTTAGCCTAGGTAGTCTCCTTACCATATGGTTACGCTAAAGTGTGAGCAGTTCATGATTCCTTCTTTTTAAATCAGAAAACACTACCTTCTTTACTGGGCTGGCATGAAAGACTGGATTTTGTTTCTAATTTATCTAAGGACTGACTCATTATGTGGCTTACTGTTAGAATCCAGTAGCAGGTCTGGTTATGGTTTGGGGTATTTTAGTCTCACCTCATTGACTCCAATCATGGGGAAACAGTAACCTTTGCAAAGCAGATGGATACACCCTTTTCTGCATTTCTCACTGGCGAATCCATCTTGTAAAGCTCCTGTCTGAACCATTTGGCCCCAGAAAGTGACAGAACCAATCAGCGATGAGGGGCAGTACTTTCGGATAAGTCCTGATGTAAGCAAGCAAGCAAGCAGCGACAAAAGGCCAGTGCAATTATGGTGGGAGAGATAGCATGGATGCTGCTAAAGCACAAGTTTTATCAGAACTTGACGACATGTCTTCATTAAAATAAGAACAAAGAACAGCATTTAGTTGTTTCCTTTTCAAAAATGACAAAAGTCTTGGGAGCACCCCTGGACCCCACACACACACACCAGATTTCCTGCTTTAACCCCTGCTTTTACCCTCATGAGCAATAATATCTCTTGTATTTGGATGAAAAAGCTTAACAGGCATACATTTAGATCAGGCAAATAAAAGCAATTCCAGGGGTAGCATGCCCTGAAACTTCCCTGATAGGTTCAGTATTTGGACCTTGGCATTTCTAAAACCCTGCTTGTCGGCCCTGCTCAAATGTGTAATGCACTGTTATTTTGGATTTAGTCTTAGTCTTGGTCTTTTGATTAAAATCACTTTAAAATATAGTCACATCTTAGTCATTTTAAACCTTATAGTTGGCAGAACTCAAAACATTTATGTCTGGTTTTAGTCTATAAAAAATACTTATGTTTTCAGTCCTTACTTTCAGTCAAGGCATCTATTTTCTTTGAACTAACTCAGCTAGCCATACTGTAAAAGTGATATAAATGTTAAATGCTCATAAGAATGAACTGTCAATACTTTCATTGACTAAAAATATACTGAAGAAACACTGCCATATCTTAGTGGAGAAATATCACAGGCTTTGAATGTTCAACAGTCCAACACGAACATTTTAGTCTTGTTTTAGTTGAGTATTATCATCCAAGATCTATTTTTAGCTAGTCTTAGACTAGTTTAGCTAGTCTTCCTTGCAAGTTGGCTATCAATTTTAGTCACAGTTTTAGTCGACAAAATTAACACTGGTGTAATGGCCTCTGTTACTTCTCTGTGGCATATGGATTTGTTTTAATGAGTCAAACTCACAAAACTCTGAAAAACTTATGTTTGTTGTAACAACAACATTTTTGATTAGTTACTACTCAGTGTTTTGAGTTTTGTTGTTTGAACAGTTTGAGTGTTTGTGTGGCTTTTCATGGCTGTCTGTCATAGTGTTAATCCAACTGAAATTGTAGTGAATTACATTTCTTAACATATGACCAACAGGCCTGGATGATAGAGCTGAGATAACCTTGGCTTTCTGTGCACACTCCAGTTTCCATGCCAAGCTTTGACCTGAAGTGCATGAGCATAAATGCATAGCGTAGCAGAAGTCACGTAGTTGTATGTCCTCGAATGAAACATCAATCTAGTGGGACAGAATACATCAACCTTGCAAAGCAGATTAATAGGCTAGATTCCATGTCTGTCATCTGGTGGATATTGCAAAGCTTCAAGCTGAAACACTTTTTTCCAAGCCAGAGAATGAGCGCACCAGTCAACAGAATTTAAAGAGGATGAGGCTGCAGGTATAAGTGGGGTTTAGTTGCACTAGCCTGTAAACAATGGCAGCTAAAGGCTCTAATAGCAAATTTCCTTTAGTTTGGATATGGGCCAAATGAACAGCAAAAAAGTGGCCTACATTCAGAAGCGAGTGATGGTCCAGATCTGGCCCAAGTGTACAGAAGCCATGTTTAAACCATTACAAAGCCGAACCTCCACCAAGATTATTCCAACTACAGGATATTATCTGGACCAGGTGCTTCATAAGCAATCTTGAGGATCCCTCTAATACTTAAGGTATTACGTGAATGATGCTTGTGGTTATGATTTAGCCCTCATATGTTTTTCTAAGTCATGTTTGCCACTTGCATACCACATGTCCCTAAAGTTATCTGGGCCAAGTACTTCAATTCTGGAGGTCTCCAAGAAGAGATATTACTTCCAGGTTTGAAGGCATACATAAGCAGTTATGATTTGGCCCTCATATTGTATGCCATGTCATGTCACATCCGACCAAACATGGTTCAAAAGTCAATAAGCTTATCTGGGCCATGTGCTTCAATTTCAGAGGTCTTCAAGAAGAGATACTACCACCAGGTTTGGAGGTATGGCAAAACATATGAGTTATGAGTTGGCCCTCATAGGGTAAGCCATGCTGCATCTCAGCCAAAGGTGCCAGATAAATGTTGGCCAAATATATGAAAAAGTCTATCTGTTGTGTCAGGTCAAGCATGCATTGTGATTGTGCCAAAAGTAAAATTTAGAATATGTATGATGTGTATGTACCTCTAGACTAGAACAATATGCAGTCAGTTTACAACTTCTTAGCAAGGTCAACAGAGAAGGATCATCAGTAGTAACTAGCTGGAGGGGGGCATATCGCCACAGAGAGTAGAGGAGGTGGACAGGCTTCCATCAATAAATGGATTCTCGTGCCGTGCATGCTGACAAGGACAGCAGTCAAGTTAAAGTGAATAACTGAGCTTTAACTGTAGCTAGGCTTAAGTGTGCCTATGAATGGGCCGACCATCAAGCTATGCCCGGTTACTTGAGGAGTGAAGTTGCTTGGCAGCTAGCTGAAGATTCTTCTGATTGGCTGGTTTATCTGGTCTCCAAATGTTACATGATTTTCATGCTTGTGCATATTAAATGAGTTTATTTTTCCTTTTCTTTCTCTCAGGGATTCTTTGTGATAAATTCATTATGCAGTGTCATAATAGTGTGAGAATTAGAATGTTGTTAATCATTCAGCCCTTATAAGTGTCCTTACTTTTTAGACAATTACATTTAATTTTTTTTTTTTTTTTTTTTTTTTTCTATTACTAGTGACTCAATAATTCTATAGTAAGCTACAGATTGAATTGCATGTGTTTTTGCTAAGGTGTCAGAAAATTATTAGCTTTAAAGCTGAACAACACATTAACTTGAAATTTTGGTGAAATTGAACAAAACAGCAGCCAAATCTTTTCGTACATTAACCGAGGTGTATGGGGAACACTGCATGTCACGTGTGCGTGTGTTTGAATGGCACAAAAGATTTTGCGGACTCAGAAAGGATTTTCAAGACGATGAACATTCTGAGCGCCCATGCACATCAAAAACTTCTGATAACATTCAACAAATTGAACAAATCACTTAAAAAGATTGACAACTGAGTTTAAGAATGATAGCAGAAGTGGTGTCCATTGTTAAAGAGACAGTTCTGCATGAAAATTTGAACATGACAAAAGTGTGTGCTGAATTGTCCCAAAACTTCTAAAACACATGCACATTTGTGGAGACATTTTGGAACAAATTGAAGGAAACACTTTTCTTGAAAAAGCAGTGATTACATGCAATGAAACTTGGATCTTCTAATACAATCCTGAGACAAAATGGCCGTCAGTGCATTTGAAAACACCACTGTCACCAAGGATGGAGAGAGCACGACAATGCAAGTCCAAATTCAAGGCCATGTTGATTGTTTTCACTAAAACATCTCTTAGGTTGAAAAAAAGATGGTTTTAAGAATTGACACTCTATTGAAAGGATGGTAATGACATATAGATGCATTGTTCTTCTTCCTCAATATACATTGATTGTTAACCCTGAGTGCAGTTTTAGCAAATAGAACAATAGCAAGGAAGAAGTAATTATATTGTAGATTGAGGTGAGTACAGTCTAAAAAGATGTGTGAAGAAGAGCAGAGCAGCCAGACATCACTGCCCAGAATGTACTGCAAAAATGGCGGCCTGTGTGAATCTAGTGTGTTTCTTTATGTAAAATATAATAATCTTACTTTAATAAGGTCAAATATCTTAACATGTAGTGCTCCTTCAAAATGATTAAAATTTTGAGTAGAAAACACATCAATGTGTTCTTACTCAAAGTAGTGATGTGTAAGTAAAAGTAAATATAGTTATGTGTGATGCAAAAAACAGCAGCAGCATGGCATGGATTGTTTTTACTAGTTAGAAAACTCCTAAAGGTCATTGATACATTTCACTACTTCAGTACATCATCTCCCTGCACAACCAAGATGAATCTTTTTACACTTTGTGTCCTTTTAGCAATAAAAGAAACAGTAATGGCATTTTCAGAAATGCATTTTTTTTATTATGTTACCATTAAATAGTATAAGGCCACTCTCTTACCTTTCTAGTCCTTATGCTACACTAACATTAACAGCTACATCATATTCAACTGATTTATACATTACCTCTTCCTTTATCTCACTAAGGGTACGAGTTTTTTTTTTTGGTTAATGCATAACTTGTAATAATGGTCAAATCACAGGAAATGAATAATGCACAGTGTTGTGGTGTGCTTTAAATGACTACTTATAATTTATTCACTGTGCAAGTAGATAAAACTGAATCATATCCCTTCACCAGTATGCTTTCAGAATTTTCTTGTTCAGGTTTTTTTTTAATTTGCACTATCAAAATAAAATCCTGTTGTTTTTTGGCCAGAAAGCTAAATTGGGAATCACGTTGATGAAGCTGACATGAGTGGAGTGGGTGCTATTAAAGAGAAGGAAGTGAGCATTGATCTGTTTCACTGTGCTGTGTTGGCAACTCCATTTGCGTTTCTCTCTCTGGGCAGTTTAGAGTAATTGCTTGCTCAAGGACTTTTGAGACCTGATTGCTGTAACCCACTGAGGCTCCATTTGTGTTTGTCCTAGTTGAAGCCAGTCCTCTGTGATAATGCAGCATGCACAGGATTTCTTTGTCAACATAATACAAATGGGAAGTATCTTTTTGAACACCTTGAAATTGACATATGCTCCTGCCTGCTACAGTATATGCAGACTCTTATGGTTGATATTTGGTGTGTACATTATTAATATCTCTCTTTGGGGGTCTTAGTCTGCAAGCCTATGAGGTGAAACCTGAGTGTATTTCTTAAAAGCATCAATTCTGCATCTAATGCGTTCAACACGCTCACATTCAGACTCTCAGGCTCTGTATTCTTCAAATCAGTCTGCTGTCATAGTGTTGCTGCAGTGCAATAAAACACAGCCTGTGATCAACCCTCAACCCTTTCAGCCTGCACTCGTCTGCACCAAAGCAGCCAGCATTAGCGGTGCACTCACTCAGTGATCACCTGCACTCTTTAGAAACAGGCACACACTTGCTCCTGCACCTGCACACCCATGCACTCTGACACACGTGCATGCTCATGCACACACAAGCACATTGACGTCCTCCATTATTTAAGCCCAGGTATATCTGCATGCAAACGACCCATTTCGAGACAATCTGATCACACAGCGGAGGTTTCGCCCGGTCTGTTCCCTCGCTCGGTGAGAATATTGCCGGGGCGGAATGGAAACTTCATTTTGCAGGGGCTAATATTAGCCTGGGCCTCTGGAAAATTCCTTTTAAATGATCACAAGCTGAGAAAAGGCAAAGAATTTGTTTAGCGTTTTGCTTGACAGTATTCTCTGCATACACGGTGGTTTGTTTCTTTTTTATTTTTTCAGATTGTACAGCACACAGGAGGGTCCTGGGAACACAGATGTGGAGAGAGGGAGGGCTAAGGGGATTTGTATGATAAATGTCTGACCGTCTCTCTGGCTGTTCAGATGTCTGCTGACACTTTTCACATTGGAACACTTATGTATTTTTCATGTTTAGGATATCAATAACTAGTCTAGTTTGCCTTGTCTCCCCAACTGTCCTAACTGCTGCAGCCTCAGTCACAAGATTTTCTGACATGAGAGATTTTGTTCTAATTTGTTTTAAAGCATTTATCTGCAATCCATGATAAACTGATTCACTTTAAAATGGATCTAAAATAGAAGAAGCCATGTGTTTCTGTCTGTTTGCTCCCTTTACCGCCTGACCTATATTTAACTCCCTTTATTATTATATGACCCTAACTTTATAATCTGTCTATCTGTATCTGTGTGTGCATGTTTGTTTTGCTAGGTAAATCCCACCTGGCCATAGTTCAGAGGGTGAACAACGAGGGCGAGGGAGACCCTTTCTATGAAGTGCTGGGTATCGTCACCTTGGAGGACGTCATTGAAGAAATCATAAAGTCAGAGATCCTGGACGAGACTGACTTGTACAGTAGGTTCAGCTCTGAAAGTTACTAAGACTCCCAGTCAGGTCCAGTAATGTGTTACAAACTTATCAATCAAGCTGCTTGGTTTCTATTAAATAGTTCTGTTTCACTCCGCACACTTGAACTTTTAGCGCATCTTATGAATGCAACACAACCATCCAATGAAATGTTTTTGTAACTTTCAGAAACACACAGAAAGGCTGTACTGCTGACAAACAATAAATATTTTTTAATTGTTAATAGGGCTGTCACAATAAATTGAGGCAGCCTTTTTCCTTAAAGCCCCAGCCCCCACAGCTAGACTGACAGGGTTAATTAAAGGGAGTCAAATTTAACATTTTAAAAGTTCTATCCAGCTTTGCATGTAGAGATGGAAATATAGCCTTTTTTGAGAGATGTGGATCATTTGGCTCAGCTCAGTAATGAGAGGACATCTTTTGGCTCCTAAATGACTCTTTATTTGGTACCGTTTTGCCTTTTTTATGACTATTAAACACACACAAAAAAAAAAAACTAAAAATGAAACTAAAGAAACGTCTCTCATACTGCAGTGGAGTCTGTCAGTCATGTACTGACAGTTTTAAATGCAAGATTGTTGACTTTCAAATAGGGGATTAATCACAACTAACACCAGTAATACTGAGATTTATTGTAATTAAAAATTTCAATGGTTTGACAGCCCTAGTATCCTTTAAAAACTGTTGTGTTTATGGCAACATGTAGCTGTTTAGCTAAGTACAAAACATAGAAGTGTTTCTCCATTTCTACTGCTGTCACAGGAGACATGAAGATTCTTTCAACCAGTCAATGGACTGTGCTACATGGGAAAAAGCAGGATGGAACAGACCAGTTATTGTGCTACCTTTCCAAACTTTTGACTATAGAAACACAAATGTTTGCATAGCATACTGGACTAAACTGAAGTAGACCACTTGGAAGAAACACAGCTAAAGTTCTAGGGCTGAGCCAGTCCAGTGGCCAGTGTGTTAAGGACTGTGGCTCTGAACATGGCGAGGCTGCTCTACCATCTAGGCTAAAAAATCACCCCCGCAATGAAAAATATTGATAACCCCTCTGTCGATACCTGCTCAGCACCAGAAGACACATCAGTTCAGCTACTATCTGGTGAGCGCACTGAAGCACAAAGCAAATCAATGCCTGCTGTGTAATCTCTGCACAAGTTGCAACACCTAAGCTTTAACAACCATTTTTGTGTTCATATTTCATTTACAGCTTGTTTGTTTTTTCCAGAGTGCTCAACTCAAAAAATGTTAACGGTGCTTTTCAGTGTCCGTCCTGTCACACGCAAGCAAAAGAGTGTGTTGTGGCCCTGCATTGTTCCTTAAGATACATAATGTCTTGTCCATCTGTGTTAATTTCAAAAACGATGCAGGGATTCTAAAACGATGACTAAAAATGTTCCTGGACTACCTTATCTTCCATGAGGAAGAGTAGACTTTGACTAGATAAAAATAGATCTATAATGAAAAAAAAATCTGACAAAAAGTTTGTGTAGTTTTCTTCATGGAGGCTAGAATATTAGTGCTGGATATTCAAAATCCATGATGTTTCTCCACTGTGTGTATAATTGGTAAAAACACAAGGAGAGATCAGGTGAGAGAGCATTCAAGGTATGTCATTATATTCTTCAGTATATTTCAAAGTAATTAAAGTACTGATAGTGCATTAATATGAGTGTTTGACATTTATACTAATATTACAATATAGCTCATATAATTTGATCAAAGAAAATAATTGTTATGACTAAAGCTGGAAAACCTTTCTAAACAGAAAATGACTAAATGAGTTCTACTAAAAGGCATTTTCATCAAAAGATGAAGACTTAAATTCAATAGAGCTGCCAAAATTAACCCTGTTGTCTTTAGAAATTGAATCATTACCGGCTTATCCTAACTTAGTCTGACTGCTGTTTGGGGCTGAGCATGAAGTCTTTAGTTGCAGTGTTCCTGCAGACCCTTCAAAAGTCTTAATCGTCTTAAAATGCACATTTGATTTTACAGTGAGAGGTCTTAAATTTTAGAAGGCACATTGACTAAGATGTGTCCTTATCCAATCTTTGTTCTCTAGCCAACCTTATTCAATTTTAATCCTCTTCCTCTATAAGTTGTTGCACAAAGATTTTCCATAGTTCAGGGAATTCTGTGTTGGATGTTCTGAATTAACAGTGGGAGAACTCTAGACCACTTTCTGATTTTATCTGACACCCAGCGGTAAAACACTACTCCAGTTCCCTTACATCTGAGCTATCAAGTTTCCAGCTTAATAATCCATCAGTCCACCTTTATTTTAGCAGGTCTTCTCTGACAAAAAGCATTATTCCACTTTTTAATAATTAAACTGTTTGGAACAAGCTAAGCACACCTGCAAAAATGTGTAATGATAAAAACCACAATACGGCATATTAATAGAATGTGTAGGTATTTAATGTGCCAGAAATAATCAAATTTGGGCATTTATGGCCAAAAATTGTCTTCTTCCTATACCATGAGAGTTTTCATGAACAGGACAATATATTAAGAAATTCAACCCTGGTCCAGGGTACCAAGAAATCTCACACGCCTTTCATTTTCGATGATTTGCAGCACAAAAAGTGGTATTCATTTTTTTCAGTTCAGGTCCCAAAAAGTATTCAGTTTGATTTTTAAAAGTGTGTAGGAACCATGAGTTGTCTTTAATACATTTTTGCTGAAGAAAAGAGATGCCTGCTGTGTGTGAAAAAACACGACAATAAGAGTGACAAGACTGAATCTAAAACTACGTTGTGGTCATGAAATTTTACAAAAGCATGTTAAGAGAAGCACTAAAAAGGAAAAGTTCAAGAAAAACTAAAGTCAGTACCACAGATTATGTCATGCACATTACATATATAAATGTTTAATCTTAAATATTTTAAACATCATGTAGTGTGTCAATTGATTTCTTCAACTAGATTTAAATTCTTGATCACTATTTTTTTCCTTCTTTTGGCTTTAGTTTTTTAATGTTTGCATGAAAGAGAGTCTCATTCTTCAGCTCAACATACAACATTAATTTTTTGGTTTTTGAAGAAAGTTTTTCACATCAAGGTGAGAACCATTATGAATTATGACAATTTGTTTTACCTCCAAATTTCTTTTAGGTTTTATCCCTGTCAAACTGTAACTATTGTTGAATGTACACCATGAGCACCATGTACCTCTAAATCTCTAAAGGTGTCATTTTAGGCCCTCAGACATGGATTACGTGCCAGTCTATTTGTTGCCCTAATGCATATGGCTTTAAGTAATGCTAAGAATGTGGTAAGCTAACATTGTAGCCCCCTATAGCTCTCTTTTAGTTCTGAGAAGAACGCCACAGCTACATTTCCGGAAAAAGAAATAAGCTTTGGGTAACTCAAGTTTAGTCACCCTGTGACCCTGCAGGACTCACTCAGTGTCTGTGGAGTGGCGTGGATCGACCCTGTCCTGTTGCAGAAAAAGTATGTTAAAGTTTTTGTCTTGTGCTTGACTTTTCATTTTTCCTCCTCAGCTGACAACAAGACGAAGAAGAAAATCACCCATCGGGAAAGGAAGCAGGATTTCTCGGCCTTCAAGCCTACCGACAACGAAATGAAGGTTAAAATATCACCTCAGCTTCTGCTGGCTACCCTACGTTTCCTAGCAACAGGCAAGTGGGCTGCGTTGCTGCTTGACTTCCCCCAGTGTGCCCTCAGCCCCTCACTGCGAGGAGAGTGCGTGTTTGGGCTGTTTGTGTGTGCATGTGCCCATGTCGGCTTTGAGTTTTGGGCGAGTGGGTGTGGGGAGGAGTGAGTATGTGTGTAGAATGAGTATCTGCTGTTTGTGGGTGTGAGGGAATGAGTTGTGTGAGGACGTAACAAGTGTGTTGGCGTGACTGTTTGTGTGTGAAGAGGTGGAAGGCCTCTTAGGAGTACAGCATGGGATGTCTGTGGAGACTGCAAAAAAAAAAAAAAAAAAAGGCGGCGTCTATTTGCTTGCGTGTCATGCACTGAGGGTTACATGTCGGGATCCAAGCTCACAGCTTTAAAAACAGCACCCTGTTTGCTTACGCTCGTTCCTCAGTGACATCACGTCCAGCATTTTTGGCCTGTGATCAGGGTTCTCACACAAGTCGACATACTTAGTGTAAAATGTGAAATATTTCACCCGCTTTCCCTTGGGAAATGGATTTCTGAGCAGGCTGCTGAATATCCAAGCAGCACTACTACATTAGCAGTAGCAGTTGACTACGCCTCATTGCAGTTGGATTTGCTTTAGAACTTTGACCTAGCAGCTAAGCGTTGATTAAGTTCCTCTAAAGACTATTAGGGAGTTTAGTTCCTGGTGGTGGAGCCAGCAGCCAGCTGACACATATCACCGCCGCTGAGTTAAAGGAGCTGATTGGCTCTTTAGGTGGTTAAAGCAGACCAGTCACAACGTGGATACCGGTGTTTAAAAGTTGTAAATATGTTTTGGTTTGGTCACTCAGACTGATGCAGCTTTAACAGGGGCATCAACTAAAATTGAATAAATTAGAACATAACAAAACAGCTCTGAACCCTTTCTGTGGCTGCTGTCAAGTTCATTTAAACTAAAAAGCTCAAAATAGGAAGTATTCCTTAAAGGTTTTGCAATCAATCAAACAAACCAGAGGGCTTATTCCTTGAATGCAGAAAATGAATAAGGAATGTATTCTAGTGGTAGTTTTATTTTTCTGTTTGTGTGTATGATGTTTTTTTTTTTTTTTTTGTACAAAACATCCTATTCACCAAGTGTTACTGCATATAGTTGTTAGAAATTGCTTGTTTCCGCAAGATGGACACCGCCTGTTTCTGTCCAGTTCTTAACAAATTTATTAGACCACCCTAACCAAAGTAAGGTTTATGCCACAGCTGCCCTAAATTAACAGCATTGGTAATTACCAAAATCATTTTTTAAATGTTTCTGCAATGGTTAATACACCAATATGTTGAAGCTCTTTAACCCGAATTATATTTTTAATGCTAAAATATAATTATTATCATTATCCGTAAATTTTCAAATGTACTGATTTACAAAAAAAAATGAAAAAAATAGTAAAGCACATTAATATTTCTTGATTAATATGTCAAATTCTAGTTATTTACTTGTATTCCTGAACAGAAAAATGAGTTTTAGTGGTTTATGTTATGCTTGATTCATTTCTGACTTCTCAGAGAAGCCCAGTGAGCCGGCTCAAATTTGGGTGAATTCAGTTTGAAATTCCTCATTTCTGTTCAAAATGGTAAAACGTGGAGAGCTCACTGAAAATGAAAGAGTCCGCATTTAAGCACTTCAGGATGCTGGATGGTCTTTGAGACAAATATGACAGGTGGTCTAATAAATTTATTAAGCACTGTACATGTGCATCTCAAAAAATTAGAATATCATATAAAAGTTAATCTTCCTGTGATTTTGTTCAGAAATGTAATCTTCTGTATATTCTAGATTAATCTAAAAAAAAAGAAATATTTCTAAACTTTTTTGTTTTAATATTGATTATGGATTACAGTTTTCAAAAATCAAAGATCCAGAATCTCAAAATATTGTGGAAAAGTCCAATTTGCAAAGGTTTCCTGAGCCTTCATTCTCTCACTCAGGTTCAGTACACAACCTCAATCATGGAGAAGACTGCTGACTTGACTACTGTCCAGAATACAATCATTGTCATCCTCCACAAGGAGGGTAAGCCACAGAAGGTCACTGCTGAAAGGGCAGGCTGTTCTCAGAGTGCTATATCAGAGCATGTTTATGGAAAGTTGACTGGAAGAAGAAAGTGTGGTAAGAAAAGGGGAACAAGCAACAAGGATGAGCACAGCCTTCACAGGATTGTCCTAAAAAGCAGATTCAAGAACCACCACACATAGATGGGTCCCAGAAATGGGCTTCAAGTGTTGTGTTCTTAGTGTTGAGCTACTCTTGAACCACAGAAGACATCATCAGCGTCTCCCCTGGGCTAAGGAGAAGAAGATCTGGACTGTTGGTCCAAAGTCCTGTTTTCAGATGAAAGACAATTTAGCATTTCATTTGGAAATCAAGGTGCCGTGATGTCATGTGATGATGACATGCCCACATTGAAGCCAAAAACACCAAAAACTGGTTTGCTGACCACGCTATTACTATGTTTGATTGACCAGCCAACTGATACCCACACAGAATCTCGGGGCTGTTGTCAAGAGGGAGATAAGAAACACTAACTCAACAATACAGATGAGTTGAAGGCTGCTATCAGAGCAACTGGGCTTCATAACACCCCAGCAGTGCCACAGACTGATTGGCTTCATGCCATTTCACGTAGATAAGTAATTTGATCAAAAGAAGCTCCGAAAACAATACTGAGTCCACAAAGGATCATTATTTTCCAGGAGGTAAACAATTCTGTATTATAAATCCTTTTTTGAGGGTTTTGTGATATTCTTATATTTCAAGATAGTGGATTTTTTATTTTTGTGAGCTGTGATCCATAATCATCAAGATAAAAACAAAAAGTCTTGCTATATTTCAATCTGTATCAGATGAATCTAGAATATATTCACTTCTTGAATTAAATCACAGGAAAAAAAAACTTCTCATGATATTTTAATTTTTTGCATGCTTAGCAGGATCAGGGACTCTGTAGTTACCATATATGGCTATTCCTTATTTTGTTTGTTTGCAAGTTTCATCCAAAAAGAGTTTCCCACATAACTCCTCTTTGGAAATGCTGAAAATAATCTGCAGACCAAAAATGAAGCTCTACAGACAGTATGTAGAATTGAAGGATTAAACATTTCTCTGGCCTTTAAAATCAATAACATAGAAGAATCACTTTTTTACTTTTTTCGTCATTATAGTGCAAATATTCTATATATGGTTCCTTTAAAAGGTTATGATTCTCTGGGAAAGCATCAGAGAGGTCTTGACATCTGTGAATTCTAATTTTGTAAAAACTGAGGAGTGCCAAACATCCTCTTAAATCACTCTTTCATGCCTCTTAGAAATGAACCTCTCAATCAGTCAAGATGTTGCGGCTATGAAATGCTTGAAATTAGCAAAAACATGTAAGGCTAATAAGTGTCAGTTATTAGTTATTTAAAATGACTATTGACTACTATATCTTTATGGTTTCTTTAGACTCATAAATACAAATATTATGGCAACCCCATAATCATTTACTGTATTTATAATATAGTTTATGTTTCACATTGCTAACAATTTGCCTATCTGTATCTCTGCTTCTTCAGAGGTTGAACCATTCGCTCCTGTGCAAATGTCAGAGAGGATTTTGCTGCGCCTGTTAAAACACCCTAACGTCATCCAGGAGCTGAAGTACGATGAGAAGAACAAGCGAGCGGCAGAGCACTACCTCTTCCACAGGAACAAACCTGTGGACTATTTCATCCTTGTACTGCAGGTTTGTGGACACAAGAAAAACATAAGATTTGGAATGAAGGAAATAACATTCAAAACCAGTACAGCATAACCTTATTATCACACTTAACACATTTAAGATAACGACAGTGCTACCAGCTATTTATATTATGATTCATAGGGATGTTCCAAGGCGTCTATTTCCCCATTCGGCTAAACGCCAACTTAAATTGCGTTTAAATGACTTGTCCAATAAGAAAATACTTAGAAAACAGTCAAATTCATCACAGGTTCATTGTGTAAGCGAGTGGGATGTGAGCCTGATATACTGATATACAGCGGGGCTAACATTAGCAGCTAGCTCCGCAAGCCTTCATTCCCAACATGAATCCACCATGAACAAACACTTGGCAACGGTTTTAAGCACACTTTTAATGGGCAACAACTTCAAAACAATTGGTGAACAATAGTGGTGTGATGAGAAACTTGGCTCATGAGACCAGATGAGACAAACTTGGGGTCACAAGCATGGCATGAACTAGCTATAGCTCATTATATCTCTGGTTTTGGATTGATAAAGTGCATTGTTGGAGTTTTCTCCACCAAGTTTACGCCTGCTGTAATGTTACTCATGTTAAGTTTCTGATTGATTTGACATGCAGCAAACTGCTGACAGATGTGGTGAAATAAACAGAGGAAAGCTGAGGCAGAGCAGAGAGCGAAGGTAAAGGAACTAAGTAATAAACATCATCACTTTGCAAGCTGTCTCTGTGCGAGAATCTGTGTGTATATACACTATATTGCCACAAGTATTCACTCACCCATCCAAATAATTGAAATCAGGTGTTCCAATCACTTCCATGGCCACAGGTATATAAAATCAAGCACCTAGGCATGCAAGACTGTTTCTACAAACATTTGTGAAAGAATCGTTTGCTCTCAGGAGCTCAGTGAATTCCAGCGTGGAACTGTGATAGGATGCCACCTGTGCAACAAGTCCAGTGGTGAAATTTCCTCTCTCCTAAATATTCCGCAGTCAACTGTCAGTGGCATTATAACAAAGTGGAAGCAATTGGGAATGACAGCAACTCAGCCACGAAGTGGTAGGCCACATAAAATGACATGGTGTGGGGTTGTTTTTCAGGAGCTGGGCTTGGCCCCTTAGTTCCAGTGAAAGAAACTCTGAATGCTTCAGCATTCAAAGAGATTTTGGACAATTCCATGCTCCCAACTTTGTGGGAACAGTTTGGGGATGGCCCCTTTCTGTTCCAACATGACTGTGCACCAGTGCACAAAGCAAGGTCCATAAAGAAATGGATGAGAGAAATTGGTGTGGATGAACTTGACTGGCCTGCACAGAGTCCTGACCTCAACCTGACAGAACACCTTTGGGATGAATTAAAGCGCAGACTGAGAGCCAGGCCTTCTCGTCCAACATCAGTGTGTAACCTCACAAATGCGCTTCTGGAAGAATGGTCAAAAAATCCCATAAACACACGCCTAAACCTTGTGGAAAGCCTTTCCAGAAGAGTTGAAGCTGTTATAGCCGACGTCATATTAAACCCTATGGATTAAGAATAGGTCACTTAAGTTCATATGCGAGTCAAGGCAGGTGAGCGAATACTTTGCCAATATAGGGTATGTACTAATCAAACACTATATTCTCCTCACTGTGACACTGGTATTCAGGTATTTAGCAG